>NC_085987.1:49201378-49808878 GCF_910591565.1 Cydia splendana | reverse complement strand
AGCCGCGCCCACAATTCGGGGAGCAAGTCGGATGAAATGCTCCCCGAAGTCCCACTTTCTGTCCAGGACCAGGCCAAGATATTTGATGTTGGCCTTGACCTGGACAGGTTCTCTATCCACTTGGATCGTCAAGTTGGCGGGCAGACACCATCTTTTTCCTCCGAAGACTATTGCCTCTGTCTTCGGGAGGGCTACCCTTAACCCAAGCAGGCGTATGCGGCCGATCGTCATTTCTGTGGCGACCGCCGCCCTCCTCAGGGTCTCCCCCAATTCTCTTCCCCGCACAGCCACCATTGTGTCGTCCGCGTAACATATGGTGGACATGCGGGGAAGCTGTGCCCCCCTTATGACCCAGTCATAGCCGATGTTCCACAGGAGAGGTCCTAAGACTGACCCCTGCGGAACACCGCAGGCCATTTCGCGCTCGCAACGGCCCCCTCTCATTTCATAGAGCACTACCCTTTCAGATAGGTAGTGCTCCACGATTGTCCTCAGGTATGGAGGCACTTCGTGGTACCGAAGTGCCTCCTTAATCACAGTATACGGGAGGGTGCCGAAGGCATTGGCGATGTCAAGTGACACCGCCACGACACCCTCTCCTCTTCCCGCCGCATCTTCACTAAATTCCCTCAGAGAGGAAAGTGCGTCCATCGTGGACAGCCCCGCCCGAAACCCGAACTGCCTGTCACTGATGTTCGGGCCGGTGTTCCAGAGGTGTTGGAGAATGCGGCCAGCGAGGATGCGTTCCAACATCTTTCCGACCTCGTCCAGGAGTACTATAGGCCGATATCCGGAGGGACTGTCCGGCGGGCGGCCCTCCTTCCTGAGGAGGCATAGCCTACCCTCTTTCCAGCATCTCGGAAAACGGCCCTCTTTTAGGCAATCATTGAAAAGTTCCTTAATCCGATTTCCGAGATGCTTTAGTACGATAGGGAGGACCTTTCCATGTACCCCGTCAGGCCCAGGAGCCTTTTTACATCCTCTTAGGCGGATGTCTACCCTCGTCATCTCTTCATCGGAGACCTCGGGGATCTCCATCGGACCTACCGGTTCTGCCAAGGGGACCGACATTACCGGCGGCGTAAAGTCGGGCGCCGGCGGGAAGAGGCCCTCCACTATTCGCGTGAGGAGTTCCGGCTCTAGGGAGTCCATGGGAGGGGCATGTTTCATCTTGTTGCGTACAAGCTTGTACGGTCGCCCCCATGGATCCCGGTCTAGAGTGGCCAGGAATTCCTCTCTCGCCTCATCCTTTCTTTTGGCGATTGCCAGGTTGAGAGCCTCTTTTGCCGTTTTGAGGGCCTGGTACGTTGCCTCTTCCTCCTCCTCAGTATGCCTCCTCCGTCGACATCGATTGAATGCGCGGCGGCACGCGTTACTGGTGATACGGAGGGCCGCGATTTCCTCCGACCACCAGTACACCCTCCTCCTTGCTGTAGGTCGTCCGGCGCGTGGCATTGCTGCATCACATATTGATTGCAGACTTTCGCGGAGGCGTGAGGCACGCTCATCCACTCCTAGCGCTATTGGAGGAGGGTTATTCCATGCCTCAACCATTGCGGCTTCGTCCGCCATCTCGCGGTCCAGCTTTGTTATGGTCCACTTAGGGAAACCATTTCTTCTTCGGCCGGGCATCGGCGGGACTACCGGCGCATTGTGGACCCTCATTTGTATATATAGGTGGTCGGACAGGGTCTCCACCTCCTCAAGGACCCGCCAATCCGTTATACGCGCGGCAATGGCAGGGGTCGAAAACGATATGTCAACAATAGACCCCCCCTGCCGTCGCACGCATGTATTGGCGTTGCCCTGGTTCAGGACAGCCAAGCCCGTCGCCACTGCCCAATCCCTTAGAGCAGCTCCCTTTGGGTTTGTGAGGGGCGAGCCCCAAGCCTCACTTTTGGCGTTAAAATCGCCTAATACGAGCACCTGGCCGGGGCTCGCTCTCCTCACAATATTCCCGATCTCTTCTAGGAATCGCTCAAGATCCCGAAGCGGTTTATTGGGGGAGAAGTAGCTCGCTACGACTACAGTTTCACCCCATTTTGCCGCTGCGTATCCCCGGCCTCGGGCTATTGGCGTAAGGAGTGGAAAGTCACCCACCGCCGGTACCATCATGGCCACCCTGCCGTCTGTGGCCCCTACCCAGTTTGACTGGGGAGGAACAAAATATGGCTCTGCCACCACCGCTATGGAGATGCCCCACTCCGCCGTGAATTGCATGAGCAGATCTTGAGCACGAGCGGAGTGGTTGACATTACACTGTAAGATATCCAGATGTGGGTGTACTGGCATTACATATCCATATTTTGTCCCTCACAGGCCGGTTGGTCGGCGTTACGCTTTGGGGGGGCTCTTTGGATCTTCAGAAGAGCCTCTTTGCCTTTTGCTGGTGGGGGCGCACAGGAAAAGCCCCCCATTATGTGCCCCGCAGGTCTTTTGGCCGCATGGCACACCGAACAAAAGGCAGCCTCCGCCTTGCAGTCCGCGATCCTGTGGTCCGGCCTGCTACAGCGGAAGCAGAGGCTGCTCCTATCTACCGGCGATGGGCACAGTGCTCTGGTGTGCCCCGTGCCCATGCACTTGAAGCACCTCATTGGTGTTGGGTCCAGCGCCACTACCAGGGCCGAGGACCAACCTATTAGAAGTCGACCCGCTGCGGTGACCCTTTTGGCTGCCGTTATAGGGCATTGTGCCAACGCCGACCCTGTCCCATTATATTGGGCCCTAATAGATCCCACCTTTATTTCATTCAGCGAGCATTCGCCCAATTTAGCGATTGCTCCAGCGATCGCCTCCTGAGTGGCTGCCTCATCTAGGCCCGAAATGCGTAGGTCCGCCATTTTGGTGGGCCTATATACTCGGGCTTCCTCTCCAATCACGTCCGTGATTTTTCGGCAGAGTTCGTCAGCCGCCCTGCCATTGTCCGACCCGGACACCTCAATTATCCTGGCTCCAGCAGCTGTTTTACGGACCTTGACGTGTTCAAGACCCACATCAGCAAGATTCACCGATGTGGTGGCCTTAGACATGATTGAGGCGTATGTCGCCTCAGACTCCGGCTTCAAAGCCACCACTATCGCAGCCGTAGAGGGCACAACCAGCTTTCGTGGGCCCGCAGGTGCCGGTTTCCGGACCGGAGCGGCAGGGGGGGAAGAAGGCTTGGCGGATTTGCCAGATTTGCCCTTTTTGACAACCTGCGTCCAAGACTCAGCAGGCTGCTGTGTTGTTGTTGCCGGCTGTGAGGGTGGGGAGGCACTGGGCTCCTTCGCCGTCTTCTGCCTGGGAGCAGAGTTAGCCCTCTTCTTGGTCGCTGGTGCCGCTGGTGCCGAAGGCTGAGCCGCAGGGGCCTTAGGCTGCCTAGTGGGTGGCTCACGTGTCACTGCCCTTGAGGGCACCCCAGAGAAAAGTTCCGGCTGGGGTATGGGCTGGCTTGCAGTCGTCTTATTCCTGTCCGCCGCGAGAGGGGGGCGGGGGACCGGCTCAGGGGAATAGCCCGTGCGGGCCGAGATCATGTTTCCCATAGTAATTGTGAGATCCCGCTTCAGGTCCTCCTTCAGTTCCTTGAGGGCCTCAGCGAAACCCGTCGGGGACTGGTCAAATTCAGTCGTTGGGGCCTGTGCTAGGGGCTGGGTCTCCCTCTCAGAGAAAGCTCTACGAAGGGCCTTCATCTCCGCCTGACATTGGGCAAGTTGCTCCCGCATTCTCTTATTATCAGCCTTTAAGGCTCGCAACTCCTCACCCTCTTCTCTGTCTGCCAGGCAATCAGTGGCCGCCAAGATGTCCCGGCAGGCTTGATTCATTTTGCCCCAGACTTGTCCATTTAGGTTGCCGGATTTCCCGGCAGCCTGTAGTACAATCTGGGTCGCTTCCCGCACTATATCGATGTAGTCCGTCCCTGTGTATGGGGGCGGGCTGCGTTCTCTCAATTCTTGACTTGGAGACGGGGACGGGGTCAGCATCCGCGGCTCCTTATCCCCCTTCTTCTTATTGTCCCTCTTGTTGTCCCCCTGGGACCTTGTCTGGAGGGGGGGAAAAGGGAGGACCACTCCCTTTCCCTCCTGGCTGTCCAGCACCTCCAAGAGGAAGTCCTCCTTATGGGCCCTCAGTCTGGCCTTGGCTGCTGCCAGGCCAGTAAAGTGGCCTTTGGAGGCTTTCTTCACCATGGCCTTGGCCCTACCCCTCAGCGCGGTGCTGATTTTAGGCCCGATCCCAACGTGAGCCTCATATTCCAGGTCCTGGTTCCCCTCATGGGGCCTCTTGTTGGAGGCGGCCTCAGCCATGTCCTGGCCCTCCATAGGTTCCTCCCAGTTGGGCGAGGTCGGAGAACCCGCCCCTAAAGCCCCTTTATGGGGCCCCGTGATTGGAGCCCCCTCCGGATTCAACCCCTTCGCGGGGTTATCCATATATTTGCCACGCGAAAACCACCCCTTATGGGTGGAATTCGCCCAAAAAAGGTGAAAAACCCAAAAACCTAACCTAACCTAACTATTTTGGTCAAGTGCGAGTCGCACCAGATCCAAAACAGCAAAAACAAACTTAAAATTATTTTATGCGACGGACTGTAGCGTCACTCCTGGTTGAGCTACAGATCTCAAACCAAGGTCTAAAAATAGCTCTAAGTATGTGCTATCTACTAATAATTTTTTCAACTAAAAATATTTAATATTTTACAAGCTATTAAATTTCCAACACGAAAACCAACTTATGTTTGCGTTTAGCGACGCCGCAAATTTTGAAATAGCAATCTATTAAAAAATTAATAACTTCTAAACTATACACTCTAAAAATATAATTCAAACGGATTTGAATTCCCTACAATTAGCTTAATCTAAATAACCTAATACAAAAAATTTATTTATACAAGAACAGAAGATATGATTTTTTGAAACTGAAATCTCCTAACGTCGTCAACCGCAAATGGGGTAAACTTTTTACTGAAAGTGTGAACTTTGAACTCCAGTATCTCCCGAACCAAAGGTCGGATCGATATGGGGAAAATAGCTCCTTGTAGAGCAAAAAGCCGACCCAATTACAAAATTAACAGACGTAAAGAAAAAAGAAAGACTAAATGGATGTGAATTTTTCAAAGTGAAAAAGTGCCTGAAGGGAAAAAGTGAATTTATATGTAAAGTGAAAGAAATTGAAAATAGTATAGAAATCTAGGGAAAAGCTGGGAAAGAACAACGGTATAAAATAGAACTCAATTAACTTTATCTCACCACAAAAATTCGCAAAATTACCTCACTTCTACCTCTGAAATTTTACCTCAACCTAACCTAACCTAACCTTTTTTTTTTTTTTTTAAGAGGGGAAATGCGTTACGCATACCACCCGGCGCGGGGACGGGCCGGGATGGTTATGTGGGACTCCCTGTTGTGGGCTAATGAGAAACCTAACCTAACCTAACCTAACCTAACCTAACCTAACCTAACCTAACCTAACCTAACCTAACCTTTTTTTTTTTTTTTTTTTTTTTTTTTTTTTTTTTTTTTTTTTTTGTCGCAGGGGAAATGCGTTTATGCATTCACCCCCGGGCTGGGGACGCCCATTGGGGGGGTGATATGTGGGACTCGCTCCTCCCGTAACTCCCTCTGCTAGTCAGAGGGAGGGGAGGAGAATACCCACTAAAACCCCTGCGGCGTTTCCGTCTATGCCGTTATAGGGGGATGCAATGGGGTCGCGAGCATGTCACCACGGCATCCCCCCGGCAGTCCTGGCCCAGTTAACCGGGAATACCACCAGATTCGGGGAGAGTTAGCAAACGCATAACTATCTCTCCCCCGTCCCGTGTAGGGTTGTGTTATGCGGGTCCCCTACCCGCTGCCCTACTGGGGTATGCCACTGTTCAAAATGGCATACCGCCTGCGTCTCCTTCCCAGTCTTCTGCGTCGGATTGGGAGCGCATTCGGGTCTTCCTCCCGCTCTCTCTCCTTGGTCTCCTTCTGCGAGACAACGGTGTCGCAGAAGGAGACCACTGCCTCCCAGGATCTCTCGCCGTTCAGCATGGCCGCCACGACGCTGTGCAGCGAGAGATCATCCGTCCTCATGGCTGTCGCCAGCGCACTACGCTCCACGACCCAGTGATTGCACACCTCGAGGGTGTGCTGGGCCGTGTCATCCGTCTCACCACATTCATGGCAGGCTGGGGTAGGCTCGCGACCAATCCTGTGCAGGTAGTGCCCGAAGCATCCATGCCCGGTCAGCACCTGCGCCAGTCTGTACCCCACACTGCCATGTGTCCGATCCAGCCATCTGTCCAACGACGGGAGAACTGCCCCTATGGTACGGGTTCCGTAGGGAGAGTTCTCCAGGTCCTCCTTCCATTTTTCGCGCAGCCCTCTCAGCGCGATTTTGCGCGCATTTCGCACTTCTTCAGGAGCAGGGAAATTTCCTGCCTCCCTGCTCCTGATTCTCCGCATATGCGCATCGGCGAGCACCCCAGCGACCAGTTCCCAGGGTGGGGTGCCTGCCAACACACACGCTGCCGCCCATCCTACCGTCACGTACGCCCTGCAAACGCGTATGGCTACAATTCGTTGGGGCCTCCGCAGTAAGGCTTTATTGGCTGGAGTCAGTTTGTCGGCCCAGATCGGGGCCCCATAGAGGGCCATCGACCGGGCCACTCCAGCATAAAGACGTCGGCATGCGTGGGAGGGCCCTCCCACGTTGGGCAGCAGCCGTCCCAGCTCCGAAGCCGCCGTCACTATGCGGGGAGCAATTTTGCGGAAATGCTCCTCGAAATTCCACCTCCTGTCCAGTGTGAGGCCGAGATATTTGATATGGGGCCTCACCTGAACGTCCTCACCACCTATTCTAAGAGAGGTACCCGCGGGCACCCTCCATCCTCTTCTCCCGAAGACTATCACATCGGTCTTCGGGAGGGAGACCTTCAGTCCTAGGAGGCGGATTCTTAGGACTATGAGCTCCGCCGCCACTTCCGCCCTCCGCAATGCCTCTGTCAGTTCCCCGCCCCGAACGGCCACCATTGTGTCATCAGCATAACACATGAGGGCCATCCGGGGGAGCAGCACTGCACGGATGGCCCAATCGAAGCCAACGTTCCATAACAGGGGTCCAAGCACCGACCCCTGAGGAACGCCGCAGGCCATTCGTCTCTCTAGCTGTCCGTTAGGTGTATCGCAGACCACCACCCTGAACCTAACCTAACCTAACCTAACCTAACCTAACCTAACCTAACCTAACCTAACCTAACCTAACCTAACCAGTCTCGCGCCAAGCGCCCACACGCTAGCATCGTTTCCGCGCCGCTCCGCGGTCGAAAAATCAAAGTTGCGGGATTTTTAAACCAAATCATACTGTGTTATATATCAAATTGTGCGCGCTGACTCGTTCTATCCTCTTGTGAAAGAATTTTGAAAATCAGACAACTTGGTGAAGTGTGGTGAGCGAAATAGTGCCAGACAACTTGAGGCGGCCAAGGAAACACTTTGTAGTGATTATAATTTTAGTGTTAGGATTACAGTTTTTGTTTTTATATACTCTTTAGTGATTGTGCTAACTTGTGGTAATAATAGTTTTAATCGGACACATACGATGTAAGTACATTCACTCTCTAAATCTCAAGTGCCGAATAAAATCAGACTAAAACGCGATTTATTCATAAACAAGATATATAACATACCATAAACTATATATTCCCGTGTGTGTCTTGTTAAGTTTTATAATCAGTGAAATTTTCAAAATTTTCCCATGAAAAACTATTGAGTTATTCACGAAAAACCGTAACTGCGCAGTTAGTGAAAAACCCATTTCCCATATCGTGCGGCATTTTTTGGCACTGTTATTATATGCCTGTGTCCATTAGATCTATAAAACAATTATTGTATTAGAAATAGCTGCCATAGTTTAGATTTTATTCAATTTTTCCTGAAGTAATAGTTAAATTTCCGAAAATAGTGATATTACACCTCTAATTTCTCATGATTTTCAGTGACGACATATAGTTTTTCCAACACCTCTCGATTCGTCATTTAATAGACAATAAGTGTACTAAGTTTCAGATTTTTAAATAAGATAGGTTTTCAGTTAAGTAATTATAAGTAAAACAAGTCCCTTAAATCGCTCGATATCTATAATTACGTCGTTTGAAACCTCACTTTTTTCCTATGTACTTTTTCCAAAATTTTTAGCTCTTTTCTTGTTTATTGTTGTTAAAAAATAGTTTCTGCACAAAGTTTGATGTATGTTAATTGTTTAGTTTTAGCACAAATAAGATTTTAATTTTAGACAGTAAATTTAACTTTTCCCTTTCAAAATCAAACTTATCACTTATTGTTTTTATATAATACTGTATAATTCACCTATTTCTATATTTTCTTTATAATTCCTAATCTGTATATAGCACAGCCCAGACATAATTTGTGATTTTTTGTAAACTTTGAACTTTGACCCCCATTAGCTCGTAAAAATAAGTGACGTCATATAATTTTTAGACACCGTTCGATTCGTCATTTAATGAACAATAAGTATACTAAGTTTCAGATTTTTACATGTAATAGTTTTTGTGTTAAGTAATTATAAGTAAAATAAGTCCCCTTATTCGCCCGATTTCTATAATTACGTAAGTTGAAACTTGACTTTTTTCCTATGTACATTTCTTAAAATGTTTTGCTCCATTCTTGTTTATTGTTGTTAAAAAGTAGTTTCTGGACCAATTTGAATACAAGTTTACCATTTACTTTTAACACAAATAGGATTTTAAATTTTGGAGAGTAAATCGAACTTTTTACTTACAAAATCAAACTTAACACCAATTTTTCCAAACAATACTGTATAGCTAACCTATCTCTATATCTTTCTCATAATTTCTAAGCCTTATATATTATAACCTACATATAAACTGTGACTTTTGTATAATCTTGATCTTTGACCCCCATTTTCTCGTGCCTATAAGTATCGACATATAGTTTTCATACACCGCTTAATTTGTCAACTAATAGATAATAAGTGTACCAAATTTTAAAATTTTCGGTACAATAGTTTCCGAGTTAAGTAATATTAAGCTAAACAAGTTCCTATAATTGCCCGATTTCAATAATTACGTAAGTTGAAACTCGACTTTTTTCCTATTAAGAATTTTTTAAATTCGTTGCTTAATTTATGATTAGTATTAGTAAAAACTAATGTCTGTATAATTTTTATTTAAATCTGCCATTTAATTTTTAATAAATTTGTAATTTATTAGAAAAGAATTCGTAATTTGTTATTCCTTGCAAGTTAAATTATAGTGTGTGTTAGATTTATTGGATAGTTATAGTGTATTAAGCCACAATGGCAGATAACACAAGCGTGCTTGATATTAGCGTGGAAGCTGAAGAGGTAGCTCAAGTGCTAGAAACGTCACAGGGCGGAGAAAAAGAGATAATCACACAGATCGAAAACAAACTAAATGCATTTACAATGGATGTACATGAGCTTTTCCGCATAGTTGAAAAGAATTTATCTACCAGTAAAGAACACAAGAGTGTCACAGTCGAGAATAAGAAAACTATATTGGAAGCGTGCACTCAGCTGAAAACGGACTCTGATATATATGAAGCAAACATATTGATGTTGTGTACGAAGTTAGGCTCTGCATCAATATCCACTAAGAATATTCTCAACAAAGCATTAAATAAAGAAAATGAACATTCAATTCACAGAAACGAACTCAAAGACGTGGTATCATCCATTGTCAAGGAGGAACTAAATAACTTTAAACAGGACCTGAAACAAGACCTGAAACTGACAAGCAATCAAAGCGAATCCAACCTTAAATTCACTTACTCTTCTATAGCCGCCAAGCCCAGATCGTTACCATCCACACCTAGTACGCAAACATCAAAACCAGCAATAATTATATCATCCTTAAAGGCCGGCGAAAGCGCGCCTGATACTCTACAGACCTGGAGGAAGAATGTTACTTTCCGCGACACAGACTTTGCTCCTGTAGCTACTAAATACATCTCTAATGGGAAAGTCCGCGTTGAGTTTAAGAATAAACAAGAGCGCGACGTGGCACTCTCTAAAACTAACGAAATAAATGCGGGCGTTACTGCTGAGACATCCCGTTCGCTAAAGCCAATGATCGTCCTCAAGGGTGTCTCCGTGGACGTACCAGCCGATGACCTCGTTGACATCATTACCAACCAGAATCAACCACTAAAAGACTCCATCAACGAAAGCAATAAAATCAAACTTCACTTCAAAAAAGGCAACAAGAACCCTAAGCTGTATAACGCCGTGCTAATGACCTCACCATCCACCTACAACGCAATAATCAAATTAAATAAAATTAACGTCGACCATCAGAGGGTACATGTGGAAGAACACGTGCCTCTTCTGCATTGCTTCAAGTGTTTGCAATTTGGCCACACTAGGAAGCACTGCAAATCTACAACCACCATCTGCTCACACTGCGCTACACCTGACCATGATTTCAAAACCTGCCCACACCGAGAAGATAAAACAAAAACCAAGTGCCATAATTGCGAAACGCATAATAAACAGCAGTCTGACGATATTAATAAACATATTGTATCGCATAGCGCCACCTCGTCTACCTGCCCCAGAATGCAATCTATGATCAACAAAATTAAATCTCGCATAGAATACGATATTATCTCGTAAATATGTAACTTGTAACTTTCTACCTAAATACCTAAATATATATGATACTGTAAATTAAGCAACGATGCTTCGTAGTCTGACTGAATCAAATTAAGATTAATAATCAATCACTAGGTGGCATCGGTCGGGCGGCCGCCCGCACTCGCTTACTCATGTGAGTCGCGAGACGGGCGGCCGGGCGGCCGCGCCTACCTTATAACTATTATCTCTTGGAGCGTTGGTCGCCCGTACAGTTAGCGGGGGCTAAATGTTCCAACATTTCAATTATTGCATTTCAAACACTAAATACTAAATTTTACCACATTTAATCTTGATTTGAAACTTAAACAAACATATTCTACGTTCTCCTACTCATTGTTAATTTGATCATTTATTGTATGTATAATTTAATAATGTAACTGTTTTGTTCACTACACATTTGCCTATGGCCTGCAGGATTAATTGGTTTCGAAGTGAATCCTGCTGGCTCGGGTGTCCTTTAAACAATATTTCAAATTGCTCTTTAATATAAAAATTCTCTTGAAAGGGGGCGGTGGCCGGGCGGCCGCCCGCACTCACTGAATATTGTCGTGAGGCGGGCGGTCGGGCGGCAATTAGTGTCCCCTTAAACTCTCACCTTTAAAAGCCGGCAAAATAAAATCGCCATTATTAATCATATCCATTTCTCCATGTAAACAAATCCTAACTCCTTGCTCACCCATATGTTGAACACAAAGCGTAAACCGTTAGCGCTGCGTGTCCAATAATAAATCACCCTACACCCTTAGGGGCAGGTTTTAGTCCGTAGGCGACTGGCGATGGCATCCCATCCTAGGGCGAGATGCCATCCTCAGTCGAGTCGGGCATGCCACCAGGGCTGGCCTGGTGGTATCCAATGAGGATTTCCTTCCCCTACGCAAAAAAAAAAAAAAAAAAAAAAAACCTAACCTTTTTTTTTTTTTTTTTTTTTTTTGTCGCAGGGGAAATGCGTTTATGCATTCACCCCCGGGCTGGGGACGCCCATTGGGGGGGTGATATGTGGGACTCGCTCCTCCCGTAACTCCCTCTGCTAGTCAGAGGGAGGGGAGGAGAATACCCACTAAAACCCCTGCGGCGTTTCCGTCTATGCCGTTATAGGGGGATGCAATGGGGTCGCGAGCATGTCACCACGGCATCCCCCCGAACCTAACCTAACCTAACCTAACCTAACCTAACCTAACCTAACCGAGCTCTTTTAAAAGTGACCAAATACTACCCGAATTAATTCATTTTTGGCACAATTTTAGTACTCAATGAGCCCGATTTTTTGATACTATACTTATTTTCATAGTCCTCTTGGTTCCGTAGATATTCAATTTTTTACTACTTTGCAAAATCCTACTTCTTCAAAAATTCGTAACTCAGTCATCTTTCCACTTTTCAATATTTTTTCCCTTCCTAAAAATCTCTTTTTGTCATTCCTAAATATTTCTATACAAAAAATAATCTATTCTCATACAACTTCACATAAAAATATTCAATTTTCTTCACTTTTTATTTGCACCTGCCAAAAAGCTACAGGCAATCTATATTTTTACTAATATCTTTGAATCCACCCGACAGATCTTTCTTATTTTTATTTCATCAAGTAAAGTAATTTTTTATCATTCATTTTTGTTATATTAATCAACCTCTTATCTCCTACAGTTTTTTAAATAACTTCGAAGTTCACTTCCGTCGTCTTCTGACCTAACTTTATCACATTTTTTAATAGTTTGTGCAATAAATCTTACTTAAAAATTCTGAAACTCAGTACATATTTAAAGCTTTATAAACTCTATTTTTTGGTACCATTTTTATTTTCGTACTTTGTTTAGTTACGGAGATATTTAATTTTTAGTGTTCCTGAAATTTTTCTGATTTTAAAAAATTTATAACTCACCCATTTTTCAATTTTTTCATATTTTTTCTTCATATTAAAATTTGCCTTTTATATATCTATAAAACAGTATAATATAAATAAATAGTATTCTTACATCTTCATAGTTTAATTTTATAATTTCTTCAAAATTTAGCGGTGCCTGCAGAAACTTTATTGGCAATCATATTTAAACTAATTTATCTTCATTTCCTATCGGTAGATTTCTCTTCTTTTAAATTCATTCGATAGATCTTTTTGTTTTTTACATTTTATTACAATAACCTTCTCTTAAAAATACTTCGTTGATATTAAAAAAAAAAAAAATTAATATTTCTCTTAAAATTTAAACTTTTTGTAATTCCTTTATTTCTATACCATTAATCACTCTAAAAATCTGAAATTCACAATATATGTAGACCTTGCATGGCTTTATATTATACTTTTTAATTCTTTGCAATATATTGCTTTGTTCAGAAATTATAAATTTTTGAATTTTGTTACTTTACGTTAAAATTAACATAATGTTCCATTCGCCAGTGAAGAATCGCTTACGTTCTGCGCAACAAGAGCGTCACGAAGTTCATCAAGAACAGCAGCAGGGCACTCCGGAGCCGCAGGAGGCCCCCCAAAAACTGACAGAGGCTAGCCTGCTTCATGTTGATGGGCGAGACACCGCTCTAGCTAACACTAGCGAAGTGAGCCTTATTGACATGAACGTGCCTGAGCTAAATAGCCACATCCTGAATGCCACTTTCTCGGTTGCACGCGCCGGAGAGGGAATACCTGACAAAGAACCTGCTGACGCTCGCAAGCCAGCGGTGGCATTCAACATTGACTGCTCTGGCGAGATGGAATCGATTCATCTCAGCCGTGATACTGCACCCGCACCCAATGCGAATAAGGATATAACCGAGACACAAACCGAACAACCTGACACCGAAACGTACATGAATAATTTAGCTGCCTTTTTCCAACGACTGCAGTCACAGCCGCAATCCCTTCCGCTGCCGCAGTCGCAACAGTCGTTGCAGGAATCACAGGCCAACAAAGCAGCACAGGCACAAACTGGCAAGACAAAGGGGAAAAACACCAAAAAGCTCAAGCCTGAAGACCAGGTCGAGCTCGGCGCATATGCATCAGAAGTCACTGATACTGAAACGTTGATCTCCGTCGTCGGCCAATTAGCCAAGCTCATTGACAGAGCGGTCAATGAAGAGAAGAGCGTGAATAGGGTAAATAAGAATGCTATCACGAGAGCTTCACAGGAAATATTAAAGGCTCTAGATCAAATGAAGCATGTCTCTAAGTACGACATGCAACCGGCCAAAATAAGGGAGATCCGGCAGGTGATCGAAGAGGCCAAAAGCCCATCTAAAACAAGAACCCAGTCCAGACTGTCTGAAGCTGTCCCTCCAAGGGGTGAAGATGTGGAGGGATACAGCAGGACAAACAGGATTGGAGTCACTGACCCCCTGCATGGAATCTCCCAGAAATTGGACGACCTACCAAAGAAAACAGAAATGGTTCAAATAATTAAAGAGGCCGTACAGCACGAACTGATGGAAATAAAAACTCACCTACAAAACCTCCCGGCCCGTGCTGAAATCGACAAGCTCACTTACGAACAGAAAGGGCTAAATGACCTGGTAGTGGCGGCACTGACGCGACCAACTGAAGAAGAAGACGAAGAGAATGAACACAATGAAATCGATGGCGGGGATTTCGTCGAGGTCGTCAGTAAAAACGCAAGAAAGAAGACCCGAGCGCTTGCTAAAGCGCAAAATAGAGCTGTGACCTCGGCTGCGACCCCCGTTGTCGTGACACAGAAGGCATATGCCACACCTAAAACAACGACCAGAGAAAGAAACAAGAATAGCACTGCGAACACTAGTTACGCAGTAATACTAGAGTCACTGGACCCTCGCAAAGAAGGAAAGGAGGCATTGCAAGAGGTTCAGAAGAAGGTTGACCTGGTGGAGCTGGGCGTAGGAATCAAGGGCCTGCGCCACACCAGGACCAATAAAGTTGTTATAAATTGCGAGACTGAGGAAGACAGAGTCTTACTCAGCTCTGCCATTAAAGAAAAAACCACAGGGGTTACAGTTGGAGTCCCACAACTTCGCAATCCCTGTGTTAAACTAATCGGCGTAATCAAAGATAATGCATGTGAACGCATAGTGGACGCATTGATAAAACAAAACCCCAGAATAATGGACGGCATTTGCGAAGAGGACAGGCATGCAAGATACATACGCAGTGTTAAAGGGCGAAATGACCTACTAAGAAATGTCGTGGTAGAAGTTAGTCCACAGCTGTATAACCGGATGATTGAACAGAAAGTTAAAATAGGCTATCAATCGGTCCCCGTGATGGACCAATCACCAGTCATACAATGCTATAACTGCATGGGTTTCGGTCACCGCGCAGCCAACTGCACAGTAAGTACTAAATGCGGGCGCTGTGCAGAGGAACACGCCACACGCAGCTGTCCTAAAACTTCCTCGGAGTTATGCTGCACAAATTGTCGTGGAAACAACAGTGATCATAGCCATCCTGCATTTAGCCAAGATTGCCCGGAGTGGATTAAGTGGGACCGGATAGCGAGAATGTCAATCCGGTACTGCTAAGGGCCTCCCTGCAGGAAACACAAAAGGCAACCAACACATATCAGTAATGCAGTGTAATCTGGGTAAAGGTTACAACGCTATGCAAGAGATGTTGCAAAGTATTAGAGATAATGAGTTCGACGTTATCTGTGTATCTGAACCTTATGTTGGTAACAACAAAACATTAGTTAGCAGTGTTGATGGATATGATATCTATCAACACTCTGGCAATAATGTAAGAACGAAAGCGTGCATTGCAGTAAGGAAAAAGTTTGGCAGCTATATCGGACTTACTCAATATGCTACCACAAATTTTGTAGTCGTTGAATTAACACACGCCGAAAATAATAACAAAAAACTGCTGGTCTCCTCGATATATGTTGAACCTGGGGAGGATCCCTCGAGCACGATGATGCTTCTGGAGCAATTCCTCCAACAAAATGCAAATAGGGAGCACATTGTGTGCGGGGATTTCAATGGATGGCATACATCGTGGGGATCAGCTAGAAATAATGATCGAGGAAAAGCTGTGTACGATTTAGCTGTCCACTTTGACCTAATAAATTGTAACTTAGGTAATGAGCCTACATATGAGACTATCACGCATGACCAAACGCGATACTCTATAGTTGATCTCACCTTTGCAACCCCTTATACAGCTAACAACATCCTTAGCTGGAAAGTAAATAATGAATTCATACCCTCCTCGGACCATCATGGAATCGAATTTTTAATTAAATTAAAACAAACAAGAAACGGCAAGAAAAAGTCAACATCTACATACAAATATAATACCGATCGAACAAACTGGGACAATTTCAAAACCAAATTAAAAGATAATATAGAAAGAAGTAACTTACATGTAACAAATATCGACGAACTGGACACAGCAGGACTAGATGAATTCATAAAGACTTTGACTAACGTAATCCAAAAGACTTGTGACTCAACTCTGACACTAAAAGCACCTCATCAGACGATTCCTTGGTGGACTCAGGAGCTGTCTGCCATGAAGAAAAAAGTGATATTCCTACATCACAGACTAAGTGATCTTAAACGCAGCAATAAAGATCTCACTCATATTCTAAAAGAACTTAGTGAAGCCAGAGGAGAGTATGCTAATAAAATTCGAACCACATCATCGGAGCATTTCAGGGACTTCTGCAATCGTCAAGGCAAGGATGATGTATGGTCCGTTACAAATCGCCTATTAAAAAGTGCGCCACAACCGCAGTCGCCTGCAACCTTGAAAAGAGATAACGGTACTTATACCACGTCGATCCTGAACACCGCCGAAACCCTCGCTGAGAAGTTTTTCCCCGACGACACCGCAGCTGATGACAGCCCACACCACCTGCAAATAAGAAATTTAATCAATAATAATAATAACATACAACCAGAAATAGAAAATAACGAACAACCATTCACAATACACGAAATAACCGATATAGTCAAGTATATGAGCCCTAAAAAAGCACCCGGCACAGATAACCTAACAGCTGACATCTGTAAACATTTCATAGAATGCTACCCAGAAATCACAACTAAATTATACAATAGATGCCTGTCACTTAATTACTTTCCCACTTGCTGGAAAACGGCGTATATTAAAACAATACCGAAACCAAACAAAGTTTGCTATACAGAAATATCTGCGTACCGGCCTATTGGATTAATAAACGTATTTGGCAAAATCTTAGAAAAACTTATCGCATCACGTCTTACATATTATACGGTGACAAATAATGCTTGTAGCGATAAACAATTTGGATTTAAGCAGCAGCGCTCTACCACAGACGCTCTCAATAGCGCAGTTAATAAACTCAAAGACTTTAAAAACGCCAATAAGTTAGTTGTTGCTATCTCATTAGACATTGCTGGCGCCTTTGATAATGCCTGGTGGCCTGCACTGTTGAAAAGACTGATAGATGTACATTGCCCCCATAATATAATTAGCATCATACGAAGCTACCTAACTGATCGAAGGATAATACTCAACTACTCAGACGCCTCTGTCACGAAAGTGCAAACCAGGGGATGTGTCCAAGGTTCAGTCCTTGGACCCATCTTCTGGAACACTATCGTTGACACGCTATTGGAACATAATCTGACAAACGACAATCATATCCAGGCATATGCAGACGATATCTTACTGATCTGCTCTGGTAATAATATACAGGAATTAGAAGAGAACGCCAATAGTCTATTAGATACTGTATTCAATTGGGGTATTAACAACAAATTAAAATTCGGGCCGGAGAAAACTAAAATGATCACGTATACACCTAAGGCAAAAGCAGCGAAAATATTTATGAATAATACACACATTCATTTCGACAATCAGTTTAAACTCCTCGGAGTCATTATAGACCAGCACCTAAATTTTATTCAACACTCAGAATACACTATAAAAAAGGCACAAGCCATCTATAAAAGGTTATGTATATTTGTGAAACCTACCTGGGGCGTGCATGCTGCCAACATAAACACTATCTACAGGCAGGTGATCGAGCCCATCATCACCTATGCGGCCGAAATCTGGGGACAAGCTACCAATTACAAAAAGGTTTGCGATTCTCTTCTTAGACTACAACGCGGGTTTGCAATTAAAATACTTCATGGCTTCAGAACTCTTCCCACGATGCCTTCAATTGTGTTGGCGGGACTAACACCCCTACCCGAAAAAGTTAAAGAAGTGGCGTCTACAGAAATGGTTAAACGTACGAAATTAACTAATTACCTGCCTAATGATATTCATTATGACAAACGTGCACCGGTCACTGAGTTGTTGCATCCTGCTCGGCGACCAGTTATAGAATTACAAGACATTAATAACCTAAATGACCTCGAAGTCCTCGAACCCTACTACTCCACCGATATGCACAGAATATACACAGACGGTAGCAAGCATGATGGAGTGGTGGGGGCCGCGGTCATTATCCACTACCCAGATGGTCGGTGTAAACGTAAAAAACTTAAGCTGCACAACAGCTGCACTGTGTTCCAGGCCGAGTGTTTGGCTATAGAAGAGGCATGCAACATGTGTCACGTACTGGGACTGGAACAAGCTACCATCTTTTCAGACTCAAAGGCCGCGTTGCATGAATTATCTAACCGAAACAGCACTAACGCAACAATAAATAGCGCACACAAGAGCATTGTAGCCATCAGAGAGCAGGGACGAACCATTCAGTTCTGCTGGATTAAGGCGCATGCTGGCCTCCTCGGTAACGAGGAGGCAGACATGACTGCCAAAGCCGCAGCTTCCCAACATAAAATTCCAGATTATGCAAAATTCCCCTTGTCATATCATAAACGAAACCTTCGAATGGATACAGCCAAAAATACAGACAGAACATATCAAACCAGCACAACCGGAGCACACTTAAAACAATGGCTACCCACCCTAGAACATATAAATAAATTTAGACAATATTTTGATCTTACCTTTGAAATGACCCAAATGCTCACTGGTCATGGGTTTAATAAAACATATTTAAAAAGATTTCATATCATAGACTCCAACGAGTGCCCAAATGACGACGTCACTCCGCAAACCATGAGACATCTCCTGGAACACTGCCCGAGGTACCAGAAATCGCGTATAGAACATGAAATACTCTGCAACATTAACAACATAGAGCCATATAATATAGAACAGATAATAAATAAAGAAACAACAATTGACTCGTTTAAAAATCATATTAATCACATAGTAAACACACTAAAAAAGTTTAATAATACGTAAATTTTAAAAATGTACAACAGTAAAGTAATATGCTTGCTTAATTCATAATAGTATTTATAATAAATGTAATATACTTCTTAATAGTAAAAAAAAATAACATTGACTACAATTCTTATTAACAGTTATAAATAGCATTGATTTAAGGTTACCCGTATCAATAGCGGGAACCTAAACATTCAGTAAAAGTCCAACGGTCGCCCGTATCCCTTGCGAGGGCCATTGGAACTATTCACAGCTTTCACTAAAAAAAAAAAAAAAACCTAACCTAACCTAACCTAACCTAACCTTTTTTTTTTTTTTTTTTTTTTTTTTTTTTAGGAGGGAAAATGCATTCCGCATACCACCCGGGTGCGGGGGGTGACCCGAGTGGTTATGTGGGACTCCCGTCTAGGCTAATGAGGCCCACGGTATACCCACTAAAAACCCCCCATATACCGCCTCGCCGCCCTATTGGTGGGGTTACAGGAACGCTTGCGTACTCATCCGCGACCCCACCGGCGGCAGCCGCCCACGAGCGGCTCCTTCGCAAATGCCCGAAGGCCCTTCACGCTAGGCGCGCCAGATGGTTCGACGCGCCTTCCTCCTCCGCCTCCGTTCTGCACTGTAGCGGACCCCCCCGAGCCCGCCACAAGGAAGCCACGGGCGCCAGAAAGTTCTCCGGCGCCCGGCGACAGATCAGGTCTATGGTTCTGTCGCAAAACCACAATTCGGCTGCAGAGGACAGGGAGAACGGCACATCGTAACACCGACACTCCTCTTCCTCTGCAGCCCCACCAACGCCGCTACAGCGAAACGGCACCGCCAAGTTCGCAGGGGATAGGGCGAGTGGCGATCGTAATACCATCACGCGTCTTCCCCTGCGATCCCACCTCGGCCGCCGAGGATAGGGAGAACGGCTCACCGCAATACCGACACTCCTCTTCCTCGACGGTCCACCTCCAACGCGTCACAAGCGGGCTTAACAAGCCCACTTGGAGCGTCCTCCTCGGGCCAGCCCGACCCTCAAACAGGCCAGCCCTGGTTGCCTCTTCGCTTCACCGTGGGTGACCAAGCCACGGTTACTAAGCCCCTCCACCACGACAAGGTGAACAACCCGCGGGGGGAACCTAACCTAACCTAACCTAACCTAACCTAACCTAACCTAACCTAACCTAAACGATCGGAGAAACGGCCGATCGTCGTAAAATAAGTAAAATAAAGATTGTTATGAAAATTTCTTTTGCTTATTGTAAAATAAATACGTATCGAAAGCGATAGTTTTTATGCTCTAGTCTATTCCCATATTTAGATAATAGATTGAAACAGTTTTTAGGGTTCCGTACCCAAAGGGTAAAACGGGACCCTATTACTAAGACTTCGCTGTCCGTCCGTCCGTCCGTCCGTCCGTCCGTCCGTCCGTCCGTCCGTCCGTCCGTCCGTCCGTCCGTCCGTCTGTCACCAGGCTGTATCTCACGAACCGTGATAGCTAGACAGTTGAAATTTTCACAGATGATGTATTTCTGTTGCCGCTATAACAACAAATACTAAAAACAGAATAAAATAAAGATTTAAATGGGGCTCCCATACAACAAACGTGATTTTTGACCAAAGTTAAGCAACGTCGGGAGTGGTCAGTACTTGGATGGGTGACCGTTTTTTTTTTTTGCTTTTTTTTTGTTTTTTTTTTATATGGTACGGAACCCTTCGTGCGCGAGTCCGACTCGCACTTGCCCGATTTTTTCTTATCATACGTGCGTCGTATTTGAGAAACGTGTCAAAAACTTTTTTAGAAATTTGTAAGGCGCCATCTCGCTTCTTCCCTCGTTTTTAGGGTTCCGTACCCAAAGGGTAAAACGGGACCCTATTACTAAGACTTCGCTGTCCGTCCGTCCGTCCGTCCGTCTGTCACCAGGCTGTATCTCACGAACCGTGATAGCTAGACAGTTGAAATTTTCACAGATGATGTATTTCTGTTGCCGCTATAACAACAAATACTAAAAACAGAATAAAATAAAGATTTAAATGGGGCTCCCATACAACAAACGTGATTTTTGACCAAAGTTAAGCAACGTCGGGAGTGGTCAGTACTTGGATAGGTGACCGTTTTTTTTTTGCTTTTTTTTTTATGGTACGGAACCCTTCGTGCGCGAATCCGACTCGCACTTGCCCGATTTTTTATCCCGTTCTGGTTTTTCGATTTTATATATATGATGATTATTGATTCTTTCAAACACCAAAATAGTTGACAATTTATTATACGTCAGAGTTGACAAGCAACTTCGAGCATGAAAAACTAAATCCGTCAAAAATGTATACATACAACCTCATGATAATCTTTGATATAGTCGCAATTGTTGTATTTTAAACTTGTAGACTGGGCAGGCACGACTCAAAAAGGAATAATATTTCAATTAAGTGTGTGATTCGGCATTTCTCGGTTTTTGATGTTTAGGCTTGTTTCTGATACAAAATGTAATTAACGTAAAGTATTACCTAATCAATTTGCTCATATTTCATACAAGTCACAGAAATAAGTAATAATAAATGTCTAAGTTTTAGTACAAGTAGGGTAATTGCGTCAGTTTACCGTCCAGTACCTGTTTTCGTCCACTTGGCGGAGTTGCTACAAAGAATTGCGTATAATTTGAATATAAACCTACCTTACCGCACAATTTTGTACTTATTGTAAATCAGTTATTAAAAGAAAAAATATTTTAGTAGAACTGGGATTCATGAGTACCTGATACCAAATCTTAACTAACATTTGTGTCGCTGGCTGTAAGGTTGACGAAATATAAACTTATAAAGTTAGCCGATCTCTCAAACAAGTGTGATAATTGAGATCGGCTTACTTTATATTTCGTCAACTTTACCTTTGTTTCCAAAAACTGAATTTTAACTGTCATATACTATACCGGTCATCCAAAATTATTTTTTCGTCACAGAACTAACAGAACAGAACTACTACTATCAGAACTAACAGGTATATTGCCTGAATAAAGAAACATTCATTCATTCATTCAGAACGGGATCTGGTTGCTGCTCTCACCGATCCGTTCAAAAATATACAATTATACATACTGTATACAATAATTAATACACACTGTATACAATTAATACATAAATGTAATGGTACCTACTTAATGAAAAGGAATATTGTTTCGATGAATAAGATACTCTCAGTAAAATTTATAGATAGGCCATAGCTGTTAATAAATATTAAATGACTTTATTATCTCTATACGCTTAATAACTCTATGTGCTCTATTG
This sequence comes from Cydia splendana, assembly GCF_910591565.1. NCBI lineage: Eukaryota > Metazoa > Arthropoda > Insecta > Lepidoptera > Tortricidae > Cydia > Cydia splendana. The sequence continues at coordinate 49,786,767 of NC_085987.1, read as the reverse complement.
TGAAAAAAAAAACACAACGACAGTGAAGAACGGAATTCTTAATTTAAATTTTTACAGATAAACTTCAATAATAAATATGATTCTTACTGAGCACACTGATAGTCCATTGGTTGGAAAGCCCGTTCGAAATTTAAACTTATTTGCATTACAACAAGGTTGTATTTTGTAGATCTTTTTCTCTTTCATACTTATAGTAGGCTATTCAGAAAAAAAATGAAATATCCCACAAAAGTAAGTAAGTAGAATTAAACTTTGTATCAAAGACATAAGTCATAAATTTCAATGCCAAAGCCAAAGCCAAAGCTTAGGGCTAGCAAACTCATGCTTACACTGGTCATTCATATTAGGAAGTAGTTTTAGCGAGAAAGATCCTTACTTAAAACTTTGGCATTGAAATTTATGACTTATGTCTTTGATACAAAGTTTAATTCTACTTACTTACTTTTGTGGGATATTTCATTTTTTTTCTGAATAGCCTACTATAAGTATGAAAGAGAAAAAGATCTACAAAATACAACCTTGTTGTAATGCAAATAAGTTTAAATTTCGAACGGGCTTTCCAACCAATGGACTATCAGTGTGCTCAGTAAGAATCATATTTATTATTGGAGTTTATCTGTAAAAATTTAAATTAAGAATTCCGTTCTTCACTGTCGTTGTGTTTTTTTTTTCACAATAGAGCACATAGAGTTATTAAGCGTATAGAGATAATAAAGTCATTTAATATTTATTAACAGCTATGGCCTATCTATAAATTTTACTGAGAGTATCTTATTCATCGAAACAATATTCCTTTTCATTAAGTAGGTACCATTACATTTATGTATTAATTGTATACAGTGTGTATTAATTATTGTATACAGTATGTATAATTGTATATTTTTGAACGGATCGGTGAGAGCAGCAACCAGATCCCGTTCTGAATGAATGAATGAATGTTTCTTTATTCAGGCAATATACCTGTTAGTTCTGATAGTAGTAGTTCTGTTCTGTTAGTTCTGTGACGAAAAAATAATTTTGGATGACCGGTATAGTATATGACAGTTAAAATTCAGTTTTTGGAAACAAAGGTAAAGTTGACGAAATATAAAGTAAGCCGATCTCAATTATCACACTTGTTTGAGAGATCGGCTAACTTTATAAGTTTATATTTCGTCAACCTTACAGCCAGCGACACAAATGTCAGTTAAGATTTGGTATCAGGTACTCATGAATCCCAGTTCTACTAAAATATTTTTTCTTTTAATAACTGATTTACAATAAGTACAAAATTGTGCGGTAAGGTAGGTTTATATTCAAATTATACGCAATTCTTTGTAGCAACTCCGCCAAGTGGACGAAAACAGGTACTGGACGGTAAACTGACGCAATTACCCTACTTGTACTAAAACTTAGACATTTATTATTACTTATTTCTGTGACTTGTATGAAATATGAGCAAATTGATTAGGTAATACTTTACGTTAATTACATTTTGTATCAGAAACAAGCATAAACATCAAAAACCGAGAAATGCCGAATCACACACTTAATTGAAATATTATTCCTTTTTGAGTCGTGCCTGCCCAGTCTACAAGTTTAAAATACAACAATTGCGACTATATCAAAGATTATCATGAGGTTGTATGTATACATTTTTGACGGATTTAGTTTTTCATGCTCGAAGTTGCTTGTCAACTCTGACGTATAATAAATTGTCAACTATTTTGGTGTTTGAAAGAATCAATAATCATCATATATATAAAATCGAAAAACCAGAACGGGATAAAAAATCGGGCAAGTGCGAGTCGGATTCGCGCACGAAGGGTTCCGTACCATAAAAAAAAAGCAAAAAAAAAACGGTCACCCATCCAAGTACTGACCACTCCCGACGTTGCTTAACTTTGGTCAAAAATCACGTTTGTTGTATGGGAGCCCCATTTAAATCTTTATTTTATTCTGTTTTTAGTATTTGTTGTTATAGCGGCAACAGAAATACATCATCTGTGAAAATTTCAACTGTCTAGCTATCACGGTTCGTGAGATACAGCCTGGTGACAGACGGACGGACGGACGGACGGACAGCGAAGTCTTAGTAATAGGGTCCCGTTTTACCCTTTGGGTACGGAACCCTAAAAACGAGGGAAGAAGCGAGATGGCGCCTTACAAATTTCTAAAAAAGTTTTTGACACGTTTCTCAAATACGACGCACGTATGATAAGAAAAAACTGTTTCAATCTATTATCTAAATATGGGAATAGACTAGAGCATAAAAACTATCGCTTTCGATACGTATTTATTTTACAATAAGCAAAAGAAATTTTCATAACAATCTTTATTTTACTTATTTTACGACGATCGGCCGTTTCTCGGCAACTCTCGGTTAGTTTCGTTTCTGTGGTGCTACAGACTAGACCAAATTATTCGTAAGTTAAAGTAACCTAAATTATGTTTTTCATGTTGGTATACAGTTATTTCGGCGTTTTTTTACACGAAGTAAAATAAAAAGTGCTGTCAACCTCAATCTTAGTCTATAGCCTAATATACGAGTGACTTATGCCATATATGACTTATCATTATCAATCAAAATAATATTATCATATTATTAATAATTTGTATTTTGTTGTTTTCAATTTATTTTTAAGTTATATTATGCAGATTGACTTTCACGGCTTCGGCAAACATTGCTATTCGTCCGGGGAACGGGCTGCCGAGATATGGGCCAAAAATACAAAGTTGATAGTAAGTTGACAGTCAGCAGTCAGCCAAATATCTTAATATAAATTTGTTGCCATAGAAACAAGGATGTGTTCCGATATAGTGGCGAAATATTGAGAGACCAAAGCTAGTTAGTGGCTCGGAAACTTCGAGAGAATGGGAGAGGATCGTGCCGTGAAGAGAGCGTACTTGGGACAACAAAATGGGAGACGCCCGAGTGGACGTCCTAGGTACCGCTGAAACGACGTAGTTGCTCAAGACCTGCTCAACCTCAACCATGGCGTTGGCGACTGGCGAGAGCTATCGCAAGACCGAGAAACATGGCGTGATCTGGTGTCGGAGGCCAGGACTCACTTTGGGTCGTTGCGTCACCGTAGCCGTTTACTACGGCTAATAATATCCAGAAAGGGGAATGGGGACTACCTACGTTTGTATGAAAAGGCGATTTATGGGCGGTGGTCGTCCATATTCGTCTTAAGGCAGAAATTAATCTAATTAACGTTTTTGCAACTAGGCTTATAAAAATAAATAATAATTTTATGTTGAAACAAGTTTTAAATAAATACCTACGTAGATGAAAAAACACAATCTTGCCTTTTATCAAATCACATAATTTTTTGAGAAATTTGCGAATTAAGTTATCCAAATAACGGCTACAAATAAGAAATGCCTATCACAGTTATACTTAAACCCTGGCAGGGTTGAATACATAATAATGTCGGTATTTAAACATAAGACAAACTTTTTATTTCATTTACGCGAGCGGAGCTGCGGGCCCGTCTACTTAGTATCAGATAATATTGAAAATGTTCAGACAAGTGGAAGAATATACTTCAATATGTTATGGATGCTAGCAAGATGTAAAAACAACAGTTTAGCGGAATATCAGCTTACGAAATGGTTTTATACAATTTACAGAGAAATTCAGAATAATTTGTTTCTACTAGAAATGTGCCTTCACCGAACGTTTTAGATAAACGGTAGACCTATTATATTATATAAACGTTCTTGACTTCGGTTGGCCGAAATGGGACTCTTACGATTTTTTCTCATTTTACCTCCAAGATGAGGTTGATCGTTAGTGCTGGAAAGCCGTAATTTGGTATGGATATATAAATCAATCAACCCGACAAGGTGGTAAATAAAATCTCTAATTTCTAAAAAATATATCTAAGGTAGAAGCTTTATAATTATAACTTCTACATTACCTATACTAGCCCAGAGGCCTTTAATAACAATCCAAACTCCAAGGTCCCAGAGCTCCCAGACATTACTTATTTCCTTGTGAATAAAATGTATGGGATCAATTAGTATTAGTATCCAAACTTAAAACCGCCTAGGGATTCGTGGTACGGTGCTCTGAACACCGTAGTCTTGACTTCGTGCTTGGCCAATTATTTTTTATTTGATAGTTTTTATGAAATACTGGGTTTGTTTCCACATTTTTAAATAACCACCAACCAATACCAATTATCTTTAGAGCTGCAACCTCCCTCGAATATTACTGCCTCAATACGTGACAAAACGTCTGGTACTACGTGCATGGAACCTTTTTTATGCTTAATTTCAAAGTCAAAACAAGATAACTGCATTGCCCATCGCGCTAGGCGACCTGAAGGGTTGTTTAGCGTTTTGAGCCATTTTAGCGACATGTGGTCAGTGACTACTACAAAGCGGCTACCTTCTATGTAAGGTCTAAAATGATTTATTGAATCCACTAATGCTAGAAGTTCGCGTTCGGTTGTGCTGTAATTTCGTTCCGTTTTCGTAAGCAACCTAGAATAAAAAGCTACGGGGTGTTCTATACCGCCCAATTCCTGAATAAGTACGCTGCCGATGCCGACGCTTGATGCATCTGAATGGATCTGGAATGGTTTGGAAAAATCAGGGCAGGCGAGGACCGGAACCTGGGTGAGGGCTTCTTTAAGCGCTAGGAATGACCTTTCTGCTTCCTCTGTCCAGTCTACGGTGTCTTTACCCTTCTTTTTGCCGATTAGAGCTGTCATCGGGGCTATGATAGTTGAGAAATTTGCCACGAATCGACGGTAATAAGAACAGAGCCCTATGAATGCGCGTAGTTGCTTAGCGGTTGTTGGGCGCGGGAAATTCTTAATGCTATCTAGTTTTTGTGGATCTGTTAGTAGACCTTGTGAACCGACTATGTATCCAAGGTACATGAGCTCTGGCTTACAAAATTCGCACTTACTAAAATTTATAGTTAGGCCTGCCTTGCTTAAAGCTTGAAAAACGTCATTTAAGATACTTATATGCTTTTCAAACGAATTGGTAGCTATGAGAAGGTCATCACAATATGCGAAGATCTTCTCGCCGTATTTAAGGTGAAAAAGAGAGTCTACCAAACGTTGTAATTCGCAGCCCGCCTTCGAGATACCGAACGGGACGCGTTTAAATTCAAATAGTCCGCGGTTTGGTACCTACCACAAATGCACATTTTTGACATGACGTGCCGGAGCCGTCGACGTTATCGGAATCACATAGAGAAATTTGCCAGTAGGCCGCCGATAAGTCGATTGAGCTTAAGTAACGTGTGCCACGTAAATTATCTAAAATTGAATTAATGTATGGTACAGGATATGAGTCCTTGACTGTGACGTCATTAAGTTTCCTGGCGTCTAAACAAAATCTCCAGGAATCGTCTTTTTTTGGGGTCATAACAACGGGGTTGGACCATGGTGATTTAGATGGTGCTATCACTCCAAGCTGAAGCATCCGGTCTACTTGGTCATTTAAAGCCTTCAATTTGACTAGAGATGGGTACTGAGTAAATACTCACGGGTAAATACCGAGTAAATACTCAGTATTTACTCAATATACCCGTATTTACTCGTTTATACCCAAATTGGTGGGTATAAACTATTTAGAGTGCTGAAAGGGCCATATAAATTTGAAATATAGGTGTATTTTGTAAGCCGCTACTGGATTAAGAACTCAAAATTATAAGAAATGTATTTTTAAGAGGGGCACTCCATACAATGTAACTATATGTCACAAGAAAAAAATTCAGAAACCACCAACGTGTCGCACATCATTAAATGGGTCTTTAAAAATAACTGATATGTTTCTAAGAACATTTTTGGATAAATTGAATATTTTTGGAAAAACACCGTTTCGAAAGGCCAAAATAATTTTTATTTTGTCTATAACGTTAGAACCAAAGTTCAGAAAAAATATGAAAACATATCGGGAGATTAGCCGTATAATAGAGTAAAAAAATACAATATTTTGAACTTCATCGGTTGGGCCATTATTGAGTTTTCTTTAAAAAACCCTTAATAAAAGGACGTAAGTGCCGCGTAAACACGCACTTTTGCGCGACATGCAGATCTATCTAGAACATCGATAGAATTTAAATATCGTATTTTTAAAGTAAATAACTTCTTATTTAAAACAAAATTATTAACTATGCATTATCACAATTTGCCTCTAACTAATAATTACCTTTTTTTTCCTAAATTAAGCGTCCTATATGCTTTTTATTTTATAGATATTGTTAATACACGTTAGGACTCTACAATAAAAGACAATTTTGTTCTTAGATCTCACTTTTTGAATATTTTATAAGCAATCGTTTTTACCCACCTAAATGAGTAAATACGGGTATTTATCGGGTCCTTTGAGTAAATACCGAGTAAATACTCAGTATTTACTCACCCCTACCCATCTCTAAATTTGACCGGTGAAAGGGGATAATATCGTTGTTTTATTGGTGGCCCCGTTGTTGTGATCCTGTGATCTACTAGAGATGTTTTACCCAGACCTCGCTCCTCTGTACTAATTGACTTAAATTCATTTATTACTTTGTCTAGTTGAATTGATTCAAGAGGGGAGAGGTCATGTTTTGGAACTATGGCACATAATGATTTTAGTGACTCCGGCCTAAGTGTCGTTTTCCTTTTTAGAAGGTGTATATCTTTCAATTTAAAAAGATCTATTAATTCTAGCGTTATTATAGAATCCATGCCAAAAATGAAGTCATCAGATACTTCTGGGATTACCATGAACATGATACTATAAAGCATCCCTCTGAAATTGTTTGGTAATCTGGGGGCACGGCCGTGCCCCCGCCAAGACGAGACAAAGGGCAAAAGGCAGTGCATATCTTTTCTCGGCACGTTTCGTCGTATTTTCGAACCCTCGTAGTTTCGGCTTGGATGATGCTAGAGGGCTGAAATTTTTTGTATACTATGGCGTTAGTAAACTTATCAAAACCACCAAGTTTTATTAGGCTACCTATTATACTTAAAATTTTATAGATTCTTTAATTTTCACTGTCCGAACCCTATGAAATTCGTGTCATAGAAAATACAGACTACTTCCTGAAGACCTCGAAGGCTGAAATTTGGCATGTAATGATAGGTCTGTATACTAACACATATGGTGATGAGAAATCTGTAACTTTCGCCCTGCAACCCCTTGAAATGGGGGTACCTAAAATTTGCCGTAAACCTGAAAACATTGGTTCCTGAAGTACAAGAATCGTGAAATTTTGTGTGGGAGCAGTGATCGGAGTGCTAATAAAGAAAACACAATAAAAAAAACCAAAAAGTTTTCGAAGTTCAGATTTGAACCAGCTTCACGTAAACCAGCCAAGTAGCGCCGTCTATATTGGCACTGTTTCTTGTCGTAAACTTTTCAAAACCTTACTTCCTCTACAAAGCGAATTTGAAATAGAGGCGCACTGTCATAGTGCATTTACTGCCATCTTTCGACAGATGTTTAAAACTTTTAGAACGCCATTTAACTTTGATCCTTATTCTTTCACTGATATGTGTTAATATTGTTAAATATCAAAAAGTGTCACCAAGATGATGATCGCTCGAAAAGAATACCTTGTACAGGAGAACAGCCGGAGACAAGAAAATATTTTAGCCGAGCTGAAACGGTTACGCTTAGCTCGCACTTCGCACTCGCTTGGTCTATACAGAATAGTACAAATTTTAATTTTAAAAATAACCGGCCAAGTGCAAGTCGGACTCGCCGCGCTCGAATGGTTCCGTACCATTACGCAAAAAAAGGTAAAAAGTTACGTTTGTTGTATGGGAGCCCCACTTAAATATTTATTATATTCTGTTTTTAGTGCCTATTTGTTGTTATAGCGGCAACAGAAATACATCATCTGTGATAAATTGAAAATTTCAACTGTCTAGCTATCACGGTTCATGAAATACAGCCTGGTGACAGACAGACAGACGGACAGACGGACAGACGGACAGACGGACAGACGGACAGACGGACAGACGGACAGACGGACAGACGGACAGACGGACAGACGGACAGACGGACAGACGGACAGACGGACAGACGGACAGACGGACAGACGGACAGACGGACAGACGGACAGACGGACAGACGGACAGACGGACTGACGGACAGACGGACAGACGGACAGACGGACAGACGGACAGACGGACAGACGGACAGACGGACAGACGGACAGACGGACAGACGGACAGACGGACAGACGGACAGACGGACAGACGGACAGACGGACAGACGGACAGACGGACAGACGGACAGACGGACAGACGGACAGACGGACAGACGGACAGACGGACAGACGCACAGACGGACAGACGGACAGCGGAGTCTTAGTAAGAGGGGTCCCGTTTTTACTCTTTGGGTACGGAACCCTGAAAATGTCTAATGATATCGAAACCGCTACTTCTTTAGGCGCTGATCTGATGACTCCGTCATTTTGTAAATTTTCCATAAACTGAATCAAAAAACACGAGAACACAAAATTCATCGTGAATCATTTTTTTAAATTTCTAGAAACATACAATTTGTAATACATACAATAGGGAGTATTGCTGCAATGTTCTGCCGCCAGAGTGCAGCACTAGTGCACCTACTAAACCATAAAGTAACTTATACATACTAGGCCTTAAACAGTTTTTTACAAGTTTTCACTATGACATTGATGCATCAAGGCGGTTTGTTTACAGGTGCCCTACCGTGAAATTTCGTTATATATGCCTCTCTATCGATCGAATAGGCAAGAGTGATAGAGCGAGGCAGGAACCGAATTTTCAACTGCCGTGTTTCATGGTAGGCCATGTGATTGAGTTAGTGACGCAGAGTTTTGCGTAATATTCCCTATTGTCGTTTCTCATATCGCTAAAGCACGTGGTACGAGCAAGGTACGAGGCATGCCGTGGTACGGGGACGGGCTAAAAAACTGAGACAACTATCACAAAATTATTGTCGTCCTTATCATTGCGTTCATGTATGGAGGTTCTAATACAGTATTTAAAGAGTTTTTTGTAAACTGTGACATGACAATTTCAAAAGTCCAACACGTCGGGTTGTCAAAACAAACCAAAAAATTAGCAAAACTGGTATTAGATTTTCTTTAAAATGGGATACGATGTTCGAGAGTTGTTAAGGCGTGCTTTTCCCGTACGAGCTAAGCGAACCAGTTTTTTGAATCCATCGGAAATATAAGAAACAATGTTTTAAAATTGTGAAAAAAATATATCTTATACTTAAGGATCTGGCAGATATGTTTTGGATCTCAAAAACATGATTAGATAAACTTTGCTCGATAGAAAAAAATTCCAAAGTTACGCCTTTTTTTAACAATAAATCAATCTCAGAGCTACAATACAAACTTTTTTGACTTGTTTTTTACATAAATGTATAGGTTTTAAGATAATCTAGATGATTTGGATCACTTTGTCTCGGTAACATCATTAAAATAATTTCTATGTTTCAATACCTACTAAATCCGCAACCGCCATCACTCGCGAACGCACTTACGCCCTCTTCAGTCGCGCGGCAGCGCTTGTAGAGGACGGACCTGCGTCAGTATGTTCCGCGCGGTCACGTGATTTTACCATTTACAAACAATGGGAAACAAAGCATATGAAACGTCACTAAGTGCTATAAAAACACACTTTCTGATAACAGAAGCATCTAATACTTTACGAGGTGCTTGAAAGCGCCTAGCTTTCCTACATCAACAGTTAAAATATTTCAGTATTTTCACTAGGTCAGCAACCAATTTCAATGTAGGTAAATAATATTATATTCCTAGATAATATAATTGTGAGTATGTAAGTATGATATATTTACAGTATTTCACCTTTACTGATATACCTACGTCCGATCTGCAAAATGATTATATTCCTTCGTGCTCTTTGACTCCTTTGAAAATCAGAAATTATTTATTTGGATTGATACAGTATGGGGATGTTACAATATATGTATAGTGTTACGCTTTTAGTATGAGGGTGCCGAAGGCGCCCGGCTTTGGATCGCATGCAACGCGCCACGCCCGTCAAGCGTGCAAATTCATCATCATAATCATAAATTTAAATAAATATAAAATGTCAAATTGAAATAATTGAAAAAATTACTCGCGCTCGCGAAGGTCGAAGGCCGAGCTCCGCGTTGGGCCGAAGGCCCGAAGCGTCACACGTGAGGAGGAAGTTGGAGCTGAAACACGACCCAATAGGAAAAGTTACGATTTCCCAAGCACGCGAGGCCGAAGGCCGAGCTGCGGGAATGAAGTTCTCGCATGCGGATCTTTTCTTTCTATCAAAAGTACAACTTTATTTATTTCTCCCTTTGGAAAACAAACTACTACACAACAATAACAACAGCAGGAATGGACTGCTACCAACAATGTGGGTTAGGTTAGGTTAGAACTGCGACCCTCACAGGAACAGACTGCTACCAGAAAAGTGGGTTAGGTTAGGTTAGAAATGCGACCTTCACAGAAACGGACTGCTACCAGAAAAGTGGGTTAGGTTAGGTTAGAACTGCGACCCTCACAGGAACGGACTGCTACCAGAAAAGTGGGTTAGGTTAGGTTAGAACTGCGACCCTCACAGGAACGGACTGCTACCAGAAAAGTGGGTTAGGTTAGGTTAGAACTGCGAACCCCACAGAAACGGACTGCTACCAGAAAAGTGGGTTAGGTTAGGTTAGGTTAGGTTAGAACTGCGACCCTCACATAACCGGACTGCTACCGAGCTACAGGAATGAAGTGCTCGCACGCGGATCTGTTTGTCCTAGCAAAAGTACAACTTTGTTTCTTTTTCCCTTTGGAAAACAAGCTACTACGCAATTACAACAGCACAAACAACAGCAACAACAACACGTCAACAATAGCACCAACAGCAAACAACACGCGTACCGCGGGGCCCTCGGGCCCCGCGCACAGGGCAAAATCTAGTTAATATTATTAAAGAGGAGGATATTTCCAATACAACATTATATACTTGCAGGACTGTATCTCCATTATTTATACTTTTTATTCAACGCTGAACACAGTCCTCCACGCCTCATTTTCGGCGTGAAAAAGCGATTACGTAACATTCAATATAATTTAAAAGGTATTAAATATTCATTGAAAATTAAAAAAAAAAATATGGTGTATTTAAAACATGTCAACAAATGTACTACTTGTAGAAATTTATCTTAAAGTTATTTAGGCAATTGTTCATTAACAAAATTTTCTCAAACTTCCTTCTTTATTGAAAACGAAAAAAAAAATATAAATAACTATCGTAAAATTTTGTCGCTCTTCTCATATAAATGCTTCATAAGATCACATTATAAAAAATTTAATACGTTTTAAGACGCTATTTTGGGTTTTACACATTATTACGCGATCAAGATCATAAAAAAAAACATTTAGTAAACTTTACTAAATCAGATTATTTGTGAAGGGTGCGGAATACGGGGTGTGATTACAGGGAGTTCAAAATAAGGCGGGTGTAAGACAATTTTTTTAAATATTTTGTGTTATTCAGTCAGTTACGTGGTCTTTCACTATCGGCCTCATCTGAGAATTCAAAGTCGCTCAACGAGCTATGGAGAGGGCTATGCTCGGAGTTTCTCTGCGTGATCAAATCAGAAATGAGGAGATCCGTAGACGAACTAAAGTCACCGACATATACTGTGTGCATAAATTTATTTGCGTTATTTGACATCTGTCACTCACAACAGCAATACAACGTAAAATGTCTCGCACATCGAAATCACAAAGGAAAACAATTGCACTACGAACGTTTACGTTCTACGTCTTTTTTTTAATTTTAGGGCTAGCCGGACACCACCTTTATGAATCGGTAGTCGTCTAAGTAAATCGATATGAATTTTTCATTTTTCTTTTAATAAAAATAAGGAAAAGGTGGATAATCAACTGTAAATATGGATATATTTATCGTCACCTAACAGACAACAAATTTGACACAGAAATAACATAAATATCTCTTATATAGTTAATAGCCACGGACCTATTTATATGTTTTTCTGTTATGAAACTATAGGTCTATTCTTATTGTCTTTAAAATATGTTCATAATCCATGTATGACTGTTTGTTTCTGAATAAATAATAAAAAAAAAAATAAAAAAAAAAAAATAAACTTTAAAATAGATCCCCAGTTAGTTTAGATTTTGACGATGGGTGCGACCTACTCGGTCGGTGTATTAAATGCCTTGCGCGAAAACCATGTAATTCTAGCTTTATTTAAATCGCAAATAAAAATTCATTATACGTCACAATTCGATACCTCAGTCTACGTGCCATCCAATCGTAATCGCTTGCTGTGACTATCGATTTGGGTTAGTTACATCTCTATACAGGATGTCCAGTAATTAATGGACAACCTTCTAACCATCGACAGGGCAGCTTAGGCTGGTCCAGAGAATGCACTTATAGGTCTAGTAAAAGTTTCGTGGTTTTCGAGATAATCGCACTTTTGTCTTTTTTACTAGTTAGCACCATACTTCACTTTAAACACCATCTAGGCCATATCTTTATTTGTAGAAATGTATATAGCATGTGTGATACCATTTTAGAATCAGTATTAGATAAACTATTTTTAAGAAAGTTGGCCACTCTGTTCTCCATACATTTTTTTTTTCACCACAAGCGACCAGACTTCTTGAAAATGTTATATATATATATATATATATATATATATATATATATATATATATATATATATATGGGCAGGCCACATTGCGCGCAGAGAAGATGGCCGATGGTGTCGAAAAGTGCTCGAGTGGAGACCACGGACTAGCAAGCGCAGCGTAGGACCTTGTTAAGGCCGTCGGAAGACGCTGGATGCGGGTCGCTTCCGACCGGAATGGAGGTCCAAGGGGAAGGCCTATGTTCAGCAGTGGACGTCTTATGGCTGAGATGATGATGATGAGTCAGTTACAACTTAATTAAAAATATATATATATATATAATGTACTTAATAAAATGTAGGTACCATCGGTGCGCGAGTTTGACTCGCACTTAATTGAATTATTTTCTTGAAAACATTGTTTCGTTAAAATTGTGTGATCATTAAAGTAGGTATAAAGTCGATAGGTATTGTAAACAATTATTTATTAAGTTAGGCAACAAAAGTATTGGAAATTGTGATAATGAGACCCACCAAAAACATTTTCATGTAAAATGTTGCCAAGAAGAAACCATAAGGCTTGCACTGACAAAAAGTTATCAGAAATTTACTTTGAAACTGTTTTTTTTTGTTTTTAGAGCTTATAAATAAGTACTACTGATCAGTAACAACGTTTTAATTTCACGGCAGCGTTATTGAGTTAAAGGAATCTGTAAAGTAAAATTATTGATTAAGGTTAAAAACCTTTATAAATAGAACCCTTAATTGACCGTCTCCTTTAAAATTGTTACTTTCCTTTAGGTACTTTAACTCGAACACGCTGCCATGAAATTAAAACGTTCTTTACTGATCAATAATAAGTACACATGTCTATATAAAAATAATAATTCTACATGAAATGATCAGAAATACGTAATGCAAAAAATACATACGTACATATACAATAAAAACTCTAAAACGTGACCATTTCCCGGTCTAGTTAAAATACTGCCATCATAAGATCATTATACTGTGACCCGTCTGCTATGTTTACCGTGCGCGGCGCGCGCTCACGATCTCGGCGAGCGGGTCGCGGGACGCGCGGGCGGGGCTTCACGGTTTGCCGCGCACCTCACCCCCTCAGATTCGTTGATGAGTCGAATCATATCGCCTTAATACACGTGGATCTGCAGCTCAAGGCTTAAGGCTTTCTCGGAAACACTTCCCAAATTGACGACATCCACCGGCTTTTCAGTGAGAATAGGCCAATCGCCCCTGGTCAGCCTGAAAGGGCCATGCACGGGACCGTGCCAGTGCAAGTTGAGGAAAGGTTTCTCGAGCACTTTAGACAGGTACCAAACCAACGTCAAGTACCTACTCGTATTATGTGGAGATGTATTATTTAATTAAAATGTGGGGTTTGTATTTAAGTTTAATTTAGTTGGTAATAAAGTCGAATTTAAACTGTTGTGAGACATTTACTAACATTGAATAATTTAACGGTTTAGACTCACTTGTTTTAAGTCACTCGGCCGACATGTTTCGCGATGTGTAGTAGTAGTCAACTGTATAATTTATATAGGCCCTACATAGAGGGCGCTAGCAATACGTAACTTTTATAAAAACCTGAATTTTAAAATCTAACTGGTATATCACCTCTTACAAAAATGAATGAAATCCCACCAAAAACATTTCATGTAAAGTGTTGCCAAGACTAGGCGCATAAAGCTTTTACACTAAAAAGTTATCAGATCCCGTAGTAGGTACCAAGACTTTTACTCTGTAAGTCCTAACTTTATAAGCTCTAAATGTATAAAGCCAACATCTTGGTCAAACAGTACGGCTTGGCCGTTTCGTTGCAGTCACATAAACACTCCCTGGGTGGACTTTTTGCACAAAGTAGTAACACAACTCTTACAAATTCTGAAAGTGTTCATAAATATGGAAGCAACGAAACGGCCAAGCCGTACTGTTTGACCAAGATGTTGGCTGTATACATTTAGAGCTTATAAAGTTAGGACTTACAGAGTAAAAGTCTTGGTACCTACTACGGGATCTGATAACTTTTTAGTGTAAAAGCTTTATGCGCCTAGTCTTGGCAACACTTTACATGAAATGTTTTTGGTGGGATAGGATTTTACCTATGACCTCAACCACAGAACGGTTTGCGCAAGTCGCAGTTGTAGTGTAATTTATTAAATTAAATCCCAAATTTAAGAAATGTTTATGGTAATTGTTCCCTATTATCTGGGGGCACGGCCGTGCCCCCGCCAAGACGAGACAAAGGGCAAAAGGCAGCGCATATCTTTTCTCGGCACGTTTCGTCGTATTTTCGAACCCTCGTAGTTTCGGTTTGGATAATGATAGAGAGCTGAAATTTTTTATATACTATGTAGTTAGTGGACTTATCAAAAACACCAAGTTTTATTAGGCTACCTATTATACTTAAAATTTTATAGATAATTTAATTTCCACTGTCCGAACCATATGAAATTCGTGTCATAGAAAATACAGACTACTTCCTGAAGACCTAGAAGGCTGAAATTTGGCATGTAAAGATAGGTCTGTATGCTAACACATATGGTGATGAGAAATCTATAACTTTCGCCCTGCAACCCCTTGAAATGGACCTACCTAAAAATTGCTGTAAACCTGAAAACATTGGTTCCCGAAGTCCTAGAATCGTGAAATTTTGTGTGGTAGCAGTGATTGGAGAGCTAATAAAGAAACAACAATAAAAAAAACCAAAAAGTTTTCGAAGTGCAGATTTGAACCAGCTTCACGTAAACCAGCCAAGTAGCGCCCTCTATATTGACACTGTTTCTTGTCGTAAACTTTTCGAAACCTTACTTACCTACAACTTCAAACACAAGGGAGATTCTGTGAGCTGAAGAACCTCGCGAACATAGCCTAAATAAGTGTATCCTATTAGAAGTGTAGCCTGTATTGATACTAAAATTGTTTTATCGAACCTGATTAGCAGTTAAAGGAGATCGTCGATTTTGTTCGGCACGTGGGCCCAGAATAAAGTTGAGCGTTTTGGATTGACCCACGAACGTCTTATTTATCGTCATAATCTCAAGATTACGAAAGTAAACACAGAATTACGAAATAAAACGGGAATGATGAGAAATCCTGCAGTGAAAACATGAATCTAGAAAGAAAAACTTTTGTATACCTATGCGTATACCATTCATACTATTCCGTAAATAAAGTCCGGTTTTTTTTTTCAGAAAAAATTACAAGATCTGGCGTGTAAATATATAATTGACCGAAGCGAAGCGAAGGTCTACGTTTTGACTCGGGCATTTTGCTTTCGTATGTCCGGATGTTCTCCTATACAGGTCGCAATTCTTAACCGATTCTCATGAAATTTTTTGACCAGATTCTATGACTAAATAATTTTTTTTTGTCAATCCGGTTTTTGGATTTTTTTAAAAATGGCGGAGTCGTGATACCTGTCGCCTAAACAAATAGTCGTATCGATATCATAAGAGTTTTTTCTTTTTGATATATGTTTATAGATTAAAGGGCCAAAAATTCAGAAAATTTGTATCGCTGGTTTCGGCGGTATTTTGATATTTAGTTTTTACTTGAGATTGAGTAGCTAAATTTCGTCAGCTTTAGTACGAGTAAGAACTATAATGGCGCATTTTGCAAACGTTCGCTTTTTTGTTTGCATCGGGAGGTCCCTGGTTCCATCCCCAGTAATTGTATGCTGCTACATAACTTTTTGTATTTTTTTATACTTAAATTTCGTATCAATTGGTGTTTTTTATTTCATTTTTTTATTTTGAAAAAATTAAAAAAATCGTATTTAAATCAAGCGCGGGCTAAGCGTATTCGTTTATTTTTTGCAAGAGATGATGGCTTTTTCCGCTTTAAAGAAAATTTGATTCTTAAATATACGGCGCCATACCTTTGGCCTATGCTCGTCTAGATGGCGACACCATTTTATATTTAACAATTTTTACTCATATCAGTAATCTTTTACTGGGTCAAAATCATATGGCGTTCTAAAAATAAATAAAATCATTTATCCATACATACATACATTTTTTTGATATTTTTTTTTTTCATTTTCATTTTAATCCTGTATCGAAAGATGGCAGTAAATTTACTGTGACTACAAAATTTAGTATGACAATAACCCTCTACTACATATAGGGACCGTGCGCGTTGGAGGGTCTGCCATCTTGTGGCCTGAATCGGAAACATGTACATTGCCAAAACAAGTTCTACCATCTACCGTTCTTGTAGGTACGTTTCCTTATGCATAGTAGGTTCTGTCATGTTGTGGGCTACATCGGAAGCATAAACGTCACATTTACGCCTCACGCCAAAAATCTGACGGCTCCTATGCTACCCTCTATAGTTCACGCGCGCCCACTATAGGGACCGTGCGCGTTGGAGGGCCTGCCATCTTGTGGCCTGAATCGGAAACATATGTGCACATGTACATTGCCAAAGCAAGTGCTACCATCTACCGTTCTCGTAAGTACGTTTCCTTGTGCATAGTAGGTTCTGCCATCTCGTGGGCTACATCGGAAACTACACATCTACGCTTCGCGCCAAAGATCTGACGGCTCCTGTGCTGCCCCCTATAGTTCATGCACGTCCCCTATACACTTTGTTCTCTTTAGATTAGATATTTAAATTCTTACTCGAGAATAAGTAACCAAATTTCGCCAGCTCATCTAAATGCTATCATAGCGCAGTTGGAAAGACGCTTACAAGCAAGGATATGGGATAGGTACCCGGTTCGATCCCCAGTAAATGCAACTTTTTTTATTTATTTTTTGCACTTAAACATCGTATTGCTGATTGATCAAGCGAGCGCGAAGCGCGAGGTAAGCGTATTCGTTTGAGTTTTTGTTTGAACATTTTTTTAGCGGTTTAAGTTCAAGGGCATGGCAGTTCCAGGAGTCAATTTCCACTTACGTTAGGGGCTATTCATAAATTACGTCATTTCAAATTAGGGGGCGGGGGTCTGGACATCGGATGATGGTAGCATGACGTAGGAGGAAACAGGGTCACATGAAGCATGATTTTTGGATGATTTTAGGGGGGGGGGGGGGGGGTCAAAATCGTCAAAAATAGATGACGTAATTTATGGACAGCCCCTTAGCATGGGCGGTCACCATCCATAAATCGCAGGGATTAGGGGTTTGGGATCAGGGAACTAGCTGTAGGTTGCTCGTACGTAGCGCTTTCCCGGGCTCAAAGTCTCGCCTCGCTAAAATGGCCCATAATTTCCGCAAATCATTTTTTCTTCGAGGCAATTACTCCGTTCTCATTTTTTCCCAGTGGAATTTCTTCGCTTTATTTAATTTTTCGTGGACATTTTTTCATAAACTAAATTTTCCCTTTCTCAATTTATTCCCTTTTCTTTTTGATCCCAGTAGTTAAAATAACCAGTAGGCTTTTTTTTTCACTAACTAAATATTCTCTATCTCCATATTTTCTCTTTTTTTAATTTTTTTTTTTTTTTTTTAAATAACCAGGTTTTTTCAAATAGGTAGGTTAGGGTTATTTTTTTTGATGACCCTAAAAACGAAACTGCTCCCAGAGATAGGTAGGTTAGGGTTATTTTTTTTTATGACCCTAAAAACGAAAGTGCTCCCAGAGATAGGTAGGTTAGAGTTTTTTTTTTTTTGATGACCCTAAAAACGAATCTGCTCCCAGATATAGGTAGGTTAGAGTTATTGGCTGACAGCGTTTGGTTTTTTACTTGTAGTTTTTTAGATTATGTTTTAATTTTAGTGTTTTTGATATTTGTTGTATGTGAAATACCTACAAGAAACAAATATAATTACTACACTATTAACATACAGTAACAAGAAAATATTATCCTTGATATTTAAAAGAACGAAAACTATACGGAAAAGATTAATTTAAAAATATTAAAAATAGGCGATTGCGGAAGAAAACCATTGGGAAAATATGGGAACGGAGTAATAAAATTGCTACCGAGAATGAATGATTTCGGGAAATTATGGGCAACGCAAAATATGAGAACGGAGTAATTGCCTCGAAGAAAAAATGATTTTCGGAAATTATGGGCCACACTCGACCGAGAAAAGTCTGCAGAGATTTTGACACTGGCACAAATAACATTGGCACTGCGTGTGCTGTCAAAATCTCTGCAGACTTTTCTTGGTCTAACTCTATCCACTTTTCTATACAATTAGTATGGCGACGTGGATACTTAAGGGGCATCGACCGTACACTGACATCGGGATGATATTTTTATTATGTTATTTAGTAGTCATCGTGCGTTTCGCTTACGCCAATACATATACGGACAAGAACGAGTGAAATGCACGATAACTAAATGACATGAGTTAGATGTCTTTCTGATATCAGTGTAAGTTTGAATTGGCCTGTTAGCCAAAAATTGTTTCGTATGTCCATATGTTGTACTCTACAGCGGGCTCAGCACGGTTCCATTTTTATCGACTATCACTACGCGCGTCCCTTTCGCACTTACATACTTGTTAGAACGTGACAGGCTTGGTGACAAGGGATAAAAACTCGACCGTGCTAAGCCGCCTCGTCGCATATCTAAACAAATTCCCGAATTTTGTAAGCAATTGATAGTTAAGTTTTTATGGTCAAATTAGATTCTCTAAATTCTTCTAAACAACGGAACCATACATTTATTCAGTTTTAAGCTCTGCTCGCGAGGTCTACAGCTCACAGAGCCACTAGTTATATATATAACTGAAATTTTTTCTCATATAATATGAAGCAATATTTTGATCTCGTTTGTAGTTCATTACTTCCTAATAAAAGTGAACATATATTGTTAGTAGGGAATATTACGGGAATTCTGCGTAGGTGGCGCCACTACCACTATCTAGATCTGTCACAATCTGGGGGTCCACCGTGAAACAAGAGATTCGAAATTTCGTTATCTAACCACTCTATCACTCTTGCATATTCGAGCGAGAAAGAGGCAGATAACTCAATTTCAAA
This sequence comes from Cydia splendana, assembly GCF_910591565.1. NCBI lineage: Eukaryota > Metazoa > Arthropoda > Insecta > Lepidoptera > Tortricidae > Cydia > Cydia splendana. Next base: position 49,767,228 of record NC_085987.1, on the reverse strand, counting down.
TTTTCGCATTTTCCGGTAGGCCCTTGGCCCTTGTTAACAAACCGCCTTGATGCATCAATGTCATATTTTATTGTCTGTGAAAACTTGTCAAAAAACAGTTTAAGGTACAGTATGTATAAGTTACTCTATCATTTTACTAGAGGCGGTAGTGTAGTGCTGCACTCTGGCGGCAGAACATTGCAGTAATATCCCCTATTGACCAATTTAATACTTCATTCAACAATAATAAGGTTTATTTAAGGTTGGCGTTGCTTGCAAATATGTGACATTGATAAAAGATGGATGCGTTTCGTTGTATAAAAGGAGTAATATATATTATCATTATTTTGAATACATTTACATCTCTTGAATTAAAACTGCAAAGACAATTAAGTATTTTTTCGAAACTACGTATGTTAGATATTTTGATAGCCGTTTGTAATTTAAACGTAGATACAAAAATAATAATAATAAACGATACTGTGATATTTTTAAATAGTATCGAAACGCACGTATGTCAGCTATGAGGCTACGACAGACAGTGGCAGTTAGTGTCAAACTAGAATACAGACTTGTCTACCCATCTATTACCCACCATAAAGCTTAGTGCAAAGAGAATATATAGCTCCTTAGTGAAAAAACCTCACGGTTTGTGTGAATTTGAGGGTTATGTCAATGCTAATAAAGATGTACGACGCAAAGCTTTTGTTAATAAATGTATTGATTAACGGAAATAAATAGTGTAATGTCTTTTTATTATGTATTTCTAATTCCCGTTTCATTTACACCCAAGATTATATATTTTTCCGTAATCAAATCCGTATATAATTACTGTAATAGTCTGTACCATATACGCGATGGTTTTTCCTATACGGGCCCAAAATCGACGATCTCCTTTCTGCCTCGATGTAAGCATGTAAATAGCTAGAACACATGTCTCAAAAAATAAAAAATGTCTAATGATTTTGAAACCGCTACTTCTTTAGGCGCTGATCTACAATGACTCTATCATTTTGTGAATTTTCCAAAAACTGAATAGGTGCCAATTCAAAACACACAAGAACACAAAATACTTACACAAAAATCGGTTGAGTAAGCTGAATCAGAGACCTTCGTTAACGCTTGGGTCATTAAAAAATCCCTATTATGTTTATAATGTTTTAAAATTTCTAGAAACTTACAATTTATAATACATAAAATTCCTGACTTATAATTTATATAGGCCCTACATAGATGGCGCTAGCAATAGGTACGTAACTTTTATAAAAACCTAAATGTTAAAATGTTTTAAAATTATGCCTGTGTTTATATGACCTTTTACTATCGTAGTTTCTATAAACGAATAAGTATGTAATTTTTAGCCTATTTCTAGCTGGTATATCAACTCTTACAAAAATGAATGAAATCCCACCAAAAACATTTCATATAAAGTATTGCCAAGACTAGGCGCATAAAGCTTTTACACTAAAAAGATATCAGATCCCGTAGTAGGTACCAAGACTTTTACTCTGTCAGTCCTAACTTTATAAGCTCTAACTGTATAAAGCCAACATCTTGGTCAAACAGTACGGCTTGGCCGTTTCGTTGCAGTCACTCCCTCGGTGGACTTGTTGTGCAAAGTAGTAACACAGGTCTTTCAAATTCTGAAAGTTTCATAACGGGATTGTCCATATGACAGCAACGAAACGGCCAAGCCGTACTGTTTGACCAAGATGTTGGCTTTGTACAGTTAGAGCTTATAAAGTTAGGACTGACAGAGTAAAAGTCTTGGTACCTACTACGGGATCTGATATCTTTTTAGTGTAAAAGCTTTATGCGCCTAGTCTTGGCAACACTTTACATGAAATGTTTTTGGTGGGATACTTAAATTTGCTCCAGAGTCCATTAGACCTGTATACATTTGTTCTCGAACCTTAAATCGATGTAAATTCGGTTATCTCCTTCAACCGCCTTTACACCAGGAGTCACCGCACCTAAATATAGTCTGTTTGATATTGCATTGATGGCTCCTGGTCTATCCAGATTTTCTGGACATTGTCTGCTTCCGGTGCCGGTCTGCCCTTGGCAGGATTACATTTGTGGCAGGTGCTTGTAAGCACATTTTTCTGACCTGTTACTGTATAACTTTAGATACTTATTGAAGGTTATTACTAAGGTTCCTATTAATAAAATTAATACTTCTATAGTCCGTAGTTATGTAAAACGATACCTGTGTAAGTGTGTACTTAGAGATAAAAGTGTACTTATTCAAAATGACTGATAGGAAAGAGTACTATATTTTGTACCAATACTGTAATAGGTATACTTATAAGTGTTTAATTTTTTTTTTAATTTCATTTATGTTATGTTGTTATAACAGGGTTGTAAACCCTCTGATGATTGATGATACTCACTATAGTACGGGTATATTAGTGAATGTTAACAAGTGTGTAGCATACAATGTAACTTGTCTTAGTTAAGCCTGTGGTTTCTATCTCTATAGATTGTTAACAAACTTGTTCATGATCTCTGCAACGGTGCGTGTAACGAAACGTTACACTTCCACCTTTCCTATTGCTACTGGCACATCCAAATTCTAAATTCCCTTTTTAAATTCAAATCCTTCTTCAAATTCCATTCCTTGATTTTTATTTTCAGTTCGATCCAAAACTTCGATCGATGAACATATTTTTATTTTAACGGACTGTACTTCCTACATAGTTTTCTAAGTTTTATTTTATCGTAATTGTGATCTAAATAGTTAATACAATATGAAAAGTGCAGTGAATAGTGTGCACGATTACCTATTGCCAAGCACAACTCCAGATCTATACCCACATCTTAAAGGCACATTAATTGTAAGTTTTAGTAATATCTAACTAATTTAAGAAAGTGTTTTATACATATGTGTAACTGCATCGCAGGGCTAATCCTTGACCTGTATTGTTACAGGTGCCTTTTTATTTAAATCAATAAACACCCTACGTCGTCCCTGGTACCTGTCTTTGATTCCCGTCATCCCAGTGAGGCTCCGTCAGCTGCCCCCTCACAATCTCTTCCTTATAGACTGGTGAACAGTGTACCTTGTATTGTTTTCTGTTTTAAAACATTAGATAGAGTTCAAAGTTGTCTATTGATGTCATGTTAGCTTTTGTTAATCTTAGTACTTTAGTAATGTGCAATGCCTAAACCATGTTATGTATGTACTTGTATGATGTCATGGCGGGCGGTAGGAAGAACATGCTATTCTTAGCGGGCGGGATGTTTGAGCGTTATATGTATTATTATAAGTAATTTGCCATTCATTGTCGACTAGTTTTTTTTGATATCTCAAACAGCTCAGCCTAGGTAAATGTCAAACAATATATTATCTGTGCTTTTCTCTCTTGCAAAAATGGCCGCACGCGGAAGTACGCAATTTTTTTTTCTTTTTCGGAAATATAACTTATAGTGTCGATTTATGTCAAAATATACGTGTAAAGTGAAATACAATGCGTATTTAGAAGAAATCTACGTTTTATTGAACATTTATCCACCTTTGAACCAGATTTTATCCAAAACCAAATCGTGCCGGCCAAGCGGTCGGACACTTTCTGCAACCCATTAGTAAACCCAAAAACTGCGCGAAGATAAGAAAGAATGGGAATGGGACGTAGTTAACGATAGTAAAAGACCTTTTAAGCAATTATTTTTTTTATTTAAGTTCACATATTATGCCCAGAGGAATCCAACCAGAAAGAATAATAATTTCAACTTAGTACCTATTAGATATGGAATACTAAGTCGAAATTATAATTCTTTCTGGTTGGATTCCTCTGGGCATAATATTTGAATTATAATTATAATTAATAATTCTGCGTATTCTTCAACGCCGGTATGACAGAATTTATCCGAAATACTGAAACAAAAAATAGTTGTATTGTTATCTCACTCTGTTAATTCGGATGCAAATGCAGCCTATCGTAATGTATTAGGGTGGTATTCAATCTGTCCAATATCTTGTTCCAATGTCATTCCGTCCCACTCTCTCATTAAGCATAATGTGAGACAAAATACACATTGGACAAAGAAATTGGACAGGTGGAATACCACCCTTAGGAACGTAATTGCCACGTTTCCCAACATACTAAATACCCCAGTGATACTACATACGACCGGTCTGGCCAGTCTATGAATCCGATGGTCCTTGGTTTTAATCCCGGTAAGGGCATTTATTTGTGTGATAGTATGTTTATTTCTGAGTCTTGGGCGTTTTCATTGTATGTAAGTATTTATATAATAATATATATGTGTGGTTGGATCAAGGGTCAAATTCAGAAGGCGGTAATTTTTGACACTTCGGTTCCTCACTCTGCGGCCCTGACCACGGGCACGGCTTGGGCCCTGCGCTGCTGCTGGCGGCACCCTTGGTTAGGTTTTTTGTAATGTGTTTCAATATGTTTTTTGAATTGTATTTTTTTACCTGAGAAGGAAAATAAATAATGTAAATAATATATATTATATATGTCACCGTAAAATTGTAAAAACCGTTAGTATATAATCTAATTTAACGCATTATTTTTCGTTACATTAAAACCTATCGAAGTGGAGTGACTACTAAAACTAAAGTTGAATTTTACAAACGTACATATTCTTTATGTATTTTGACTGATTCTATTTGAATTTGACAGAAACCCTACCGTATTTAAAGTAATAAGGTCTACTGTCCTTAAAATTGTGTATGAAATTACAAGCAAATATCAGCCTTAATGAATTAAGTAGGTATTGAATCCGTGATATTCCAAAACAAAAAGTCGTATGCTTATTTTAAAGAGTTATGAACTCTAAGTACTAGGAATAAAGTAGAATTTTACTAATGCTGTAATGCTGTAACGCTGTAACGCTGTAACGCTGTAACGCTGTAACGCTGTAACGCTGTAACGCTGTAACGCTGTAACGCTGTAACGCTGTAACGCTGTAACGCTGTAACGCTGTAGCGCGATATGCTACAGAACAGAAGACAGCCCAAACATTTTGGGGCGATAGAATAAAAGTTTCACTTTAATAAACCGGCCAAGTGCGAGTCGGACTCGCGTTTCAAGGATTCCGTACATTACCTAATTTTTAGCAATGTATTTTTTATAATTTATGTGTAAAAAACCCGTAGGGTTCGGATAAAAGCTAAGTAATTAGTCCGACTCGCGCTTGACTGCATATTTCTAATAGATTTTCCTGTCATCTATAGGTAAAGAACTATTTTGTATATTTTTTTCAAAATTTTAGACCCAGTAATTTCGGAGATAAAGGGGAAGGGGGGAATGGTAATTTTTTGGCTATTTTCTTAAATAACCTCTAAACTATTTATTTTAAATTACAAAAAATATATATTTGAGATGCTAAAAATGAGCTCTTTCATTTGATATGTAATGTAACACAATATAGTTTAAAAAACATTATTTTTTAATGTTCTCATTCACCCCCAAAAGTGGTTCGTTTTTTTAGCATTAGAAATGAGGTAAACTATCTTGATGTGTCTTTTAATTGAAAAACACATTTTAAAAATAAGTTACGGCAAATATGTAACAATTATGAATGTAATACGATCAATACGATCATTTATATTCTCCTGCTTTCATAAGTAATAGCAAAGACATATGTAACTCCGTATAAGATGAATAAAGTCTAAGGAAAAAACGTGCCTCGGAAGTCAAGAAAAAGTCATTCTCGGACAGATGGCGCATACACCTTTGGCCTATCCTCGGCTAGATGGCGTGACGACACCGTTTCATATTTAACAATTTTAACACATAGGTATCAGTGAATGAACATGGGTCAAAATGATATAAAAATAATAAAATCATTTATCCATATATATTAATTTTTTGATAGTTTTATACATTTTCATTTTGAGTTTTGGTCATGTGTCGATAGATGGCAGTAAATTTACTGTGACTACAAAATTTACTATGACAGGACCCCTCTATACTATCTATTCTCTTTGGTAATAGTTACCTACTGATTTTTAAAAAGCGTTTTTCAATTAAAAGACATGTCAAGATCGCTTACCTTCTTTCAAGTTCTTTCTAATGCTAAAAAAACGAACTATAGGTATGTGTGCAAAATTTTAACTTAATTGGTCCAGTACTTTTGGAGAAAAGCTTAAACAGTCCAGTCTCCACAAACAGCACTCGTTCACGAGTATGACGTGTATCTCAGCCATCGCCTCCCTCAACCTTCATTCGGGAAAGTGGCGACCCGATCAACGACGCCACCGTAAGCAAAGACTTTTAAGCGAGCATGACATGTTCAAACTACCGGCCTACATTAACATGTAGCTGTAAGACACAGCATTTTGTGCTCGTATGTTACATAAAAAGACAGTATAGCTTCACATAATTACTAACCTAAATTGACTTAGAGATGTAAAGGTCTCTAAGTGTCATAAACATTAAAAATATAGGTATGTACCATCAAAATAAAAATAAAATAAATAAATACTTAGAGATGTATAAGGTCTCCAAGGTCCAAAACTAAAATTAAATTAAACATATGTAATCAAGCGAGAACATCATTGTCTCATGCTTCGAGCAACACGGAAGGGAGGCAGCATTCGCACTATTTCCCCTCTGCCTAGGTACAAGATCAACTGATCTAGCGCGGGTAATAAAACTAGTTGCGCTCGGATTTTTCCCTAGACCGAGTCCAGACGAGCGCGTGAACACAGCAGCAGAAAAAATGCCTAATTGCTCGGTTTTTTGTCGTAAAAAGAGGTCTGGGACAACAAATTTACAAAATGGTGTTAGTTTTCACAATCATGTAATATTTATTTTACATATCATACGTTTAATTACATTTAATCACAATTATTATATTTTAGTCTCATGTAATTGTTGGATTTATTGATTTTGCTCGCCCAGTACAAATTGCGGATCGGTCGAGCGACAAATCCGACTTCTTATCTCTCAGAATACTTCGGCGAAAACGTGTTAGTGTGCGTGTTGTGACACTTGTCACTCGTCCGTACACAAAAAGAGATCGAGGTTTGCAAGATTTGTCTTTGAGGTGTGTCATTTTCTATGTATTTGTGTCATCATTACAGATTGGATTTTGTATGTAAGTGTGTGAGAAGTGCGACTGTGTGCACCTTTACCCCCGCAAAAAATGGCAGAAAGATTTGTACGGTAAGATATCGCTTGGGCCCCTCTCTTCCGATGTGTCGGAAGCCGGTGTTGCTCGAAGGTCTCACGTGACAATTCTACTAGACACTAGGATATTTAATTCACAATGTAAAAAAAAACTATATTTATTTAACTCTGTAGTACCCAAACTCGTCCAGAGATGGCGCCACCTCCGAGATAGAACACGCTAACGGTGTGTCGACGTAGAAAAGTGACCTCCGAGGTGCAAATTACGATCGATGTCAAATGTTAGCAGCGGATTACTGCTTGGTTGGCTGCATTCAAGCTATTGAACACCTTCCAACATTAATCTTGCGAACTAGTTATTGGGATCACAGTGCGGTGTCTCTGTCGAAACGCCTGCTGACGTTACAATAGCTACGTAAAAGTTGTTAGTAACTGTACATAGATAGTTAGATAGCATGTCAATAAAGAAGCCGACTGAGATATAACTACGTTGTTTTCGTCCGTGGAGTAACCCTTACTACAGTGGCGTCCAACTCGGGCTCGAACGAACCCAGATACGTGGTTACACGACTCGGAAGAAAGACAACTTATCCAGTGAAAGCTCTCCGGGGTAAAGGCGAAGATAAGATGTCTGTCAACCTAACTCAGGAGCAGTTCCAGCAACTATTGGCCAACATAGGAAGTAGTCGGAAAGGCAGTATGACGTCATGCAAAGCTACTTATAACGGTCGAAAGGATAGGGAGACAGTGGAAGCCTTTCTTACGGCGGTGCAAGTTTTCAAGAAGCTTGAAAATATAACCGATAGTGACGCACTCGCTGGTCTACCTTTAATCCTGCGAGACGAGGCTGCAGTGTGGTGGCAAGGTACCAAGAGCATCGTCAACACATGGGCTAAATTTGAAGAAGCACTAAGAAACATGTTCGCTCCCAAGAAACCCGTATATGAAATTTATTTGGAAGCTTGCGGAACCAAGCAAGGGCCAGGAGTCTCTATGGACGATTTCGTCACAAAGAAGAGAATGCTGTACTCCGGACTTCCCAGCGATGAAGTCCTTAATCAGAAGCAGCAGCTTAACATAACTTATGGGCTGTTAAACCTTAAGATTAGGAAGAAAGTCCCTATAGAGAAAGTTAAGGACTTTGATGACCTTCTAAAACAGGCACGCAGCGCTGAAGCTTTACTGAAAGAGAAAGCACTGGGGGAAGGGAAGAAAGTAAGCAACGACAAAACTGCAGAGACCTCCAAATCAGACAATTCGGTCCCGTCGCGTGCGAAGAAAGCATCTCGATGTAATTTCTGCAAGAAGCTAGGTCATGTCATAGACGAGTGTAGAAAACGCAAAAAGACAATGGAAGCTGGCAATGGCCAAGCGGATACTGTCCTGCCAACATCAGGCGATGTGAAGTTCTCCTGTTACGGCTGTGGCGCACCGGGGGTTTATCGCAGTAACTGTACGATATGCTCTAATAAGCCCAGTGAATCGCTTGAGAAAAAGGCCACTTTAAGATTTTGTGCTATAAATATACAGTTAGAGATGCGGTCTCGTCCAATGGTGTTTCTGGAGGTCAATGGCGTTAAAGGTAAAGCCTACGTGGACACTGGAGCTAAGATTAGCGTTGCATCATTGGAACTATATGGGTTACTAAAAGCACGTGGACAGATTTTCTACGAAGAAATGGATACAGTGACCTTGGCGGATGGGCTCTCAAGACTGCAAAGAGTATTAGTTTTCGAGGCTGAAGTTGACCTTGATGGTCGTCGTTTACACGCCCCTTTCGTCGTCCTACAACAGTCCCATGACAACCGTACGTTGTTAGGAATCGATCTCATGCAAAAGGCTGGCATGATTTTGAATATCGCACAGTTCACGTGGAGCTACATAGATCAACCACACCAGGAGTTTGAACTATACCAAGAGAGATTCATCATGTTCCCGCAACCAGACGCGACCGCTCCTAAATCCGCGGTTGCTCCTGAAATCGTATTTTCATCCAAAACTGCAGTTGCTCCTAAAATCGCAGTTGCTCCCGTTGATATGGAACGGGGAAACAGACCGTTCAGGCAAGCAATAACTGCTGACGAAGCAGTATCTACAAAGGCTGAAGGAGCCGCATTGCCTTCCAAAATTAACTGCACTCAAGATATGTTTCTTTTCGACGGATATTCACCAAGAACGGAATACATGATGCGAGATGCCATCAAGAATATTGAGGAAGCTGAGTACAACTTATCTCCGCACGCGGCCACGCTCTTTGATGATGTGGGTCTATGCGCTATAGATGTATCTACAACTATGAATGAAGTACAAGCAGCACAACTCGACGGTTTGCTTCAAAAGTTCAAAGACATATTCGAATCAAATGGCAATCCAGTGAATGACGTGGAACACATAATCGATACGCAGAATCATTTGCCCATATCTGTCCCACCCTATAGGCTGTCCGACCAAAGGAAACAAATTTTGAAAAAGGAAATTGAGTAGATGTTAGCGGATAAAGTGATCGGACCCTGTACTGCGGCAGCAGTGCGGAGGTGAATGAACTGCAGCGGACAGTGTTGCGCCTACAGCAGGAGCTGAATGACCGCGACCAGGACGCTCTGCTCTCTGACCTGGACATCGGGCACATCCCAGAGGAGAAGGGTGAGAACGTGGTTCACACGGTCACCGTCATCGCCGCCAAGCTTGGCGTGACGCTGGAGACCCGCGACGTGGTGTTCGCCGAGCGAGTCGGCGCGGTGGAGCGAAGCGGGACGGACGCCGGGGGGGAGGGGGCCGCGGGGCGCCCGCGCCGCGTCGTCGTGAGGCTGGCGCGACGCCAGCTGAGGGACGAGCTGCTGCGAGCCGCCCGGGTGCGGCGAACCTTCACCTCCGCTGACGCAGGCCTGCCGGGCCCGCCGCGCCGAGTGTACTTCAATGAGCGGCTTACCCGCACTAACCGCCTGCTGTTCCACCGAGTCCGTGAGGAGTGTAGGAGTCAGCAGTGGAGGTTCGCGTGGACGAAGAGGGGCCGCGTGTATGCTCGGCAAAGCGACGGCAAACAGGCGGTCAGCATCAGGTCGGACGCTGATATTGAACGGGTTTTTGGGAGAAGTTCTGTTTGACTAAATGGGACTATAGATATAATTTAATTAATATGTTTTGTGTTAGGTTAGTTATTATTACAAGTTTTTTGATAGGATATGGCAAATCAAACTTTATAAATGTATCTATTTATAGAATGTATGTATTTTATTTATACACATCGTACCAATTGTTTTACACCATATATGCAATAATTATTTTTACTCGTTACATTTTCTTACCTATCACTACATACTATGTTCATGACTCAAACCAAACCAGTTAAAATATTCAATAAGCAGCTTAAAATAGGTTTGTATAATGCAGGTTCCCTAGGCACAAATCAGGACAATCTCATAGCGGCTACTACTCGGCAAGATGTTGACGTGCTTGCACTTAACGAAACTTGGCTGACTGCAGAGGGCGACGGGCGGGCCCCGGTGATCCCAGGGTACAAGTTGCGACACATACCCAGGCCTCAGGGTACTCGTTCGCGAGGGGGAGGCGTTGGGTTTTATATTAAACGCAATCTTAATGCCCGTACATTCCCCCACCCCGTCGATCCTCTGCATAGATTAGTTGAGCAAATGTGGCTTACTATGACGGTGAATGGGAGAAAGCTAGTTATTGGTACAGCTTATCGGCCACCTTGGATGGACGTGGATTTATTTTTTGACGCAATTTCTGACACAATTAGTTCAATTCCGAATTATGATAATTTAATAGTATTAGGAGATTTCAATATAAATTTGTTAACAAATGCTGACTCAAGAATAGTTAAATTTAATAATTTTTTGACATGTTTTCAACTTACACAACTAGTTTCGCAACCTACGCACTTTACAGAAAAAAGCCAGACTCTGCTTGATGTGGTTTGCACGGATATGAAGCCAAAAAATATATCCATTGAACATGTAGGCACACTCTACGGACACTGCCTCGTAGTCTGTGAATTTAATATCAAACTAGAAAAGCCTAAACCATATCACATAACCTACAGGCCTCTCAAAAACATACAACTTGAATATTTTGATAGGGACTTGCAGTGTGTGACTTTGGACCCTCTGTTGAATTCCGGAAATGTCAATGACATGGTTAGAGTATTCAATAAGAACTTACTTTTCTTATTCGACCTTCATGCGCCTCTAAAAACAATCACACTCAAGGGAGGTTCTCACCCCTGGATTACAGACACAATCAAGGATATGATGCGGCTGCGTGATAAGGCTGCAGCTGACTTCCATAAGAACCGGTCTGAGGGAAAACGACAATATTATAAGGACATGAAATCCATAGTAAATAAGGCTCTGTACTGTGAGAAATCAGCGTATTATAAACTTAATATAAATAATAAAATAAACGAACCAAAATCGCTATGGAAAAATTTAAAATCTACTTTATTGCCCAAGAAAAATACAGAACTGCCCAACTCATTCAGCGACCCAGAAGTAATTAACACACATTTTCTGACCCTACCGGGCACTCCAGACATTAGAATATCTGACCTCACTTATTTTGAATATCATAGATTTAATGACTCTGTCTTTCATTTGCACCCATCAAGCTCTGATCAAATAATTAAAATTGTTAAGAGCCTTAAGTCTAATGCCGAGGGCTGTGATGGCATTAATTTAAACATGCTATTATTGACTTTTCCTCATACTGCAGACATAATTACCAAAATAATAAATATCTCTTTTTTGACATGTACATTCCCTGACATCTGGAAATTAGCAATTGTTCGCCCACTTCCTAAAATATCAAACCCATCTGAACTAAAAGATTTGAGGCCCATTAGTATTCTGCCATGTCTCTCTAAAATAATAGAAAAAATTGTAAGTAAACAACTAACTGACTACTTAGAGACCAACAATATCTTACCAGATGTTCAGTCGGGTTTCAGAAAGGGGCGAGGCACAGCGACTGCCCTGCTGGATGTCACTGACAATATCTTGTGTTCCCAGGATAAAGGAATGTGCACACTGTTAGTACTGCTAGATTTTTCCCGGGCTTTTGACTGTTTAAATATTAATCTGCTCTTATCTAAGCTTACTTACTATGGATTCGATAATAATGCTGTAAAGTGGTTTGACAGCTATCTTAATAATCGCTCTCAATGTGTTAAACTAACTCAGAGCAACGGCACCATAAAGACCTCGGTTCAGGCTAGCCTTAAGAGAGGCGTTCCGCAGGGATCGGTTATCGGTCCAATCTTATTTATTCTATACTCTGCTGATATAGGGACGCAGATCACACACTGTAAGTACCACATTTATGCAGATGATATTCAAGTGTACATTTCTTGTAAGCCAGATGAAGCAGATAGTGCAATTGGAAAACTTAACCACGATCTTAGCAAAATTGCATGCTGGGCCAAAAATAACTGCCTAATGCTCAACCCTAGCAAGACCAAATATTTAGTCTTTGGCAGCAAACAACAACTAGCGAGGTTTACCCCCACGGCCAATGTGTTATTGATGGGGCAATCCATTGAGCAAGTTCAGGAGGCTCGTAATCTCGGGCTCCTCATGGATAGTTGCCTTCGGTTTGAGCGCCACACTGTTAATGTTATCAGAAGCTGTTTTTATAAACTTAAAATTCTTTATAAGATAAGGCCATATATAAATGAAAATGTGCGTATAAGGTTAGTAGAGTCTCTTGTTCTTTCACAGGAAACTTGTTCTTTTCTTGTTCTTTCACAAAAATCACAGGAAACTTTGAGTCATGACACTAGTTGCATATAACTTGTTTTGTCTCTCGTATTTATATAGACTTACCGTTCGTTTATTGTCCCTTTTGCTTTGCCATATCGCTTCTTTTTTTCACTTCTTTATAATTTTAAGTTACGCCTACTTATATTGTGTTGTCCATCTTCTTATAGTTTATCTTTTCCCATGGTGCGACCATGCCATGCCACGCTTGTAGATAGTTTTAGTTACGCAAGTCGCCGCTGGCGCTAGCAGCTGCAGGCAAGCGTTGACGCATGGTATGGTCGCGTTCATAATATTACGTCTACTATAAATTTTTGTCTATGTTTATGCTTTTCTTTTCATTTTGTTTTGTTTCGTTTCTTAATTAGTTTTCTTGTATTTTGTATTTTCTGTTTTCTTAATTATTTCTTCTGTCTTTCTTTTGCAATGTTTTAATATGTATCTTTTTGTGTTATCTGTCGTGGCATCACCGAATGGGCCCTACGGAAGACCAGCGCTGGCTTTATAGCTAGCATTATGCTGAGTTGGGTCCATTTCGTGATGCACACTTATTGTTCTCTTCTGTTCTTGCTGTTGTTGTCTGTACATGTTCGTACATGTTTTGTGATCGTCACGAATAAAAGTCTTTTATCTTTTATCTTATCTTATCTTACATCTCCATGGGCCGCGCCAGTTGTAATGGTTCCGAAGCCAAATAGGAAAGTACGAGTCTGTGTAGATTACAGAATGTTAAATTCCATTACAGTGCCAGACACATACCCAATCCCTCGCATTGACGACCTACTGCATGAAGCAAAGTCTACGGCTTACATGTCAGCTTTAGATTTAAAGGCTGGGTATTGGCAAATACGCGTACGAGATTGTGACCAAGCAAAGACTGCTTTCATAACGCCTTTCGGAATTTACAAGTTCCTAAGGATGCCGTTCGGACTTCGGAACGCCCCGTCGACTTTTCAGAGGTTAATAGACAGATTCCGCGTTAGTCTAGGCCATATCAAGCTGCTTGCCTACTTAGACGACTTGATTATCTTCTCCACGACATTTGAACAGCATCTGTCTGACCTAAGAGATGTTTTCGCCAAGATGAGGGAGTATAACTTCGTTGTCAACAAAGAGAAGTGTCGCTTTGTTTGTACCAGCGTAAAATACTTGGGTCACCTGATTACCCCAGAAGGTCTGCAAGTTGATCCTGAGAAAGTGTCGGCTATTGTAAACCGACCTCCCCCGACCAACGTGAAACATCTGATGTCTTTCCTACAGACTTGTTCCTGGTACCGCCGGTTCATAAGAAACTTTTCGGACATTGCCGAGCCACTCACGAAACTCACCAAAAAGAACGCTATATAGACGTGGGGTCCTGAACAAGAGAAAGCGTACAAAGAGTTGAAAACTCATCTCACTTCAACCCCAATACTTGGGCAAGCAGACTATACCAAAGGTTATACGATCAAGACGGATGCGAGTAATTAAGCACTGGGTGCGGTACTGGTACAAGGTGAAAAGGAAGAAGAACACCCGATTGAATACGCGAGTAGACTTCTGACATCGGCAGAACGTAACTACTCGACAACAGAGAAAGAAGCGCTCGCAGTCGTATGGGCCATCAAGAAGTTCGCAGGTTATATTGAAGATTCGCCTGTTACAATTGTCACTGATCATCAGGCTCCAATTTCACCACGGTGACAGGTGCGACAATTGTAAAACATCACTGTTGCTGACGTCACAGGCATCCATGGGCTACGGTTACCGCTTACCATCGGGCGGGCCGTATTCCTGTTTGCCACCATCATTGTTTTATTTCAAAAAACTTTATTACATCGGAAAAATACAGATATTTCTCTTGCTAAGTTTATGACAATTGTCACAAGAAACACTACAATAGGCCTGATGACAAATTTTGAAAACCCTTTTAATATCGTCGGTACACTTGTATTAGTTCCGAAAAACACTATATTTCAGTTATACTCATAAGATTTAACATAGATAATTGCATTTTATTATAGCTAGTTTAAACTTCGCGCGAAAACGCCTCGCACATAGATTTATAAGGCATAGATTGAGTGTTCGTACATCCCTAGTGAAGCCATTTCAAGTGCGACGTCACGTCGCACTCGTGTCACCGTATTCGATCGGCCCTGGCAGTACTCAAGGTCACGTCGGTTTGTGTACACCTCCCGTTTAAACATCAAAAACACAGGAAACATAGTTGTTTGTGCATTGAATGGGTGTCACAACGCATCATATCATAAAAACAAACCGACTTACATTACATTTCACGCGTAAGTATAGAGTTTAATGTGATATTTTTACGTAATCGTAACTACAAAAATCCAATGTTTCGTCAGCCGCCATTTCTTATAAATGTTGCCAGTGTAGTGAATATTTTTTCCTCCAAATGGGACATGACGTCTACATTCTAAAATAAATACGCTCAATTGAATTTCATTGTATAATTATAGAAAATTATGATTAAGTTAATTATTTAGGTATTTAGTTTTTTTCTTATATTTATTTTGTGTAATGTTCGTTTTAGTTTTCTGACTGATCTGCTTCTGTCTGCGAGATGGAAGGAAAAAATTAGACTAAATCGGAATGACGCAATATGGAAACATTGTAAACCGACTAAACACAGTTGAATATGCTCTGTCCTATTTAAATTTATTCTTATTATTGTATGCACATTTGTTAAATAAAAAAAAATAGTAAAAAGTTATCAGCTATTTATTTAATCCTTATTTCACAAAGTACAGAAATGCAATAAATCGCAAAATAAACAAAAAGCTTTTGCTACAAAATCGAATCTACACACTTCCAAATTATTAATAACCAAGTGTGGATGTTGTTAAAATTCCCCTACTTTGAGAGAAGTAAATGAATACTGGCAACATATTTTGTATATATGTGTGTGTTTGCTTAGCGTAATACACGAGCGTTCCACGCACACATCGATCGTGTTTCGGCTTCACTTTTGGCAGGTTAGCCGTATGGGGACTATCTGTCTGTGCGTTATTAGTTTAAGGCCTCGCATGCCATTTGTGACGTCATCATTTAGTTGGTGGTAGGGTGGTAGATATTGTTTACATACTTACAGTTACGAATTTCCCTTGAATCCGAATGATATTGTTAATTCAGCACCATATATTACGATTAGGGATGATAAATACATTACAAAAATTTATCACAATAACTCATTTTACACAAAAACTCTCACACGGTTGCAGTTTAAGATGAATTATTTAGATACGTGTAAATTTTGAGTGAAAATCACCGAACGCCGGTTTTACTTTTTCATTTTTCATTTTTTCTAGTTACGACAGCCAACATGGCAATGATAGTTCCATTCAGCCAAATAATTAAAAAAGTTTGTTGTTGAAATATCGTATTATTTAGCATTTTATTTAAATAATAACAAATAGATATCTACTTTATATCGTGTAATAATATTTTTTGGACGTAATAAATGTTTAGTGGCGAAATAACATTTTTTTTGCACCTTTCGAACTCTTTGGTGCCCACGTATAGATTTCGGTCAATGAGGTTGTCTATGTTGCTCTAAGAAATATGTTATGGATTGATGACGTCACTGTTTGGAACGTTTCTGATTGGTGTTTCAGTAAAAATGGCGGATTGGAGAATTTTGCACTTTTATTTTATTGAATATATTAATAATCCTTCAGTTTATACTGAGATTGGGCCATTTTTTAGAATCATATTAACATATATGTTTCGTTGAAACCATTATTTCCATGATTCTTTGTTACTTGCAACAGGCCTATTGTCACGAAATTCCGACATATAACTCATTACCTGTCAAGAATTACCTACAATTCTTCTAAATCTTGACAATTGTCAGAAACTTCGCAAAAGAAATATCTGTTTTTTTCCGATATAATAAACTTTTTTTTAATAAAACAATGATGGTGGCAAACAGGAATACGGCCCGCCCGATGGTAAGTGGTAACCGTAGCCCATGGATGCCTGTGACGTCAGCAACAGTGATTTTACAATTGTCGCACCTGTCACCGTGGTGAAATTGGGGCCAGGCCTTACAGTGGCTAATGAAGCTGAAATCACCGACCGGTAGACTCGCTCGATGGGCTCTACAGCTGCAGGCTCAAGATATCCACGTTAAATACGTCCCAGGACGAATCAATGTTGTCGCAGACACCTTATCAAGGCCACCATGTACGAAGGACACGCAAACTGAGTGCGGCGTGTGTATGGTCACGGTCGACATGCGACCACGCAGCCCTGCTGAAATAAGGTCTGAACAACTCAAGGATGAGAGACTGGCAAAAATAGTACAAGCACTGGAGGACACCCAAGGCAGTGAAAACGCCATATATTGGAGTAGCAAGGGCTACTTGATGAACGACGGCCTTCCATATCGTCATAAAACAGACTCCAATTCGGATGAGGCACAACTAGTTGTACCGGAACACGAATGGGCTAATGTGTTGGCCATCTATCATGATGATCCTAAAGCAGGTCACTATGGTGCTGATAAGACGCTCCAGGCCATAGCACGCAGATATTATTGGATTGGCATGCGGAAGTACATCACATACACGTTACAAGCCTTCTAACTATAAGCCGGCTGGACTCCTACAAACCCATGCACTAATTCAGCGGTTCGAAGTGATTTCGTTTGACCTTTTTGGGCCATTACCTCCTTCATCTGACGACAAAACCTGGATCTTCATCATCGAAGACATAAACTCGCGTTGGGTAGAACTCTTCGCCTTGGAAGATGCCACAGCGGAAAGATGTGCGATGATTCTAATAAACGAAGTCTTCCTTCGTTACGGGTTCCCTAGAAGAATGATCAGCGACAACGGGCCACAGTTCGTGAGTGCTATCATGGAACAAGTTTCCTACTGTTTAAAGATCATGCCTATACGCCTGTATATCATCCCGAGGCAAACCCCGTAGAAAGAAAGAATCGGGATTTAAAGACACAGTTAGCAATGATTATTGGACAAAACCATAGGGAGTGGCCAGAACACCTCCCAAGCATCAGGTTCGCCATGAACACCGCAATCTGCAAATCGACGTCCTTCACTCCAGCCTACCTGACTTTCGGGCGACAACTGAGAACGATTGATGACAACTACCATGACTTTAGGCGAATAGTACTCTCGGAAAACTTCATACCAGAGATAACACCGAAGTTGCTGCAATTAGCAGACACAATAGAGAAAACTAGAGAAGTACAAGAGATAGAAGAAGAAAAGAGGAAAGAGCTGACAGACCAATCCCGCCAGACTAGGCCAGACTACGTTGAAGGTAACATGGTTATGGTGGCACTACACCCACTAAGTTCCGCCTACAAAGGCATCAGCGCCAAGTTTGCCCCGAAGAGAGACGGTCCGTATCTAATCACCAAACAGCACGGACCTTCTTCATATGCAGTCGCAGACCCTTCAAACCCTGGGGTGTGCCTCGGAATCTACCATTCTTCAGCGCTGACACCTTATGCAGGCTCAACCAATGAGTTACCTACTCCCGCCCAACCTCTGAGGAAACAAGGTCGACCACGCAAGGCAACCCAGCAAGATCGTCCCATCCGGGGTCGCGGCCGACGGAGAAGAAACAGTGAGTTACCCTCGCTGGGGCATCTCGGAAACAAATGGGGGGGATGTAGTACCCAAACTCGTCCAGAGATGGCGCCACCTCCGAGATAGAACACGCTAACGGTGTGTCGACGTAGAATAGTGACCTCCGAGGTGCAAATTACGATCGATGTCAAATGTTAGCAGCGGATTACTGTTTGGCTGGCTGCATTCAAGCTATTGAACACCTTCCAACATTAATCTTGCGAACTAGTTATTGGGATCACAGTGCGGTGTCTCTGTCGAAACGCCTGCTGACGTTACAATAGCTACGTAAAAGTTGTTAGTAACTGTACATAGATAGTTAGATAGCATTTCAATAAAGAAGCCGACTGAGATATAACTACGTTGGTGTCGTCCGTGGAGTAACTCTTACTACAACTCTTATTATACTTTACTTGATCCTATAAGGGTTCCGTTTTTTCCTTTTGAGGTACAGAACCCTAAAAAGCATAACACTCATTGCGCATAATAATGAATCCGCATAATTGAAATATACATAACATTATTAACTGTCACAAAATGAATTAGCATAATTTTGTAAAGCGATCGAATTAGATGGATCAGGGCAAAACCAACTCGGTTAGGTTCAGAAGGAAGCGAAGCTCTTGCCTTTAGCCTCCGATGTTAGGTTTTTTTTCTAACAGCCATTTAAATACATAAATAGATATATTTACACTCTAATTAACTCCTCAGGTCTAATTACATAAATAAAACTTTATATACAATCAAAATTACGTTTGTCAGTAAGTACCTATAACTAGTAAATAGAACCTATACTAATCGGTAGGATGTAAGAAACCTACCAAACTAAATTAAAATTGGCTGCAATTACTTCCAAATACCGAGTGACGTAACAATCTTTTTTCTTCCTTTTATATTTTTACCATTTAATGATTATGCAAAGTAACGCTTATGACATTTATCCCAAGTCATCATTATGGCAATTTACGTTATGTGCATTAATATTATGCGGAATAGTGTTATGCGATTTAAAAATTATGCGTAATACATATTATGCCAATTTTAATTAGGAGTATTTAATTACGTTATGAGAATTAATAATCGAACGAGCGAGCTAAGCGAAGTGAAGTTCTTACATTCGACTTTGAGCACACGGCTGGCTAGGGCCACGTCCCGGCATTTCGATGCTTTTAAGCTGAACTATCAGAGGATAGTTTGATACTCAATAACTTAAGTAAATTTGTTCTAATTTAAATGAAATTGGGTGAACGTATAGTTGAGAGCATTATATTTTAGTAATTAAATTTTGAGCAGGCTCGAACAAGAGGTTATTGAGCTAGAAGAGCTCAAAATGCTAAAAAGCCATTTGTGAGAGGTCTTGCTATTCCGGTCATTTTAATTGCAAGAAAGTATGGTCGAGTTTGGTATCAAATGAAAGTGCTCGGTTTGTTACCCATTTACAATATTTTTTTATTAATCGAACGAGCGATCGAAGCGAACGAAGTTCTTACATTCGACTTGGGACACGTGGCTGGCTAGGGGCACGTCCCGGCATTTCAGTGTTTTTAAGCTGAACTACCAGAGGATAGTTTGATACTCTAGAACTTAAGTAAATTTGTTCTAATTTAAATGAAATTGGGTAAAGGTGTAGTTGAGGGGATTATACTTCAGTCATTAAATTATGAGCAGGCTCGAACAAGGGGTTATTGAGCTAGAAGAGCTTAGAAGGCTAAGAAGCTATTTGTGAGGGGTCTTGCTATTCTGGTCATCTTTTTGCAAGAAAGTATGGTCGAGTTTGGTATCAAATGAAAGACCATGAATTTTAACCATTTTTAATTCAAAATTAATCAATTTAATTTATCAAATGCTCAAAATGAGTCCGATTCTGTTGAATACACTCGTTTGATTTTTCGCTAAATTTCATATCAAATGTTAAAATTCATGGTATTCCTTTTATTTCTGACACTATGTTATTTTGCATAAAATAATCCTTATGATGAAGCCTTTCGATCGGTATGATAAAGAATATAAAGATACAGGGTAATATTTTTTCTCGTGTAGTGGGTTCAATTCCCGGTTCAACCATGTCATTATTTAAAATTCTATGAATGCAGTTTAAATTGTTTTTTTAAATTAAAATAATGTCTTCTTTCAGCAAAATATCCTATCTATGATATTTAAGGTACTTTCCCGTGATGTCCCATAGTCTTGGGACAGCCTGTATTTCTGAAAGAATATGTATACATTTGCTGTCGACGCCCTGTTCTTCGAGTGCGATACATAGCTTTTCGTGCGAAATGGTGTCGAAAGCTTTCGTGTGGTCCACAAAAGCTATGTAGAGGCGCTTGTTGTATTCACTATTATATACTTCTCTCTTACTTGTTGTAGACTTGTAGAGTGAAAATGTGGTCGATTGTCGAGTAGTTGCGTCTAAAACCTGCATGCTCTACAGGTTGTTCAAAATCTAGTGTTTTTCGTATTCTGTTTAAAACTACAGTCGTAAATAGTTTATACGTCGATTGGAGCAGACTTATATTACGGCGGTAATTATTTATTGTACATGAATCTCCTTTTTTAAATATTAGTGTAATATTCGATGTTTCCCATTCTCTAGGTATTTTTTCTTGTTTAATTATTTAATTGAATAGAGCTGTCAG
Organism: Cydia splendana; assembly: GCF_910591565.1. Taxonomy (NCBI): domain Eukaryota; kingdom Metazoa; phylum Arthropoda; class Insecta; order Lepidoptera; family Tortricidae; genus Cydia; species Cydia splendana. The sequence goes on along the minus strand of NC_085987.1, from coordinate 49,746,139 downwards.
ATGAGGAGTTAGTGGTTCTCCTATTGCCTTTAGGATGTCGTTAAGTAGTTACGCCGTCATCGCCAGGGCTTTTCATATTTTTCAATGTGTTTATAGCATAATGTATTTCGCTTTCTAATAGCGGCGCTATATTAGTCGGTGTTCTTTGTCCGTCTCTCGGAGTAGAGTCTTTGTTTTCAGAGTATAGAGTTTTGTAAAATGTAGTTGCTATTCTGATTATACTGTTACGGTTTGTATGTTGTCGTCCTGTATCATCGATAAGCGAGGGTATCCACATTTTGTGGTTATTTATGCGTCTGCTTCCTCGTTTAGCGGATCCTCTTTTTGAAAGCTCCTCCTCTATAATATTCATTCGATGACGGATCTATTTTGTTTCAGTTTGTTGCGGATTTTTGAGTATAATTGCTTGAGCTTCCTTATTCTAGAGCCGATTTAGATGTCTCATTCTTTAATTTTGTTCTCTCAGTTATTAGATTTTGTATTTTTTCTGTTATTATTGTAGTATAATAGTATTAATAGTAGTTACCATTAATTTTTTTCCCAGTAGTTACCATCAAAATTTTGTTACAGTTCAATACTAATAAAAACAGTATAAATACAGGTTGTTTTTTTATAGTCACCTGCAGTAATTTACGGGGTAAATATGTAGGTTATACTGAACAACTTTTACTATGGAACCAATATCGAAAAGGCGAAAAAAAATTGATTCTCCCATACAAATATCAACATCAGGCCAGCCAAAATGTATGACTCAGCCAATTTTTTAAATAAATTTATGCTTTTATAAATTATTTTAAATTGATTATAGTCGCACCAATAAAAGTCTGCAGCGGATTTGATAGCCCACGCAGTGTAAGTGTTATGTATACGTCATAATTTCATAGAAGTTTGACGTTTAAAATGACACTTGCACTGCGTGGGCTATCAAAATCGCTGCAGACTTTTTACGGTCTAACTTTAGTGTTTGATATATTTACCTACTTAAACTGCCTTGAAAATGATTAAAAATACTAATTTGTAAAATAATCCATTTAGGATGATTAAAGGAGATCGTCGATTTTGGGCCCAGAGTAAACCATCACATATATGGTACAGACTATTACAGTAATTATATACGCATTTTATTCCTGAAAAATATATAATATTGGGTACAAATGAAAAGGGAATTAGAAATATATAATTAAAAGACATTATATTTTTAATTTCAGTAAATCAATGAGGTATTATATATTAACAAAAGCCTTGCCGTCGTTAACATCTTTATTAGCATTGACATAACGCTCAAATTCACACAAACCGTGAGGTGTTTTCACTAAGGAGTTATAAAATCTCATTGCATTAAACTATGAGGCGGGTAGCCATAAGTCATAGTTGACATAAGTGCGTTTTGATACTATTCTAAATATTATTAGTGTCATTCATTATTTATTTAATATATACCTACCTATACTTTTAAATTCTAAATCGACTGAAAAAATTCAGAAAATAAGTAGTTAAGAAATATAGTAATTTGACTTTTTATTTAGTTACATAGTTTGGAGATTTAAACGAATTCAGAATACGACGATATCATGCTACTTTTATTTAACTAAGGCCCATTTGCACCAACCACATTTAACAGACTGATTAACGTCAAACAGCAGTGATGTATGAAATTTCCCATACAATTACATTTAGCGAACACTTTAACGGTGACAGACGGTTTGGTGCAACCGACCCTTAATGCAACCATTTTTAACAATCTGTCAAATATTTTCAAGTAACGCCAACCTTAAATAAACCTTACTTCATTGAAAGAAGATTTAAAATGAATCTGTTCACTCTCCGTAGAAGTAACAATGAACTTCCGAATAAGATCAAAATAATAATATAACTTTTTATTGAACGCGGATACGATTTCAGTTTCATTTACATGTCAGACTTTGTCTATTTTCTTTTAAAAAGTCATACAAAACACACACATTTCCTGCAAAAAGGGGGGGTTGCGGCAGGGGGAGGGAAGGGGACGCTAGCGTGCGTAAAGCACCATACCCAAATGTATCATACTACATTCATAAAAGGCTGGCTATGATTAGTTTTTTAAAAAACATAATTTGACCGAATCATGGTGTGAGTAGTATACGCTTTTGTATATAAAAGTTTTTCTTGTCATGTTCACGTTTTTATTGCAGTATTTCTCAAAATTCCCGTTACATTTCGTGATTCTGTTTTTATCATCATGATCTAGCAATTATAACGATTAATTTCCTATATATATTACATGTATACGTTCAATTTGCGAGTGGGCCTAAACGCCTAAGAAAATCGTCGATCTCCTTTATCCTTACATTCACATTTTAGTTTTTGCACTTGTACCGGTTAAACTGTTAAAAAGAAATTAAAAAGTGACAATAGTGTCGTCCCTTTCAAATCTCATCTTTTCAATCTATATAAGAAAACGGGACGACACTACAGTATTGCCACTTTTTAATTTCTACTCTTTTTTGTCATACTATAAGACGCGTTTTTGACGTGGTCCTTTCACAATGTTCTTAACCCATCGACCGCCAACGACGTCGAGTGACGCGCGCAGCTACACAGCTACAGCCACAGCCCAATATCAACCTTCGTCCATTCCAATAAGGTTCGCAATGACGCGCCACACACGATATAATAGGCGTGGCGTTCGAAGGGTAAGCGGGTTCTACTGTAACATAGCTTACCTTCTTTAGTCCCTCCATTATGCACATTTCCATTGTATCAGCTCCCTGACAGTCAGTAGTAATATGCGTGATCACTGTAAATAAGCACAGTATTGACACTTGAGGTACAGAAGACTCACTCTCTAACAAAACGCGTCTGTTACGATCAACACAGATATGACCGCTAGGAGGCGTCAGCGCCACGCGCGGCTTATGGCTAGCCACCAAAATTGGTATGATATGATATGATATTTATTGGTAAATATTTACATTTACAAGTCATCTTATTTACAATTATCTTACATATAACATTACAAAACATTACAATTAATAATAACATTTTATTAAATACATATATTCCTATATAATTTAGTAGGTAAGCGATTGAGCCAATGACCCGTGGCTATCGAAGAACTCGTCAATGGTATAGCAAGCCATTTCTAGTAGGACGGTTTTTAGTTTGCGGACAAATATTGCATCGCTAGAAGCTTGCTTAATTTCATGGTCGAGTATGTTGTACAGTCTGATTCCCATTACATGCATAGACTTCCTAGTTTTCGCGAGGCGACACGCGGGCACGACCAACTGATTACGCCTGCGCGTCACGCTACCCCGGAGTTGACTATGAGTGGGGATCTGTACGGCTACCATCAGTTTGGCATTGACATAAACGATATCGTGAACGTAATTTACTTTCTATGCATCTCGCTCGTACCGACATATTAGTGCGAAAGAGATATATAGAAAGTAAATTACGTTCACGATAGCGTTTATGTCAATGCCAAACTGATGGTAGCCGTACTTATCGAGATTTTTTCTTACGTATTTGCATACTTCTATTATGTACACACTAGGTAACGTGAGTATTTTACATTTTCTAAACAGTTCTTTAGCCGGATGATCGAGCGGTTTTCTAATCATAATACGGAGGCCACGCTTTTGTAATTTAAATAGCCTCTCACGGTCCGCAGCAGTACTCCATAGATCTACACCGTAGATGAGTATAGAATGGCAGTATCCATAGTAGGCTTTCCTTAGGTTTTCCTCAGAAAGACTGTTAGTTAGCCTAGACAACGCGAAGCACGCAGAAGCGAGACGCTTACACGTCGCATCTATGTGAGGTGTCCACGTTAGCCCCGCATCGATTACAAAACCTAGGTATTTGACTTCATGTACATGCGGTACCATAATATCGTTCAAAACAATCCCAACCCGAGTATTTACATTTCTCTTTAATTGGAAGTGCATTATGTTTGTCTTATCGACATTCAAAAGCATCCCATTAGCAGTAAACCAATCAGATATCCTTTGCATTGTTTGAGTGAGCTTTATTTCCAAGCTAGTGAAGTCATCGGCTGCTGTTATTACACACGTGTCGTCGGCAAACATAACACACTCCACGTCCTCGATGGCGGCAGTAATGTCGTTTACAAGGACCAAAAACAGGTTATTTCCCATCGTTGATCCCTGTGGGACAGCACTGTCCCCCAATTCTTCAAAGTTAGAGTTAAATGATTTTATGTAAGTGGTTTGTTTTCGTTCCCCAAGGAAGGACCTTAATAGTTCAAGGAAGGATCCATTGACTCCATACCGCGAAAGCTTTGCGATAAGCAGTGCGTGGTCAACTGTTTCGAAGGCGCGCGACAGGTCACAGAATATAGCTGCGACATGTCGCCCGGCCTCGAGATGCGCAGTCACCCGCCGCACTACATCTCGCGCCGCGTCCGCAGTCGACCGTCCAGGCTGGTAGGCATACTGCTGTGGGTTCAGTAGACTATTGCTAATAAAGTAATGCATCAGTCTACCACTCAACAAACGCTCGAATACCTTGGACACGATAGGTATTAAGGATATGGGTCTATATGACTTGAGTGCATCCATGTCACCCTTGCCCTTATAAATGGGCTGCACTTTGACTACTTTTAGTGGTTTGGGATAAATGGATGGTGTGGAACGGATGTACTTTTAGCTACCTGTAGCAAAGCGACGAAATCGCGGAGTGAGCCACGCCACGGTAGTTAGGTACCTACCTACTCATGAAAAAAAATCTCTGTAAACATAGTATACAATATACACAATAAATTTAAAATACATCCCGACGTTTTGCACCCTTTACAGCGGTCGTGGTCAGTGAAAGACCGAGGAAAAATAAAAATTAGAAAGTGCAACACTATCCACATACATAAATAAAAAATTTGCTAGCTATACAATTTACGGCTGGATGTATAAGTTTTTACGCCGCTTTTATAGTAAAATGTCAATAAAACATTCAACAATAGCATTTTTAATCTGAAATAATAATAAGTTTTTAGCAAAAATTTAATTATAATATTTTAAACTTTCGCGTGTTGAACACATATTAACTCACATTTATAGACGGGTATACCCCTGGTCGGCCCAGAACCGTTCTGTGGAATCACAAAACGGGATGCACATTCTCTGCTCAGCAACTTAGAAAAAACGAGAGCAATCGAGTGGTGGAAGTTCGTTAAAGGACAAGAACACTCGAAAGCTCTAATCAAAGGGTTCAACAGCAGAACTGCTAAGGAGCTTTTAGGAGTCAAAAGGCACAAAACCTGCGCGGTGACCAGAATACTGACTGGACACTGTAAGTTGAATAAACATATGTTTCAAATTGGGAAGAAACAAGATGCGACATGCAGGTTCTGTCAGGAGTCAGAGGAGACTGCAATGCACATTCTCTGCTCTTGTGGATCACTAATGTCAAAAAGAAGTACCTACCTAGGGCGACACGTAGTGCAACCCTATGAGGTACAGAACATTACGGCCCAAAGAATCTGGAACTTTCTGGATGCAACGGGCATTAGTAATGAACTTTAAAGGGCCGTCACAATAGATCAATGCTGGTCGATGCGACACTCAAAGGCCCACAACACCACAATAATAATAATATAGACGGGTATAACGCGAATTATATTCAATTACCTTGATTTACCGACGTTTCGACACAGGTGTCACTGGTCGTGGTCGCGGTTGACTGATGTCCCAGCAAAATGTCAAAACAGAGATTTGTGCAACTACCCGACGAAAAGTGTATGGAAATTCTCCATCAAGTCTGTATACAAGCCGTTATTCAAAGTAGCAGATCTGTTGCGCAGTCCAAAAGATGTCATTCCGTACCTAAATCCGGGCGTTTACAAAATAGACTGTAGCTGCGGAAGTGTGTACATTAGACAAACTAAACGGAGCGTGCAAGAGAGGGTGAAAGAGCACATAGCGGCAGTTAAAAATCGCCAATTACACAAATCCGCAATCGCCGAACATCTTCTTACATCTGGCACAAATCACTGGATTGAGTTGCATAGACCAAAAGTTGTCTCCACTGAACGCCATTATTATCCTCGAGTTGTGCGAGAAGCAATTGAAATCAAGAAACACCCCAGGAATTTTAATAGGGAGGATGGTTTCAACTTATCGCCAACTTGGGAACCAGTGAGTGATACAAAAGTTAAACCCAAAGGATCTATCTTCGGACGGGTGCGTGGATATTGTGGGTGTTGCGTGTCGGACTATTGACAATAATTAACATTAATGTGTAGTGGGTGGTTTGAAAATGTGATGTCTACACCAAACTTCTCCATACACTTTTCGTCGGATAGTTGCACAAATCTCTGTTTTGACATTTTGCTGGGACATCAGTCAACCGCGACCACGACCAGTGAAACCTGTGTCGAAACGTCGGTAAATGCAAGGTAATTGAATAAAATTCGCGTTAGACCCGTATATAAATGTGAGTTAAAAATTTAATTTTTGGTACAAGCTGTTATCGCTGACTGTACTTTTCTTGACACAGGCAACTGATACTTACTCATCGAGACTATTCTAAAGCCCCACACACAATTAAGTTGCTTTGTTTTATCATTATCACAGAGTACCTATGGCCAACTGCTGTCTCCATCATCAGATCAGCTCGATTGTCAGCTTCATCGGAAACCGGGAAGTGGGTCAAACATAAACTTGAAAGATTTGACCCGTACTAACATAGGTATTATATTAGTTACATTTAGGTATTACATTGCAAATTAAATAAAAGCTTGTAATAATAAGTCGTAATACGAAAAAAAATATTGGGACTTAAACACAGTTTCTATTAAAGCTTAAATATGTTTGTATACAAGAGTCCGTCTAAGCTAACTCTGCAACGGATTTGACATGAGGACATGACAAAGTGTGTAGTGTCACAATAAATGCCACAATTTTTATAGAAATCTGACTTTTATGGTGACACCATCATACTTGCAAACTATTTGCAGTTAGCTTTAGCACATGCCAAGAACTGGCGTAAGCAATAGTTTCTTACGAAGGTCAGATGGCAGTATCTGACCTTCCAACCCAGAGGGGAAACTAGGTCTTATTGGCATTAGTCCGGTCTCCCAACAATGTTTTCCTTTACTGAAAATCGACTGCTGAATATATTATGAAATGATATATCGTATTCGTACATAAGTTTCTAAAAACTCATTGGTGGTACAAGCCGGGGTGTGAACCCAAGACGTCCGGATTGAAAGATGCACGCTCGTATCGTTAGGCTATACCAGCGGTTTATTTGGATATTTCCACACATGTTTCAGAGGTTGAAGATAACGCATTATGTCATGGCATTAAGTTCGCCTTTTGTATATTAAGGTTTTCTTTTGTGCAATAAAGTTTTATATAAATAAATATATTTACCACGCAGACAATTGTCAAAGATTTCCATGGGTACAGATTCGTTCAAGACCATTTCTTCAGGGAGGCGATAACGGATCCATTTTATCATTTCAGTATTTACGTATCCGTTCTTGTCTACCTGCAGAGTACAATAAGCTATAAGAAGTTAGAAGCGATATTCCAAATTACAACTACATATTTATACTGTAACTAGTGCGAGTGAGACATAATCCTCTATTAGTAGGCTCCTAGCCCAAAAGGGGATTTTATGGTGCCTATTTTCATGATATCTTGGTACCCGTGGAGTCTACCTTAACCACTTTTAGCTGTCTATATTATTAGTTGGGATGGTAAGTCAGTAAAAAAATCGTTAAGTAGATCGATGATGCTATTATTGTGTACGCAATTGCTTGTACGTATTTTCTTAATCGGACGGTTACAAGTTCGGACCCCGATTTTCACATTCAAACCGTCAGATTAAGAAAATGCGTGCAAATAATTGTCAGATTAGGTAATAGCACAATTAAAGCATATATATCTTACACTTAAGCCAAAACTGACCAAATCCACAATCTATATTTAAAGATTTATTAACTACCCATCATCCTCCCATCGCCTTACCCCCTTATTCATAAACGCGCTGCAAACCTCAATTAGCTAATAATCGTTTGTCTTTATCCGTCATTTTGACTTATGTATTTGTAAGAAAGGGATAAAACATAATCGAACGAGCGAGCGAAGCGAAGTGAAGTTCTTAATACATTCGACTTTGAGCACATGGCTGGCTCTGCACGTCCCGGCATTTCGATGTTTTTAAGCTGAACTATCAGAGGATAGTTTGATACTCATTAACTTAAGTAATTTTGTTCTAATTTAATTGAAATTGGGTGAACGTATAGTTGAGGGCATGATATTTTAGTCATTAAATTTTGAGTAGGCTCGAAGAAGAGGTTATTGAGCTAGAAGAGCTTAAAATGCTAAAAAGCCATTTGTGAGGGGTCTTGCTATTCTGCTCATTTTAATTGCAAGAAAGTATGGTCGAGTTTGGTATCAAATGAAAGTGCTCGGTTTGTTACACATTTACAATATTTTTTTATTAATTTAAGATATTTCTCAAAAATGATGACAATTTTGGAATCCAAGATGGTGGATGGCCACCATCTTGGATAGTGCATAGGCACTATGTCATAAAAGTCGTCATGGATGTCGTTTTATAGGCTTTAGGGGGCGCAGATTTCGAAAATGATGACTACACATCGGTAACTCGTGGCATTTAGGTAGCACTTAAAAGATTAGTTTAATTAATTCCTTTTTTCAGTGGTTTCTTTTTCCCGACTCGTATAGGAAGAACATTGTCACATCACTAGTCTGTTAGAAACTGTCAAGTGCCACGAGTTACCGATGTGTGCTCATCACTAATCTTTTAAGCGCTACCTAAATGCCACGAGTTACCGATGTGTAATGATGACCATTTTAGAATAGAATAGAATAGAATAGATTTATTCGTAAGCACAAACAATCGGAACAGTACATAGTATAAAAGAAAACACAAAATAAGATTAAAGTGCCACGAAATGGCCCCATCTCAGCATGTTGCTGGTGGCTTCCAGCGCTGATCTTCCGATGAGACCATCAAGTGAGAAGAATCACGGAAGGTAACAGACAAGAAGAAAAAAGACAGAAATAACATACAGTAAACAGTTAGTTAAATAAGAAAAAAAGTTACACAGCAAGAAGATACAACATAACGACTATTTACAATTAAGATTAATTAATACAAAAACAAGCATTTGGGTTCCAAAATGGCGGCCATGCACTATGACATGTCTTAAAAGTCGTCATGGATGTCGTTTTATAGGTTTTGGGATGCGCAGATTTCGAATATGATGACCATTTTCGGCCACGCATAATGTCATGAAAGTCGTCATGGATGTCGTTTTACAGGTTTTAGGGGGCGCAGATTTCGAAAATGATGACCATTTTGGAATCCAAAATAGCGGCCATGCAGTATGTCATAAAAGTCGTCATAGATGTCGTTTTATAGGTTTTAGGGGGCGCAGATTTCGAAAATGATGACCATATTGGATTCCAAAATGGCGGCCATGCACTATGTCATAAAAGTCGTCATGGATGTCGTTTTATAGGTTTTGGGGGGCGCAGATTTCGAAAATGATGACCATTTTGGATTCAAAAATGGCGGCCATGTACTATGTCATAAAAGCCGTCATGGATGTCGTTTTGTAGGTTTTAGGGAGCCCCGGTTTCGAAAATGATGACCATTTTGGAATCAAAAATGGCGGCCATGCAGTATGACATAAAAGTAGTCATGGATGTCGTTTTATTGGTCATGGTCATCATCATCATTTTCGAAATCTGCACACTTATTTCACATAAGGTATAGGTAGATGCATCCTAGTAAGTCAACAACATCTATATATTATCTACTATCGAAATGTACTTTTGATAGTAGTAGTACGAAATGTAATCTGAAAGGAATCAAGTAATATATTCCTGTAATGAGGAATCGACATCGATTCCAATTACTAGTAATTGTAATAATCGAAAAATTGATTCCTGATTCCTCAAATGGAATTATACTTAGTAATTCGGTATTGTTAGATTACAAAGTAATCTGTGAATCGGTAATCAGATTACATATTAATTTCAAGTAATCGTGGACACAGGAATCATTTACGAAATGCCCATCTCTACTAAGTAGACCTGCATTCAATTGATCTTTTTGGCGAACCGCGAGTTCACGTTCGGGGCGAACTACTAGTTTAACTAAATCAGGCCCGTAAAAAGGGTTATGAATAAGGGGGTAAAAGTGGTTAAGGAAGATCGCTACGGGTAGCGAGATATCACTCGTATCTTAAGACCATGTATCAGCCGAGCCCCTTCTACTTACTTCTTCTTATTTGAGAGTTTTAGGTAAATATCTCCGTCGCGGTGACGGAAACGGCTCCAAAGATTAGTGCGATAAGGACAACTGCAGCTCAATCTCAGAAATCGAGGTTTTGTACTCGACATTTTCCTCCTCCAAAACTTAACCAATCGTAACGAAATTTTGGCAACGGAATGAGAATTAGTTATTTGTTTTACAAGGGGGCAAAGTTATTGTTTAACCGCTCGTGCTAATATTGATATCCGAGCAAGCGAAAGATTCCAAAATTGAACCAAAATGGAATCTTGGTTCGAAAAATGGAATCTTGAGCGTTGCGAGGGTTTCAAAGCACGAAGGTTAAACAAAACTTGCTCCCGAGTGAAACACAAAAATTTCCACCACACCAACCCGAAGCAAATATTAAATGTAAAAAAAAAAAATCAAATCTAAATGAATGTTATTAAATATTTATCATCCAAAATCATCATTTAAAAGTCAATTCTACCAGCAAACATAAGAAAACAACTCAAAATTTGCATTTCAATAAATGCAACTTTGCTATCATGCAGTGTTTGAACAATCAAGAGAGCCTTTACCAGCTGGTGTGGTGAAAAGAAATCATCTGTGTCTGACCGTTTTGATTTATGCGTTTTTTGTTGCCGATTTTGTATATTAATATGCTAGGCGTCTGTATACGGCGCATTTATTTGGCCGCTTTTAGCGCTGTTTGAAGTAAAGTAACCTAGTTCTTGTAAAAACAAGAATATCAAAAAATAACAACGGGTTGCACTCCGGGAGTGCCGGCAGAAGTGAAAACTCAACGACATTGTAACTAAAAATATTAATAACAGCGCCATATAGTGCAAAATGTCTGCAGCACTATGTATAATTGAGGTTAACGCCATCTAGCGTTATATCGTCGCATTACTTGAAACCCCTCAGCACATCACTGTGAGTACTACAGTCATATTAATACCAGTTTGAGGGAAACTCACTAGATAGCATTTAAATCAAAAAACAATGACATTGTCCGTCACACATGACGTCACGCAAGCGCCCTGTGCCGCCTAAACGAAACAGCAGGCTCACTCAGGCATACATTTTCGCCGCAAGCTAGAAAGAGAGGGTTACGCCTTACGCCTTAATACGCTGTCTCCAGTTTAACATTTTTTCCCCACCTCAAAAAGTGCACAGCGCCGCTAAAGAAGTTTTCACTTCACAAAAAAGCAAAACGTACAGACACAGATAATATTTAATTCACATACTTAAAAAAATATTCATCTCCTACTATAGTTCGTTTTTTTAGCATTAGAAAGAACTTGAAATAAGGTAAGCGATCTTGACATGTCTTTTAATTGAAAAACGCTTTTGAAAAATCAATAACTATTATGTGTTTTTAATTAAAAGACACATCAAGATTGTTTACCTTATTTCTAATGCTAAAAAAACGAACCATAGCTCTATACTGTACAACGAACGGCAAAATTACACACACACTTTATGAATGGCATTTATTAATACTACACTTTCGCAGATGGATGTACAGCGAGCTGCAAAATTATATGGACACATTATAAATGGAATTTAAACATAATGTAGCCATGCACTTTTGCAGCTGGGTGTATATCCGTGATAAAAAGTACCATCAAAACTTACAAGTCCAGCGACCTCATACGCGCACAGCGCGTCACAGTTAGGAGCGCAATTCTTCACTTTATCTTCCAATGTTTTCATAAACGCCGCCTTTGCCTTAAAATAACCGGGAAATAATTAATAGGTAAGCGGGCACGGGAAAAATTGTAAGCGAGAGTAATGTATTAAACCTACATCAATAGAAACCTGATGGACGAATGCAGAACGTTTTTAATATGAGTCTCGATTTCAAATTTTTACCGACTTCAAAAAAAAGGAGGTTCTCAGTTTGACCCGTATGTATGTATGTATGTATATTTTCACGCCACTGTTCGGAAATGTGGTAATAGATGGTCTAAAACCAAGCTGGAAAGTAGGCAATAGCTGTAGCACCTGAACCACCACTACTACAATGTTTCATTGTTATCATCATCTGTCATTGGTGACGGTTCGCTACAGCAATGAGTATCATTTAAAAAATAAAAATCAATAAAAAGTCTTTTTTGGCGCAACTTTTTCCTTCACAAATAAAATTAGGTAATTTATAGGACCAATTTCTTGTTTAAAAAAAAAGAAATGTCAAAACTATTCAGTTCATTCTTAGGGTTCCATACCCAAAGGGTAAAAACGGGACCCTATTACTAAGACTCCGCTGTCCGTCCGTCCGTCCGCCGTCCGTACGTCCGTCTGTCACCAGGCTGTATCTCATGAATCGTGATAGCTAGGCAGTTGAAATTTTCACAGATGATGTATTTCTGTTGCCGCTATAACAACAAATACTAAAAGTACGGAACCCTCGGTGGGCGAGTCCGACTCGCACTTGTCCGGTTTTTGTATCACTTTTAAGAGGCGTTTTTTTGTTATTTGCTTCAAACCGACTCTAAACGGAAATATCACGGTTCGTGAGATCCAGCCTGGTGATAGACGGACGGACGGACGGACGGACGGACAGCGGAGTCTTAGTAATAGGGTCCCGTTGTACCCTTTGGGTACGGAACCCTAAAAAGTAAAAAAGACGGGATCTGAAAATACTTACTGGATTGGATAGTGCAAATTGTGTTTGACAAAAAAATACAAGAAACTCGGATCTACGCTCGCTATAAAAATAAGTTGTTCTAGTGAATAAAATGATATTCTTACGCTGACGCCTACTGAAATACAAGAGACAGCACAGGCGGTGGCTAGTAATTTGCTACCAGAGAAATCGCGGGCTAGTACTTATAGTTATGCAAATGTTTTCTTATTTCCTCGCAGTAGTCGTGAAAAGCACTATGTAATGCCTCGGCCGGAAACGCTAAAGATGGACTCGTATTATTTGAGGGCCTCCACTAACGTGTCGGCCCTCAAACGCACTCGTCCATATTTTAGCGGTTTTCCGTCCTCTCCTACAATGTACTATTGTTCGCGATTAACTCGCGTTTGGCTAAACCGATTTTGATGCGGTTTTCAGAAAAGTGTTTGTTACATTCTGGAAAAGGTTTTAGTATACATAGATCTGAGCTGATGCTGAACCCTGGCCTGCACCTAGTGGAACTCAGGTTTAGTGCAACATAGGCACACGCTGTTTTGGTCATCTGTCACATCTTGATGAGCACTTGGGAGAGCAGTACCCAAGATAGAGCTGATGCTGAACCCTGGCTGTACCTAATGGAACTCGGGTTTGGTGCAACATAGGCCCACGCTATTTTGGTCATCCGTCACATCTTGATGAGCACTTGGGAGAGCAGTACCCAAGATAGAGCTGATGCTGAACCCTGGCTGTACCTTGTGGAACTCAGGTTTGGTGCAACATAGGCCCACGCTATTTTGGTCATCCGACGCGTATTGATGAGCACTTGGGAGAGCAGTAGGTACCCAAGATAGACCTGATGCTGAACCCTGGCTACAGCCAGGGTTCAGCATCAGGTACACCTAGTGGAACTTAGGTTTGGTGCAGCATAGGCACACTTTGTTTTCGTTAACCGACTTATCGTCGTGTGCCTATGTTGCAGAGTTCCACTAGGTGGGTCAATCAACTTTTTTCTAACCACCTTTAAAAAAAGGAGGTTCTCAGTTTGATCTGTATGTTTGTATGTATGTATGTTTGTTCGTGATTATCTCACGTTTGGATGAACCGATTTTGACGCGGTTTTCAGAAAAGTATTACATTCTGGAGAAGGTTTTAGTGTACAGTACATGGATGGTTTGAAAAACCAATTGGACCCGGTAGGTGGCGATGCTATCGGTATACCTACCAACAAATTTAAGTTGCTGAAACCGATTTAGATAAAATAGTGGGAGTGGGAGGAGTGGGAGTCGGAGCGGACTGGGACTGAAGTGGGAGTGGGAGCAATACACATACAAATCGTTTAGCACCGAAACGTCATATTATGTTTTGTCGCGATTATCATCGAGTTAGACCATCACCAACATTAGTAGGTAGTTACTAGCCCAAAACTAAATGGAGAAGATAACAAACTAGTAAGTATTTTAGCCCAAAACCTAAAATAAATGAAGTATCTATTACTAAAAAGTTTTATAAAGTAAAAAATAAAATAAAATACTTCATTAAAAAAAGAATAAAAAATTTAAAAATAAACAAAAAGAAAACTAAAACAAAATAACTTAATACTAAATTACACTAAAAATAATGGCGAGCCTAACAAACTAGTAATTTAGCCCAAAACCTAATATAAATGAAGTACCTATAACTAAAAAGTAAAAAAAAAAACAAAAAAAATCAAAAATAAACAAAAAGCCGAATCCAAAGAAAACCAAAATAAAATAACTTAATATAATTTATAAAAAAAAAAAACGGAACCGCCTTCAAAAAACCAACCCACTGAAAAGCACAAAATATTTTTTATATGGCACCCCTGTACCGTTGATGTACGACGTACGTACGTGGTACGTGTCCAGTCCCTATCCCGTCGTAAAGGAAATTTCTGCCAAAAAGTAAGTTTTTGAAGGCGGTGCCAAACCAATATTCACCATGGAAAGCGGCTTGCTTCCATCTTAAAGTGCAGTTTTTTTATCTTAATACGTATTACTATCGTATCGTTCTTTTGGTGGTAGTTTGTTATATTTATTTGCGTATTTATTTTTACGGAGGGATGGGAGAGGGAGAGGGAGAGGGTGGGAATATAAATTGTATGTAAAATATACGCAAATATGTAGGGTAAACTCTCCAGTGAATGAACAAAATCACGTTTTTTGTCTAAAATAAGACATATAGCCATTTCTACCACTTGTAGTATTTTTTTTCTTATTACCAACTCTGTTTCCTATGCAATTGCAATACGTGATAAAGGATGATGTTCCGCTCCCATACAAGTTTGGCCCAACACTCGCTAAACATGGGTGGTATATTATTAGGCTCCAAACATGAAATGAAAGTCCCGATAGTTATTAGAAATTCTCGGACACTTACAATATAAAAGCGGAATTTCTCTACGATTTTGAGGTTAGGAATTCTGCCTTTTATCGGGCCATTGTTAAATATTATTATGCCTTATTACAAGGAAATAAGGTGCCGTAAATAGTGTAAACATATCGATGATATTGGGCGTTTAAAGGCTGTCCAGGAACAAAAATCGAATGAGTTGGTATTAGGTCAATACATTTTTTTTTATAAAATAATATATTTAATACGACTTCCTTAAATCAGCGGTTCTCTATCTTTTTTTTTGACGGAACCCTTTTGGAAAGCGAAATACTTGAAGCGGAACCCTACAATAAAACAATGGTTTTTAGAAGTGTGTTTTTTGCATAGTAAAATTTTTCGAGGCGACTAAAGCATAGTGTTCTAAATTCTTGCGGAACCCCTGCAGGGGTGTCACGGAACCCTAGGGTTCCGCGGAACACACTTAGAGAATGGCTGCCTTAAATCAATAAGACATAGCATGCGAACCGAAATAGACTATAACAACTAGAGCTGTTTTATAGTAAAAATTGTTATAGCAACAAATGTAAAATCAATTACTTAAGTAAACATATTTACTTAAATTCCAGAGAGAGAAGAAATACAGTAACAATCACAGGATTGTTACAATGAATTCGATAAGTAACTCATTCCAAAAAAGAATGTTTCAAAAACAAATGTTTGGCTAAAAGGCACTTAATATGTAATAAACTTAATTTATTTCAAAGAAGTTCTGAAGAAAGAATTCCTGTTTTGTAGGTTTATCATATACCTAGGTAATTAATAAAAAAAGTTAGATATATATTTTTCCCTTTATTTTAATGTATTTTTAAGTTTTAACCTATTTTCGTGTTATTCATACCCTGATATCAAATAAGGTTTTATTAAAAAAGTTAATCAATTTTAAAGAAGTTAAAAACGACTTCAGTGGGGATAGACGTGCGCGCCGACCTAAAATTTGCCGGCGGCGGCGCGCCGGCATTTTAGGTCGGCGCGGCGCGGCGGCGCCGGCGTGTAGCTATTTTTTTTCATTTAGGTATTACCTACTAAAAACTGCATAAATTTAGTATTTATAATTTTTCACTAGCATTATAGTCACGCACACGCTGTTCTATACGTCTACCATCAGTTTTGACATTGACATATACGCTCACGTCTACGTAATTTACTTTCTATGCATCTCGCTCGTACTCGCATATGCGAGCAATAGTGCAAGCGAGATGTACAGAAAGTAAATTACGTAGACGTGAGCGTTATGTCAATGTTAAAACTGATGGTAGAGGCTCTTGTACATACATAGTTTAGATTTATTGCGTAAGTGTGTTGTTCAATAGTTTACTTTAATTGCCATCTTGGTGTGATACTAAATAAGGAGAGAAAAAACAACAAAGTAAACAGATTTTTTATTAATAACATGCAATTTTCTTTACATGTTGCATAATTGTCGTGAATAAAAATAATTTTATCCACCCAAATCGGGCTTAAACGCTCAGTTGCGCGTGCAACGGCGCGCCGAGTGGACGAGCCGGCGGCGGCGGCGCGTATGAATGGCGGCGTGGCGCGGCGGCGCCGGCGCGGCGCGCACGTCTAAGTGGGGAAAGCCGGTGAAAACTAGTTATGTAATTGTAAATTGGTGCTCTTCTAGATTTCATACAATACTATCAAATAAATATGTAATAATTAATATGAAAACACAATCCATAGCCACTCTATTCGTTCCATATTCGTTCGCTATTCACTTTTGACGTAAGTCATTTGGGTATGTTACAATTAAAGTCATTGGAATAAAAAGTTTTTACTGTATCGCAGTTCTTTTTGCAATTTTGATACTTAGTGATTAAAACAGTATGTCGTTAGTGGTATGAATGTTTTTCTTTGAAGTAAGCGTTATTAGCATTAACAGGAACATAGTAGAAAAGTATTTTGCTACCATACTTTTTTGTTTGGCTCTGGACGTCCATTTATGAAATGTCATTGATTCTATGTAATGGCGTGGGATGTGTTGATTTGGTTTAATTACTCTTTAACTTATTTTCTGTACTAAGAAGTGTCCGTTGGAATCTAATATATGTATGAGATTGTAAGAAATATGATTAAATTTATCGTATATACAGGGTGTCCCAAACTTATGGGACATGAAGGGGAAGTACCTTAAATATCGTAGATAGTGTATTTTGCTCAAAGAAGACTTTATGTTATTTTTAAAAGTTAGTAATTCTGCATTCATAGATTTTATAAAAATTACTTGCTTCGTCTGGGAAACGAACCGACTTAAATGTCAAAAAAAAAATCACCCTACTTTTATGATGCCAATCGAAAGAACAGCTAAAAAATTATAACTCTGCTTAAGTAACATTGTATTTTAAAAGAAAGAAACAATGTGAAATTAATCATTTTAATCAAATTAAAAACATACATGAAACTGCCGTAGTCAATTAAGTGGGTATTTTTTTTTAATTAATTAATTAAATGCTCAAAATGTGATCCCTCTTGTCCTACGAAAATCGCCAATCTTTTAATGAGTCCGCTGCCTGTTGATTTTGTTATCATTTTATGGTGAATTATTTCTTCTTTTGGGGATACGTGAAAGATAGGTATGGTATACAAAAAGCGATACGAGAACGTGGGCGAGTTGCAAACAGAATTGTGCCATATCACATCGAGTGTTCACCATAAAATGATAAGAAAATCAACAGGCAGCGGACTCATTAAAAGATTGGCGATTTTCGTAAGACAAGAGGGATCACATTTTGAGCATTTAATTAATTAACTAGCAAAAAGCAGAGCTTTGTAAGGGCTCGCGGAGGTTTTCTACCTTAACGTACCGAACCGGTTGCTGTCCGGTACGCCTGTCTGTTACAGCTTTTACTTTGTCCTTTAAAAACGTGTCCAGACGACAAAATCAAATTGCCAATATCATCCACACGTAATATACAATTTCATAAGTGCTTATTACATCCTACACAGCCGCCCAGTACTTTTTGTAAGGAACCCAACTGGCTTTCCTACATAATGTTGGGTCAGCGAGCCAATTTTCTTGAATTTATTTTTGCGTCCACTCCACACAATTGATCGAAAAACTATCCCGTCTGGACACCTACTGGCGGTAATCACGCTGCTCCGCACATAAACTAACACACACAGTTCCACTAGGTACAGCCAGGGTCCAGCATCAGCTCTATCTTGGGTACTGCTCTTCCAAGTTCTCATTAAGACGTGTCAGATGACCAAAACAGCGTGTGCCTATGTTGCACCAAACCTGAGTTCCACTAGGTACAGCCAGGGTTTAGCATCAGCTCTATCTTGGGTACTAATCTCCTAAGTGCTCATCAAGACGAGTCGAATGGCCAAAACAGCGTGTGCCTATGTTGCAACAAACCTGAGTTCCACTAGGTACTGCCAGGGTTCAGCATGAGTTCTATCTTGGGTACTGTTCTCCCAAGTGCTCATCATGACGAGTCGGATGCCCAAAATAGCGTGTGTCTATGTTGCATCAAACCTGATCGAGTTCCACTAGGTACAGCCAGGGTTCAGCATCAGCTCTATCTTGGGTACTACTTTCCTAAGTTCTCATCAAGACGAGTTGCATGACCAAAACAGCGTGTGCCTATGTTGTATAAAACCCGAGCTCCATTAGGCACTGTCAGGGTTCAGCATCAGCTATCTTGGGTACTGAAAGTACTGATCTACCCAGTGATCATCATGACGAGTCGGATATCCAAAACAGCGTGTGTCTATGTATGTTGCATCAAACCCGAGCTCCACTAGGTACTGCCAGGGTTCGGCATCGGCTCTATCTTAGGTACTACTCTTCTAACTGCTCATCAAGATGAGTCGGATGACCAAACCATAATGTGCCTTTGTTACACCAAACCTGAGTTCCACTAGGTACCTACTGCCAGGGTACTGGGTCATTTTGCTGAACTGCACGCCGACGTTTCGATTGGCGTGCAGTTCCCATACAAGTTGCAGTCGGGTTGTAGTCCGTCTGTATCGGCCCTAAGTCACTGAAGTTTGTTAATACAATAAGCATAATTAATATTATGCTTATCTTTATTTATCATTTTAGCAGTTCCAAGCAATAGTAACACTAAAGGCGCCATTAATTAATTACGTAAGACAATTTTTGCCAGCTTTTGACCCCCTCCCTCCCCTATGTAAGAAATAATAAGAATAGGCTGATCCCGTCCCCCTCCCACCAATATAATTTATTTTCAAAAAAATATTTTTAAGAATGTTTATTTGTACCTGTACAAAGGTACTTGAGCTCGTTTAAGCTAACTCTGCACCGTGTTTGATAGCATAGAGTGTGGAAGTATTATTTTAAATGTCTTGTGATCTTACTTAAAGCCCCCTCCAGACTATGCGCGTGAATCGCGGGCGAAGCCGCGAATGCGAGTGTAGAGTCGATTTCGCTGTCTCCGAAAATCGACGCCACACTCGCGTTCGCGGCTTCGCGCCGCGATTCGCGCACGAGTGAGGAGGGGGCTTAAGAACTATGAAAACCCCCTCCCACCCCCTTGTAAGAAAAAATAAGATATGTTCGACCCCCCCTCCACCCCAAAATCGTCTTACGTAATAAATTAATGGCGCCAAAACTGTATCTCGAACTGAAAATACCCGATTTAAGTTTGCTAACACAACATGACTGATCGTCACATCGTCAGCGTCACAAAACATACGAGTAAATTGACCTCCGCAGTAAATATACAGCAAGATTGATTGTTCTAATAGGTATTCACAAAAACTTAATTGCTAAAATGGGAATCAAACCAAGTGAAGCGAGGTGGGTTGAATCCAAAATTGTACCCACTTTGGTATTCATCGTTGTTAATGACGTAAGCGCCATCGACATTATTGAACTTGAAAACACCACATAGGTATCGTATTGTCTGTATACCCACAACACAAGCCTTCTTACTTAGTCAATTTGTATAAGAATGTCCAATATTTATTTATTTATTTATTACTAACGCCATCTGTTAGAGAAAGAAATAATTAACATTAGCACGAATGTTAATTCATCATTTTGCCAACAGATGGCGCTAGTAGTAATACAAAGTGTTATTACTTTATTTTATTTTTTTAGGTTTATAAAATGATATTTTTATGTTTGATAACACATCTAGACATGAATTTAAATTACTATGTTAAATTTCAAACCTAACAGTGCAGTAGTTTTTCCGTAAAGTGTACCACAAGAATTCATAGTTCGTCGATTAGTGATAAGGCTCGCTTCGCTCGCCCTAATTAAAAAAAAATACCCACTTAATTGACTACGGCAGTTTCATGTATGTTTTTAATTTGATTAAAATGATTAATTTCACATTGTTTCTTTCTTTTAAAATACAATGTTACTTAAGCAGAGTTATTATTTTTTAGCTATTCTTTCGATTGGCATCATAAAAGTAGGGTGATTTTTCTTGACATTTAAGTCGGTTCGATTCCCAGACGAAGCAAGTAATTTTTAGAAAATCTATGAATGCAGAATTACTAACTTTTAAAAATAACATAAAGTCTTCTTTGAGCAAAATACACTATCTACGATATTTAAGGTACTTCCCCTTCATGTCCCATAAGTTTGGGACATCCTGTATAGCATGCTTATCGAATCGTAGGCCAAATTCGGCATGAACCTTTATTTTCGACCAGTTGAAATATGACTGGCGTTTGAAGTTTACGTGTTTCTGGTTTTGAGGTTTTGTATGGAAAAATTAGATCCCCAAGTAAGAACAGTGTAAGTTGGGAGCAACATAATTATGAAGTTATTATTTAATGTTTACCTTTAGAAAGTTTTGTTATTTGGTTAGATTAACCCTTCTATAAATGTACATTTTGTTAGCTTATTCTGCGATTAAGTCTTTTTTTTATAGTTCCATTACTATTATCAAATGTTCTGAAACCAGTAAATGAACGGTGTGTTCATTTACTGGAGTCGTCAAGATTAAATTTTTTCCCAAATTTAAATTTAAACGTAATGTTTGTGAGCTTGTTTTTTGTGATTCTGCATAGAAAACGATTCTGATTCTTTCAGCTAGGATTGGAACAAACTATAGTCCATTTACTAGATTTTTCATGCCTATGTATGAACAATAAATAAAATAAATAAATAAATAAATATTAGGGGACATCTTACACAGATCAAACCTAGCCCCAAACTAAGCAAAGCTTGTACTATGGGTACTAGGCGACGATATACATACTTGTATAGATAAATACATACTTATATACATATAAAACAACCATGACTCAGGAACAAATATTAGTGTTCATCACACAAATAAATGCCCTTACTGGGATTCGAACCCAGGACCATCGGCTTAGCAGACAGGGTCACTATCCACTAGACCAGACCGGTCGTCAAATACAGTAGACTAAAAAAAATTGGTTTGTTCATTTATTAGATTTCTACTAATTCTATGTATGAACAATGTAACCACGAACAATGTTTATTATTTTAAGCATTATTTGCTGAGCCAGACCCATTTTCTTCAAAATTTGCACGTTGTTTCTTGTTTCAAAGCTTGTTTATTTTTCTTCTTCATTATTTTAACATATTCCTGTCTTATTGGTAAATAACATTCATTTGATTACATTCTAATCTATTTGAAATCAATATAGACGCGTAAAAAAAGATATGAACGCTCCCGCTTTATTTGCTGAAAATAGCTGGAAACGTTTTTTTATTCAAAAATGTAGTTTTAATCGCAGAAATTACATTCTTGCTTATTATATGAGGATTGTTTAAATAGCAAATAATTATTCCAATGATTAATAATTGCTGAGAAATGATTTTTCAAAATGCTTAAGTGTTCATTTACTGGAGGTCTTACCCTATAACGAGTTAGCACTGATTGACTAGCACGTTATCATTTCGCGGATTAGCAAAGCAATATTTTGGTTTTAATTTGTACAAAATTGCCGGCAAATTGCGACCTGGCATGCAAATATTCACGTGTATTCACAAGTACCGCACCAGATGTTTTGTAACTTAACACGTTCAATGCGAAGCTGCATTTTGTGAACTCGCTCTCAGTGCGTTACAACCCATGAGAGTCCTGTATTGAACTTTTTCGCTGTGCGGTACAAGTCAATTACAGCCTGTATGAAGGGGCTTATATTTTACCTAAAATATCTTTACTAAATATATACTTATTAAATTTAATTATGACAAAGTTTAGTTTAATAACTAATCTACCTTATATTGCCTTCGCCGAAGTTGATGACCGTCGGTTGAGCTTTTATAGACGAATTAATTAACAGGTCAAAATTGACTTGTAACGCACAGCCAGTGCGGGTAGGGGTAAAAGTGTCGATGATTTAGTAGTGATGGGAAAGATAAACAAATATATCGATTCAATTTATTCATATTTTTAGTGTATATTTTTAAGGCAATTCTTACTGAATGTGTATGCATGTCTGCATATCAATTTTTTTTCGTCTTTGAATGAAACTTTTGTGAATAACTGCACTAACAACTCAGTAAAGTGAAGCAAATTCCCTTTTTAACTAAGAGGCTGCATGTACAATCCAGGCGTTTACAATACAAGGCCCAAATAAAATGCTCATTATTAATTTTCTGTACCATTTTAATCTTCTTTTTAAGCTTAATAATATGCAGTCATTTTACCACTATAATCATAATCAACAAACATGTGTAGTGATAACTGGGTAACAACACTAATGCGCACTGACCTTACCTGCAGTGCTATACAATGCCGTACACAACAGGTCATATAGGCCCTGTTCCGCACTGAATAGGAAAAGTTTTAATCTGGTGCGCACAGGTCTTACGTGACCTGTTAATTAATTTATATCCTGTCGGGTATAATGTTAAATGACAAACATAAATGTATACTTGACTATATAAAACAATTCAAATATCACAACATTATCGCCTTCGCACCGGGGGGATGTTACGTATTTCGGTCGCCGCACCAGGCGAAAGTCCAGTACAGGGTCAAAATGACCTGTTACTCCAGTGAACGTGTTAATACGAGCGTAATTTTTTTTTATTAGCCTATGTGTGTTCCACTGTTGGGCAAAGGCCTCCCCTCTCCCTTTCCAACGAGCGTAATGGTGTTTGAAAAAAAAACAGTAGAAACCGCTTAATACGATCACGTTTATAACGATTTCTCACATAATTAACACGTCATTTTACATGTGCCTATAACTTGTTGTATGTGTGTGTGTATTCGTTTCCACTTAAGACGCGTTGTTGACGTGGTCCTTTAAGATACTTCTAAACCAATCGACTGACGCGCGCAGCTACAGCACAATATCAACCTTCGTATACATATAAGGTGAAGTCTCAATGACGCGCCGCGCACGACAGGCGTTCAAAGGGTTAAGCGGGTTCTACTGTAACTGAGCTTACTTCAAAAACCCGCGTCTTGCCTTCTGCCTGAATGCACTTCTGCACTTCCTCGCCCCGTTGGCAGCCCATAGTGATATGCTCGTTCACTGTAAATAAGCAAATATTGTCTTCGGTTACCGCGATAGTTACTCACGATATAAAATTCTGTAAACGTAGGTATATCGCGTGTACATAATGAATTTAAAATACATCCCTACGTTATGCAAAACTACCCACAAACATTAATAATGAACAAAAACTATAAAAACCTGCCTGCCTGGAGTCTGCCTGTGACCACGAACGTAACGTCACATTCGAAACGTCAATCCATAAATAAACGTAAGTTTTTATGCGATTAAGTAGTTTTAAAATTATGCGTGAAAATCGTGTTAGTTTAAATCAATATAAAAAATATAAATTTCAAGGCAGGTTGTTCATGCACCATTAGTGCATAAAGCTAGTTAATCATTTGCATTATTTTACCACTAGTGGCTCTGTGAGCTGTAGACCTCGCGAGCAGAGCTTAAAACTGAATAAATGTATGGTTCCGTTGTTTAGAAGAATTTAGAGAATCTAAATTGACCATAAAAACTTAACTATCAATTGCTTACAAAATTCGGGAATTTGTTTAGATATGCGACCAGGCGGCTTAGCACGGTCGAGTTTTTATCCCTTGTCACCAAGCCTGTCACGTTCTAACAAGTATGTAAGTGCGAAAGGGACGCGCGTAGTGATAGTCGATAAAAATGGAACCGTGCTGAGCCACGTTGTAGAGTACAACATATGGACATACGAAACAATTTTTGGCTAACAGGCCAATTCAAACTTACACTGATATCAGAAAGACATCTAACTCATGTCATTTAGTTATCGTGCATTTCACTCGTTCTTGTCCGTATATGTATTGGCGTAAGCGAAACGCACGATGACTACTAAATAACATAATAAAAATATCATCCCGATGTCAGTGTACGGTCGATGCCCCTTAAGTATCCACGTCGCCATACTAATTGTATAGAAAAGTGGATAGAGTTAGACCAAGAAAAGTCTGCAGAGATTTTGACAGCACACGCAGTGCCAATGTTATTTGTGCCAGTGTCAAAATCTCTGCAGACTTTTCTCGGTCGAGTGTGGCCCATAATTTCCGAAAATCATTTTTTCTTCGAGGCAATTACTCCGTTCTCATATTTTGCGTTGCCCATAATTTCCCGAAATCATTCATTCTCGGTAGCAATTTTATTACTCCGTTCCCATATTTTCCCAATGGTTTTCTTCCGCAATCGCCTATTTTTAATATTTTTAAATTAATCTTTTCCGTATAGTTTTCGTTCTTTTAAATATCAAGGATAATATTTTCTTGTTACTGTATGTTAATAGTGTAGTAATTATATTTGTTTCTTGTAGGTATTTCACATACAACAAATATCAAAAACACTAAAATTAAAACATAATCTAAAAAACTACAAGTAAAAAACCAAACGCTGTCAGCCAATAACTCTAACCTACCTATATCTGGGAGCAGATTCGTTTTTAGGGTCATCAAAAAAAAAAAAACTCTAACCTACCTATCTCTGGGAGCACTTTCGTTTTTAGGGTCATCAAAAAAAATAACCCTAACCTACCTATCTCTGGGAGCAGTTTCGTTTTTAGGGTCATCAAAAAAAATAACCCTAACCTACCTATTTGAAAAAAACCTGGTTATTTAAAAAAAAAAAAAAAAAATTAAAAAAAGAGAAAATATGGAGATAGAGAATATTTAGTTAGTGAAAAAAAAAGCCTACTGGTTATTTTAACTACTGGGATCAAAAAGAAAAGGGAATAAATTGAGAAAGGGAAAATTTAGTTTATGAAAAAATGTCCACGAAAAATTAAATAAAGCGAAGAAATTCCACTGGGAAAAAATGAGAACGGAGTAATTGCCTCGAAGAAAAAATGATTTGCGGAAATTATGGGCCATTTTAGCGAGGCGAGACTTTGAGCCCGGGAAAGCGCTACGTACGAGCAACCTACAGCTAGTTCCCTGATCCCAAACCCCTAATCCCTGCGATTTATGGATGGTGACCGCCCATGCTAAGGGGCTGTCCATAAATTACGTCATCTATTTTTGACGATTTTGACCCCCCCCCCCCCCCTAAAATCATCCAAAAATCATGCTTCATGTGACCCTGTTTCCTCCTACGTCATGCTACCATCATCCGATGTCCAGACCCCCGCCCCCTAATTTGAAATGACGTAATTTATGAATAGCCCCTAACGTAAGTGGAAATTGACTCCTGGAACTGCCATGCCCTTGAACTTAAACCGCTAAAAAAATGTTCAAACAAAAACTCAAACGAATACGCTTACCTCGCGCTTCGCGCTCGCTTGATCAATCAGCAATACGATGTTTAAGTGCAAAAAATAAATAAAAAAAGTTGCATTTACTGGAGATCGAACCGGGTACCTATCCCATATCCTTGCTTGTAAGCGTCTTTCCAACTGCGCTATGATAGCATTTAGATGAGCTGGCGAAATTTGGTTACTTATTCTCGAGTAAGAATTTAAATATCTAATCTAAAGAGAACAAAGTGTATAGGGGACGTGCATGAACTATAGGGGGCAGCACAGGAGCCGTCAGATCTTTGGCGCGAAGCGTAGATGTGTAGTTTCCGATGTAGCCCACGAGATGGCAGAACCTACTATGCACAAGGAAACGTACTTACGAGAACGGTAGATGGTAGCACTTGCTTTGGCAATGTACATGTGCACATATGTTTCCGATTCAGGCCACAAGATGGCAGGCCCTCCAACGCGCACGGTCCCTATAGTGGGCGCGCGTGAACTATAGAGGGTAGCATAGGAGCCGTCAGATTTTTGGCGTGAGGCGTAAATGTGACGTTTATGCTTCCGATGTAGCCCACAACATGACAGAACCTACTATGCATAAGGAAACGTACCTACAAGAACGGTAGATGGTAGAACTTGTTTTGGCAATGTACATGTTTCCGATTCAGGCCACAAGATGGCAGACCCTCCAACGCGCACGGTCCCTATATGTAGTAGAGGGTTATTGTCATACTAAATTTTGTAGTCACAGTAAATTTACTGCCATCTTTCGATACAGGATTAAAATGAAAATGAAAAAAAAATATATCAAAAAAATGTATGTATGTATGGATAAATGATTTTATTTATTTTTAGAACGCCATATGATTTTGACCCAGTAAAAGATTACTGATATGAGTAAAAATTGTTAAATATAAAATGGTGTCGCCATCTAGACGAGCATAGGCCAAAGGTATGGCGCCGTATATTTAAGAATCAAATTTTCTTTAAAGCGGAAAAAGCCATCATCTCTTGCAAAAAATAAACGAATACGCTTAGCCCGCGCTTGATTTAAATACGATTTTTTTAATTTTTTCAAAATAAAAAAATGAAATAAAAAACACCAATTGATACGAAATTTAAGTATAAAAAAATACAAAAAGTTATGTAGCAGCATACAATTACTGGGGATGGAACCAGGGACCTCCCGATGCAAACAAAAAAGCGAACGTTTGCAAAATGCGCCATTATAGTTCTTACTCGTACTAAAGCTGACGAAATTTAGCTACTCAATCTCAAGTAAAAACTAAATATCAAAATACCGCCGAAACCAGCGATACAAATTTTCTGAATTTTTGGCCCTTTAATCTATAAACATATATCAAAAAGAAAAAACTCTTATGATATCGATACGACTATTTGTTTAGGCGACAGGTATCACGACTCCGCCATTTTTAAAAAAATCCAAAAACCGGATTGACAAAAAAAATTTATTTAGTCATAGAATCTGGTCAAAAAATTTCATGAGAATCGGTTAAGAATTGCGACCTGTATAGGAGAACATCCGGACATACGAAAGCAAAATGCCCGAGTCAAAACGTAGACCTTCGCTTCGCTTCGGTCAATTATTATTTTAAGTAACTCTACTGTACTTAAAGGTATTAATCAGTTAGCGATATAGGTACAAGATTGCATTAGGTAAACGTACTAGTGCTCGACATGCTAATGCCCAATAGATGACACCTTGCTGTCACCTCTATTGACAATGACTTAAGTTTCAAGATGACATGTACTGGGACCTCGTCGAGCACCAGGACATTTACCTTACAAGTCCGTCAATTTAAAGTCACATTTTCATGGAAATATGACGTTCATGGAGACGCCTTCATACTTGCAAAATATGTATGTGCAGAGTTAGCTTGGTCCTATTTTTAGGGTTCCGTACCACAAAAGGAAAAAACGGAACCCTTGTAGGATCACTCGTGCGTCTGTCTGTCTGTCTGTCTGTCTGTCTGTCCGTCTATCACAGCCCATTTTCTCCAAAACTACTGGACCAATTAAGTTGAAATTTGGTACACATATATTATGTAAATTCGTGACCCAAAGACGGACATCTTACGTAAACAAATGAATTTTAAACATGGAGGCCACTTTTGGGGGGTAAAAGAGACAATTAAAAAATTATGTTTTTAAAACTATATCGTGTCAAAATGAAAGAGCTCATTTTAAGAAAATGTTTTTTTGTAATTTAAAATAAATAGTGTAGAGGTTATTTAAGAAAATAGCCAATGAATTACCATTCCCCCCTTCCCCTTTATCTCCGAAACTACTGGGTCTAAAATTTTGAAAAAAATATACAAAATGTTCTTTACCTATAGATGACAGGAAAACCGATTAGAAATATGGAGTCAAGCGTGAGTCGGTCTAATTACTTAGTATTTGATCCGACCCCTACGGGTTTTTTAAAGGCAATTCACTCGAGTTTCACATATAAAAAAAATACATTGTTAGAAATTGGGTAATGTACGGAACCCTTGAAACGCGAGTCCGACTCGCACTTGGCCGGTTTTACTCATTACGAGAGAGGCATTGAAGTGCAAGTCGTATTGTACGTCAAATGAAGTTGCCATGTGTTAGGTTAGTCCGTATTGTCTCTTTCACTCCTGTACCGATAGGCTAATGCTAATCAGTGCATTAAATGAGTACAACGCGAGCGCACGTCTTTTATTTATCACAGTGGCGACGAGTGGTGCTGGTGGTGTATCACAGTGGCGACGAGTGGTGCTGGTGGTGTATCACAGTGGCGACGAGTGGGGCTGGTGGTGTATCACAGTGGCGACGAGTGGTGCTGGTGGTGTATCACAGTGGCGACGAGTGGTGCTGGTGGTGTATCACAGTGGCGACGAGTGGTGCTGGTGGTGTATCACAGTGGCGACGAGTGGTGCTGGTGGTGTATCACAGTGGCGACGAGTGGTGCTGGTGGTGTATCACAGTGGTTTGTAAATAAAGTTCAGTTTTTAAGCAAAACTTTGTGTTATTTCCATTGCGTGTTAAATGTTAGGGGGATGAATGTAAATTTACTGTGAAATACCATACATATATATGTATCATTTATTTATTTATATTTATTTATAATAACGGTACAGCTATCATGACAGTTGCCCAATGCGATAGTGTACCAAATATTTACCTAAAGCTGGTTTCATAGTGCATTGAGATCACTCTGACCCACGCTTAATATTATTTTTTATCTCCCATTTATCAAGAGATTTGTATAATAAACTACAGTGAAACATGGATAAGTGAGACTTCAAGGGACGAGCAGATTTGTCTCACTTAAAGAGGTATTCCACTTACCCAGGCTCTCAGTTAGCCAGGTACAAATAAATTTCTGTCTGATTTTACAGAGGGTTCCATTAATAGAGGTAAGAATAGAGTATATTTCAGTTATAGTGGTGGTTAATAAGGAATTTTGTAATAATCTCTAAAAATAAATAAGGTAGAATAATCCTTGTCCCTAAATATGTTTTAAGTCTGTTTAAATATTTCTTTGAATTTATTTTGAATGATTCTCCAAAGGATAGATATTTTAAAATAAAATAAAATTTGATACGGACTTCATTGCGTCTTAGAAATTTATTAAATGAAAATTTGTTTATTCGTGTTACTTATCAAGATTTCAGCTTTCGTTTCGATAGTCTTAACTACATAAAGTAACTAAATCAAACTTGAAGTCGTTTAGACACAATTAAGCAAATGCGGAATTTGTGGATAGACTAAGAGTTAGTAAGAATACGGAAATTGATCAATAAAGTCCAAGTTAGAGAGGTCATAGATTGACATTATCTCAGATACAGAGGTCAATTCCTATAAAATTCTAAAAAACAATTAGGAAAATGTAATCTTATAAATATAGTCTCAGTAAAAGAGGTAAAATACACTGTCTCAATTATAGAGGTAAATGTGACTATAAAATCACAACAACTAATCCCGTCGTCGTTCGTTTTATCTCACTAACAGAGGTAATTTAGTGCTAAAGTGTCGGGACCGCACCATAAGTCCCAGCTATAGAGGTTTCTCACTTATCCAGGTCCCACTTAACCAGGTTTCACTGTATATATTTTTTTAAACTTAATAAGTGTAGCTTTACGACTATAATTTTTTTTTTGTTTTCAGATTTCTGCTACACTTTTTTTTTTAAATTGGTAATTATAAAAAAACGTTTTTTAGTCTGTACTACTTTATTATTTTTTTTTGTTAGAAAGTGCATTATTTTTGTACTAAAAATAGATTCTTCATTCTCAATTTTTCTGAAAATGATATGTCACATGTCCTAATAGGTATAGTTTTAGAGAAATGTTGCTCCAAGTGAAGCGCGGCAGCGTCAAATTAGCGTCAAACGAGATGGTGTGACCAAATATCCGCCCAGATGGACATCACACTAAGCAACGCTTTCCACAAAGTAACCGACAGGGAGAAGTGGAGAGCTGCCATAGGAATAATTAGCAAGCGGAGTCACGATCTTCAGCAGTGAGGGACCGACTTAAAAGAGAAGAAGAAGATGTATCATTTGCTTTTTTTTAATTCACTCAATAGGTTTATTTCTCTCTCTGCACTCATTGTAGATATCTGTGTTTGGCCCTATGGTTGACTGGTAGAGAATGCCATTTGGCATTAAGTCCGCCATTTGTACATTTTGTTGTATATATTTTGTGCAATAAAGTTTAAATAAATAAATACTTATTTTTTTATTTTATTTATTTGGGGCATCAACATCAACAGCAATACAAAATTACATAATACATAGCACAGTGAGCAAAAAACAAAGCCAATAACAGATGTCCACAATAATACAGTTAATATGCAATAACTAAGTGGAAACTATACAAAAATGTTAAGAAAAAAGAAGGGAGGAAAAATACATTTCACAAAGTAGGTGCAAGGGCTTGCGTAACGTGTGTGTGTGTTTACGTGCACGTGTTTGTGTTTGTGTGTGTGTATTTGTCTGTGATAGAGTGTGTGGTGTGAGACGACTACGATGTATGTATTATGATTTACTTATCTATCTATTTATAATTTGTCAATTGTCGGCATTGTCGCTAATTTTGGATTTCAGTAGCAGTGACCGAACACGATTCTTTAAAGTTGTTTTTGTGCAGTCGAACAAGTCGATACTACTAAATTGTTTATTAGGGCGAGCGAAGCGAGCCCTATCACTATTCGACAAACTATGCATTCTTGTGGTACACTTTACGGAAAAACTATCGCACTGATAGGTTTGAAATTTAACATAGTAATTTAAATTCATGTCTAGATGTGTTATCAAAGATAAAAATATCATTTTATAAACCTAAAAAAATAAAATAAAGGAATAACACTTTGTATTACTACTAGCGCCATCTGTTAGAAAAATTATGAATTAAAATTCGTGCTAATGTACTATGTGCTAACAACGATGAATACAAAAAAGGGTTAACATTTTGGATTCTGACCCATCTCGCTTCGCTCGGTTTGATTCCCAATTTAGCAATTAAGTTACTGTGAATACTGGAACATTCAATCTTGCTGTATATTCACTGCGGAGGTCAAAATTTACTCGTATGTTCTGTTCTGTGACGCTGATGAACTGATCAGTCATGTTGTGTTAGCAAACTTAAATCGGGTATTTTCAGTTCGAGAAACAGTTTTAGTGTTACTATTGCTTGGAACTGCCAAAATTATAAATAAAGATAAGCATATTAGCACGGACATTAGCATATTAACAAAATGACCTAGAACCCTGGCAGTACCTAGGGGAACTCAGGTTTGGTGCGACATAGGCACACGCTGTTTTACTAATCCGACACGTCTTGATGAGCACTTGGGAGATCAGTACGATAGAGCTGATGCTGAACCCAGGTTGTACCTAGCGGAACCCAGGTTTGATGCAACATAGACACATACTGGGTTGGACATCCGACTCGTCCTGATGATCACTTGGTAGAGCAGTACCCAAGATAGCTGATGCTGAACCCTGGCAGTACCTAGTGGAGCTCGGGTTTAATACTACATATGCACACGCTGTTTTGGTCATCCGACTCGTCTTGATGAGCACTTAGGAGGGTAGTACACAAGATAGAGCTGATGCTGAACCCTGGCAGTACCTATTGGAACTCAGGTTTGGTGCAACATAGGCACACGTTGTTTTAAGGGGCCCACTGATTAACAGTCCGCCGGACGGTATCGGCCTGTCAGTTAGAACAAAATTTTTACAGTTCCGAACAACTGACAGGGCGATACCGTCCGGCGGACTGTTAATCAGTGGGCCTCTTTAGTCATCTGACTCGTCTTGATGAGGACTTAAGAGAACAAATTATGCGTAAGTTTATGTGCGGAGCAGCATGATTACCGTCAGTAGGTGTCCAGACGGGATAGTTTTACGCTCAATTGTGTGGTGTGGATGCATAAATAAATTCAAGGACATTGGCTCGCTGACCCAACATCATGTAGGAAAGCCAGTTGGCTTCCTTACAAAAAGTACTGGGCGACCGTGTACGATGTAATAAGCGCTTATGAAATTCTATTTATTACGTGTGGATGATATTGGCAATTTGATTTTGTCGCCTGGGCACGTTTTTAATGGAAAAAGTAAAAGCTGTAACAGACAGGCGTACCGGACAGCGACCGGGGTCCAATTAGTAGGTATATTTCTTTCTTGCTCTCACTTATAGCTGCGTCCTTAAGACAAAACAGGAGCTGAGTTTTTAATATTTTAGGTAGGACCGTTTTGCTTTTTTGGCCAATTGATATCAGTTTTGAATACTACGCCTCTCATTGCGGCATAGTCAATGAGGCCATTTTGGCCATTTTTGAAGGGCTCTAGCGCCTTAAAAAACAAAAATATCAAAAAAAGCAAAACGGTCCAACACAGATATTGACAATATTAATCTGTGTTGAAAAAATCATTGCTCTAGCATCAAAACCCACGGAGGAAACAGTCGAGTACGTTTGTATGGAGAAATGACCACTCCTGTTGGCTCTTAACGGACTTATTACTTACCCACTCGATCGAACATGGAACAAGCCTCGGACTGGATCAAAGTCGCGGTCCGGCTTAGGTAGAAAAACTCCGCGAGCCCTTACAAAGCTCTGCTTTTTGCTAGTTATTATCTAGTTTTAAAATACGATTGATGGGCGAATTTTGACCATAGTTGGTATGAACTCTGGGTAGACTAAACAGACAACGCTCAGAATTCCTAGTTCTAATTGATGGCACTGAAAATTTGATCTCCGACAGCAAAGGAGAACTGTCAATGCGCCCCGAGAGTATGTCGTACAATACAGTAATATCTAGTAAAACCCTTCTATCCTGGAGAATAAGTAAGCGGTGACGAATACACCTGGACTCGTAGTCGGTATCCCATTGTCTGGACGGCTACCGTGAAAATCGAAAATCGTCAATTGCGGGCATTTTTCTCTGTCACTCTAATTACGCCTTCATTGGAGTAAAAGAGAAAGATCCCCGCAATTTGCGAATTTCTGTTTTCGCGGTTGCCCCTCTGATACGGAAGCCCAGGTGGCGCAAGAAGGAGCGCTGGACTTTTTCTATTTTTTCCTTATGAATAATATACTGGGGAGACTAAACGCAGCTAGTGTATTCAAGAACACTTCGGACATATGCATAGTATACTATTTTAATGCATCCGACATCCTCAAATTCACCACAGACGCGAAACACGAAACCCAGATTTTTATAAGCACGGTTCACAATACGTATGTTAATTTTGAATCAAGTGTCACCCACTCACTGAGTATACTCGCTCTACTTTACCTCCGATACTATACTGAAACTTAATTGGACAAGGACTACGGGTAAAGGAGATATGGGCGCATTTTGTTATGTTAACAGTTATACGGTTATTAATGTAATACTGCAATAAACGGTCCAGATCACCCTGTAGCTGTTGACAGTCGCTCAAACTACTGACATCCGTGAAGATTTTTCTGTCGTCGGCATACATAAGAAACTTTTAAAATCTAAATACTGAATAGATATCAAAGAGATATGCGTTGTAAAGCAACGGACCGAGATGCGACCCCTGGGGGACACCAGAAGGGACATTCACAAAGTTTGACCTGCATCCACAGAGGACAACCGCTTGCCGCCTGTTCGACACGTATCACGTAACCCATCTAAAGACATCACCACGGAGACCGAACCAGTGTAGCTTGCGAAGCAGGATGACGTGATCCACTCTGTCAAATGCTTTTTCGAAATCTGTGTAGATCACGTCAACCTGCTTTCTTTTATCCATATTTTTAACCACGAAGTTCGTAAAATCTATTACATTCGATATCGTAGAACGATTCCTGAGAAATCCATGTTGCTGAGGGGGAATACCTTTGTTTATTACGTCGTAAATATTATTTAATATAATTTTCTCAAACGTTTTAGCGAACTGATTTAAAATTGATATAGGGCGATTATTTATTATTTTAGATTTGGGTCCTTTCTTGTGAATTGGGACAATTAAGGCCTCCTTCCATTTTTCCGGAAATAAACCCTCAGATAAAGACTTTTTAAATAATATAGCAAGTGGATGACTCAGGCTCGATGCACAGTTTTTAATAAAAAGGGGGGGATCCCATCGCACTTAATAAATAAAATGGGTAAACACCATAACATTTCAGGTACTTCAGGTCCTTAGAAATTTATTTTGTACTCGCGTTCCAGAGCCTCGTACAATGCACGTATGGCGACTATATTTGAAAAACCTTGTGCCTGCCTCATGACCTCTCCCTCTTGGACCCCCGCAAGGGTTAGACATGTCTAAGTCCCCGCGCTAATCTATTGACCGAAGCGAAGCGAAGGTCTACGTTTTGACTCGGGCATTTTGCTTTCGTATGTCGGGATGTTCTCCTCTACAGGTCGCAATTCTTAACCGATTCTCGTGAAATTTTGTGACCGAATTTTATGAGTAAAAATAAATTTTTTTTGTCAATCCGGTTTTTGGAAATTTTTAAAAATGGCGGAGTCGTGATACCTGGCGCCTAAACAAATAGTCGTATCGATATCATAAGACTTTTTTCTTTTTGAAACATGTTTACAGAGTTAATAGCAAAAACTGCAGAAAAAAGTTATCGCTGGTTTAGGCGGTATTTAGATATTTAATTTTAACTAATTTTAATTTGAGAAGGAGTAGCTAAATTTCGTCAACCCATCTAAGAACTATTTGGCTCAGTTTGTAAACGTTTGCTTTTTCTGTTTGCACAGAGGTTCGATCCCCAGTAATTGTATGCTGGGATATTATAACTTTTTGTATTTTTTTACACATAAATTTCGTATTGTTTTTCTTTAATTTACTATACACCGTGTTTTTATTGAATTCCGTTAACTTCGGGGTATAGTTAAGTACGTTTATAAGAACTAAATGGCATAGTTAATTTTCAAAAAAATTTTTTTTTTTGTTTTCTTTTTTGTTTTTTTTTTTTTTAAAAAGTAATTAAATGTAGCATATAGCGTTGTTGTAACACGGGCATTACATTTAACTCAACCAAACAATTGAAATCTGTGACATATCAATGTCATTTCGTACATCAATCGACCGAGATTGTACTTAAGTTTAGTAGCAAATGTATGAACTCATTCTAAACACTAATCAATATGTAAGCCGGCCCTAAGGCAAGTGTACACGCTTGTAGAGGCCTTATAGTAAAAAAATAAATTATGGATTATCTCCGAAATGGACTTAATTAGAACATCGGTGTCTTTGAGAAAGTTACTTGATTTAAGCTCAGGAATGCACCCTTGAAATTAACGGAAATCAAAAAAAAACACGGTGTATTTAAAGCTCTTAGCACCATGTTATTTCAAGCTCTGCTCGCGAGGTCTACAGCTCACAGAGCCACTAGTTTATTGAACAAATTATAAATTTTACTGCATTTAATTCGTGTGAGAAATTCGGAGCGCATAAGCTCGAAGGTGCAACAGTGTACCACTGCACGTCACGCCTACGCTACAAAACGGATGAGTGCTACGCTGCTACGACGCCCCCCGCCTCATCTATTACGCATCATCCGCTACGCTGCGCTCGACGCCGTGACCTGCTGTTCACTTATGCGCCCCTGGTACTTCGCCTTACGCTTGCTTTACAATTGCTTTCTTGCTAAAATAGTAGAAGAGCCGGCCGCAAAATTTCTAACCGACTTGATACCACGATGAAATGCACAATGGTTTCCCATAAAAGTGATGCTAAGTCCGAATTCGATAGTCTGCCACGGCGGAACTGTTAAATCTGGCGTAAAGGAAACTATGATGAGTCCATATGAAGAGTATATTGTCGAGGATTAGGCACTGATACAAATTTAGTCTGGTTAGCAGCAAGGTCGAAACGAATGTGACGGCATCACGCACGCGAACAAAAGCTGTATATTTATTCAAACATTTAAACTTGTTCCACGTGCGTTTATGCAGTTACCTATAAAACAAGATTCTTTAAGTTTACGAAGACACTTTCCAACACTGGCCCTTAAACCAAAGCAATCTTGTTTAAACACACAAACACAAAACTTAAATAGTGACTTACACTTCAGTATAACATTAAATTAACAAAAACATATGCACTGAACTTTCGCTACACCTTATTAACAAAGTTCAGTTATTCACATTATGAATTGTTATTCAATAAATGTTTATAAAATAAACAAGTCTTTTAATTTCATGTAATCACTATCATGTTTGACTAAACCAACAAATAACCATGATGGTAATTACATTAAGAACACAATTATTACATAGAATACATAGTTAAATGTATTTACCTATGACAGTAATGTGAGCTGTCTCACAAACTTACTGTGTTTAACTTTACACAACGCTTTCGTCAGTATATCTGCCAACATATCATTAGTATTTAGATACTCAATAGTAATCTTATTACTATTTACAAGTTCTCTAATAAAATGATGCCGTATATCGATATGTTTGGTCCTAGCATGATGTAAAGAGCTCCTACACAATTTTAGCGCTGACTGATTGTCATTGAAAATTGTCGGTACAATTTCTTTATTTATAATTTCTTTCAGAAATGTACTAATAAACAAACCCTCTTTACAAGAATTAGACAAAGAGTAGTATTCGGCTTCGGTAGAGCTAAGGCTAACTGTTTTTTGCTTGCGACTTTCCCAAGTAACTACTGACTCACCTATTTTAAAAACATAGCCCGTGTACGACCGGCGGTCCACGTCGTCACTGCCCCAGTCTGCATCCGCATATCCGGTGATATCCAGCTGCTGCTTGCCTTTCTTAAAAGTCAAACGGAGATCCAAGGTACCTTTCAAGTAGCGCAGGACTCTTTTGGCTGCTTTCCAGTGGGTCTCTGTAAATGATTCATTAAATTGACTCAAGTAGCTAACTGCGTATGCGATGTCTGGTCGGGTACAGATAGCAATATACATAAGAGAACCTACAAGACCTCTATAATCATAGGTATCATCTCTTTGATTGCCCCTAGGTAACTTCAGTCCAGTTTCCATGGGAGTAGGCGAACACTTACACTCTTCCATTTTATATTTCTTCAGCACCATCGCGATATAACTCGATTGATCGAGAGTAATTTTGTTTTCATCTCTACACAATCTCATACCTAACACCTGATGAGCTGGCCCTAGATCTGTTATATCAAATTCCTTCATTAATTTGACTTTGACATCTAGCTTATCACG
This sequence comes from Cydia splendana, assembly GCF_910591565.1. NCBI lineage: Eukaryota > Metazoa > Arthropoda > Insecta > Lepidoptera > Tortricidae > Cydia > Cydia splendana. The sequence continues at coordinate 49,708,508 of NC_085987.1, read as the reverse complement.
TTCATCACCTGTCGAAAACAATATTATATCATCAACGTACAGAGCAATAATTATAAACGACCCCTTCAGTCGCTGAAAATAAACACAAGGCTCAGATGATGACTTATTGAACTTCAACTTACTGCATAGAACATGATCAATCTTCTCGTACCATGCCTTTGAGGCTTGTTTCAACCCGTAAATAGCTTTATTTAATTTGTAGACCTTACTTTCTTGACCTTTAACTATAAAGCCTTCCGGTTGTTCCATGAACACAGTTTCCTTCAAGTCACCGTTGAGAAATGCTGTTTTTACATCAAGATGTTCAATCTTCATACCGTACTCAACCGCCAAGGCTAACAAAGTACGTATAGTGGAATATCTGACAACCGGTGAATACGTTTCCTCATAGTCTATTCCATATTGCTGCGTGAAGCCTTTAGCTACCAGGCGTGCCCTATATTTGAGTAGTTCACCGTTCAATCCACGTTTCACTTTGAACACCCACTTGCATTTGACAGGTTTTTGTGACTCTCGTCGATCTGTCAGTGTCCAACACTCGTTCTTAATAAATGAGTTGTACTCACAAGACATTGCTTCCCTCCAATTGTCAGCATCTGGACCATTCAGTGCTTCTCGTACAGTCCGTGGAGCATCTGGATCGCACGTGCCCGCTAGGAATCCAAAATGTGGTGAACCCGATGAACTGTCATATTCCGAAGTATCCGTACTCTCCTCCTCTGGAATATAAGTTGCATCGGCCGGATCATCACATTCACTAGAGCTAGACGAATCATTTATTGTGATCGTACTCGTTCGATCACTCGTACTCTGAGAATTTTGTGTTAAATTGGCATCATCAGACGTACCGCTCACTACCGATATCACTGGTTGTACAGAAGTTGGGTTCGACAATTCGATTACAACATTTTTATTTCCATTATTGTCAATTTGTGGAAATATTTCAATTGACTCAATGACATTGTCAATGTCATCATTTGATACATTTTTAATGAACGTATTTTCTAAGAAGGTTACATCCCTGGCTTTGATGCATTTTGTTGGTTGTTCCGGGTCCAAGAGTCTATAACCCTTTGTATGCTCACAATACCCAACAAAAATGTACTTTTTGCATTTCGGATCTAATTTCGAACGCTTCAAAGTCATCGCATAAGCCACAGAACCAAAGATACGTAAATGACTTAGAGATACCTTTTTGCCACTCCACTTTTCTTCAGGAGTGCTCCCCAGTACAGCTTTCGTAGGACAGCGGTTTTTGACGTAGACTGCCGTGTTAACGGCCTCCGCCCAGAATTCGTTGCTCAGGCCCGCATCTTGCAGCATGCATCTTGCAGCCTGCATCACGGTCCTGTTCGCGCGTTCTGCGACCCCGTTCTGAGCAGCGGAGCCAGGAACAGTGGTTTGATGCACGATGCCATTGCTCTTGAGATACGCCTGAAAAGCAGAACTGGTGTATTCTCCTCCGTTGTCGCTACGTAGCGATTTTATCTTTTTACCTGTCTGGTTCTCCACTAAAGCCTTAAACTCTTTGAACCTATCAAATACTTCACCTTTTTTAGTTAAAAAGTACACAAACGTCTTTCTAGAATAGTCATCTATGAAAAGCAAGAAATACCTCGCACCGCTGAATGAGGGAGATGGTAGCGGCCCACAGACGTCTGTATGTACTAAACCCAGGACCTCTTTAGCCCTGTTGTGAGATTTCTTAGGAAAGGGGACCCTACTTGCCTTACCTTGTACACACGCTACACACGTTTCAAAATCTCTACTATCATATGATATACCAGAAGCCATACCTTTTTTCAAAAGTTCCATGCTTCTTCTGTTAAGATGCGATAGACGACGATGCCAAACCTTCTCTGAAGCTACAGATACAGTTCCGTCGCTAGTAACCGCACGCTTCGCCTCCACTGCTGCATTGGCCATCTGTTTGTTCTGTAAAGGAACATTAGAACACGCCCCCACAGTGTCAAGGACATAAACATCATTTTTCAAAGTAGCTGTCGCTGCAATAACCCCATTATCTAATATTTCGCAACTATCGGATTCGAATACTATCTTAAAGCCTTTCTTTGCCATGGCGCTTACCGACAATAAGTTAGCTACTAAATTAGGTACATAATACACATCACTTATAGTCTTTACAGTGCCATTACGTTGTTCCACTTGAACATTACCTCGCCCGGCCGTAAATAGTTTGTCTCCGTTAGCTACAGTCACTTGCAACGATTTCTCTGACTTCATGTCACTCATCATGTTCACATCTCGACAAAGATGACTCGCCGATCCACTGTCCACGTACCAAAGATCACTTTCCACGTTCACCGACAGCGCCGTGAGTAGAGCCTTTGCCGACGACGTTTCTTTGCTACTTTTCTTTTTGTTCAACATCGGACAATCTTTCTTGAAATGTCCGGTCCTCTTACATACATAACACCTGGGCAGCTTTCTCGCGGCCGCCAGAGCCGTAACTCCGTCTCCGTCGCGCTTGCTGTCGTCACGTCGCATCCTTTCCTGTAGCAGCTTCGCCGATACAACTTCGCTAGATAATTTGGCAGTTGACGAGTTCTCAATAGCCATGATTAGCGGGTCGTAGTCCTCAGGAAGTCCGCTCAGCATGATGACCGCAACAAAGTCATCCTCCAACCCAGCACCAATATCCTGAAGTTGTTGTGCGACATCCGTGATTTTGTTTATGTATTTCTCCATACTCTGACAATCCGTTAACTTTGTGCTAAACAAAGTTCGCAACAGGCCTAGTCTCCGACATAATCCCTTATCTTCATATGCTTTCTGAAGACTCGTCCATGCTTTGTGTGCCGAGGTCACGTTCCTTATGTGTACGAAGGCCGTCGATTGCACGGACAATGCAATGCGTGCGAGCGCTTTCTGGCCCTTTTTCACATCTTCCAGTTTTTTATCGTCAACCTCTTTTTCCACAAAATCCCAAAGATCTTCATGAACTAACACCATCTTCATCATAAATTTCCACGATGAATAGTTTTCCATTCCTTTTAGTTTTTCCATCACGAGTGGAGATGAGGAACTTGTACTGGACGCCATTACTGCCGGCAACCGTATTAACTATTTTCGCTTTTTACGCTCGAAATACGTTATGATTTTTATTGAAAACGCGCAGGCCCATGACCTGTTAAATCTGGCGTAAAGGAAACTATGATGAGTCCATATGAAGAGTATATTGTCGAGGATTAGGCACTGATACAAATTTAGTCTGGTTAGCAGCAAGGTCGAAACGAATGTGACGGCATCACGCAAGCGAACAAAAGCTGTATATTTATTCAAACATTTAAACTTGTTCCACGTGCGTTTATGCAGTTACCTATAAAACAAGATTCTTTAAGTTTACGAAGACACTTTCCAACAGGAATTTGCCGAAAGTACGAAAAAGAAGGCCACTTCCGGTGCGATAAAGGGGGCTGATTTAACCCATCTGATACCGAAATAATAGTTATGGCAGCAGTTAGAAATTTACATGTAGACACAGAAAAGCGAAATCTGCCAGTATTTTTTTTTGCCGGAAGTGCTTGGCAGACGCTCTCAAAGGTGGCCAACGGGACCCCTAATTTAACCCATCTGATACCACCATGAAACCAATTCCAGTCGGTAGATATGAACCCTCATGTCAGGAATATATAAGTCTGCCAAGGCTTTTCCTGCCGAAACACCTTGGCAGACGAGATTATGTAAGCAAGGTCGCCATCGGTTACCCTACACTAACCCATCTGATACCACCATGAAACCAATTCCAGTCGGTAGGTATGAACCCCCAGTTTAGGAATATATAAGTCTGCCAAGGTTTTTCCTGCCGAAACACCTTGGCAGACGAGATTATAAGCAAGATGACCATCGGTTACCGTACACTAACCCATCTGATACCGCCATGAAACCAATTCCAGTCGGTAGGTATGAACCCTCATTTCAGGAATATATAAGTCTGCCAAGGCTTTTCCTGCCGAAACATCTTGGCAGACGAGATTATGTTAGCAAGGTGTACATCAGTTACCCTACATTAACCCATCTGATACCACCATGAAACCAATTCCAGTCGGTAGGTATGAACCTTCGGAAATTTTTAAGTCTGCCAAGGCCTTTCCTGCCGAAACTCCTTGACAGACGAGATTATGTAAGCAACATCCGCATCCGTGGGACCCGTATACGTAATTAAGAGGCTTATTTATTACTTTATGCTTATAATATATTTGTATATGATTATGTTGTAATAAAATATATTTATAAATTATTAATATACAAAATATACATTAGGCATTCATTACCTGCTTACGGCAGTAGTAGGGATTAGTGGGTCAGTTCTGGCTCACTGAGCCAGACCAACAGTCCCTCCCCCTTTTTTTCCCTTGTTGGAGCCTTGCAACCTTGCCTTGGACCCAACTTAATGTCATCGTAGTTCGAATCTAACCTAATCTATTTTTTATTATTTTTAGAATATTTCAATTACATACCTACTTTTGCAAAGTTAAATGTTGAAATCTCTATTTTCCACAATGGAATTTTAATGTGACTTTAATGTATGTGCATAACATACTTTACTTAGAAACTGGGTTTAGAAATATAAAAACACACATTTTATATAGGATAAGTTTATTCAAGTAATACTCGAACATATGAGATATAGTAACATCATTAAGTACTTATTCTGTGTACAGTGGAGAAAACATGAACGAAACCATGCAATTTGACATTTTTCGTTATAAAATAAAGATAAACTATACAGTATTTGCCACAAACCGATGTAAAAAAAACTTTGCAGTTGTTGATTACAATACCATATCTTACAATTTCTCTCCATGAACATTTTATGATACCCAACCTTCCGGTTTTCGCCCGAATGAATCAAAATATTCACCAACACCATTGACATCAATATAACCATGGCTATCCAATGTCAGCCAGGTTTAAAATCCGGATCTAAATTGATAGAGTTAGACCGTAAAAAGTCTGCAGCGATTTTGATAGCCCACGCAGTGCAAGTGTCATTTTAAACGTCAAACGTCTATGAAATTATGACGTATAAATAACACTTACACTGCGTGGGCTATCAAACCCGCTGGAGACTTTTATTGGTGCGACTATAATAAGCAATTTAAACAGGTGAACAGGTAGCTGAACAAACATTGGCATTTTGTTGGCTGCAAATACATTCAATTCCACGCCTATATTCATTTTACTCATATAGTGTTTAATTTCTTGTGGACTTATCTTTAGTTATATTACACGTGTGATGAAATAAGTCATTGTCTGTTTTATTTATCTAGTAATTAACTGTTGTAATCGACACTTACACCCCGATTTTTATTGATTTCTATAACGTTATCATGCAAACTCGGAATAACTAATACAATTAAGCGTTGCTGTTAACGCTGTATCAAAACGATCTTCTAGCCTTACACTACCATAAGCTAAGAACATAAGCATAAGCTCGAGTTCTGATGATGGGATCCATGAGGAATCGAGGGAACTCCTCAAATCTTAATGGCATTGTATAGTGACTTTTGTATTTTCATCACGTAATCAAGGATTTACATTAAGAATAGTGGCATTTGATGAAGTGGTACTGCTGATGGTGATCAGAACGGAACTCCTCAACGACTGGTCCTTTTCTATATGATAGTTAAGCAAGTTACCCCACTGGCAAAACAAGCAAGACTTTGAATTCGACTTCTACCTGAACCTGGACCCGGACGCGGACCCGGACTCGGGATCGCGAATTCGGACACGGACCCGTTTTCTATTTGGTTGGTGTAAATGGTGTTGGTGAATTTTTTGATTAATTCGGGCGAAAACAGGAAGGTTATGATACCTAACCTTCCTGTTTTCGCCCGGTTAATGTTAATAAAGAGAAATTGTAAGAGATGGTATTATGCCAACCAACAACTCCAAAGTTTTTTCACATCGGTTTGTGGAAGATACTGTTTAGTTTATCTTTATTTAAAAATAAAAAAAATCTAATTGCATGATTTCATTCATGTTTTGTCCACTGTACACAGAATAAGTAATGATGTTACTATATCTCATATGTTCAGAATATTATTTGAATAAACTTAGGATAGGATAGTAGACATAAAATGTGTTTTTATATTTTTAAACCCAATTACTAGATTGCACATACATTAAAGTCATATTAAAATTCCATTTTGCGTAATAAAGATTTCAACATTTATCTTTGCAAAAGTAGATAATTGTAATATTCTAAAAGCAATATAAATAGATTAGGTTAGATTCGAGCTACAATGACATTAGGTTGGGTTCAAGGCAAAGTTGCAAGGGCCTCAACAAGGGAAAAAAGGGGGAGGGACTGTTGGCCTGGCTAAGTGAGCAGAACTCACCCACTAATCCCTACTACTGCCGTAAGCAGGTAATGAATTCCCAATGTATTAGGTATGGGTTTAATAAATTATAAATATATTTTATTGATAACATAATAATATACAAATACGTATAGGCATAAAGGAATAAATAAGCCTACAGTAATTACGTATACGGGTCCCACGGATGCGGATGTTGCTTACATAATCTCGTCTGTCAAGGAGTTTCGGCAGGAAAGCCCTTGGCAGACTTATATATTCCTGAAATGAGGGTTCATACCTACCGACTGGAATTGGTTTCATGGCGGTATCAGATGGGTTAGTGTACGGTAACCGATGGTCATCTTGCTTATAATCTCGTCTGCCAAGGTGTTTCGGCAGGAAAAACCTTGGCAGACTTATATATTCCTAAACTGGGGGTTCATACCTACCGACTGGAATTGGTTTCATGGTGGTATCAGATGGGTTAGTGTAGGGTAACCGATGGCGACCTTGCTTACATAATCTCGTCTGCCAAGGTGTTTCGGCAGGAAAAGCCTTGGCAGACTTATATATTCCTGACATGAGGGTTCATATCTACCGACTGGAATTGGTTTCATGGTGGTATCAGATGGGTTAAATTAGGGGTCCCGATGGCCACCTTTGAGAGCGTCTGCCAAGCACTTCCGGCAAAAAAAATACTGGCAGATTTCGCTTTTCTGTGTCTACATGTAAATTTCTAACTGCTGCCATAACTATTATTTCGGTATCAGATGGGTTAAATCAGCCCCTTGTTTCGCACCGGAAGTGGCCTTCTTTTTCGTACTTTCGGCAAGTTCCGCCGTGGCAGACTATCGAATTCGGACTTAGCATCACTTTTATGGGAAACCATTGTGCATTTCATCGTGGTATCAAGTCGGTTAGAAATTTTGCGGCCGGCTCTTCTACTAAAATTCATTCGACGCCCCCCGCCTCATCCGCTACGCCGCGTTCGGTGCTGTAACCTGCTGTGCACTTATGCGCTCCTAGTACTTCGCTTTCGGCATATCAAAATGGCTAACGTAAACACTTCTATGACGCCTATCGCCTATCTCTTGTACTGGTTGCAAGAGCATCATTGAAGATCAGCGATTTCTGAAATGTTTGGCATGCATGAACGCTTTTTGCCTCCTATGTGCGAATGTCCCAGGAAATGTATACGATGCGTTGACACTTGAACGCAGATTTAATTGGGCATGCCCAGAGTGCGTCTGGCGCCAAGCAAAAGGTGACAATACTAATACGCCAGCAGTGCGAGCAGCAATAATGGACCCCAGTATAATTCATTCTGTGCTTGACGAGTCCATGGAGTACAGTTTCCTGAACCATTCAACTGTTGCAACGCCGCAGCATATTACATTTCGAAACAAGGCTGTCACATCCTGTCAACCACAGGTGTATAATAATAGCGTTTTTAATAGTTCAGTGGACCTGGAAAGTTATCGGCTTTTGATCAGGGAGGAGCGTCAAAGCTGTCTCAATGAGTACGTCCCGAACCTCGTCAGCAATGCAGTGGCGAGAGAAATTACTCCGCTCGTCCAGAAATGGGCGGATTTGAGAACCAGAGTAAGTACCATCAAAGAAAGAGTGACTGCCCTTGAGGATAAGTTAAACCTCATGTCGGCCAGCAAACCCTCACCTGAAACCTACGCTTCTATTACCGTGAAGTCACAAAAACAGCAATCGCTAAGCAACAAAGTACCTAATCACGTGTCACTACCATCTCCTGGAACATCCACCTTAGGGCAGGTACAGTCACAGCCTATCACCGAGCAGCACACTAAGGAGCAAGGTATGGTTGATCACAATGGCAAGGCGGCTACGCCTAATGAAACGGGTGCTGATGCTAAGGGTCAAACAAAGAACCAGCAGCGCCCGCGCAAACCGCTCGATGTAAAGCGCGGCACAGCTGCTCCCGGTACTACGTGTCCCCCAGAGGCAGCTGAAAAAAGACGTCAATTTCATCTTTTCTATGTTAAAATGGGCACCACTGCTGAGCAGGTACGCTCTTACTTGGCAACAATCTGTGAAGAAGATGTTTGCTCTGTTGAGGCATTGAAAGCTAAAGGAAAATATGCTTCTTTTAAACTGGATGTCCCTCAGATGTTTGCTGAACGTGTGCTAGACCCCGCAAACTGGGCAGAAGATATTTGTATCAAGCCTTGGAAGTTGAATTTTCGCTCCTTTCGGAACAGTCGTGAGTCACAAGCATCATCTAAGACCGAAGAATAAAATTACTAAAACTTTGAATGTTATCTATCAAAATGTCAGAGGACTTAACACTGAACTCAACTTCTTTAGGAATAATTTGCTTTCTTTGGAATGTGATATCGTGGCAGTAACAGAGACGTTTCTAGTTTCTTTTAGACTGAAGCTATCAACGACTGCGAGCTTGCATGGCAAGAATGGAGTGTGATACGTCGAGACCGTGCCACTGGCTCGCGGGGAGGCGGAGTGATGTTCCTGGCGCGACCTGGGGTCGAAATACAACGACGTCAGGATCTTGAAACACCGTTGGGTGAGGACCTCTGGATATCATTTAAGCTCGAAAATGTTGTTTATTTTTTATGTGTTGTGTATATACCTCCTAGGGCCTCCGACGAACTATATATGAATTGGTTTCTAGCCGTGGAACATATGATAAACAACTTGAAAGGTGTAGTGCTTGTGTTTGGTGATCTGAATCTAAATCCAATGTATTCGTGTTGTTCGTTTGTATTTTATGTTATTATTCATATTTCTTAACCGTGTGTGGTTTGCAAGAGATGAATGGTGTGAAGAATGCATTCAATGGAAAGTTGGACGTCGTGCTGGTGTCTGAGTGCATTCATGGAGTCAGTGTACTTGAGATAGAAGGGGGTGGACTTGACTCATACCATCCAACGTTAGACATCTTGCTCCCATTAGCTTCCACGCTGAAACCTCCCTCAGAGCGAATTGATCATGGTAATGTTGACAAACAACAGGACTGGAATTTCCAGAAAGCTAATTTTGACCTCTTGTATGAACTTGTCTCCAAACTGAGCTGGCAGGAAGTTTATTCTGATGATGTTGACGTTGTGGTTGACAAGTTCTATAAAATTATTTATAGCGTATTTGATGCATCTATACCAAAGAAAATTCGCTCAAAGGGGACCACGAGACGTTATCCAGTCTGGTTCACGGCGGATTTAATTACTGACATAAAAGCAAAAGCTCGTATTCACCGGGATTGGAAAGCTACGAAAGATGTGGATCTTTACAGGCAGTTTGCCCTTCTTAGAACAAACCTAAAAAGCGGATTTCCTTAGCGTATGCACGTCATATTGATCGCATCCAAAACATGGTTAAATGTAATCCACGTTTATTCTGGCAGCACATAGATAGCCTTAAGTCGATGGGAGGGTTTGCGTCTAAAGTTACCCTGGAAGGGAAACAATTTGTCGGAGTGGAAGCAGCGGAGGCCTTCTCCAGATTCTTCTCCAGTGTCTTTTTGCCTGATGTTCCTCGCCTTGATTTAACTTCTCTACAGAGTAGAACCCAAAAAAGTCCTGCTCAAAACATTAACATAAAAAACATAACTATACAGGATGTAGAGACTGGTATTAAACATCTAAAGGGTAATAGCTCAATAGGGCCTGATAACCTACCGGCTTATGTTGTCAAGGGATGTATGGATTTCTTTAAAGTTCCTATATACCACTTATTTAATTTGGCTCTTTCTACTGGCAGGTATCCAAATCAATGGAAAATAACGCGGGTAAGACCTATTTCAAAATCTAAGGATACCGCCAGTGTCGACAACTACAGGCCTATAGTCGTGCTGTCTACACTAGCAAAATTGTTCGAGTCGATATTGCATAGGTTGATAACAGGGCAAATAAAACCGTTCTTGTGTGACTCGCAGCATGGTTTTAGAGCAAAGCGCTCCGTAGATACCAATCTGATGACCCTGACTGATACTATATCGGAGCATCTTGATAAAGGCGTCCAGGTAGACGTACTTTACTTTGATTTCAAAAAAGCAACGATGGATGACAGGCCTTCCACAGTCGGTGTATAGGTATTAATATGTTATGGGATGTGATTTGTTATTTCTGTTCTTCCTGTGTATGTTGTAGCTTGTACCTACTTTGTGTTATATTTTTCTTGTAATGAAATATTTTGTAAGCGTTTCTCGGCGCATTGGTATTTTTACTGTAATGCCGTGTAAACATAATTGTATTAAATAAATGACGAACCCTAAATTTCTGTAGGTATGCCCTTTTACAAATCCTAACAACGTGATCTCTGAAGGAAAGGTCAGCTGTGCTGTGAAGTGCACGCCCAGGCCCCTATTTCACCAAGTACGACAGGTACGAGAATTGTCAAAAAATGACAGACCTCTGTTTCACCACACCGACATTTGTCAGTGACAATTGACAAGTGACAGGTGACAGGTGACAATTTCGTAAATTGTTTTGTATAGAATTTCATATAAACATGACAGGTATTTTGGTACATTGTCCATCTTAAATTTAATGACAATTATTTTGTGAAACAAGTAATTTTTACTAGTCGATATATTTGTCAATTCTTGACAAGAGTTCGTTAGTTGCTTTCAATGTGCCGTGTTGTCATCACTAACATGATATTGATTGAGATCCCAATCCCATCTAATGCAGCGTATACGTACATTATTTGTTGACAAGGCGTGAAAGCATAATTTTTTTGTTACTTTTAAGTTATTTTTTCTGCAAATGCAAAGTGCACTGATGTCAAAGTAGAAATCTATTCGTACCTACTTTATATATCACCTCTGTTGCTTTCGCGGAGATTCATTTTCTAACCAAAACCCTAACTTTACCGTTAGTGCCCAACTTCGCCCAAGTATATTATTTTAAAAAAACAATACCTACCTAAACATACCTAATTTCACTACCGGTCCCCAACGTAATCAAAACTATACTGAGACTTATTCCAAATCCAAATCCTAAATGTTGAAGTACTAAACGCCTTCGTAGGTAGCAATTACTATTTATAGTGTTATTATGATTTCATGCTTGTTAAGAAGAATTTAAAAGCGATTTAAAGCGATTTGTACCCTAAAGGCGAATTTAGGGTACAAAGTTTTGCCAACGTTTGCCAATAACGGGGTTTGCTAACAACGAAAACACTACAATTGTCACCTAAGCCTGACACAGCTCCGATTTCATGTCAAGAATTACCGACAAATTGACAAACATGTCGACTTATAAAAACTACTCTTATTTCACCAAATCATTGTCATTAAATGAAAGATTGACAATTGTAACTAAATGCCTAAGCACTTCTATACAAAAACAATTTACGAAATTGTCTCTTGTCACCTGTCACTTGACAATTGTCACTCGACATATGTCACTGACAAATGTCGGCTTGGTGAAATAGGGCCCAGATCCCGCACCTCCGCAACGCGTTCTATGGCCGTCCCCTCCACAGTGTATCGATGATGTATCGGACTGTGTGACCGGCTAAAAGATATGATGAGCATTTACCAACGTTAAAGTAAAGTATATTTTTTTGACTCCATTGTACGACTCGATCAACATCATGCCTGTAATGCATCCTTGATTTCACGTACCAGTTTTAAGTCGTTAGCAAATAATAAACATTCTGAGTTTCTTACTACATACACCTGGGAGGTCATTAATCATCAGAACAAAATTCATTGGACCTAAATTACTGCCCTGACTGACTCCTGACCTCGTGTACGGCTTCGACTTGTACCCTGCACATCCACGTACTGGCGCCTATCCCGCATATAGCTGGCGAGAAATGCAAGCGTCCGCGGTGTACACCCCGCGACTGCCAGCATCTTCAGTAACATGTAATTATCTACCATATCAAATGCTTTTTTTAAATCAAAGTAAGTCACCGGCCAGGCCACACCGGCTGCGTGCACCGGCACGTAGACGTGCACGTGCGCGTGCGCCAGAATGTTAGAACCGCGCACGCACACGTCACGCAGGCGGTGTGTCGTCTCCGCACACACACCCCGTGTGCCCAGGCCTTTAGTGCAATAAAATCTAACCCCCTTATTCATAAACGTTTACTAAAGTTGACAAGCCGATAATAATCGTTTGTCCCTTTCTGACGTATTGGTATGATGGAAAGGGACAAACGATTATTATCGGCTTGTCAACTTTAGTAAACGTTTATGAATAAGGGGGTTAGATTTTATTGCACTAAAGGGGGTAAATAAATAAGTGTATATATTTACCGCGGCTGCAGAGTTTAGGGACTTCAATTAGACGTGGGATCATGATCTCAACCATTCGTGTAGGTACTTTTAATAGTACTAAAGGTACTAAGTAATTCTTTATGAGTTCCATCGCTTTACTCTCCACATACTGTCCGTGCTCATCTATCTGCAAAGTACAAACTATTAAGAAGCTAGAAGAAGCAACATTCCAAACTATGACACTAATAGGACTGGTTAGAGAAACTGAGGCAGAAAAGACTCCGCGCTGCCAGACCTCCTCCTCTAGACCTCATCATGCTTGTGATTGCTGTGGCAGGAGATGCCGATGCCGCTCTGGTATAGGACTCTTCAGTCATCGCAGACGTTGCAATCAACCTCCCCGCGACACCCGACGCTGCAACAATCATCTGAATAGATGACGTGGCCAATGGTGATGATGATGATGATGACACTAATGTAACTACTTTACTGTACCTCGCGCGTCCAATGATACCTAACCTATACCTATGACAGTTTCTTCTATAGTTCGCTTTAGCTTTGGATAATATGCTATACCTACCTAATTTAAAATAATAATATCTTAAGAAATATGTTTTCACCACACCAGATCGGAAAGGCTTACTTTGCACTTCAAAAACTGATAGCAAAGTTGCATTTTATTCACATGTGAGGCAAAGTAGTCAAATGCAAATTTTGTGTTGTTTTCTTATTTTTACTGGTAGAATTGACTTTTATATGATGATTTTGGATGATAAATATTTAATAACATTCATTTGGATTTGATTTTATTTGATATTTTACATTTAATATTTTCTCCGGGTTGGGGTGGGTAAAAAATCCGTGTTTCACTCGGGGGCAAATTTTGTTTAACCCTCGTGCTTTGAAACCCTCGCAACGTTCAAGATTCCATTTTTCAAACCACTCGCTACACTCGAGGTTCAAATTTGGAATATTTCGCTTGCTCGGGTATCAATATTAGCACGAGCGGTTAAACAACAACTTTGCCCCCGAGTGAAAAAATAACTATTTTATAAAACATGAGACATACAACACAAAGGGCATTCCCACATTATAGATGGGATTCGTTAATAAAGTGGCCATGCAATTTTATAGCTCGCTGTACACCCAGCAGTCACATTACATTACCTTATTTAATTGAATTTGTTTCTTTACTTATCTGTATAACGTTGACGTGTGATGTGATTCTAATAGGCAGGCATTGATATAGAATAAGAACTGGATACCCAATCAGCCGCCAAAAATGGCCCCGCAAAAGTAACGTTAAAACAGATCACGCGTTACTTTTTCGTTTAGTCTTGTATGGACCGCTCAAATGTGAAGTTGTCAACAATGTCGTAAAATGGTCGTAAAAATATGCAAAAATAACAATGATAAAACAAGGAAAAAGCATGGAATGTCTTTCTTTCGGTTAGTTCTTTGGATAGCATTACATATTTTATGTAATCTGGTGGTAATTTCATAGTTTTGAATAAATTATTTTGTTAGTACCAAAGAAGGGACGTGAAGGAACAAAAATCTAATGAGTCGATGTGAGGTCAATACTTTTTTATTTTTATATGGAATTCGTAAGATAAATAAATAAAAATAAAACTAAAAATCATTTATTTCAGGTTCCAGGACCCATATTACATTTACAAAAAAATAAAATAATAATAATAATATAAGAATCTCAACTATTTCCTTAACAACGAGTGTGGGATGCATCGTGATGTGGTGGCAGTAGATAGGAACCTCACGCCGCTTTCCTTGGCAAACGAGAACTGGCGCAAACCTGTGGTACTAAGTACTGCGGATCGCAAGGCGGCATGGGAGAGTAAGGTGCTACACGGGCGGTTCTACAAGGCCCTCACGGGACCCGATGTGGACCTGCTCGCGTCGGTGAACTGGTTACGATTCGGGGACCTCTTCGGAGAAACCGAGGGTTTTGCCTGTGCAATTGCGGACGAAGTGATGATGACGAACAACTATCGGAAATATATCCTGAAGGACGGTACGGTCGACATCTGTCGGGCATGCCGCCGTCCCGGAGAGTCACTCAGGCAAATCATTTCCGGTTGCTCTCATCTTGCTAACGGCGAGTACTTGCACAGACATAATCTCGTAGCCAGGATTATTCACCAGCAACTTGCTCTTCTATATGACCTTGTGGACCGCGAAGTACCCTACTACAAGTACTTACCTGCGCCTGTTCTCGAGAATGGTCGTGCCACGCTCTATTGGGATCGATCTATCATCACTGACAGGACTATTGTAGCCAATAAGCCTGATATTGTGATAATAGATCGATCGCAACGTCGGGCCGTGCTCGTTGACATCACCATCCCCCATGATGAGAATCTCGTGAAGGCCGAGAAGGACAAGTCCAGTAAGTACCTAGACTTGGCTCACGAGATAACCGCCATGTGGGATGTTGACTCGACGATCATTGTCCCGATAGTCGTTTCAGTAAACGGTCTAATAGCGAAAAGTCTCGACCAACACCTTGAGAGACTCTCGCTAGGTGGTTGGATCAAGGGTCAGATGCAGAAGGCGGTGATCTTGGACACGGCGCGGATAGTTCAAAAATAGATGACGTAATTTATGAATAGCCCCATATACACGACCAATAAGGGCTTACATCGACTAACTGTAAATGCTAAAACTGTCTGAACACAGTGACAACCACAGGATTTTTTTGATAAAGACCATAACCAATCAGTACCAGTAGCGACCTAAATGTCCCCGTGCACTATATGCAAAGAACGAAAGTGCGAAGAGTATTATGTAGATCTAAAATACACAGTTATTTAATAAGTTGAATTTATTTCAAGGAAAATAGTATTTAAACACGTATACTACTTATTAAAAATAAATTTGTTTTATGATAACTTACACGGGTTGTTACAATGAATTAATTTTATTTGAACTTCCGATCAAATTAAATTATGCTATTAAAATGAACCAAAGGGCCTCCATTCGTTCATTATTCTCGTTTGACGTAAATACAATGGTGACGTTACGTTTAGTGCCATCGGACTTAAAGTTTTAACAGTGTTGGTACTAATGTTTATAAATTTGACACTTAATGCTTACGACAGTAAGTTCTTTTCCGAACAAAACATTTATCTTGACTCAAAATTTACGTAAGCGTTTTTATCATCAATGCAAATTTGGCGCTTGTGTCATTCTGACCCACGTTTTGTTGACGTTTTTGTTCCGCTCTGTGTGTCTATTTCTAATATTAAGTCAGTGTAGGCAGGTACTTACGTGTGACATATACATAATATTGTATGTAATATGTATAATAACTCTACCTTTAGGCGTCTTGGTCTAGAGTTCTAGACTGTAAGCTTATTTGGGGCATTATCTATGAAAAGGGACCTTTAATTGTCGATGGCGCTTACGCTGCACAGCGTCGCGCGACTCGCGCGGCATTGTGTTTTAGCAGGGGATCTAAGGTCCCGTTTTCTAAGGGGACCTTGCATTTTGGAGACAAAGCAAACCGCTTGGAACAGGTGTTCCTGGGGGTGACCTGAGCTGATTAAGCCCGGTTGCCAAGAGGTTCCCCCCAGTAGGTGAGCAGGGGAGGGGGGGTAAAAGTGCCTCCGGCGCGCCTCACTCTAAGCTTTATATCTGCATACATCTCGCAACTATATCAAGTTTGGTGTCATTTTCGTATAATTCGAGGATGAAGAATTCATTTCTGTGACTAAATTTTCACTCACCCATACAAAAAATTCGAAAAATTCAAAATTAAAAAAAAAAAAAAATGATTTTTTTTTCGAAAATCCTCAACAAAATGTATACTATGGGGATTTGCTCTAGAAAAAAAATACCTGTGAATAGCCCAGTTCTCCTACTATACAGAATAGTAAACTTGTCAAACATTTTTTTCATAACTCTGTTAAAAAAAATGTTTTGTGTCGCGCGGCGTACCTGCATTGTAAGAGTGGTATGCAACGTTTAGGATTTTTAAGTATGTTTAGATGATTCTGATAAGTTGTTATTCTTCTGGTGGTAGATTACATTAATAAATTACTTCTGGACATGATATATATACATATATAAATAAAGATGTTGGGAAAACTTTCGCTAATAGAGTTAAGTATTATAAATGTGATAAAATTAACATAGGAGATGTTTGTCAAAAAATGCGGGTTAAAATAAGATATACAGGGCGAAATCGGGGTCGTGATTCTAACCTATTGTACTTAACTCGGTAAATTAATGCGGTGTTAGGTATAAAGTTAATTTTTAACTAATTGCAGCTATCCATTAATTAATCAGCAATTTAAGTATCCCAGTTGAAAACCAAATTA
The DNA here is from genome assembly GCF_910591565.1 of Cydia splendana. Taxonomy (NCBI): domain Eukaryota; kingdom Metazoa; phylum Arthropoda; class Insecta; order Lepidoptera; family Tortricidae; genus Cydia; species Cydia splendana. Next base: position 49,691,625 of record NC_085987.1, on the reverse strand, counting down.
TGGTTACCTTACAATTAATGTTAAAACCTATTTAATAAACAACTGATTAGACGAGTAAGAAATGTCAACCGTCACTGTTATGACAAAGTCAAAACTTTAAAATAAATAAAATCATTGAAGGATTGTACTTGGATTGTACATTGAGTTCATGAATTCTGGCAATTCTAAAGATAATTAAGCAGAAAAATGCCCGCGGCATATCCGTTTTCAAATGTTGAGCGGTCTGACATGGTAATGTTTTATTACCAAGCACGTCGTGCTACCACTGCTCGGAATTTATTTATTTATTTACTGCGAGAAGTGCCGGAACATTACTGGCATAACTTACACTATCAAAACGATGGTGCTTCGGCTCATTTTGAACACCGAGTACGCAATTACCTCGATGGGACGTTGGATTGGCCGCGGCGAACCCGTGGCATGGCCTCCCCGTAGTCCCGACCTGACGCCCTTGGATTTTTTTCTCTGGGGCGAAATCAAAAGATTGGTGTATGAACAAGAGTCCAACACTATCCTTCGATAGTTCGATAGCTTCGTCAGCGAGTTATTGGAGCATTAGAAAGTGTGAAAATGAATCACTTTGCTCTCGGCAGATTAAAAGATAACCTAAGGCGACGAGCCGAATTGTGTCGACAGCAAAATGGATCACACTTTGAGCAGCTCGTGAAGTAGGTATGTTTAAGTTTTGGTCGTATTTGTTAAAAGCTTGTGGAGTCTCCGTCCCAGTGATTGTAATATTATTTTAATAAAGTCTCTGAATTATTTTTTAAACTTTTTAATTGCTTTTACACTGAATGTAAAACCGAAAATAAGTGTTATCAATTAATTATCGTAAGTTACCACTACTTCCTTTACTAGGTGTTTGTCTTGTCAAGTCTGTAAAGGGTGACCATGACTCTAAATAAGAAATTATTTTGTATTTAATTTTTGTATGTACGAAAAAGATACAAATTAATGCACTCTAATCTACAGTGTTGTATTCCTAATTAAGTGGCAAGTCTTATTTTTCTTTCTTGCTACACGACCCCGATTTCACCCTGTATATTGTTCGTAATTGCCATTACATGCCCATGAGACTGTGCATTTTAGGTTTTTTTTAATGCAGTTGCACCTCCCTGCGCATTATGTTTTGCAGCGGCAACGAATAAGCTCTAAACAAGCAGCAGCCGCCGCAGGTAGGCTTGTCCATATGGGCTCCATGTTGTTTGGACCAGCCCCAGTCAGCAGGGCATGGTGGCTGTTGCTGAGGGGCTATAATCTGTCCCCAAACATAGACCAAATCCTACACCGGAACATGCGACACAACTGAAAACCGCCGTGTCGCCGAAATAATTTTCAACCAGGTTGACAAGGTGCAGAAAACCCTAGAGGAAAAGCAAACCGCTCTATGTGCGTTCCTTGATGTTGAAGGTGCTTTCGACAATACGCCCGCAGAGACCATACTCAATGGTATGAAATCAAAGGGAGTAGACGAAACCACCAGATGGGTACATAGCATGCTCTCGAACAGAGTAGCCACTCTGACCATCAATGCTATATATAGAGCATGAATTTTATACCACTAAAGGGTGCCTACAAGGAGGCGTTTTATCCCCACTATTATGGACCCTAGCAGTGGACCAACTTCTTGCAATCATGTCAGGCCAAGACTTTGATACCTACACAAGGATATGCCGACGACCTTGTAGTCATCGTCAAAGGCCCTTGCCTCAACACAATATCCAACCTAATGCATGGAGCTCTAAACACAATATTCAAATGGAGTAGAGAAAATGACTTGTCCATTAATCCGAGCAAGACTGTAATAGTCATTTAACCATTCACGAGGAAACGGAAGCTCGATAAACTCACAAAACCAAGACTTATTGGACAAATAATACCGTTCCCGGCAGAGGTTAAGTATCTAGGGGTCACCTTCGACCAAAAGTTAACTCGGAACCCTCACCTGAGAAACATTATACAAAAAGCGAAAATGGCCATGTGGTCACGCTGTCGAATAGCAGGAGCAAGATAGGGCTTAAAACCCAAATTGCTATGTGGTAAACACAGCGGTAGTGAGGCCAATTGTCACCTACGCCTCCGCAGTCTGGTGTAACAAAACCAGCCAAAAGACAGCAATAGACACTCTAAACAGCCTGCAACGCACGGCTTGTTTAACAGTAACAGGCGCCTACTCCTCGACACCGGGAGCGGCCCTAGATGCACTGCTGGACATCATACCACTCCACTTGCAGGTGCAAAAGGAGGCCAAGCAGTGCGTCTACAGAATATGCACACTAAACAGGCCAAAATGGCGCTCTCAGGCATTAACCAATCTAAAGGCCTGGGTTTTTGCGAATAGAACCCTTAGCATGCCCACTGATGACACGCACACCGAATGTCATCTCACCAAACTGTAAACAGTAGAAATACCTCCTAGAGACAAATGAATCAACAACCAAATGTACGTCGAAGAGGGAAGCCACATCTGGTATACAGATGGTTCTAAGAAAGGCAATGATGTATGATGTGGGATCTATGGTGAGAGATCTAAGCTCAGAGCTAGCGTCAGCATGGGCACACTGGCCTCAATCTTCCAGGCAGAAGTCTTCGCCATCAACAAATGTGCGGAAATCAACCTGGATAGAAACCTAAGACACCAGCTTATCTACATCAACTCAGACAGCCAGGCTGCTCCGCTGGCACTAGAATCCCTTGAGTCAAACTCAAAACTAGTCCAGAACTGTAAAACAAACCTAAATGCACCGGCTTACTCCAACAAAGTTACACTTAGATGGGTACCAGGGCACTCCGACATTAACGGAAACGAAGAAGCGGACGAACTTGCTAGAAAGGGCGCAGACACACCCCTGGTCGGCCCAGAACCCTTCTGTGGAAGCACAAAACGAGATGCATATTCTCTGCTCAGCAACTTAGAAAAAACGAGAGCAATCGATTGGTGGAAGTTCGTTAAAGGACAAGAACACTCGAAAGCTCTGATCAAAGGGTTCAACAGCAAAACTGCTAAGGAGCTTTTAAGACTCAAAAGGCACAAACCCTGCGCGTTGACCAGAATACTGACTGGACACTGCAAGTTGAACAAACATATGTTTCAAATTGGCAAGAAACAAGATGCGACATGCAGGTTCTGTCAGGAGTCAGAGGAGACTGCAATGCACATTCTCTGTTCTTGTGGACTACTAATGTCAAAAAGAAGTACCTACCTAGGTAGGTAGTGCGACACGTAGTGCAACCCTATGAGGTACAAAACATTACGGCCCAAAGAATCTGGAACTTTCTGGATGCAACGGGCATTAGTAATGAACTTAAAGGGCCGTCACAATAGATCAATGCTGGTCAATGCGACACTCAAAGGCCCACAACACCACAATAATAATAATAATGTCCCGCGGGGGCAGCTTGTGGCGAGCTGACGGTGAGTGACGACACCGCGGACCCCTATTCCAGAGGGCCCTGTCATCTGGCCCTCGCCTCTGTGCTTGCCTTGATTGGCCGGCCAGAATGGAGTCGCAAGACCTATGCTCCAGGTTCGAAGTGTAAAATGTCATAACGCCGGCGGCCTGCTGAACGGATTACCGGGATCTGGCTACCGCAGACTCACCTCTCGACAACCTCACAACCACTCCAAAGTGTTGGCCTGTTGTCGCACTGTGGCGTTGGCGAGTCACCACCTGTCATTTACAATTTTGAGACTGATTGTCACGGCAGGTGTCCGCTAGTCTCTCCCATAGCCCATTATCCAGTCCATCCAACTTTCAAATCTATAGCCCATGACCGTAGTTCCCATCGCAGCACAAAAGTGCTGCACTGCAATAGTCTTTGCACCTGGTGGGGACCATCTCCGGATGTATCACATTGTGCGTTCGGGGATAGTATCCACCACATGTATCCCTTGCTTTTAGATTAACGTGCCTTAAAGGGCCTCTGCGCTGTTGGCTTCGTCCCCACGTACGCCTCCCAAAGGTCCGGGACCCCATGGTCCCGAGATATGGAAAAGACATACAAATAATAATGTTAATTTTATCACATTTATAATACTTAACTCTGTTGGCGAAAGTTTTCCCAACATCTTTATTTATATATTTAATTTATATTTGTATATATATCACGTCCAGAAGTAATTTATTAATGTAATCTACAACCATAAGAATAACAACTTATCAGAAATCATCTAAACATACTTAAAAATCCTAAATGCTGCATACCGCTCTTACAATGCAGGTACGCCGCGCGACACAAAACATTTTTTTTAACAGAGTTATGAAAAAAATGTTTGACAAGTTTACTATTCTGTATAGTAGGAGAACTGGGCTGTTCACAAGTATTTTTTTTCTAGAGCAAATCCTCATAGTATACATTTTGTTGAGGATTTTCGAAAAAAAAAATCAATAGATTTTTTTTGAATTTTGAATTTCTCGATTTTTTTGTATGGGTGAGTGAAAATTTAGTCACAGAAATGAATTCTTTATCCTCGAGTTACACGAAAAAGACACCAAACTTGATATAGTTGCGAGATGTATGCAGATATAAAGCTTAGAGTGAGGCGCGCCGGAGGCACTTTTACCCTCCCTCCCCTGCCCACCTGCTGGGGGGAACCTCTTGGCAACCGGGCTTAATCAGCTCAGATCACCCCCAGGAACACCTGTTCCAAGCGGTTTGCTTTGTCTCCAAAATGCAAGATGGTGGACCTTAGATCTCCTGCTATTATATCGGACCATCGTTAATAATGTCGTAAGCGCCATCGACCATAAAGTCCCTTTTCATAGATAGAATAGAATAGAATAGAATACCATTTATTTCAGTATAAGTACACAGTTATACAAAACATACACAGAAAGAAAGGAAAAAAAACACTTATAACTAACTTGAAAAAACACTGTAACTAATATACACTGAAAAAGGTGAACACTCAGCATCATGCCGGGTCCTACTGGAGTAGTACCTGACGCTGTTCTTCCTTGGAATAATTAAAACTATAGGTAACTAATAATTACGACAATAAATAACAAAGCGACAATGAAGCAGCTGACATCAAGTGATAGTATGACTAGCATGGCCTAGAAAGTGTTACTTATATAAGTTATATACATAATATAAATAGATAATATATACTCCTCCTTTTCTTTTGGGGTGCTAGTATGTACTAGTGTAAGACAATTAGATAGTATGATTCTCTCTGTCTATGATTGAAATGAAGCAGACCTTTGACAAACTATAAATAGTTACAATACCTACCTAAAATTCGAAATTACTTGCTTTTTGACTTTTTGTTTATTTTTTATGCTTTTTTAAACGAAATTACTCTGACACTACTTTTTGCTTACAGAGAAGATAACTTATTACTCTTACTTTAAAAGCTTGCAAGGAAGTTAATTGCTTGAAGGGTGGCGGTAGGTTGTTCCAGCATTTTGTGGCGGTGTACTTAAACCTGCCACGAAATGCTGCAGTTTTGTGTTTGGGACACATGAGAAGTGTAGATATCCTTTGGCGCTGCAAAAACCGGAGTTTCTCATGCAGGTATCGAGGTGCTTGAGATTTCACAATCCCGAACAGTAGGCAAGCAAAGTGGAGAGAGCGCCTTGATTCCATGTTCATGAGATCACTTCGGTTAAGATATGGAGTTATGTGAGTTCTTGGTGGAATTATAAAACAGTAACGTGCACAGGCATTTTGGACTCTCTGAATCACTTTCACTGTGTGAGATAATAGGCAGGGACCTACAACTGTGTCAACATAATTAAGTTTTGATAATATCAGTGATTCGCATAGAGTAATTCTGAGGTCTATGGATAAGTAATTCCGTACTTGGGACAGAATCTTAAGTCTGTAGAAGCAGTTTTTAGCAGCATCGCAAACATGATTATAGAATCTTTAGTTTTCATCCATGATCACTCCCAGATTTTAAGCTTCTGTAACTTGTTCAATATTATTATCTCTTATTTTCAATTGTGGTACAAACTCATTAATTTTTTGCCTTTGTTTATTAGTGCCTATAACCATAAATTTAGTTTTTTTGGATTTAAAACTAGGTTACTACGTAAGCACCAATCGGCTATGCGATTCAGGTCCCGATTAATGGCGTCTACCGCAACTAAGGTTTCACTGGGTTGACATGGCAAATATACTTGTAGATCGTCGGCGTAGATATGATAGCTACAATTCTTTAAACAGTTTACTATATCCGCGCTATACAAAATTAATAATATTGGCCCTAATATTGAGCCTTGTGGAACTCCCCGAGGAACAGGTGAGGCCACAGAACAGCTATAGGTACCACTTTCACTGCACAGTTCCACCTTTTGAGAACGGTCTTCTAAATAACTGGAAAACCATTTCACCGCAACAGAGTCGAATCCATAGTAAGCAAGCTTGGATATAAGTAGGTTGTGATTAATTGTGTCAAATGCACGCGAAAAGTCCAGTAAAGCCAATAACGTTCGGTTTCCAAGGTCTGCCTCTGACAAAATGTCGTCGACGACATCTAGTAGTGCTGTCGCTGTACTACGACCTGCTATAAACCCGGATTGTTTTCCAGGCAAGATCCCATTAGCATTAAGATATTCCGTTAGGTACTTGTTGACAAACGATTTTTTCAACTACTTTGGACAGAAATGGTAAAATGTTGATCGGTCTGAGATCCTTGTAATCAGCCGGGTTATTATTTTTAGGAATTGGTTTGATTCGTGTTTCCTTCCACATATCCGGAAAAACTCCAATTTGGATAGACTTATTGAGTAAAACTGTAATAATTTTCAGGGTGTGTCAGTATGATCATGTCACGTGATATCCCATCTGCACCTTGGGCATTTGACTTAATTTTCATGATAATTTTGGAAACAATACTGCCCTCATAGTCTAAAAGGCAGTTTTTCGACATTTTGCCAAAATTGACTTTTTGTGATATTCGTAATGTAGTTTTTCGATAAGTGGCTTAGTTTTCGAGAAAAATATCGTAAAAAGACCGTATTTGCACTAATATTCTAAGCGTTCCTAGTCTAAAAAGCGACTATTTGACAAAGCCAGGCTAAAACAACGTATATGCAGCTATACGCTTTTTATCGCTCTGGTTTGTGTAAAATCTTATCCACCATGTCTAGCCTAAAATAACGTATAAGCCAAAAACTAGGCTATAAATACGTAAAAGACGCTATACGCGCTTTAAGATTAGGATCTTTAGCAAAATTTTAGATCTGATACTAGTCTAAAAAATCGTATAATATTTTTTTTTGTTTAAATGTGCCATACGTCATTTAAGCCTAGTGTCACTTAACTTTTTTACGTCACCATAATAGTCTTTAGAAACGTATAAATGTTATACGTTCTTCTTATTTTGTATGGACGTCGTATTAAACGCAAACAAACTTTTATAAAGGTTGAAAGTGCGTCTAACTAGTCTATAACGCAGTATATGCTCCAAACTTCGTCATGCTCCCCGCGCGCCGAAAGACACCCTTATGCTAAGTAAAAGCCGTCAGCCGCAAGCGCAGGCTTGTAACTGCCGGTATGCGAGCGGAGGTGGCATTTTGCGCGCGAAATGTTGACCGAACGCCAAAGTAAGAAAAATACTTTATTATTGCATTACCATCATAATAATATGTTATCAATAATATGTAGTGTTTGCAATTAGTACCTTCGAGTATTATCATTTTTATCAAGGACACGCTTTACGCTCGACAGCAAATACGTCTTTCTAGCGTAGTTTGTGATGGTGAAATTGTTCATACGTACTTTTCTACAGCAAACGTTGTTTAAGTTTTATTTTTTCACTCGACGGTTTGACTGCTTTTATTTAAATAAAATGAAATTTATATTAGAGCTAATTGTATCGGGTTTAATTCCCTATAAGCCAAGTAGGTATTTGACATTACGAAGAGTTTAAATCTTAATGAAAAATGTTTTAAAGGGAAATTTAATGAGAATTCTTATGGACAGAATATCATTTTCCACCTAAGTATTTAGATAACCAGGACAAAGGACCATGGGCATCTTTGTATGGAACCTGGGTCCATCCAACAACCAACTGAGGCCATTAAATACCTAAGTGGGTTTTATCTAGTTAATATCGCACCATGGGCCCCAAGCAATGCCTCAAGCGGAATTGAATTATTTTTATTGTAGTTTGCCAATATCTAACCACTCACTTGGTTTTGGTAGCCTAGTTAGTCACCTGACGTCACTGTTATTATCTAGGCAATATATTTCGATAAGAAATATCGTAAATTAATTACTGAAAATTATATTACGTTTTATTTATCATAGTATTTATATATTACCGTATTATCTATTACGTTTTATAAAAAAAACAATATGTATTTTAAAATAAGTTGGTATGTTTGTGTATTAGGTAATAGTTGTACGTTAAAATAGTAAAAGCTATGAGTTTGTAATCTAATAGAAAAATAATTTTATTAAAATTTGAATCTCATTTTTAATTACAACCGCTAAAAGGCGTTTTAGAATTAAATAAATGACAGAGTATGTGCAGGAATTAATGCGAGTATAGTTTTATTGCTAATGTAGACTACATAGGTCGCTAACGTCTTACCGTGCTATGAAACTCTCGATGATTCGATGCCTATTGATAACAAACTAAAATAACTATTAGAGATGTCACGAATTCGGTAAAACATTATGTATTATTTTGATTTACGTGTATGCGAAAACTGGTCACCTACAAAGATAAATGGTTGCTAAGATTTAAGTCAGCAGCAAGCTGGGTTCTCCATACAAACGTAGTTACGGTCTCATTTTAAAACGATTAGCTAGATTGCTCTAAAACTTTGTACTCACTAAAGGATAAGGTATATCTACTTATGCCTGTAATTAATGTGTAGCTTCAGATACCATAGTTAAAAAAATACAGCGAATATAAGTTTTTCATACAAAATTTATTTTTCCTCTATTTCATTAGTTTTGTTGGAATATAAACTAATTAGGTACTGGTATAGATATATCTCATGTTATTGTATGTGCAATTTATTACAATCCAACACGTTGTTTTAAAATGAGTACGAATCTCCGTTTTTATGGGAACTAAAAATTCGGCTGAGCTTATTGCGGACTCTTTTAAGTTTCGTTGCTCATGCTCATTAGAAGTACATGTAATGTTATTAGTAGAGTCGAGTAAATCTAGCCTATGATACAAATAAAATCAGAAAGACCGTACACTTTAAAAATTTGTTACATATTATGGGGTTATTCCCACTAGTTAGGTATCTACCAGCAAGTTGTTACCAGTGGTAACTACTGGGAATTTATTTCCCACCTTTCTTCCCAGTAGCTACCACCAACTCGGTGTTGTGGTAACTACTGGGAATTTTTTTTCCAGTAGTTACCACTGGTAAAAGGTGGGTTTTTTTTGCTAGTAGTTACCACCAACATTTTTTTACAGTACAGTTTAAATGTCTTTTATTATATGACAAAAAATACTATACTACTAGGCTATTATTAAAAAAACGAGGTCTAGCGATTCCTTTTTGTATTATAATCTTAATTACCACACAAAATTAACACATAAATCTGGTTATTCCCACTAGATACCATCAAGTTGGTACAGTTCAATAGTAATAAAAACAGTATAAGTAGAATACTATAAAAATAGAGGCTTTACAAAATTGTAGTGGTAACTACTGGGAAAAATATCCCATCTTTTACCAGCAGTTTACTGGGAAACAAATCCCATTAGTTACCACTGGTAACAACTTGATGGTAACTAGTGGGAATAACCCAATTTATGTGTTAATTTTGTATGGTAATTAAGATTATAATCCAAAAAGTAGTCGCTAGATCTCGTTTTTTTAATAATAGCCTAGTAGTATGGCGTTTTTTGTTCGTATATAAATAAACATTTAAACTACGTGACTGTTTTTTATTGCCATTTCTTCCATAAATACTAATCAATAAAACAGTATATTTCGTGTTTTTGGTGGTATACGTTTTTTTACACTGGCACGCTAGTCGAAAATCTGGACAAAATCTTAATTTTTCCTAGTATACTAACCAAAAAGGCCGAATAGCTGCTATAAGGTCTTTTAACTTAGGATTTCAAGTGCGAATTATACATTGTCACTAAGCAAAAAAGCAGCATGTGACATATACGGCGTTTTTACCTAGTTTCTACTTCGTAACTAAGTTAGAACGCCGCATAATGCATGTTTACCGCCTTCTTGACTAGTACGACCTACACATTTTTAAGCTTAATACTAATCTAAAGTGGTTTTTATAAAATTAAAAAAAACTGAGCTGTTTAGAAACATACTTATAAATACCTAAAATAAGTACATATATACATATACCTACCACATACAAAAAGAAAAAATGGAAAAAGGTTTTCCGTTTCGTAGAAATTCAAAAAATATATTTGGGTTGGTTTTTTGCGATTAACTCGAAACTAGCTTTTGTCGAAAAACTGCCTTTTAGACTAGGACGGCAGAATAGCTTCATTCACCGGTTTTAAGCTAAATGAAGACGCGCCGAAGCGGTTAAATTCATAAAAGGTAAGTTCAGAGATCGCGACACTATCATTTCCTGGGAGAGTAAGGAAATGAGCATTGATTAAATTTGGGTCATTTAAGTTGGGAGGAAGATTATACTGTTTTGAATTGAAGCTAACAATATCACGTTTAATATTTTTCCACAGTTGCCGTGGATTTTTTGAACTATTATTAATATTATGTTGGAAGTATGCCTTTTTTTTCAGACCACAAAGCCTCATTTACGACACCTTTTAGTTGCTTGTAATACAGTTTATGGCAATCTAGTTTAGACGTGCGAAATTTAGAGTGGGCTTCATCTCTCACTTTCGTCATTTCCCTTACCGTAGGTGTTATCCATGGGTATTGGGTAGGTATCCTTGTTTTTTAATTAGGGTTTTATTTATTGGAGCATATGTGTCATAGATGTACAGTATGTATGCATTAAAAGCTTGGACGGAGTCGTTGATATTATCGTTTAAAAGTCGATCCCAATTGACAGATTGAGTAAAAGCATTAAATTCATTCAAGGCGATATCTTTCAAAGGTCTGTAAACTATAAACCTAGGCAACGGCTTGGGTTTTCTAACGCATAAGTTACAAGAGATAAATGCATGGCTGCTAAGATCTGGGACGTTGATCACGTCTTCAAGTTGGTAACGCAAATTAGATGACGTCACATTCGTTGATTGATTAATAAAATTACCTATAAGTAAATGGAATTTAAAGTCAAAGTCAAATGATTTATTTGTAAACATAGGTAACAGTATTGGTACCTACTAAAAATAGGTAGGTATGTGAGAAAGCCATGTTTCGCCGACAGGCATACAAATTTGAGATATACACATACCAATTAAAATACATTATTTCATGCAAATATTGATACATAGGTACTTAATAATATTATATAAATCAATTACTTATACAGTAAATTTAATTGTCAAATAGGTATAGTTAAAATCATATTAAGTTCATAATTGCGCGTATTACTAATTTATTAGAGTCTATTCATATTTTATGTCTGTAAGTCATGCATAATAATATGCAGGGTGTGGCCCTTAATAAGAGCAAAAAAATTAAACTGGAGGTTCCTTGGAGTACCCAAAGTTACCACCAAGTGGTCCCGATGGTTCAAAATCATTTCAAAATTCTTAATTTAGGAGAAATTTTAATGTAAAGTCAAGTTCAGCAAGCAATGGATTTTAACATTGCGTTACGGTCGCTTATCTGTCGTAAGATGTGTCATGGTAACGGGACATCTTGGTACGCGCCTTTTAGTACAATTTATTTTAAAAATGAATACAGAGAAAAGTAGCTCTTATTATTAGGAAATCAGAACTCATTCAATATGCAATGACACGTTATGTTTTGTTGACAAACTCGAAAAAACTTTTTTTGCTATGTAATGGAAACAGTTTTTAAAATAATTTATTCTCGTAATAAAAACCTCCATAAAACACTTAACTTCATTACCTACCTATTTGAAAAATGCTTTGAACTTTGTCAATATTGACAACTGTCAAGCGAATGCATAACAATTATTTATGTAATTCAATCTAAACAAGATGACTGAATTACATGATTGAATGGTGGAGCTAGAAGAAGTTCAAACCAAGCTGTTGCACCGCAAATGATTTCCCGATCGGAGGCAGACTGACAGTGTCATCGTCAACGTTGAACGTACCTACTTAGTGCCTAGTGCCACGTTTGCGGGACAACGAGCCTGTAGCCGGGGCCCGGGACGGCGATGCAGCCTATCAGCCAGCGTGATACTTTTGTATACCAGACGTATACAAAAGTATAATAAGGCCGGTTTTTATGTATGGTAGCGAGACGTGGGCAACGACTCAAGGCACGTGCATACCATCCAAGTCGCCGAGATGAAGATGCTGAGGTGGATGTGCGGCGTTACCAGGCTCGACAGAATCCGTAACGAGTACGTACGAGGAAGCCTTGGGCGTGCGCGACATCACCGATAAAATGCAGGAGAGCAGGCTGCGATGGTATGGTCACGTAAAAAGAAGGCCCTCTGTGGAAGGATGTAGTGCTAAAGGACTTGAGTGACTACAAGTTATCCGAGCACGATGTCGTGGACAGGGCGAAGTGGAAAAGGTTAAGCAGGAAAGCTGTCCCCACCATCATGTGTGATAATTAGCTAGGAAGAGAGAGAAACGTAGCTACGATGTGGTCAAAGTGATCTTTGTATGAAAAATTAAACTTTCCATTCCAAAAACTTCTTAGAGACTTTCACTTTCCACAACTTCCTCATCTGTACTGTACATTGCTCTGAAGCGGCCAACTAACCAAATTGGTTGGCGGTTCTTTAGTGTTATCGAAGGTACTTTATTACTGAAAAGAACAGAGGGCTGAGCTAAGATGCCAATCGCTTGCGCCGTAGTGAACGAAACGGTTATCTCTCTCTATCACGCGTCGATATTAGTGCGACAGAGAGAGAGAGAGAGAGAGATTAGGGTATCGTTCACTGCGGCGCAAACGATTGGCATCTTGGCTAAGCACCCTGTACATATTTAGTACTTTTGCAAAGACTGCATGCAAAAACATCAAGTACGTTGCTTTTTATTAGGGCGCCTGTACGCGGGGGCGGGCTTTACGCGTCTCGTGTACATAGCGCGGAGGTGCGGCGGCGGTGCGGTGTCGGCGCGGAGGCGGTACCGTGTACACGAGCCCGTGCGGCGGCGGTGCGGTGTCGGCGCGGAGGCGGCGCGGAGGCGGCACCGTGTACACGCGCCCTTATAAGTAAAGTTCATAATTATTACAAAAATCAGAGATACACTTGTCTCTATTATTGCCAGTTCATAGAAATAATAAAGAGAGCATACGTAAATAACTGTTTGTTTAGAGTCTGTGCGGAAAGAGATGAGTCGTGGAATGTATGGGGCCCAATACACTCTACGACTCTTTTCTATCCGCACAGAATCTACCACTGTTTTCTACCGGAGTGCGTCGCCTTTCAAAAAGTGCATAATTATTGTATTAAACCTTCACAGTCACATTGGCATTGGCAAAGTGCCCTGGTAGCAGAGAAGCCATTATTACGAATAAAAAAAAAAAATAATTATGAACTAATCAATTATGCACGTGAAATTATGTAACATAGTACTATTAACGAAACAAGAGTAAATGTTAACCGAGCTTTATTGTCAACTCAGAGCTACGAATGTGGGTGCACCAAATGTGATTCTGATTGTGACCGTACGCCGTGTACAGGAAGATGAATTAGCTGTGAAATTCTTCGTTAGTTTTGAGACTTTCTACACCTAGTATTGCACATGTCGATGTCGTGTCGGAGCGGAGTCAAACGGAGAACAGGTTGTACTGTCGTTGTCGTGAAAAGGAAACATTCTTACAAAATTATAAAAGTGCAAGTTTTCTCGTGAATCGTGAAGTGGTTATCCGGTAAGATTGGCATAATTACTATCAGTGATTTTATTAAAGTGCACTATTTTAGTTGGAACTGCTTAATAAATAGCTCAAGTTACTTTATAGCATTTTACTCATTTCGTCCTTTTGATCAGGTCTATTTGATAAGAAAACTGTTAAGTAATGTCAGAGATACATATAACTCCGTATAAGATAAATAAAGTCTAAGAAAAAAACGTGCCTCGGACGGCCAAGAAAAAGTCATTCTCGAATAGATGGCGCCATTACCTTTGGCCTATTCTCAGCTAGATGGCGTTAACGACACCGCTTGGTATTTAACAGTTTTAACTTTAACACATATCAGTGAAGGAACATGGGTCAGTATGGAACAATAAAAATTAAGAATCATTTATCCGTAAACATATTTTGATTATTTTATACATTTTCAATTTTATTTTATGTTTTAATCGTGTGTCGATAGATGGCAGTAAATGTACCGTGACTACAAAATTGACAATGACAGGACCCCTCTGTACTATCTATTATTTTTGGTAATGTTGAAAGATGTGACTATTTAATTAGAATTGCATATGTTTAAAAAGCAATTTTGATGTATTTAATAGGTTTTTCAATATTATTGATAACGATCGTAAATGTCAATGTCAAGTAATCCGACTGGACACATAATGTCTGCAGTACATTGCTGGGTCGATTAATTTTGTTAGAAAATAATAAAAAAAATTTTTTTCATTTTAATTACTTGAAACTAGTTTAATTTTTTGCTCTTATTACGGGCCACACCCTGTATACAATAGAATTAATAACAAGCTAATTTAAAGTACCTATCACCAAGAAACTCTGGCTACGAATAATAGCACTTAGAAATTAATAATTTATTCAAGACATTTTAAAACAAGTGCAGTGTTTTCATTCTTAGAGCTATAGGAATTTTATTGAAAATCTTGCTCGCCAGACAAAACACACTTTTCCGCACTAGTGCAGTTAGAGATGGGCGCCGGCGGGTAAATACCGGGAAAATACCCAAAACTACCCAATCTACCCGATATTTACCCGTATCTACCCAAATTGTTGGGTATTTAAAATTTGTTCGTATAATTGAAGAAATTCATTATATAACTAAGATATATCAATATTATTATCGTATAAATATGAACATAAGTTAAAATAAAGTATGCAAATCACAGTCACACAACTTCTTTGTACAAAATTAATGTATATTTTTTCGACGAGTGCAATGTTCACTGATTTGTGGTGTAGGAATGTTAATTTAATTAAGCTATTTTATGCCGTATTATTTACATTTCTTTGTTAATTTGTGTATAACTATTTTACGTATATATATATTTTTCTCTTTTTTTTCGGTATTTTTTTATTTATTTTATACCTACTAGAGATGCAACGGATAGTTGTTTGGCCGGATACCGGATACCGGATATTCGGCCTAACCATCGGCCGAATATTCGGTATCCGGCGGCGGAATATTCGGCCGGCGGACAGGGTTGGGCAAAATACTGGCTTCCACGTATTTCAAATACAAATTACAAAATACATTTTTAAAAGTATTTGAAATACCAAATACAAACTACTTTGGTGACTGGTATTTGAAATACAAAATACAAATAACAGTGTTTAAAATAATGTATTTCAAATACAAAATACAAAATACTTTTCATTTTTTTTGTTTAATCATTTAGTTTTTTTAACGAATATCCTTCCCTAAAAACTTATAGGGTCATTGCGCTTGTTTTCGTCCAGCTCTAGTTTTCGTCCACTTGACGAAATTTAAGTATAAACCTACATTCCTGCACAAATTTGGACTGATTTCAATCCTTAGCTAAACAATATATCTGTCTACATATAAAAAGAAATATTTCGCAAATAGTAAATTAAAAATGAAATATATTATTTGCTAATCTGTCAAGTGGTCTAAAACTAGAGCATGGACGGAAACTACTGCAATCACCCTATCCCCTAGCTGTTGACGAAAAGTTCCGCGCAGAATAGCTCGCGCATTGCACCTATTTGCCCTTGTACAAGTCGTACATTATATTTTTAAAAACGTTCCATTTTAGGATCATAGAATTTAATAAAATGTATTTTGGAGAAATGTATTTTGAAGCTTGAAGTATTTGAAATACAAAATACATGTGAGTGCAGTATTTGAAATACCAAATACAAAATACTTTTCCATGTAGTATTTGAAATACAAATACAAAATACTAAAATGTATATTTTTTTTTTTTTTAATTTATTTAGAAAACAAACAGCCTTTTACAAATAAGTCTTACAAAAATTATTAAAAATAGGCCTAAAGTTTCATATATTACTAGGTTGACTATTACAATAAAGGTAGTAGGTTACTTAATTATAAATTACCCGAAGGTATAGTTGTGAATACTACACGCAAATAAAATAAGAAAACAATGCAAAATATAACTAAAAATATTATGTAAACCTGTGTTGTGTACAATAAAGTGATTACTACTACTACTACTACTATAACTAAAAACAATTTTTTCAATTACTAGAAAACAAAATATGCCGAACTTTGTTCTTGAAAACGGACAAACTATGAATAAAAATGTCTATATCATTAAGCGATTCATTATACATATTACAAGTGCGCCTAAAGAAAGAATTTTTAGCATACTGTGTGCCACAGGAAGAAATAGAAAAGGTAGGTTTAGAACGTGAGTGGTACCGAGAAATTTTGAAGGAAATGTTTTCTAATAGTGGGTTGGAATCTATATGATTTCTAATAATTTTAAATAAGAATAAAATATCTAGATATGCTCTTCTTTTTTCCAAAGGAGGAAGACTATGTCTAGCTGCTGACGAAAGATAGTCACAGTTATAGCGGCCGGTTGAAACGAACCCCTTAAGCTAAGCTTATCTAGACGATCACGGCCCATGAATATAAAGAATATCCCTCAAAATTTCATGACCCTTTAGTTAAAACAATTGAAAGTTAACCTAGATTTCCCCTAAACTGAATACTTACCATAATTGAAGATCCTAAATCTAACCTTATCAGGACCAGGGCTCCATGCATGTGTGGCTTATCTTACACACTAAATTGGCCAGGCTTGTGATCAAGTGGTAGGAATCTACATTGCGAAGAGTAGTAACTCAGGATCTTTAGAGAGAGAGAGGCATATTAGCAAACAACAGAATAAGTTTAAAGACATTTATTAACGGAAAAATTGATTTTATACTACTTTGGTTGACGAGTTTTGATTTTGGTTTATTTATTTTTTAGCCCTATGATGTTACCTGCCTAACAACTAGCCCTAATAGTCTCTACCATGGTTTTGTAACCTACTGGACTGGCAGAAAAATCCCACGAAAAAAAACTGACCAGTATGCCTAACAACGCGATTTGTTATGAAACGGAACGAAAATCTAAAGCTCAATCTAAATTATTTAAAAACTTTGATTAAAACAAAGCTAATGTATATAAAATTGCAAAGCTATGAGTCTATACTTAAGTTGAATATAAAAAGAATCATTTAAATTGTATTTGACGAGAGATCTGGTAGGCGCGAAGGTTCCATGACGACACAGACCCTGTAAATTATTTAAGCAGTAGTATTCTGATAGACAATATCTAAGCCCTAATTCTTACATGCTTCCAAAACATCTACCCGACAAACAAAACCAGATTAAAGCCCATATATAAATACATACAAATAAATTTTAAACTGTTCAAGTTTCAATCATTATTTATAAATGGTTATGAACACAGAATGCAGGAGAGGTTCTCTTACTCCCACAGACTTACGGCTTCGCTCAGCTATCCGTTGTTCACCATATCATGAAATCTGAACAAGTTTTGGCATACTTTTTTTACGCCAGGCCTTATTCTTCTTACAAGGCTTCATTCTAATTTTATTCACATTTTATAAATCACTCAACTTCTCCAGAGCAAAAACATTTTATTTTCAATAATTCAGTATCAAATCTCCTTGGAATCAAAATTTCCTTGTTTAATTTCAATAGCACACAACTTCATATTGTCATAGTTGAAGTTTTAGCAGATCATAGAAAATAATGAAGAATACGCATTGTCAACAGTAATATAAAGAAAAATTCAGTATAATCACTAAAATTCTATCTGTAAAACCAGATTAAAGCCCATATATAAATTCATACAAATAAACTATATACTATTCAAGTTTCAATTCATTCTATATGGTATAGAACACAGAAAGCAGTTGAGGTTTCTTTACAACCGCTAACTTACGGAATCGCTCAGCTATCCGTTGTTCACCACATCATGAAATCTGAACAGGATTTTGGCATACTTTTCTATACCAGACTCTTTCTCATTGATCGAGGCTTCATTCTAATTTTACTCATACTTTATAAGTCTCTCTAATTATAGCAAATCATAGAAAACAATAAAGAATTCGCACTGCCATCAGTAATCTAAAATAAAATCAGTATTAAGTTTTTCAAATCAATAAAAATCACTACTTTATGAATATATAAACACTCACCCGGAGACTTGAAGGCTTCTTTGAAGTGGGTAGCTCAGGATTCCCTGGAACCTGCTCTGATGCTCAGCTACTTGTTCAGCTGAAGTCGCTCGAAGATGTTCGGAGAATGCCTGCTAGGGCTCCGCTGAAGTCGCTCGATGATGTTCGGAGAATGCCTGCTAGGGCTCCGCTGGAGTCGCTCGATGATGTTCGGAGAATGCCTGCTAGGGCTCCGCTGAAGTCGCTCGAAGATGTTCGGAGAAAGCCTGCCAGGGCTCCGCTGAAGTCGCTCGAAGATGTTCGGAGAAAGCCTGCCAGGGCTCCGCTGAAGATGTTCGGAGAAAGCCTGCCAGGGCTCCGCTGAAGTCGCTCGAAGATGTTCGGAGAAAGCCTGCCAGGGCTCCGCTGATGTCCCAGGCTGCGCAGGCTGCTCCTTTGGGGCTCCTCTTCGGTCCTTGGGGCTTCTCTGGATCCTCTTCTTAGTTCTTCTTCTGGAGCTCTTCTTGGTTTGGCTGCTGTAGACTGAATGCCTCTCCTAGCTTTTGGCTCTTCTATTTATACCCCTATATATTTGGTATTATTTTGTTTTGTTTGTTTCCTTGGTTACGAACGTCGCCTTCGTCACCATCGTCACCATCGTCGCCTAAAATATCTTTGTACTCTTCTAACAACCACATCATGCATTTTTTTAGCTAGGGAGTGCAAGCAAATTTGAACTTTATATATATGAAATTAAGGTCCATTTTTCAATGACCCCGTATACTGCAAATTTTCCTATGAGAATTGTTTTTCTTACTTTTTACAATAATTGCTAGTTTTCAAGTGATTTTTTAAGCTAAATTGGATGTATTTATTTTTTATCTACGATTTTCAATAAATTTCTTTCATCAAAACTCTATACTTTTGAAGTAATGGACAAAAACAATCTAACATTTTATTTGCATGTTTATGAGGAATTTTGGAGTGTTCCCACTCTTATTTATGGCTAAAACTAATTCTTAAGCTTATAATCTAATTTTCTATTGCATCATTTAACAATACAAACATTATTTTCATGTTTTTTTTTACAACTGAACTTTCCTTATAAAAATTCCATTAGTACTAGTAAAGATATGATCATTTATTAACTAAATGACCCACCTTATATACAATATACTATATAAATTGACTAAAATACACTTCCCTTAATCCTCCAAATCCTTCTGATCTCACAATGGCATACATAATTAGACTTTTCTTGGTCTATATTCATACATAATTACACTCAAGAATCTTATGTAAATTTAGATCTTATAATAAAAATATTATAAAATCTCAATGCCTTATTTAATTACATTCTACATAAATGAATCATGATATGCTTCTATAATTTTAACGATTATTAGCTAGAACAGGTTCTCATTTTTCATTTTATTTGCTTATCCCATATATGTATAATGAAAATATTTATTTTAATGAATTGACTAATTATTAAATTCCTATGTACCATACACATATAATGACTCATTTGACAATGAAATTATGTATATCAGTTCTCTAGTTTTTTAGAAATTAACAAAATTAAGTTTTTTATTTCATTAAGCGAACACTAATATTGTCATACTTAGACATAAGTAATGTCTGCAATGCTTTATGTAAACCATATATCTTTCTATCTATTTATTTATGTTTACAGTTTATATAAAACATCTTTACATATAATCAAACTTATAATTAATTAGTTTAATGATGACAGAGAACATTTTTATGAATAAATTTATTTTTCCCAATAATTCTTTTCTATGTAAAAACATCTTTATATGTAACTAAATGCCCATAACTTTGATGAACGTGCACAGAGGTCATCTGTCTCGTTACACGGTTCTATAATCAAGGGACTTACAGAAAATTTTCTGAATCCTTTCAAGTCGAGACTTATGAATACCGAAATGTGGGCTCCAAACAACACTGCCAAACTCCAAAATACTACGGACGAAAGAGTAATACAAGACTTTTAACGTGAACGTACTTTTGAATGGTTTACTTAAACGCAAGATCATGCCTAACTTTTTATATGCTCTCGTCACAATATTATCTATATGTTCATTAAAGGAGAGTTTAGCGTCCAGAGTAATCCCTAAATCTCGAATCGACGACTCACGTGAGACACTGCTACCAGCTAGTTTATAATCAAAAGTGATAGGATTATGTTTACGGGAAAACGTGATAGTATAGCATTTCTCAGCGTTTAGAATTAAATGATTTCGCTGACAATAGTCCTCAAATTGTGACAAATCGGATTGTAACGCAACACAATCATCATAATTTCTAATAGTCTTATATATTTTAGTATCGTCTGCGTAAAAATGCAAATGCAAATGTTTCAAATACGTATTTCAAATACATGTAATTTAAATACTGCCCAACCCTGCCGGCGGAACTATACCTTCATTTCGGTTTTTCAGGTGAGCATTGTGCAGGTTTGACCTGTTTCGTAGTGAACGTTCGCGCGGACTCTTTTCTAGGTTCAAAATGAGTGCGCGTGCAAGTCGGTTGAATGTTTAAATTGTTTTAAAGTAATAAACGAGTACGATTATGACCGTTACTGTTACATAAATCCAAATTGGTTACTCCGAAATCAAGCAAATTTACCATCCGGTATCAGGCCGGATAGTAGGTCACTATCCGGTATCCGGCCGGATAGTAAAATGATTGCCGGATAGGCCCGATACCGGATAGTAACCGAATATCCGGTGCATCTACCTACCTACTATTTTTAAATTGTTTTCATATTTTGGTTTTGATAAATTCTACATTTTATTTTATTTATTGTTTAAAAAAGTAATTTTTTCGTTAGGTATATGGCCAAATTTGATTTACTGAAACCGGTTTGGATGAAATTTTAAGTGTATCTAGATTGTTTGAAAACACAATATGACCCAGTAGGTGGCACTGCTATCGGTATATATAGTGTTTTCAAACCATCCAGGTACCGGTTGAAATATACACAAAATTTCATCCAAATCGGTTTCAATAATAAAATTAGGTGATATACCGACAGCAGCGCCACCTACCGGGTCCAATAGTGTTTTCAAACAATCCAGGTACCGGTTAAAATTTATACACAAAATTTCATCGAAATCGGTTTCAGTAAATAAAAATAAGTTCAAAAACTAAAACCAATTCAAAGCTATCCTCTGAATCTGTGTAAATATATAAAAAAATGATAACTCTTATAATTTTCCTATATGATAATTTCAGATAAGAATTCTATCTTGTTTCATACTTTTTAGAGCGCGATTTGCAGTAGTCGGGTTTTAGTTTTTGGACTTATTTTTTATTTAATTAATTTTGGGGTCAGGATTTCGTTACTTACATTAATATTTGAAGTCACCTTCGGCGCCTGGCTTTGGAACGCGTACAGCGAGCCTCGTACGTCGGGCTACGCCCCACTCTTTTAGTATGAGGGCGCCTTCAGCGCCCGGCTTTGGAAGGCGTACATCGTGCCTCGTACGTCGGGTTACGCCCGACTCTTTTAGTATAAGGGCGCCGAAGGCGCCCGGCTTTGGAACGCGTACATCGTGCTTCGTACGTCGGGCTATGCCCGACTCTTTTAGTATGAGGGCGCCGAAGGCGCCCGGCTTTGGAACGCGTACAGCGAGCCTCGTACGTCGGGCTACGCCCGACTCTTTTAGTATGAGGGCGCCGAAAGCGCCCAGCTTTGGAATGCGTACATCGTGCTTCGTACGTCGGGCTACGCCCGACTCTTTTAGTACGAGGGCGCCGAAGGCGCCCGGCTTTGGATCGCGTACATCGTGCTTCGTACGTTGGGCTACGCCCGACTCTTTTAGTATGAGGGCGCCGAAGGTGCCCGGTTTTGGAACGCGTACAGCGAGCTTCGTACGTCGGGCTATGCCCGACTCTTTTAGTATGAGGGCGCCGAAGGCGCCCGGCTTTGGAACGCGTACATCGTGCTTCGTACGTCGGGCTATGCCCGACTCTTTTAGTATGAGGGCGCCGAAGGCGCCCGGCTTTGGAACGCGTACAGCGAGCCTCGTACGTCGGGCTACGCCCGACTCTTTTAGTATGAGGGCGCCGAAGGCGCCCGGCTTTGGAACGCGTACATCAGGCCTCGTACGTTGGGCTACGCCCGACTCTTTTAGTATGAGGGTGCCGAAGGCGCCCGGCTTTGGACCGCGTACAACGCGCCACGTACATCGGGCTACGCCTGACCCTTTTAGTGTCGCCTTTTGGACCGAGTCCGGTGCGTCACATAGGTACGTTTCAGTATGCTTCGCCTGACCACTGCGAATTTTAACGAGGTGAATATACTAAGATTACTAAGCAACTTTTACCATGGGACCTAACCCGATCTCGTAAAAAAATTTGCTGATCTGGACTTCTATACCTATTCACATTATAAAATATTGCAGGTCATTTTAAAAAACACCATGTATATAGTGGCCAAACAAATTTCTTTTGAAAAATCCTTCTTGTATCGCCGTAGTCGCGTAACACGCGGATAGATAGAATCCAGAGCGATTGTAGATTCGTAGTTCGAATTACCTACCCGATAAATTAATGTTCTATCGGGTGCATGCAAGCAAAGCCGGGTGCAAAAGCTAACAATATGTATATATTTGAAATGTGCTAATTGAGCTCTTTCAAATGATATACAATACGTCATCATTACTTATTTGTATTTTTTTGGTTCGTGACTTTATGACCTCTAGAGGGCGCCGTGTTCATTTTTTTGTGACGTAAGACGATTCGAATGACACGTCGTTTGTCAAATTTCAATGAGTACTTTAGAAGTTATGAGGGAACAGATGAACATACATACATACATACATACATACATACATACATACATACATACATACATACATACATACCCACAAACATACCGGTCAAAATCATAACCCTCCTTTTGCGTTGCCGTAGTCGGGTAAACATTAGGTGATATACCGACAGCAACGCCACCTACCGGGTCCAATAGTTTTTTCAATCCAGATACCCGTTGAAATATACATACTTATACACAAAATTTCACCCAAATCGGTTTCAGTAAATCGAATTTGGTTATATACCGATAGCAGCGCCACCTACCGGGTTCTATTGTTTTTCCCAACCCTTCAGGGACCCATTGAAATATACACACCAAATTTTATCCCAATCGTTCCTGCCGTTTAGGAGGAGTAGAGTGACAAACACACGTATTGTAGAATGTATGTATTAAGATATTAAACATTTGACAATTTCCTTAGTCAATACAAATATTTTACATTTTATGGAACTACATTAATATCAAAAAAACTGTTATTTACATTATCTCAATTCAATTTATTACTCCGTTTCCAACTTTTATTTATATCCACTCATTTGGGTAGAAAAGGTAAATACCGGGTAGATTGGGTAAATACCCGATATCTACCCCGGGTATTTACCCGCCGCCCATCTCTAAGTGCAGTACGAGAAAATACCGTACAAAGGTTGTCAGGCGCGGTAGGTATCTCTGTTAAATGTTTGTGATACATGCTTAAATAAATTCAGATTTGTTTTACAAATAAGGTGCAGCGGGGTAAGTTCAACTAATCGAAATATCTTCCATGTTTTACATTATTAACTAGAGTCACACACAACACGCACAGCACATCTTTTGCGCTATCTGGGCATATATGGTACTCTAGTTAATAATGTAAAACATGGAAGATATTTCGATTATTTGAAATTACCCCGCTGCACCTTACAGCACTTTCAAATATAAAGAGGCACGGTAGAGTCAAAAGATTAAGTTTTTGAAGTGAAAACTTCTTTAGCGGCGCTGTGCACTTTTTGAGGTGGGGAAAAAATGATAAACTCGAGACAGCGTAAGGCGTCTCTCCTCTCTTTCTACCGCACGGCGAAAATGTATGCCTTAGCCTGCTGTTTCATGTAGGCGTCGCAGGGCGCTTCGTGACTTATGTTATGTGTGACGGACAATGTCATTTTGATTTAAATGCCATCTAGTGAGTTTCCCTCAAACTGGTATTAATATAACGGTAGTACCAGTAGTACTCAGTGATGTGCTTAGGGTGTGCTTAGGGGTTTCAAGTAATGCGACGATACAACGCTAGATGGCGTTAACCTCAATTATACATAGTGCTGCAGACATTTTGCACTATATGGGCCTGTTATTAATATTTTGAGTTACAATGTCGTTGAGTTTTCACTTCTGCCGGCACTCCCAGAGTGCAACCCGTTGTTTTTAAATAAGCCTTAGTATAGAAAAGAGACAAGTGTTTAAACGGGCAACGTCATTATTTCATTCTCATTCTTTTTTTTTTAATATGCAACAAAGCTATCCAATTGATCATAAATGGTCATGCACTATTGCTACTGGGTGTACATCCGTGATAAAAAATACATCAAAACTTACAACTCCAATTGACGTCAGTTTACACAGCGCGAAACAAGACTCGTTTGAGGTTTTCTGGCAATATTCTTCAATCGACTTCAGTCTTTCGGGTGTTATCTTAAAATAACCGTTAAATAATTAGTGCACGGGGAAATTAAAAAGGAGAGTTAATAGAGACCTATGTAAATCACACTTGCGAACAATTAAGTTTTGGCAAAAATTTCTTTTTTAGTACAAGCATTTATCGCTGACTGTACTTTTTTCCCACAGACAACTAATGCTCATCGCGACAATTCTAACTAACCACGATTAGGTTGCGTTGTTTCATCACAGAGTTCCTATGGCCACCTCCTGTCTCCATCATCAGATCAGCTCGATGATATCATATTAATATTGCATTGTCCCCCGACTTACATATGCATGCAAATTTTGCTGCAAATTTAACTTGCAAGATTTGATTGCAGACCCACACACAGACAGACAACGGGACAGGTGAAACGAAGTAAAAAGCTTCTAAAATGCGAAATAACAGTTTTGAATGATTCTCGGTTAGTTTCAATAGACTTATAACGACTGGGATATGGCACCCTATATATTCATTCTTAATCCGATCCTTTCTCGTCGCTCCACACATCCATCTCAGCATTCTCATTTCCGCTGCGTGCACTCTTCTTTCATCCGCTACTTTCGTCGCCCAGCATTCTGATCCATACATTACAACAGGTCTCACGATCGTTCTGTATATTTTCCCCTTAAGTTTAAGGGGCATTCGTGGATCGCAAGTTGTTCCAGAGACCTGTCGCCATTTCATCCATCCCGCATTTATTCTATTTTTCACGTCTCGGTCGATGTTTCCGTCACTTTGGATCAATGACCCAAGGAGCTCGAAAGTCTTATGCGAAATATGTTTCAATACGATAAAATAACAGATATCGCCCGCCATTTTATTTACACAGGCTGTTGTTTTAGTCACCTGCAATAATTTATATGCAGGGTGAATTTACATAGGTCATACTGAGCAACTTTTACTAACTACAGGACCTACCCCGACGTGAAAAAAAAATTGACTCTCACATACAAAATATCAACAGGAGCACAGCGAATATATATAAAACAGACATTTTTTTTCGGCTACAAATATAATGACCACCAATAATACTTATGCTTATATACTTTGGTACCCTAAATAAAAAAATCATGCTTACCAAAAAAAATTACTGAACACAAAAAAATAAGGCCTAAAAATACAAAAGTACCACCATTTTAATTACGACTGCACTTCAAATTGTATTCAAATACCAAATATTTTGAATTAATATTATATTGAATGATCACCAAAAATCATTAATGATCACCAAATCTTGAAGACCAAATTAATGCGATATTTTCACCTAAATAAACCACTATGATTACCAAAAAATGTATACATATTACCAAATAAAGTACACTGATGCCAAAATTACTAGCCCCTCCCGCTCAACCCCCCGTACCCCGCACCGCATACCTACCTTACCTAATCTACTTTTCTGGTAGCATTTCGTTATGCTACTAGAAAAGAAAGTCAAACTGCTATCAGTTAAGTGGGTTAGGTTAGCACTGCGACCCTTACAGAAACGAAATGGTACTAGATAAGTAGGTTAGGTTAGGTTTGAACTGCGACCTTTACAGAAACGAAATGCTAGTATAAAAGTGGGTTAGGTTAGGTTAGAACTGCGATCCTCACAGAACCGAAATGCTACTAAAAAAGTGGGCTAGGTTAAGTTTCAACTGTTACCCATACAGATACGAAATGCTACTAGAAAAGTGGGTTAGGTTAGGTTTGAACTGCGACCCATACAGAAACGAAATGCTACTAGAAAAGTGGGTTAGGTTTGCTATCCTATTAAAGCAAATGACTCCAAAATAATAATTATTCTAGAAACGAAATGCTACTAGAAAAGTGGGTTAGGTTTGGTTTGAACTGCGACCCTTGCAGAAAAGAAATGCTACTAGAAAAGTGGGTTAGGTTAGGTTTGAACTGCGACCCTTACAGGAAAGAAATGCTACTAGAAAAGTGGGTTAGGTTAGGTTTGAACTGCGACCCTTACAGAAAAAAATGCTACTAGAAAAGTGGGTTAGGTTAGGTTTGAAAGGCGACCCATACAGAAACGAAATGCTACTAGAAAAGTGGGTTAGGTTAGGTTTGAACTGCGAACCTTGCAGAAAAGAAATGCTACTAGAAAAGTGGGTTAGGTTAGGTTAGGTTTGAACTGCGAACCTTGCAGAAAAGAAATGCTACTAGAAAAGTGGGTTAGGTTAGGTTTGAACTGCGACCCTTACAGAAAAAAAAGCTACTAGAAAAGTGGGTTAGGTTAGGTTTGAAAGGCGACCCATACAGAAACGAAATGCTACTAGAAAAGTGGGTTAGGTTAGGTTTGAACTGCGAACCTTGCAGAAAAGAAATGCTACTAGAAAAGTGGGTTAGGTTAGGTTAGGTTTGAACTGCGACCCTTACAGCAACGAAATGCTACTAGAAAAGTGGGTTAGGTTAGGTTAGAACTGCGACTGTTACAGAAATAAAATGCTACTAGAAAAAGGTGACGAAGTGGATTAATTAATTTAATAGGATAACGATAATTATATTAAATATTTGCACATTTTTAATTAAAATGTGGTTACAATTTTGGTGGTCATTTACTATTTTTGGGTTTACAATGATTATTTTGGAGTCATTTGCTTTAATATGGTATCAAGATTTAAAAATTTGGTTAGAATTTTACATTAAAATGGAGTTCTAATTTTGGTGGTCATTTACTATTTTTGGGTTTACAATGATTATTTTGGTGTCATTTTCTTTAATAGGATAGCAAGATGTAAAAATTTGGTTATCATTTCACATTAAAATGGGGTTTGAAATTTGGTAATCATTTACTATTTTTGGGTTAATAATGATTAGTTTGGTGTCATTTCCTTTAAAAGGATAGTAAAATGTAATAAAATTGGTAATCATTTCACATTAAAATGGTGTTATAATTTTGGCGATCATTCATTATTTTAGGGTGGTAAAATAGATTTTTTTGGTATTAAATTTTACTAAATCTGGTGATCAGTTAAATAGCAGCCATTTTTTTCCGCATTTTGGGGGTTTGTTTGGTCCCATAGTTAAACTTGCTCAGTATATTCACCCCGTAAATGATTGCAGGTGACTAATAAACATCCTGTAGGTACTTCCTGTAGTTTGACGTAAAGTCATGAAAGGCAGAAGGCGGTATACAGCCACAAATTAAAATTGTGTAAAATATTTTATCCACACACATATCATAAATCCTCTATGATACCTTCAAATTCCGTAAGTAATGGCCCCAGAATGGACCACATTACGATAAACTGTTTTGTTACAGCAAACTTCCCATATGTGAAAATGTTGTATTAGTTTCATTACTATATCAAAAGCGATTAGGTAATGACATTCAAATCTGGAATATCTCAAAAAAAAAGTCGAGATGACGTTTTATTCGAAATGAAATGTCAATTGCATACGAGTACAATGTTGACAAATCTCACATGTTAGTTGGTATCGAACAATATGGCAATCGATCCCGACCCTAGTTTGTCTCTGAATAAAAATAAACTACGGATGCGTGACGTGCGTGAAAAAAGTTTTCTTTTGCCGCCATTTGACGTACAGTTTATCTTTTAACTAGTTTGTAACTAAAACAATATTTTTTTTTGTTGTTTTTAAAGTAACTATACACATAAACGTTTCGTGTAAAATGTTCGATAAAGATATTTCAGAGACGCCACCTCATATCCGCGATATTGAGGTTATAATATGAGGTTGGTGAATATACAGAGTGTACCTAGCCATTGGACAAAGCCGAAATGTACATATGCATTAGGGTATTTAGAACCAGTATACAAAGTATCATAACAATCGGTGTAGCGGTTACGAAGAAATTAACAAATTACGATTTTTTTTACTTTGGAGCAACCTGTATGTGTAAGTAGCTCCTGAGGTAATAAATAGTGGTATGAAACCTTCTTCGACCGTTTTGATTATCTTTATTATTTGTGACATTAATAAGATTCTGACTTTTGATAAATGTCATCATCGCCGCACATTTTCAAACAAATTGTCAAAAGCACTGCCAATTATTAATACAGTATGTTTCTTTTTGTTGTCGATTATTGGAAATAACTTTTTTTTGAAAATTTATTTTTTTATCTTTTGTTGTAATTGAAAAAATATTACCGTTACAGCATTTCTGAGAAGTAATCCTACGTGGGATTACAGGGTTTGTCCAATGGCTAAGGTCACCCTGTATATCATAGAAAGTTTATTATGTGTGTAGATAAAGCAGTGTATGTAACTGTACATAATTAGGCATTAAATACTCGTGTGGTTCTATCATAAAACTCACTTCGTTCGTTTCATAAACCCACACTCGAGTTTTGATGCCTTTCATTATGTAGCAGTCACATAAACTACTATTTTTATCAGTCATCCAGATATGAAACGAATAAAATGAAATTGGAAATAAAATGGGTTTATAACTCCTGCTAAACCTGCGTGTGAAAAACCACGCTTTATTAGCAAAGGTCATGAAACAGTTATTCTTCACACAAGATAGCGGGCGGCCATCCTTTACGCTTTATTAGCAAGGGTCATGAAACAGTTATTCTTCACACAAGATAGCAGGCGGCCATCCTTTACGCTTTATTAGCAAAGGTCATGAAACAGTTATTCTTCACACAAGATAGCGGACGGCCATCCTTTACGCTTTATTAGCAAGGGTCATGAAACAGTTATTCTTCACACAAGATAGCGGGCGGCCATCCTTTACGCTTTATTAGAAGGGTCATGAAACAGTTATTCTTCACACAAGATAGCGGGCGGCCATCCTTTTGCTAATGTGTAAAAGTTTGAACATTACACTTTTTTGGAATATTGAATTTTTTATATTATTTCTACTTTTTGAATCACGAGCTCGTTCGATCCTCATGGATAACAAAAAGTTCCAAGATGTTTATTTCCAATAATAAACGTTTACCTCGCCTTCCTGTCCGGGCTCCATCTCATTCCCGTTGTCTTTATTATTTAGTACCTATAAACACAAAATATTTAAACACATACTTACAAAATATGGATAGGTACTACCTAACTGGATATATCTGTCACACAAAGTTAACTACTAATATTCCGAAAACCATTTTAAATTAATAAAACGTTTTGAGAAATACCATTTCTAAAATAATTATTTTGTGTTTTTTTCTTCATGTAAAATAAAAATCGATTGATTTATTCGCTTTCATTTTATTTTAAATAATGATTGCGAGAATTATACTTATTCGAATACAAAAAAATGTGTTCTTTTTCTTTAAAATTAGGAACAGATTTTTCTTGTTCTTATTAAAAACGAGCTTTTAATATTCCCCATAGAGGGCATAGAGTATAAAATCAACTTTTCACATCACCTATTCGGAAAAAGGCTTTTTCTTCCCCGCTAGGAGGGATCTAAGTGGCACTTTTCCTCCCTGCTAGGGGGGATAAAGTGGCACATTTCTGTTCTAGGACACTGTTTTTGTTATTTTTTGCATTTTTTTTAGCTTGAATAATATTTTAAAGCATAATAATTGGGTCAACACTAAGATTTTTTTATTTTCCTCATAGTTGATCTGAAAAGCAGTATGTGTCACACGGTATGAAAATTATTTCGTCTTGGGCGTTAACACTTGAATCCTTCATGACGCTCAGGATTCTACTTTAGAATCCCGAACGTACGTAGGATTCACGCCCTTGACGGAAATATAATATCATTTTGATCCCTTGTAACACAAACTACTATTATATTTCGTTCGTTTCATTCTTCAGATATAACATTTACCAGGTAGTCCTTTAAACCTACAGGCGACTTTTGCACTATATTAAGAGACAGTTATTTGACTATTGAACTGATTTTTTTTTTGTTCATTCATTCGTTCCCCTACCCTTCCCGTTCGTTCCACCATCATGGTTGCTCATTCTTTTTTCGTGCACGGCGACGAGCGCACGCGCCCTTTACCTCCTCGGCTACGACATTATTACCTACAAAAATGTCGAAGCGCACAGCTAAAGACAAGTTAAAATATTACCGTGAAAAAATTAAACGACTTGAAGATCATAAAAGACGATACAGGATCATTTATGATTCGTCTTCATCGGAAGATGAAGGTAAGTTGTTTGTTTTATTATTTAGTGTTAAGAAGTGATTAAAATGAGCCGACATAGGGATTGACTGCGAGTCTCTAACTATGATCATATAACTATCGGGGTTGACCGCGAGTCTCCAACGATGCAAATAAGCAGAACAATGCGCGCAATCTTCAGTAGATGCGCGTTACTCTGCGACACAATTTTTTTCTCAACCTACCCCCAAGAGAAAATATTTTCCATAAAATGTAATAATCACTTCTTTTTTTGTTTTAGATGTTGTAATGGAAAATCCAGATGGTTCCGTACCGGCTCATGATCCTATTATACAGGAACCACAGCAAAACATCGAAAATCCCGTACCGGAACATAATAGTGATGTCCCGATACCGGACCATAATAACGAGATTCCTGCACCTGAAAATCAGGCAGATTTACCCATGTCGTCAGCTCAACCCGAGCTTGACCCGGACATGCTGCTGGCTCTCGGGGAATCGACCGAGGATACCCCCGAGTATGGCGAAAAAATCCACGATAATTTATCGAAACTTTGGTTACCGTTACTCAAAAAAGGTATGACAAATGAAGCCAAAGATAAAATCCGAAAAGACTATTTGGTTCCCGACAACTGTCGATTGCTACAAGCACCAAAA
This sequence comes from Cydia splendana, assembly GCF_910591565.1. NCBI lineage: Eukaryota > Metazoa > Arthropoda > Insecta > Lepidoptera > Tortricidae > Cydia > Cydia splendana. The sequence continues at coordinate 49,660,075 of NC_085987.1, read as the reverse complement.
TTAAACGTGGAGATTTCAGCAGCCGTACCCGATATGGTCCGAAACCGAGACAAAAACCTAGCTGCAGCGCAGCAACAACTTGGCCACGGGATCGCTGCCGTCAATAAGGCCATGGATATTCTAATTAAATGTGTAGATTCCAACGGAATCGAAGCTATGAAACACCTCAGCAACGGCTGCCGTATTCTGTGTGACCTTCATGCGTCATCTACTCAAAGCCGCATAAAACTTATCACACCTAGTCTCGATAAGACGTTCTTGCAAGTTATTCAAGACACAGAACGTGATGATACCCTGTTTGGTAATAAATTGTCCGAGAAAATCAAGGCAGCGAAGACCATTGAAAAACAAGGTCTCCAAATCAAGAAAACGTCCCCAAAGAAACCCGCGCCTGCACAGCCGTCGACAAGTCGAGCGTCGTACTCGGGAAACTGGTCAGCGCCCCCTCGTTACGCGTCGAACAGGGGGGGGCGGAGAGGTGCTCGCAGGCAGACGAATTACACCCGTCGGACGTTTCCAGCTCCACAACCGGCCAAGACATCCCCTGCGACCAAGACACGTGCCCAGGCACCGTAACGCAGGTACATGCCGGCCGAATAAGTCATTTTTATAACTGTTGGCTAAAAATAACATCGAACGACATGGTTTTAGATTGGGTCAGATATGGCTACTCAATCCCATTTAACTCGGACGTAAAACAAACATTTGTTCCATCAAACACGCTCGAACAAAGTGAAGTAGCTGATATGAAATTGGCTATACAAAAGCTGTTAGACTTAGGAGCCATATCTGAGTGCCCTAAAGTCAAAAACCAATATATATCTAAGGTTTTTCTTGCCCCAAAACCTAACGGAGGAAAGCGTTTTATCCTAAATTTAAAAGGTCTCAATAAATTTATTGCTCCCTGTCATTTCAAGATGGAGGATTATCGCACGGCCTCAAAACTCATTCCTCAAAATGGTTTTTTAGCCACAATAGATTTGACAGAAGCATATTTGCTTATACCTATAAATATAAATGACAGAAAGTACTTGAGATTTCAATTTAATAATCTGACATACGAATTTACATCAATGCCGTATGGTTTATCTATAGCTCCTAGAGTATTCACAAAGATAATGAAAGAAGTGGTATCTAATTTGAGATCTCGAGGCTGTAAGTCTGTCATTTATTTGGACGATATTCTGTGCATAGGAGATACCTTTCAAGAATGTCTAAATAATGTTAAGGAAACCTTAAAGCTATTGCAATGTTTAGGATTTGTTATCAATTATGATAAGAGTTCCTTACATCCAGAACAAACTTGTAAATTTTTAGGGTTTAACTTTCACACCCAAAATTTGACCATTGCCTTACCCGATGATAAACGAAATAAAATTGCACAATTAGTTCGTAAATTCCTAGGGCTGCCTAAATGTACCATTCGAGACTTTTCACAACTCATCGGAGTTTTAGTGTCAGCCTGTCCCGCTGTTAAATAGGGTTGGGTTTATACGAAAACCTTAGAAAGGCTAAAATATCTCGAGTTATTAAAAAATAACAATTATTTTGACGCCAAAATGAAACCTTCTTGTTCCATATTGGACGATCTTAACTGGTGGTTAAACAATATTATGACATCAAATAATTACATGAGATATCCTAGTTTTCAACTCGAAATTTACAGTGACGCATCCAACTCCGGTTGGGGTGCGGTTTGCGGGAAAAATAAGATTAATGGCGTGTGGAAATCTTCGGAACGGGACTCTCATATAAATTATTTGGAATTGCTGGCTGTTTACCTTGGATTAAAGAGCTTTGCTAAAAATATGACTAACTGTGCAATTTTGTTGCGAGTTGATAACACGACCGCCATAAGTTATATAAACCGCATGGGGGGCATACAGTTTCCACACCTAAACGATTTGTCTCGTACAATTTGGCAATGGTGCGAGAAGCGAAATATATTGATCTTCGCATCATATATAAATACAAAAGAAAACATTGCGGATCCAGAGTCTAGAAAAATAGTTAACCCGGATACCGAATGGGAACTGTCAGACAGAGCGTTTGAGTCTATAGTACAACGGTTTGGTAAACCAACAATAGATTTATTCGCTTCTCGTTCCAATGCCAAATGCCAAGATTTCGTTTCATGGAAACCCGACCCAGATGCGATAGCGGTCGACGCATTTACGATTAACTGGGGTGAAAAATATTTCTACGCCTTTCCCCCTTTTTCGTTAATTTTAAAATGCCTTAGAAAGATCGTAGACGATCAAGCAAATGGAATCCTAGTGTTTCCTTATTGGCCATCGCAACCGTGGTTTCCCCTAATGCGGAGCCTCCTTAGTTCGGAGATAATGTTTCTCAACCCGAATAAAAACTTGCTTCATTCCCATTACAGGGACTGCCACCCCCTACACAAGGGGCTTACCCTGGGGGTCGCGAAGCTCTGCAACAGTCCTTCAGTCGAAGAGGCTCCCCACCAGAGGCTATAACACTGATGTTGGCATCACTCTCCGACAAAACAATACAGCAATACGAAGTTACATATAAGCTCTGGTGGCAATTTTGCACCGTTAATTCTATTGAAATTTTAAATCCCCCGAAATCGTCAATATTGTCTTTTTTAACAGAACAATTTAATAAAAATTGTGCATATGGCACACTGAATAGTCACCGTTCAGCCTTATCCTTGTTATTGGGAGACAACGTCGGTTCGGACGATTGCGTGAAACGCCTCCTCAAAGGTGCCTACAAACAAAGACCGAACGGTCCCAAGTATAACCATACATGGGACCCTCAGGTTGTTTTAAACCGTGTTTCTCACTGGTATCCCAATACAAGTATAAGCCTGGAAAAACTGTCGAAAAAATTAGTGACATTACTGGCCATATGCACAGCGCATAGGGTTCAAACATTAGCGCTTATAAAAATCGAAAATATTGTTATTTCCCCAAACGGTGTCAAAATTGGAATTACTGACATAATCAAAACATCAGCTGCCGGACGAGAACAACCCGTTCTCTTCCTCCCATATTTTAAAGATAACGTGTCTATATGCCCTGCTACAACTCTCAGAGATTATATTTTTGTAACAAAAAATAAGAGAGTTGATAGTATAGGAAATTTGGTATTGACATGCAAACCTCCACATAGGCCTGCAACTTCTCAGACCATCAGCAGATGGATTAAAAATGTTTTGTCGGAGAGTGGCATTGACATTACAGTGTTTAGCGCGCACAGTGCGCGCCACGCCGCCACGTCGGCCGCGAGCCGCGCCGGCGTCAGCGTCGACACTATCCGCCGCACCGCGGGCTGGACCGCGGCGTCTACGTCGTTTGCGCGGTTCTATAATAGGCCACTATCGGATGAAGGACTCTTTGCGAGATCTGTTTGCTTGCCGAGTACAAGTGACAATCCTTAGATAATAAGGTTATTGATCATAATTGGATGATTTATTAATATGAATAAATGTTAAAATTAGACTGACTAATAGGGTCACGTCAAAAAATTAAATAAAAATACGATTTTGTACCTATTTATAGTTTCATTCCACCTAAGCAAAACTTTAAGACTCTAAACATCTACCTGGTAAATGTTATATCTGAAGAATGAAACGAACGAAATATAATAGATGATCAAACGAACTTCTCGAGCGAAGTTCGATCACTATTATATGAGTCGTTTCATTCGAAGATATAATAACCCTCCCTACCCTAATATGACCCCAAATTTTAAAGTTTTGCATTTTCTCTAAAGATAATGAGCAACCATGATGGTGGAACGAACGGGAAGGGTAGGGGAACGAATGAATGAACAAAAAAAAATCAGTTCAATAGTCAAATAACTGTCTCTTAATATAGTGCAAAAGTCGCCTCTAGGTTTAAAGGACTACCTGGTAAATGTTATATCTTCGAATGAAACGACTCATATAATAGTGATCGAACTTCGCTCGAGAAGTTCGTTTGATCATCTATTGTTTTAAACCTTAATACAAACGACATAAAGTTCAACACTCGACGCTTATTTCTACATCAAGGACTCTCGGCTTTTATGACAACGTATTTGTTTGTTTTTTTAGGGTTCCGTACCCAAAGGGTAAAAACGGGACCCTATTACTAAGACTCCGCTGTCCGTCCGTCCGTCCGTCTGTCACCAGGCTGTATCTCATGAACCGTGATAGCTAGGCAGTTGAAATTTTCACAGATGATGTATTTCTGTTGCCGCTATAACAACAAATACTAAAAAGTACGGAACCCTCGGTTGGCGAGTCCGACTCGCACTTGTCCAGTTTTTTCGGGACTCGGGAGGCTAGCGACTTTCAATTGAATGACACTGTGACAAGGTAAGAAATGGGTCGGAAATTAATTGTTTGACTATACCTACTTACTTAAATATAATTATACATACATACCTACTTACTTAAATATAATTATACATACATACCTACTTACTTAAATATAATTATACATACATACCTACTTAGATGCATACATAGAAAGCATCCATCACTCGGGAAAACCTTACAGTAGGTACTGATCACACACAAATTCGAACCCAGGACCACTAGTAGATAGATAGATAGATGTACCTGTACTTACTACTCTTAGTTAATGTGTAATAAGTACAGTTACAGAACACTTCATTATGCGTGGTCCGACACGCCGATTATTAGGGTTCTGGCCGATTTTTAGGGTTCCGTACCTCAAAAGGAAAAAACGGAACCCTTATAGGATCACTCGTGTGTCACGCTGTCCGTCTGTCACAGCCTATTTTCTCCGAAACTACAGAACCAATTAAGTTGAAATTTGGTACACATATATAAGTCTGTGACCCGAAGATGGACATGTAACGTAAATAAATGAATTTTAAACATAGGGGGCACTTTTGGGGGGTAAATGAGACAGTTAAAAAACAAAGTTTTGCAAACTATATCGTGTTATACGTATATCAAATGAAAGAGCTCATTGTGAGAACCTCTGTACATATGTGGGTACATATATTACACATGGGTAGTAGTGGAAGTGTCTATTATGAGCCACTTAGAGCTTACGCAGTGAAAGAAACGTTTATTGTTTGAAAATATAACTCTTTGTCTATTTTTTGAGGTACAATCTATTTGGGGGTGGTGTGTATGTATAGGAATACCGTCAGTTTGAAAATTGTATGTCGAACATTTTTATAATTTTAATAACGCAGGAAAATAGTCTTAGGTAGATACTAGTAAGTACAATAATCATAAATCATACAAAACCGGCCACATGTGAGTCGGACTCGCGTTCCAAGGGTTTTCTTACATTACACAATTTTTAACAATGTATTTTAATATATTAATTCATGTATTTTAATATTTAATATAATAATTACTCATGTTTCACATACATTTTATGTGAAACATGAGTGAAATGTCTTTAAAAACCGGTAGAGGTCGGATCAAAAACTAAGTAATTTAAGTCCGACGTCACCCTTGTCTGCACATTTCCAATAGGTTTTTCTATCATCTATAGGTAAAGACCTATTTCGTGTAGTTTTCCAAAGGTCATTTTTTGCATATCTTCTTAAATTACTTCTAAACTTATAAAAAAAAATATTTGAGATTCTCACAATGAGCTCTTTCATTTGATATATAACACGTTATATATCTAAAAAACTTTGTTTTTTAAGTGCCTTATTTACCCCCCAAAAGTGCCTCTTATGTTTAAAATTCATTTATTTACGTTACAATCTTTGGGTCACAATCTTACATATGTACGTGTTACATACCAAATTGCAACTTAATTGGTTCAGTAGTTTCGGAGAAAATAGGCAGTGGCAGAACTGACAGGCGGACAGCCAGACGCACGCGTGATCCTATAAGGGTTCCGTCTTTTCCTTTTGAGGTACGGAACCCTAAAAAAGATGTGGCGTTGAAAGGTTAAGCGGGTATTACTGTAACTTGGCTACGTACCTGATCTATTTCTGAATTTAAACACTCTCGCAGCTGTTCGCCTTTATCGCATAAATTGTCATTAGGCTGATCGTTCACTGTAAATAAGCACAATATTGTCTTCGGTTACCGCGATAGTTACTAGAGATGCAACGGATAGTTGTTTGGCCGGATACCGGATATTTTGCCTGACCATCGGCCGAATATTCGGTATCCGGCCGCCGAATATTCGGTCGGTGGAACTATACCTACTTTTCGGTTTTTTAGGTGCGCATTGTGCAGGTTTCGTAGTGAATGTTCGCGCGGACTCATTTCTAGGTACGAAATGAGTGCGCGTGCAAGTGAGTGGAATGTTTAAATTGTTTTAAAATAATAAACTAGTACGATTATGACCGTGACTGTTCCTTCTGATTTTATATTTGTATACCAAACGGCAATAGTGAAACATAAGTAATGACTTTCAAAATCCATATAACATTACCATTGTATACCACATTGTATAAGATCTTTATTTAACCTATGTTTACAAATAAATAAATTTTGATTTTGATTTTGATTTTAAATTCAATTAGTTTACTCCCAAATCAAGCAAAGTTACTATCCGGTATCCGGCCGGATGTTCAAATAACAAGCGGCTGATCGGATACCGGATAATAACCGAATATCCGGTGCATCTCTAATAGTTAGGTACTCATGAAATAAAACTGTGTAAACGTAGTATATCACATATACTGATTGATTACATCTCGACGTTTTGAACCTTCTACAGCCGAGCGGTGGTCGTGGTCACGTGGTCAGCGAGAGACTGAGGAATAGTTATTTGTTTCACAAGGGGGAAAGTTGTTGTTTAATGCCGCTCGTGCTAATATTGATACACGACCAAGCGAAACAATCCTAAATCGAACCACGAGCGTAGCGAGGGGTGTGTAAAATGGAATCTTGAGCGTTGCGAGGGTTTCAAAGCATGAGGGTTAAACAAAATTTGCCCCCGAGTGAAACACAATTTTTGTCACCACACCAACCCGAAGAAAATATTAACTGTATGATATCAAACAAAAACAAACCAAGTCAAATCCAAATGAATCTTATTAAATATTTATCATTCATAATCATCATCTAAAAGTCGATTCAACCAGCATACACAAGAAAACAACTCAAAATTTGCATTTCATTACTTTGCCTCACATATGAATAAAATGCAACTTTGCTATCGGTTTTTGAACAATCAAGACAGCCTTTACCAGTTGGTGTGGTGAAAAAAAATATATATTCATCCGTCAAAATTAGTATGTTCAAAATTACCCACATACAAAAATTATGAACTTTAAATTTGAACGCTGGTTGTTCCTAATACAAGCAGTTGTTCCTAATACAAGCAGTTGTTCCTAATACATGCAGTTGTTCCTAATACAAGCAGTTGTTCCTAATACAAGCAGTTGTTCCTAATACAAGCAGTTGTTCCTAATACAAGCAGTTGTTCCTAATACAAGCAGTTGTTCCTAATACAAGCACGTAATAAGGGGAGTTACCGTTTAGGTAAAGGCTTTGTCGCAAAAATGGACGGCAAAGTCGATTTTGCCGTTTGAAAATAGGTCGCGAAGTACGGAGTTTATGGTCAACCAAAAACTAAAAAGTTATAAACATTGCAGTCTCGATATTGGGATTATTTACTACTATTTAGCTGTCTCAAATAGGTTGGCGTATTTTATACACTTCTATTTTAAAATTTTAAAAATAAATGATCATACAATATTTTTTGTACGTTTCCTCCTACGCCATGCTACCATCATCCGATGTCCAGACCTCCCCCCCCCCCCCTAATTTGAAATGACGTAATTTATGAATAACCCCTAATAAATACGTAAGAACGTTGCTACTGTAAAATATTTCTATAATATTTATATTTCTTGCATCATTTTTGAAAAAAGCACTATGACCCGGCTGGAAGGCTACTATTGCTGGCTTCGGATTCAATAAAACGGACTCCCAAGGTAGTCCGTTTAAAACGAATCCTCAGCCTGCAAGTAGCTACCTGCTTCCGAGCCTCGACAATAATGTGTACTACTTATAAAAGCAAAATGTCGGGCAAATGGTATGGTGAGTCAAACCTTATGCGAAACCCATAAAAACCCTTCATTTTATTATTTTAATCATTTTTAAGTGTACCTATTTATTGTTTTATTATTGTGTACGTAATTTTAATTATTTTAATTTAATATGGATCATCTGTTATCTGCAATAAAGAATTGAATATATGAATAAGGCATATCAGGCCAGTCCCTGGGATTAACACATTCGCTGCGTTACGGGAAGCATTTGGCCGTATTTGACTTTCCGCCGGTGCGGCAGCTATCTGCGCTTGTCTTACCCCCGGTGCGGCGGTGGTTTTTCTATGTTCTCGTGTGAGTAAGAAAAAGATAACTATACTCCCGATATTCTTACTTCAAGTATATTCTATTTCAAAAGAAAAAATGTACGGGAAGTATTTTTGCGTAACGCACTGAAAGGTATTTTTTTTTTATTTAGCGCGGCACGGGTTCTATTTGTCCGTACTTCATCACCCCGTACCGCACCGAAAGGCGGGTACGGAGACTACGGAGCGCTCAGATTGGTCATAGTGCTGTGCATTGTTCACGTTTGCGCGTCGATACTACATTTTATTAATGCGATAGGTCACTGTGGGCAAGTCCGTCTACAAGGCAAGTCCGTCAACACGTTATAACTTTTGAATTTGAAGGCGTATGCGACTTTGGAGTCCAGTTGATTAACCAGTTTTTCGCGCTAGTTCCGTCACTGTAAAACAGATGGCGCTGTGACAAACAACTTCAGAGCAATCCGCCTCAACAAGTCATTTCGTGTTTTGAACTCGAAGTCATAGTGCGACAGCCGTTTGAAAAAAAATTGTTAAAAATAGTTTCTGAAAAGATTGTGCATCAGAAAGTAACTACGTAGGTAGCATAAGAACCAGTTGTCTTTATTCTATTTTTAAAATATCAGAAATTAGCTTAGTTTTGTAATTATAAGTTCCACAATTTATCATATTAAAATTTGACTAAGTTGGAAAGTCCGTCTATTATGTTCAAGGCAAGTCCGTCATATGCCGGACTTTCGTTAAATCAGAGATTACCAACTGTTTTTGCGACTTTAATATTATAACGATTTGATAAGGTATCAAAAAATCCTCCTGACTTTGCGCATGATGTTACTTTATTAAATTTTCATCTCAGTAAATCAAAAGAAACGATTATAATTCATTTTAAAATTACTATTGATCTTTTATTTCGGAAATCAAAAAAATAATATATGTTTAATTATTTGCCAAAAAAGGTTTACCACCCCATTTTGGTAGTATATGCCGGATTTGCCTTTGTTTTAGAAAAATGGTGTTTATTTCGAATCTGAACCGTATATTAACAAGTTTAAAATACACTTTTCATGGTCTTGATCCGTTCTTTTTAGGAATTTAACTACGAACATATACGCACCCATAGATTGGCTGATATCATAACTAGACGGACTTCCCTTAAACTGCACGGGAAGTCCGTCTACTCGCCGAATTTTAAAAAATGCCATTGTTTTTGCTTAATTTGTGATTGAAATGATCTGTCACTAAGGCTAAACTATTAATTATTAAATTCTTCATCGTATGCGATTACAAGCAGTAACATAGGTGAATAATCAACGGAACTAGATCACTCCAAAGTCGAAAAAAAATAAAGTATGCCGGACTTCGCCACAGTGACATTCAAAACTATGACATCTATATAGAAAATTACCTACTCTAAACACAATAATTTACTGTAACGACAGTAATTTTTCCATTTTAAATTTATTCTAAGCTTAATAGCAATCGTTCGCAGACGTTTCGGCTTGTTAAAAATTAAAATTACTTACTCTAAAAGTCCGATCCCTTTTTATAATTATATGAGAATGAATAATATTTGTTTTGAACACGTACAGACACGATGACGATAATAAATATTTTGTCGATTATAAAAGTCGTTATCGATTCTTTAGTATCCCATCACTAGTGTTATATACGGCCTGTGCGGCAAGGGAAGTATATTCCCGTAAAATTAAGGGTCTTGGAAAATGCCTATATTTTTTGTAATTTTATACAGATCCGCGGGCGACGGCAGCTGTATATATGTCGTAGTCAGATCGTATAATCCGCCGTATTACATTACGGCTAGCCGTTATCACAAACAGGGGCGTTTTGAAATGCGGCGGTTCGACGATTAGCCGGATTGTCATTGCGATACGTTCTTCAATAAGGCGGCCAACGTTTAGCCGCATCGTACTACTATTTTAGATTGTAGAGTGACCAGTTCTTTCGGTCGCCTACGTAACCGGAGTTTGACAATGTTTGCAATTTAATTTATTTTTACCATGGTCCCACCGCACTACATGTGTTTCTTTTCCAAAACATTTCCTTCACAACTTAAATAGACGGAGCCCCGCAAGCGGGGCTCCTATTTCTGGGCGGTTTGCCCTTCGGGCATCTGAAGCTACCTAACGAACCTAACCTACTTACCTACCTACGCTTTTTTCCCCAAAGTGCAATGTTTTCACGGACGTCTCACTAAATCAATAGGTAGGTAGGTTAGGTTCGTTAGGTAGCTTCAGATGCCCGAAGGGCAAACCGCTCAGAAATAGGAGCCCCGCGAAGCGGGGCTCCGTCTAGTTAAGTTGCGAAAGAAATGTTTTTTGAAAAGAAACAGTCCGACGAACTCCAGATTTGATGGACACCCCAGCGTTTGTCAGGCAGCGCCACGGGTGTTAAAAATGGGAACTAAAAACTGTCAAAGCGGCGGCTAATGACTCGCTGTATTACATTACGGCTAGCCGTGTTGAAGAACGTATGACGCCGAATACATTCCGGCGGATTCTCATTCAGCCGCATTCAATCCGGCTAATCGTTAAACCGCCGCATTTCAAAACGCCCCTGTTTTTGAAAACGGCTAGCCGTAATGTAATACGGCGGATTATACGATCCGACTGCGACATATACACAAGGATATAGTCTATTAATTCGAATGACTTTTAGTTCAAATCGACAACATTCCAGGTCTGTAGGGACCTTTAAAGTCAGGACATGGTACGGGAAAATGTAGGTTGTGCCGCAAATTTGGCTTTCTCAATACGGGAAGTATATGACTCGTAAAGCACTGGCAGTAAGTTTGGGTTTTGCGCTGCCGCACCGAATGTGTTAAGTAAGGCGTGTATCAGGCCTATTAGCGCTATCTATAATCACCTATTAGGTACTTTGGATAATTCCACACATCATCATCAACTTCCTCTCGTTGTACCGGATTTTAGTACAGTTCATGGGAGCCTGTGGTCCGCTTGGCAAAGACTATAGTTTAATTTTCTGTGATATTTTTTCGGCTCAAACTATAATTTACTCTGTTAAACAAAAGCCTTTGTTTAACGGAATAAATTATGATTTGAGCAAGCACTTGCCAAAGCAACGATGTCGTTTAAAAGTAACTATCGTAATAGTATTCAAATTTATGTAAGAGCTTATTCAAAGAACAATCAGCCGCCTTACATGCATATTTGAGAATACGGTTAACTGGTAGAAAATGTCTCATGACATTAAATTCACCTTTTTTACAGTAAGTGTTTATTTTGTGCAATAAAGTATTTAAACAAATAAATATATTTACCACGGTTGCATGCTCCAGCGATATTGATCGCTTGATCTTGACTGAATAACCCCATGTCAATAGGAATCTTCATCCATTCTAGCATTTTCAATTCCACGTACCATCCGGAGTTTAAGAGCTGCAAAGTATAAGAAGCTAGAATCAATATTCCAATTAATTTACGACAGTATAGTAGGGGAGCCCAAGAGGGGATTGATATCTTGCTACCCGTAGAAACCTACCTTAACCACTTTTAACCGTGTATGTTGGTGGGGGGTCGGCGACAACTAAAAAGATCTTTTTGTTGATTTGGTTAGTTTGGTCCACAACTGATGCTATAATTGTTCTAATAATTAATCTGTCAATTATTTGTTCGCGTTTTCTTAATCTGACGGTTACAAGTTCGAAATCCGATTTTTACAATTATGGTCAGATCGTTGCCTAACTGCGTCCGTGCCCGAGGCTCCACAAGTGCCGAGAGCGTGAGTGATGGGTAGGTGTGCACCCGGTAGGTACAGCTCGCGAAGGTTTTTTAGAATAATATATTTTATTTAGGGCCTGTTTCACAATGTCCAAGTAAAGTATTGGATCTCCTCTTTTTCTTGCTTGGTCCCTCATTACTGAGAATTGTGACCACATGGTTTTGCAGTTCCTGTCATTTGTCTAAGTCATCAGTGTCGATCTCTCGTAGCCCGCGCTTGATCCATCAAGCTAGCTTGAGCACGCCTTCTGAACTTGGTCGGACCATCTAGTTGGTGGGGGGCCCTGCGGTCTTTCACCTTCCACTTTTCAGAGCACGACCATTTTCTTCAAACTTTCATCACCTCTACGCATAACATGGTCAAAGTAGTTTGATGCCAAGCTGTGACAGATTTGACGCAATTGTGCGCCGGGCCGTCTAGGGTATCCTAAGAATTTCGCCTCTAGCACCACATTTCGAATGCGTCTATCCTCTGTTTCTCTCTGGCAAGCACCTACTGTCCACGTTGCTGCTCCGTACATGGAAATCGGGAAGACCAAGGCTCTTACCAGGGTCCTTTATTATGGAAGCTGATGCACCCGCCATTGCATCTTTCGCCATAGCAATTCGGCGCTTAATCTCTGGGACACAACTTCCATCACTGTTAATTTGTCAGCCCAGAGCCCAGTGGTATATAAAGTTGGTCACTCTATCTATGCCTTGAATATCATGGGCATCTTGTAGCTTGCCTGCGCGATCTATCACCATTAGTTCGGTCTTCTGCCTGTTTACTGCCAGCCCTAGCTTGTTGCTTTCTAAAGTATTGGATAGCTAATTAACAAATAAATTAACTGCCAGATAAAACTTACTGCAAAACTTATCACTTTATCTACTAAGCTTATTTGAAGATTGTGAAACGCCAACGATGACTTTATTCGTCAGATAAGTGGCAAGTAGCTTATTCAGGACTTTAGTTAAATTACATTATCAAACAGGCCCTTAGCATTGTATTTTATTGGATATTTAGTAACAGAAGTCAAGACAGGTGCGACGACGAGCGAAGCGAGGAGGAACGTGTAAGGTTAACTGTGACCAAACAGCGCGCGCCAGAACCAACTTATTTTACACATTGCCGGTCGCGCAGCCGGTATTGTGTAGAATACTTACCTAGGCAAAGTATGAAATGAATAATATTTCATACATTAGGTACCCAAACGTTTGGTATTCTATACAGTTTGCCGGTAACATAATATACCATAATAAAGTGGCCATGCACTTTTGCAGCTGGGTGTAAATATCCGTCATAAAATGTACCATAAAACTTACGATTGCCATCTTCTCGAACATACACCACAATAAACAGGCAGGTTCGGTCTTGCGGCAATGAATAACCATCAAGTATAAACTTTCCAGTTCCAGTATAACTTGTCCCTTGAAATAACCGGGAAATAATTAGTAGAAAGGGGGCATGGGAAAAATTGTAAACGAGATATAATAGAAACCTATATAAGTACATAGACAATTCTAATCGCATCCAGCGCGGGAACGCTGCCTGCGTGTTGGGCACCCTCCCGAGGGCACCAAATTTTGATAGGTATTTTTAATTTTAGTTATTTTAATTGTAGTTAGTTTTAGTATTATATTCCTATTTATGTGTTTTAGATTTACATTTAGATATTTATTCTCATAATATGAAATTACATTATTAATTATGCTAGACTACATGAATTTATATTATGATCGTCATTCATATTTACATAATATTATTTAATAGATACAAATTAAAAATGTCTTAAAATAATTAATCTTATGTCAACAATTTTATCCATTCATGTCAAAACAAAATACGGGAATAACTAAGTACGAGTATCTCTTAAGCCGGATACTCATTAGCGAGCCGTAACCGTAACCGTTGCATGTATTGTAAACAAAAAACATAGTGTGTACGTGGTTCGCAAACCTGCTGCGATCGGTACGCGAGCGGCTCGCAGCGAGCCGACGTTTACAACGTACTCATTTCTGAACCCGTAACATTGCACGTAACTGTTACCAAAGACATAGTGTGTACGTGGCTCGCGAACCTGCAACGAACGCTATGCGAGCGGCTTGCAGCGAGCCGACATTTACAACGTACTCATTTCTGAACCCGTAACGTTGCACGTAACTGTAGCCGTTACTGTTACCAAAAACATAGTGTGTACGTTGCTCGCGAGCCTGCAACGAACGCTACACGAGCGACTCGCAGCGATCCGACAATTGTCGGTTTTTGCCGCGAACCAAAGGGCGCGCGCACTGCGCTCGTGGACGTCAAGATCAGTTGTTGCTAGCCGCTGCGAACCAGCTATATATCGAGTATTTCTTCGTCATGAGTGAATGGTCAGAAGATACGAGTAAATGTATTTAGCTGATAGACGCGTACAGGGAAAATAGTGTACTATGTAGTACTAAGTATTCTATGGAACTCCTTTCCCGATACATTCTATGAATCCCCCATCTACGTGACCGTTTATGATCATCGAGTAGGCATCTAGTATGTATACTGCACAATCGAGAAATACTTCGTTCGACATCGTGGAGTTACAAACCAAAACTGCGGATAGATCCGGCTCGTACACACTAGAACCTCGTTACTGTATCTGTTTGGTTACAGTTACAGCTCGCAAAATGAGTACGCTCGGTGAAAGCGTTCCGGCGACGTCGCGAGCCGAAACTGTAACATGCGTACACACTAGAACCTCGTACTGTATCTGGTTGGTTACAGTTACAGCTCGCAAAATGAGTACGCTCGGTGAAAGCGTTCCGGCGACGTCGCGTGCCTAAACTGTAACATGCGTACACACTAGAACCTCGTACTGTATCTGGTTGGTTACAGTTACAGCTCGCAAAATGAGTACGCTCGGTGAAAGCGTTCCGGCGACGTCGCGTGCCGAAACTGTAACATGCGTACACACTAGAACCTCGTACTGTATCTGGTTGGTTACAGTTACAGCTCGCAAAATGAGTACGCTCGGTGAAAGCGTTCCGGCGACGTCGTGAGCCTAAACTGTAACATGCGTACACACTAGAACCTCGTTACTGTATCACGCATGTTACGGTTACGGCTCGCTAATGAGTATCCGGCTTTAATGATCGTCATGTTCTAAATAAAAACTAGGTACACAGGTACAGGTAGGTAGGTAGGTAGGTAGGTTTAGTAATATATATTAATAAATGATACTACCTATAGTACATAGAAATATTATTATTTTGGCCGAATGTTTATAGTTCCTGTGTTACATTAGTATATACTTGCTATTTTCTTACCCCTCGGAGTTACACACAATGTTTTTCATCACCCTTGCGAAGAAAAAACTAAATTTTAAGCGATATAATTCTTAAATAAGTATATTAAATTAATCAAATTAAATATTTTTAAACATAAACAAAAATATTAAATAATAAACGTCGGTATTTTAAAAGTAAAACTCTCTTATACCTTTGACTTTTAAACAAATTATTTTACTTATAACCTACTTGGTTCGTATGAATTAGTGACATAATAAAAA
The DNA here is from genome assembly GCF_910591565.1 of Cydia splendana. Lineage (NCBI taxonomy): Eukaryota > Metazoa > Arthropoda > Insecta > Lepidoptera > Tortricidae > Cydia > Cydia splendana. The sequence continues at coordinate 49,644,511 of NC_085987.1, read as the reverse complement.
AGCCTAGGGAGTTATAGTTTTTTTTCACAATCCATAAATCCCGCGGGAACAATTGTCCTGGGCCATTGTCCTTCAGTAGGTACACCTGCATGAAATAAGGTCTCTTTCGAGCAAGTGTGATGAAATTGTTATTTACGATACAAGTGCGGAAAAGAGGAAATTCGCACGGGTATCGTGTAAGCATCACAATAGTTAATATCATGTATGTGGCTTTATATTGATAATCACATGTAGTATGCACCTGGCTTTATACTTTTTGGTTATTGTACGAGTATCTATGGTCATTTGGTTGACAGAGAGAACTGGCAGATTAAGCGGCAAGCGTTGCCTCGAAATTATGTTCGATTGGATCTGTTGTAATCCTGTATATCAATGTAATAAAATAAATGTTACTGGAAGCAGTGGTTTGAGTGCTAAACCCATTTTACTGAGCATTAAATCTATGAATGATTTCAATCGTACAACGTTTTACAGTACATAATTATGGCCCTTTAAACTTTTGACATATGCACGAAAAGTGCTATTTTACGCACTAGTGGGGGAAAATAGGACCATATGTACTGTAAAATATATTTTTCACCTCAGCAGCTCGAACAAGGGTACTTTGCTTCTTAAAAACAGTGAGCAAAATGCGATTTTGCTCACTGATTCATTTTGTCTCACTCAGTGAGCAAAATCGCATTTTGCTCACTGAGTATGTCTCACTCAGTGAGCAAAATGCGATTTTGCTCACTGAGTGAGACAAAATGACATTCAAGCGACCTTTATAGTCAAATGTCATTTCAACATGCGGGGTCTAATACAAGTTCGATATACTTGGGTTCTATTATCTCTGTCCCTCTAGGAATGTTCTCACTGCTTAGGGTGAAAAATTTTGTGTACTACACGAGATCAAAGTTATTTTTTACATCTCGTGCGCTTTTGAATCCCTTACTACGCTCAAGATTCTAAATTAGATTCACTCGCTACGCTCGTGAATCTATTATAGAATCTTTCGCTTGCACGGGACTCAAAATAAGCACTCGAAGAAATATCAAACTTTGATCTCTTGTTGTACAAATAATTATTTTCATCACACTTGCGAAGAAAAAAATAAGTTTAAAAAAAAACATAACTCCCTAGGGAACAAAATGGGTTATAACTCCCGCTACATAAGCGAAACATCACACTGAATAAGCAAGTGTGATGAAACAGTTATTCTTCATACAAGAGAGCAAAGCGGCAACGGCAATCCTTCTGCTGGATTTGTAGAAGTTGTAATTGTAAAAGCACTACACTTTTTTTGTAATTTTGAATTTTTTTATGTTATTATTTTCTGCTTAGAATCACAAGCTCGAGAGATCCTCATAGGTATACGAAAAAGTGTTCAAAGATTTTTATTTCCAACAGGCTACAATTTTAGGGTTCTAGTCTAATACTAGGAAGTCAGGAACGCTTAAAATAGTTTCGCCATGTCCGTCTGTCTGTCCGTCCGCGGCCTTGCTCCGTGATCTAGATCTAGTGCTAGAAAGCTGCAATTTGGTTTTCGCGGTATGGTATCAGTATTCTATACAGATAATTTTGCTGTAGGTGGTATCACTGAACAGAGGTGACGTTATTAGGGCCAGTTCAGTGTTGGGCGTAGTTAACTACTATTTATAATCTAACTACTTATTACGACTAAAAGTAGTTAACTACAAGTAGTCATAACTACATGTATTGTAACCTAACTACAATAATCAGGTTACATAAAGTAGTCGTTAATCTGATTACTGTAACCGAGTAGTTATAACTACTGACTACTTTAATACATCCATGCAAAAATCATTTTGATCTTTCTTGTCCTTGACATAAAGACACTTTCTGTGTGAAACTGTATTATGACTGTAAAATAATTAAACTGAGGACTACTAAGGAACTATTAGGACTATTTTTGATTTTGCACCATGTCATAAAAGTCATCATGGATGTGGTTTCAGCGAGTGCCGGTTTCCAAAATGATGACAGTTTTGGAATCCAACATGTCTGCCGTGCACTTTGACATAAAAGTCATCATGGGTGTCGTTTTATAGGTTTCAGGGAGTGCCGGTTTCGAAAATGATGACAGTTTTGGAATCCAACATGTCTGCCGTGCACTTTGACATAAAAGTCGTCATGGGTGTAGTTTTATAGGTTTCAGGGAGTGCCGGTTTCGAAAAAGAAGACAGTTTTGGAATCCAAGATGTCTGCCGTGCACTTTGACATAAAAGTCGTCATGGGTGTCGTTTTATAGGTTTCAGGGAGTGCAGAATTCGAAAATGATGACAGTTTTGGGATCCAACATATCTGCCGTGCACTTTGACATAAAAGTCGTTATGGGTGTCGTTTTATAGTTTTCAGGGAGTGCCGGTTTCGAAAATGATGCCAGTTTTGGAATCCAACATGTCTGCCGTGCACTTAGACATAAAAGTCGTCATGGGTGTCGTTTTATAGGTTTCAGGGAGTGCAGAATTCGAAAATGATGACAGTTTTGGAATCCAACATGTCTGCCGTGCACTTTGACATAAAAGTCGTCATGGGTGTCGTTTTATAGGTTTCAGGGAGTGCCGGTTTCGAAAATGATGACAGTTTTGGAATCCAACATGTCTGCCGTGCACTTTGACATAAAAATCGTCATGGGTGTCGTTTTATAGGTTTCAGGGAGTGCAGAATTCGAAAATGATGACAGTTTTGGAATCCAACATGTCGGCCGTGCACTTTGACATAAAAGTCGTCATGGGTGTCGTTTTGTCGTCAAGGAGTGCAGACATGTTGGATTCCATAACAGTCATCATTTTCGAATTCTGCACTCCCTGAAACCTATAAAACGACACCCATGACGACTTTTATGACAAAGTGCACGGCAGACATGTTGGATTCTATAACTGTCATCATTTTCGAAATCGGCACTCCCTGAAAACTATAAAACGACACCTATAACGACTTTTATGTCAAAGTGCACGGCAGACATGTTGGATTCCAAAACTGTCATCATTTTCGAATTCTGCACTCCCTGAAACCTATAAAACGACACCCATGACGACTTTTATGTCTAAGTGCACGGCAGACATGTTGGATTCCAAACCTGTCATCATTTTCGAATTCTGCACTCCCTGAAACCTATAAAATGACACCCATGACGACTTTTATGTCAAAGTGCACGGCAGACATGTTGGATTCCACTGTCATCATTTTCGAATTCTGCACTCCCTGAAACCTGTAAAACGACACCCATGACGACTTTTATGTCAAAGTGCACGGCAGACATGTTGGATTCGAAAACTGTCATCATTTTCGAATTCTGCACTCCCTGAAACCTATAAAATGACACCCATGACGACTTTTATGTCAAAGTGCACGGCAGACATGTTGGATTCCAAAACTGTCATCATTTTCGAATTCTGCACTCCCTGAAACCTATAAAACGACATCCATGACGACTTTTATGTCAAAGTGCACGGCAGACATGTTGGATTCCAAAACTGACATCATTTTCGAAACCTGCACTCCCTGAAACCTATAAAACGACACCCATGACGACTTTTATGTCAAAGTGCACGGCAGACATCTTGGATTCCAAAATGGTCAACATTTTCGAAATCTGCGCCCCCTAAACCTATAAAACGACATCTATAAACGACTTTTATGACATATTACTTTGCCGCCATCTTGGATTCCAAAACAGTCATCATCTTCTAAATCTGCCCTAACCTATAAAACGACATCCATGATGACTTTTATGATAAATTTCATGACCGCCATCTTGGATTCCATAATAACCATCATTTTTTTTAAATCTGCACTCAGGGAGTGCCGGTTTCAAAATTATGTCAGTTTTGGAATCCAACATGTCTGCACTCCCTGAAAACTATAAAACGACACCCATAACGACTTTTATGTCAAAGTGCACGGCAGACATGTTGGATTCCAAAACTGTCATCATTTTCGAATTCTGCACTCCCTGAAACCTATAAAACGACACCCATGACGACTTTTATGTCAAAGTGCACGGCAGACATGTTGGATTCCAAAACTGTCATCATTTTCGAATTCTGCACTCCCTGAAACCTATAAAATGACACCCATGACGACTTTTATGTCAAAGTGCACGGCAGACATGTTGCATTCCAAAACTGTCATCATTTTCGAATTCTGCACTCCCTGAAACCTATAAAACGACATCCATGACGACTTTTATGTCAAAGTGCACGGCAGACATGTTGGATTCCAAAACTGTCATCATTTTCGAATTCTGCACTCCCTGAAACCTGTAAAACGACACCCATGACGACTTTTATGTCAAAGTGCACGGCAGACATCTTGGATTCCAAAATGGTCAACATTTTCGAAATCTGCGCCCCCTAAAACCTATAAAACGACATCTATAAACGACTTTTATGACATATTGCTTTGCCGCCATCTTGGATTCCAAAACAGTCATCATCTTCTAAATCTGCCCTAACCTATAAAACGACATCCATGATGACTTTTATGATAAATTTCATGACCGCCATCTTGGATTCCATAATAACCATCATTTTTTTTAAATCTGCACTCCGTGAAATTCTGAATTCTCTGATAGATAAGTAGTTAGAAAAAGTAATCACGTAACCGTGATTGCAACTACAATTAGTAGTTAATAATCAAAAATGTTAACTACTTTTAACGGTTACTTCTTGTAATCAATAATCACGATTACTAACTACAAAATGTAGTTGTAGTTAGTAATCAGTAGTTAGATTGCATTTTGCCCAACACTGGGCCAGTTGCACCAACCACATTTGACAGACTGATCAACGTCAGCCGGTGCGCCCCGGCGCGGCGCTCTACTATGAAACTTTCCCTACATATAAATTTAGCGAACTCTTCAACGATACGAACAGTGTTGGTGCAAGTGGTGCTTAATGTTGCAGGCCCTTTTAGGGTTCGAAATTTAAACTGTCACGTTTTAACCGCATTTTTTCCCAGTAAATGGTAATATTTTTAGATTCTTATACTGGTGGACTATTTTAGGTGGGATTTTTTAAAATTAATGCAAAAATAAATATACTGCAGATTCCCTATTGTGTAAGAATATTTTCCATAATGCCAATACCCAGGAAGGAAAATGGGGACAAAGTTTATATGCAGAAGCGTTCGTCCACTTCCGCTTAACCCTTCAAGTGGCGGTCAACCCGTTAATGGTCGGATCGAAAGGCTGTAAACTGGCGGCCCACCACTCACGGGTCGATGCGAAAACCAGTAAACTGTCGGCCACCAGTGAGTGGTTGAACGCATTTAAGAATAGTTACGCTCTTCTAGCACCCAAAATTAGATAGCGAGCTAGACAAGGATAGCATAACGTAAGAAACACAAATACACTTGGTATAAAATTTGTTGGTGAGGACCATTCATTCGGGAGCGACCGCCTAGTCCGAGTTCAGTCTTGATTTTTAAGAGGTTGTTTTGCAAAATAATACATTTTGCAATTTAATATACTTTCAAACATAGAAAAGCTTAAATCGATGATTTTGTGAAATTCTTTTAATCTGCGCTGACCACCCATAGGGGCCCCGCCACGTGACTGCTTTTGCGCAAATCCGCGGCGCCACTTGACCACTTTTCGCGTTTTCGCTGGCGCCACTTGAAGGGTTAAGAGAATTCATAAGTGTAAGCGAATTTTAAAGTGGTCCTTTCAGAATCTTCTCAATCAATTGACCACCAAAGAGGTCAACTGACGCGCGCAGCCACAGTTCAATATCAAACTTCGTGCATACCAATAAGGCGACGATAGGCGTGGTGTCCAAAAAGAGTGAAGTGAGTTTGACTGTAGGTAACTTAGCTACCTACCTTCTCAGTTTCCTGAACGATGCACCTTGCAACTTGCAGACCCCTTTCGCACTCCTCACTACTAATGTTCTGGTTCACTGTAAATAAGCACATTATTATTTTCGGTAACTGCGATAGTTAGGTACCTACTCATAAAATATAACTCTGTCGACATATTATATCGCGTATAAAGGGCCAACACACAATTACACAGTATACGACGTCGTGTCACGTTGCGTCATCGTGTCGTAGAAGCCTACGAAGCAAACTGTAAATAATATTTTGCTCAATATTGGACGGCAAAGTCGACTTTGCCGTTTAAAAAATAGGTCGCGAAGCGCGTAGTTTATGGTCAGTCAAAAATTAAAAAGTTAAAAACATTGCAGTCTCGATTTTGGGACTGCAATGTTGCATACGAATTCCATTATTTGTCGAGTTCCAAACTTTTTAAAAGTTGAAATGGCCATATCAAACGAAGGCACAGGCCCATTAAACAGCCAAACAGATGATTAGTACCGCGACTATTTAGCTGTCTCAAATAGGTTGGCGTATTTTCGGCAGAAAAATACATTTCTATTTTTTTATTAAAAAAATAAAAAGGCGGCAAAGCAAATTTTTTCAATTGTTTCTACTTTTTTCTGTGAAAATATATAGGTACGTAAGAACGTTGCTTTTGTAAAATATTTCTATGATATTTATATTTCTTGCACCATTTTTGAGAAAAGCACTATATATGACTCGGCTGGAAGGCTACTTGCTGGCTTCGGATTCAATTAAACGGACTCCCAAGGTCGTCCGTTTAAAACGAATCCTCAGCCTGCAAGTAGCTACTTCCGAGCCTCGACAATAATGTACTATTATGTGTTTCTTTCTCTTCTTTCTGCAACTTTTTGTTAGCAGCAGAACAAGAACACGTCTATTGCAATCCCTGTCGCCTTATTACTAACTGTAATATTATTATACAGTATACCTAAAAAACATAATACAAAGAACTTAAAACTAAGATGCGCCACAGAAACTTGTGAAAGTTTATGCGTGGTGCAAATGCATCACTACGCTCAAACTGCATGTTTAATGTTTATATACCTATGCATTTTTAGAGCACCGTACAAAACTTTGTTCACGCACTGAGAGAAAAATCACCACCAGGAATTAATAAACAGTTCTGTACTGGGGGAAAAAATGAAGTTTTAGTAGTAATCATGGAAGTTTCACTATTTCTGTAAAATTTATTTATTTCTACAAACAGCTCAGTAATACTAAATCTAATTTCAGCAAACAGACTTTAGTAAATGGAGCATTAAACAAAGTTCAGTATTTGTTACAATCCATTTTTATTACTACTAAAATTCTCCGATTTTTACTAGTAAAGTTTGTGATTTTTGGAAAAAAGCATCTGTGATTTCAAGTTATGATTTTAGTAAATGTCTCACTTACATAGTTTTGTAAAATCGTTGTAATATATAAAAAAACGAGTTCGCGGGAATAACATTACCCCATTTAAAATAACAATTCAGTTGTTACTATAGCGACATTACAAAGTTTACTGGTATTTAGTAGATAGACTTGTTGTGTTTATGTTCATTGTTGTACCAATCACTAAACGAGTTTTGTAATACCAACACAGCTACTTGCTACGTTCATTTGGTTAGAGTTAGTATTGTGTCGGATGTCGGGCGGGCGTGTCTCGTGTCTTCTTTGTTTAAAACATACTTAAGTTAAATAATAAATTTAGGATATATTGTGGGCCATGGACATATTAACCCGCGACCTACTGTGTAGTTGGGGTCTACAGGAATATATTGTTCTGCAACTTCGAGCTAGCTGTTGTTATTCTAGTGATAATGACATCAAAGGTAAATCTAAACTGTTTGCAATTCCAACCTCCCTAGCACAGGTGCGCCGCGAGAGCATGTTGCGCGCGTAATAACTACTAGTCTCTTTCTGACTGTATGAATAAGAAAGGAATGGGTAGAATTGTAATATCTGTGGTATTAGTATCCGAAACAAATGTAACAGTATAGGACGTTTCCGAACGTAGTTTTAAAAAAATGATATGTAATGTCAAATGGGTGACCACACCCTCTTTGCCGGAAGCTTGCCTAACGATAAGTACTACTTGCTGTAAAATAACTCAATAACTAAAATAAAACATAAGTGTTCCTCCAAACCTGCGTTTCACTGAACTCCAAATACTACATGGCGCAGTCGTACAAGAGCCAAGCTCCAGTTAAAATAAAACTATAAGAATAAAATAAAAACACAAGAAATCAAGTCAAGATGTCGGGCGTCGAGTACCGCATGCCGGCACCGTTAAATCTTGAGGTAATTGAAGACCTTTATCCGCAATGGCTTAGATTTAAGCAGGCGTTTAGAATATTCGTCTCAGCGGCTGGTTTGGAAAAAATCACGGAGGCCAGAAAAGCATCAGTTCTACTTAACTGTATCGGTCAACCGGCGCAAGAACTATATTTTAATACGCTAAAGAAAGAAAATACAGAAGACACCGCTAAATTAGAAGAGGTATTAACACTGTTTGAAGAATATTTTAAACCGAAATCAAGTGAGGTAATTAACACATGGCAGTTCAACAAAAGAATACAAGAAGAAGGAGAAAACTTTGATTCCTATTACACCGAGCTTCGAAGAATAGCAAAAAATTGTAACTTTGACAAGCAACTGGACCGGATGTTAAGGGACAGAATTGTAGTGGGCGTCAGAGAGCAGCGAGTTCAACAAAAACTGTTGGAAATAAAAGACCTAACACTTGAAAGAGCAGTTGATGTCTGCAGATCGGCGGAGCTTTCCCGAGAACACGCGCGGGTCTTGGCAAAGCAGACCTTGGCGGAGGTGGATGCAGTACAAAGGCGTTCATCAGCGCAGCACTCTAAGCCATCTCAGTCACCACCAAATACTCAAGCTAAGTATAACCTAAGCTCTCTTAATAATAAAAAATATAAATGTAAAAAATGTAACACAGAGCATGGCCCTCGGGCGTGCCCGGCCTATGGCCAGCGATGTGAAAATTGTAACAGGTACAATCATTTTAAAGTTGGGTGTAAATTAATCAATCAGATTGAGTGTTTTGAGCAGGAAAATGAGGAAATGATCTGACTAGTTCGGGTATGTCACTCAAGTAACGAATGTAATTGTGAGTGGACAGAGTCTTTAAAAGTCAATAACAAGTCTGTAATTAATTTTAAGTGTGACACAGGGGCACAGGCAAATATTTTGTCATTAGAAGATCTTAAAAAAGTTGTCGATGATGAAAATAATATAAAACTGTCTGAGACAAGAAGTATTTTAGTGGCTTTTGGAGGATCACGCATTGTTCCTGAAGGAAAAATTACATTAACACTGACACTTAATGATGTTCAGTATAGTACACAGTTTATAATAGTAAAACAAAATGTAAAAGCTATTTTAGGCCTGTGTTCCCTGTTCAAGCTAAACTTCATTCCAAATAAAAATATAAACACAATTGATAAGTCTCAATGGGATAAAAATTCAATTTTTAAAAAATATGGTAAACTGTTTCAGGGTGTTGGAGAGTTTAATGAACCTTTGGTGCTCCACACTCAACCGGATGCAGAACCTGTGGTGCGGCCGCCGCGTCGGGTGCCTAACGCAATCAAACCCCGGCTTGCGGAGAAACTAAGATCGTTGGAAGAACGACAGATCATCACCAAGGTCGAACATCCTAAGAATTTTGTGAGTAATCTTGTGATTATAGAAAAAAAAGACAAATCACTGAGAATATGTCTAGATCCTAAAGATCTTAATAGTGTGCTAGTCAGGGAATACTATTTAATACCTACTCTTGAGGAGATTGTCCCCAGACTGTCAAATAAAAAATATTTTTCAGTGCTTGATCTATCAGAAGGATTTTATAACATAAAATTAGATGAAAAATCCAGTGATCTTTGTACTTTTAATAGCCCGTTTGGCTGCTACAAATTTAATCGGTTGCCCTTTGGGTTGTCTGTAGCACCTGAAATTTTTCAGAAATATAATGAAAGGGCATTTGGGGACATTCCGGGAGTAATAATTTATTGTGATGATTTATTAATATGTGCTGACAGTGAAGCGGAGCATGATGCAATTTTAACAAAGGTGTTTGAAAGAGCTAAAAAACATAATGTGAGATTCAATAAAAATAAATTTCAATATAAAATGAATGAAGTAAAATATTTTGGTCACATTTTCTCTCATGAAGGTATGAAAATTGACCCCGAAAGAATAAAAGCCATTAATAGTATTAAAAGTCCCAGTAATAAAAAAGAGCTACAAGTGTTTCTAGGAATGGTAAATTACCTAAGGAAATTCGTTCCTAACCTAGCTAAAATTGCATCACCACTCCAATTACTTCTTAAGAAAAATGTAGATTGGTTATGGACAGATGTACATGAAAATTCGTTTAATAAAATAAAATTGCATGTCACCGAGGCACCTGTTCTGCAAAACTTTGATGTAAAACAACCGGTGGTTATACAATGTGATGCCTCAAAGGATGGCCTTGGTTGTTGTTTACTTCAAAATGGAAAACCTGTTTGTTTTGCATCGAGGAGTTTGACAGCATCGGAGAGGAATTTCTCACAAATAGAAAAAGAGCTTTTAAGTGTTGTCTGGTCAACCAGGAAATTCCATTACTATATTTATGGGCAAAAGTGCATTGTTCTTAATGATCACAAGCCACTGGAAACCTTACTTAAAAAATCTATACATGAGGTTCCATCGCCCAGACTTCAAAGATTAAAATTAAAATTACTCAAATATGACATTGAATTTCAGTACCTTAAAGGTAAATTTATGTATATTGCTGACCTACTGTCACGTGCTTTCATGACCGGTAATGAAACTGATGAACCAGACATGTATGATGTCATTCACTGTGTTGGCCTAGCAAATAACTTGCAGTGCACTAATAAATTTAAAAAAGAATTAATTTCTGAAACTAATAAAGATACGGAATTGTCAAATCTTAAAGAATTTACTAAAAATGGATGGCCAGATAAAAAACATATTCCTGATAACATGCAATATTATTTTAAATTCAAAAGTGATATTACTGTTGATGATAATTTGTTGTTTATGAATCATAGATTATTAATACCTAAATCTTTACGGACACACATAATGGAAAAATTGCATGAAGGCCATCTTGGTATGACTAAAATGAAAAATCTAGCTAGAAGTATGTATTATTGGCCCAAAATAGATGAACATCTAGATAATTTTGTAAGACAGTGTTTTGTTTGTCAAACTTACCAAAATAACAACACAAAAGAGCCACTATTAAGTCATAACATCCCAGACTTACCTTTCTCAAAGTTAGGAACAGACATAATGGAATATAAAAATAAAAGCTATCTAGTGATATATGACTATTTTTCTAAATGGCTAGAAGTAAAACCAATAAGTAATAAAAGTGCCAAGACTGTCATAAGTAGTCTTATAGATATTTTCTGTATATTTGGTGTACCGAGTGAGATAGTCTGTGATCATGTTCCCTTTGACTCACGAGAATGTAAAAATTTTGCTAACATATGGGGATTTAAATTTACCTATACCAGCCCTAGGTACCCACAGTCGAATGGTATGGCGGAAAGAGCTGTACAAATTGCTAAAAAATTGCTTATTAAATGCCAGGTGGACAACACAGACTACAGATTAGCGCTTTTACAATATAGATCTTCTCCTGTTTGTGGCACTAAGTTTTCACCAGCTGAATTGTTAATGAATAGAAAAATAAAAACTAAATTACCTGTAACATCTACATATTTAAGACCAAGACTGAATATTAATATTAAAAGTGAGTTCCATAAGACTGTATCTAGAAATGTACATAACTATAATGCTAATACCAAAAGTAAAAATAATTTTGTTGTAGGCCAGAAAGTCTGGTTTAAGAAAGACTGTAATAGTAATAAGTGGCTACAAGGCCAAATTGTTCAAAACAATGGACTGAGGTCCTATGATATTATAGATAATAGTAATGTTAGGTACACTAGGACTTCTTATCATGTTCGACCTGGGTGATTGGTAGTCCTCCGGCGCTCTGCTACTGGTTGAGTGTGGGGCTACATAGATCCTTATATTGTGTATGGTACTTATTATAGACACATTATTAGTCATAAGGTACTTAGTATGTAAGTAGAGGCACATACTGATTTTTTTTTTAATACAACTATGTGTAAATCTTTAACCATATTGGTAGTGGTAGTTAAAACTTAGACTTAGTATTTTCATTTGTAATGCAGCGTTACTTAAAAAAAAAAAGGGGAAAGAGAATGTATAATTTTTAAAAAAAGAAAGGGGAAGATGTAATATCTGTGGTATTAGTATCCGAAACAAATGTAACAGTATAGGACGTTTCCGAACGTAGTTTTAAAAAAATGATATGTAATGTCAAATGGGTGACCACACCCTCTTTGCCGGAAGCTTGCCTAACGATAAGTACTACTTGCTGTAAAATAACTCAATAACTAAAATAAAACATAAGTGTTCCTCCAAACCTGCGTTTCACTGAACTCCAAATACTACAAGAATATCTCGACAGGCTTTTATAGTGCCTCTTTAGTACAGAGAAATACTACCAAATGCTTTTTTATTCATACAGACAGAAATAGAGACGGGTAGCTACCACGCGCGCGACATGCTCTCGCGGCGCCCGTTTGCTAGGGGCGGAGGAATTGCAAACAGTTTAGTTTTTGCCTGTGACGTCATTATCTCTAGAATAACAACAGCTAGCTTGGAATCGCAGTACAGTTTAGTAAAACCTATGACGTCATCGTCTCCGATATTGCTAAAGCACGCTTAGAATTACAAAACGGTTAGTTTTCACCCATGACGTCATCACCTCCGATATTGCTAAAGCACCTCTCGGAATAACAAAACCAAATTTCTGAAATTACTCTAGCATACTTCAAATTACAAATATAGAAGTTGTATTTCCTACTAAATGGAAATTGCAAAAGTCAATTTGTTCCTATTAGTTGACTCTCCTTGTCCCCGGATTAAGTTTTATTTTTGTAATTCTAAGTGTGTTTTTGTTAGTTTTTTCTCTCAGTGCGGTGCTCTTATGGGATCACTTCGGTCTTGCAAATCGGTTAAATGCGTTTTTCTCAAAGCCCGTTTGATGTAGGTACCTGAAATTTGGAATAGTTATGGCAAGTACCATCACTAACACTGTGAATAAGTCGAAACTGCTTATTTCTGATTTTAGGGGGAAATTTAGGGGGTTAGAGGGTTAGGCTGAATTTTATTTTCAATAGTAAGAATCGTGTGAGGTACCATTAGAAAGCTTGCAAAAAATTGAGTCGATGGACTGATTTTGACTTCATTTTAGAATGCAATAGTTTATAAAAATGCATTTAAAGTTGCAAGTTTTCATACAAAATTTTTCACCTCTGTCCTGTCGATTTTCGCGAAAACTATAGCTAACAGGCAGCTGACCAGTCAATATCCAACCAAAACAAGCATGGAGACGGCGGGAAAATTATCAGGTTAACTCTATCTTTATTAGTTTTTAAACTGCAGCCTGATCTTTGGTTGCTTAGGGCTAGCTAACTGATGCTTACACTGGTCATTCATATTAGGAAGTAGTTTTAGTGAGAAAAATCCTTACTTAAAACTTTGGCATTGAAATTTATGACTTATGTCTTTGATACAAAGTTTAATTCTACTTACTTACTTTTGTGAGATATTTCATTTTTTTTCTGAATAGCCTACTATAAGTATGAGAGAGTAAAAGATCTGCAAAATGCAACCTTGTAATAAAGCAAATAAGTTTAAATTTCGAACGGGCTTTCCAACCAATGGACTATCGCAGTGTGCTCAGTAAGAATCATATTTATTATTGGAGTTTATCCGTAAAAATTTAAATTAAGAATTCCGTTCTTCACTGTCGTTGTGTTTTTTTTCACATTAGTGCCCATAGAGTTAGTAAAGCGTATAGAGATAATAAAGTCATTTAATATTTATTAACAGCTATGGCGTCATCTACCTATAGATTTTACTGAGAGTATCTGATTCGTCGAAACAGTATTCCTTCTCATTAAGTACCATTACATTTATGTATTAATTGTATACAGTATGTATATTTTTGCACAGATCGGTGAGAGCAGCATCTAGATACTGTTCTGTTACGAAAAAATAATTTTGGAAGACCGGGCGCAGCACGGTTCCATTTTTGTCGATTATCACTATGCGCGTCCCTTTTGCACTAACATACTTGTTAGAACGTGACAGGCATGGTGACAAGAGATAAAAACGCGACCGTGCTACGCCGCCTGTATTGTATATGACAGTTAAAATTCACAGGTTTTGGAAACAAAGGTAAAGTTGACGAAATATAAAGTAAGCCGATCTTGATCAAACTTGTTTGAGTGACAAAGATGTCAGTTAAGATTTGGTACTCATGAATTCCAGTTCTACTAAAATATTTTTTTTTTTAAAAGCTGACTTACAATAAGTCCAAAATTGTGCGGTAAGTTAGGTTTATATTCAAATTATACGCAATTCTTTGTAGCAACTCCGCCAAGTGGACGGAAACAGGTACTGGACGGCAAACTGACGCAGTTACCAATTATCAGGTAACACCTGTCATCACACATTCCCATCCGAGTAATATTTTTTAAACGCGTTTTTACATTTAGTTTTATTTTCGAGGGTCATCATCATCATCCTGGCGTCAATCCCGGCTGTGCCCCCGCGCGGGGCGCGAGGACCCGGGGTCCGCCTTCCGACTCCTTCGTGACCACTTTGCCCGATCTTCGGCATCCCTGGTAGTGAGTCCGTTGGCACGCATGTCCTCCTTGACGACATCAAGCCATCGCTTCTTGGGCCGGCCTCTTCTTCCCGTACCGGGAGGAGGCGGCATGGCCAGGCATTTGTTACCCACGTAACTTGCCGGTCTGCGCGAGACGTGGCCATACCAACGAAGGCGACACTCTTGCAGTTTGTCTGCAATGTCACGGACGCCAAGACTACCCCGAATGTGGGCGTTTCGGACGCGATCCTTGCGTGAAACTCCGCACATCCACCGTAGCATCTTCATTTCCGTGACACGCAGTTCCTGCTTGTGCCGCTCTAGTAAAGGCCAAGTCTCGCTGCCGTACAGAAGGGCAGGTCTAATGATGGTCTTATAGACCTGTCCCTTCAACTTAATCGGCATTTTGGGGTCACAAATAACCCCAGTCATCTCCCGCCATTTGACCCAAGCAGCGGAAATTCGGGCTTTGACGTCGCTGTCGATGTCCCCGGTAGTGCTAAGTACAGATCCTAGGTACTTAACTTGATCCGTGCGCTCGACCATGTCCACGCCTATGCGGACGGGTAGAGGATCTGTACTATTGCAGGCCATGTACTCTGTCTTCGCCACATTTAGTTTAAGACCGCCGTTCTTCAGCGACCCCCTCCATCTGTTCACACGCTGGACAAGTCGGCCCTTATCAGAGTCTGTCAGCGCGATATCATCAGCATACATGAATAGCCACGGTGGCTGCTCATGGTAGTCTCGGATGCTGGCTGACAGGGCGTCTAATATCACGCTAAACAGAAACGGGCTGAGCACAGAGCCCTGATGTACTCCAACAGTGACAGAGAAGGGGTTGGTGGTATATTTAAACATTTTAATCTAAAAGACCTCCGCGAGTTGTACCGGCTGCAAAGGTGCCCATAACACTTGCCGCGTTACCACGTTGGATAGCGATTTGTTAGACCTGTACCCCAAAAGCATAAAATTGTTGTAGTAATTCACCGAATCGCATTTCACCTTGAATGAAAAAGATATCACTAGATTTTTTTACTTGACGCACTTTTTCGCGTAGCTTTTGACATTAGTATAAATTTTAAATTGTAGTACTTATTACATTTTTTGTGTAGTATTTTACCGTAGACGTTTGTTTGGGACTCTAATTTGTGTTAGTTTAAGGTGGTTCGACTAGGTTACTCAAAGCTTAACTCTCGCTAGATGGCGCCACTTTCGCAAAATTACAGGTTTTATTTTTTTGTGGAATGGTCTTGGTATTTGTATACTTAAAAGTATGTTTAGCGCACTCTTTAAGTAAATATTGAACTATTGAACTATTGATCTATTAAAATAAACATTGAATACTTCATTGTGCAAAAACTACCCTTTTACGTCGACGGAGTATTGCTGTCACGCTTTTTCCTATTATTACTCACACATGCGAACAGTGTTTCCGTGATCCTTGTAGTAGACAGTTTCACACAACGTAAGCACAGTATAATAAAGAGTACTAACGTACAGTATGGACACTCCCAGCCTCCCGTTGAAAGTGCCGCCCATAGATATAATAATAGACAGAGATACCTTCCAAGCGAGCTGTCAGTGGGACCACTTTTGTTTAGTGTACGATTAACAATGTGGCCCACCTTGCTGTAGCCATGTCGATAAAGTCATATCGATAAACTATCAACATTTCTAGCAATTTTAATTTTACTTCAAAGGTTTAACGATACCTAAAATGAACAAAAACGCTTTTATTCTTTATTGTGGTTATCAGATCACAATTTTATAGTCACTCTCCAGCAGGGAACCAAGGGAAAGTTCAGATATTTCATTAAAATACATAGCATACATACCTACTAAAATAGGTGTTCCGCAATAATTGAATTATTTTATTACATTATAATTATTTATAATATATTCATTATCCATTAGCATTTCAATTATGTTTATGTTTAACGAAGATATTGAAGCTTCAATTAATCGCTATTGCGTTCCGCTGTGTAAACTGAGAAACGTAATTAGATTCCAAAAAAAGTGGGACAATGTTGCCACTTTTTACAAGCGCGTCTTGTATTTATGTAAAAATAAGTAAATAAAAGTACTTTTTTAAATCGTAGGAGTAAAATTACCAATAAATAAATTATCTTAGCGTGTTTATTTATCAAAAGCGATTTACTATTTTACAAACAAATTATTGCAGTGGCAACATTTTTTGGAATCGAATTACGATTTGCAGTATAGCGTTTATCGATATATAACATGATTAAAATCGACTTTTCACATCCCTAAAAGAGCACACATATACGTTTTTACGCTCACATACACAACAAGGGGATTAAGGGGAGAACGGAGCACACCACTATCCGGCCCTACTGTCAACCTCACCTGCCCGCGCCGGATGGCGGCGACGACCAAAAGGTTGTCGTGGTGGTCCCTGCTAGACAACAGACGAGGCTCTGGCGACCGAGTTTGTGGCGGTATAACCATACACCCAGCTGGGCAACCTTCTGGAAGAGGCTTCAGCGGCCTTGGAGCTCAAATAGCTCCTAAAAGACTGGTGCAGAAGGCAACGGGAAACCACTGCACTATCTTCCCAAGAAAACATCATGCCGAGTACAAATAACAGTGGAATGATGTCCTGCGACCCGGCTGACCCCCGGCGCCACGGCACGTCCGGGGTGCCTGGTGTGAAATGGGCTACCGGCCACTGTGCTGTGCAACATCAGGCAGCCAGTGGAAATCATGCTACTGATAAACATCACCCACCGTCATTAAGGAAGAGGCTAAGAATTGGAACGTGGAACGTGAGAGGCCTGCAGCAACCCAGAAAAGTGGATGTACTTGAGAAAGAAATCAAGAGACTCAACATTGACATTATGGGAATAAGCGAAACACACTGGCGCCAATCAGGTCACTTTGACTCCAACAATGGCAATGCTATTTTCTTCTCGGGAAATGGCATCCAGAGCCGGAATGGAGTCGGCTTCATAGTCCCTCGGCACATTTATAAGTCGGTTACTGCTTATGACACCAAATCCGACCGCATAATCAGACTCAAATTGGAGGCTCGCCCATGCGCTCTGAATATCATTCAGGTATATGCTCCTACGTCGGCATCGTCGGAAGATGAACTTGAACCCTTTTATCATGACCTCGATTCAGTATTGCACGGTATTCCAAAGGCAGAAATCACCGTCATCATGGGCGACCTAAATGCCAAAGTGGGAAGAGACACTGGCACTGATGTCTCCGAGACTGTTGGAAAGCATGGTATTGGAAAGAGGAATGACCGTGGAGAAACATTTGTACAGTTCTGCATCGAAAACCGTTTCTCTATCATGAACACATGGTTTCAGCAGCACCCGCGGCGACTGTATACATGGATATCACCAGGCGGGAAGTACCGTAACCAAATAGACTATGTCACGATCCAGTCTAGATGGCGTTCTTCTATTACTAACGTGAAAACGTTTCCTGGAGCCGATTGCGGGAGCGATCACCAGTTGCTTGTGGCGGAGTTTCAACTGCGACTTAAGCGTATCCAGAAAAATTCCACCAGAAAATGCCCAAAGATCGGTGGTTCGGCGCTGCAAGAGTTTAGTGTAAGATTGCCTCTTAAGATAAAGGACGTAGTCAGAGATCCTTTTGAAGACGCGGAAACGTCATGGAACAGTTTCAAGAACGTAGTGGCAAATACAGCAAAAAATGTCGCCCCTCTCACGGAAACACCAGCAGCGCGGAAACACTGGATTACTGACGGTACCTGGGAACTCATTGAGCGTCGAAGGTATCTTAAGGAACGGCGCATTAGTACGGAAATCGCTAAGAGGGAATACTCTGAGCTTCACAATTCCATCAAAAGGGCATGCAGACGCGACAAAAATACTTCCATCCACGCCCTATGCGATGAAATTGAACGCCATGCAGAAACCTCTCATACCAAAGACATGTTCCGGAAAGTGAAGCTACTTACTCGTGATTACAAGCCCAGAAGCTGGCAGATAGCAGACACTGATGGACAAATCATATCAGACCTGGGTAAAGTACTGGACAGATAAAGGGACAATTCGGAACAGCTCTATAGGGAAGCCCCTGAGCAGTTATTGGTGAGGAATGAAAGTGCGCACGCGCTGGAGCCAGATATTCTGATGAGCCAGATAAGTGGAAACCGCCATTAAACGCCTTAAAGACAATGCTGTGGGATCCGATGGCATATATGCCAGCCTTCTAAAAAATTTAGGCACTGAAGGTACAAAGTTTTTGCATGAAATCTGTTGCAAAGTATGGCGCACCGGACAGCGGCCGAAAGACTGGACAGAGTCATTGGTGATACCTCTCCACAAAAAAGGCTCTACGTTAAAATGTGATAATTACAGGACCCTGTCAATAATTTCGCATGCCAGTAAAGTGTTCCTGTACATTATAAACACGCGATTGGCGAAGTTCCTGGACTGGCAAATACCTTCGGAGCAAGCTGGATTTGTGCCTGGGCGCGGGACACGTGAGCAAATTTTTAACGTGCGCCAAATCATCGAGAGATGACGTGAAGTAAATAAGCCGCTTGTTCTATGCTTTATAGATTACGCTAAAGCATTTGACTGCGTGAGATGGCAAAGCATGCTGAACGTTCTCTTGGAGATGGGTGTCCCCGCTCATTTAGCTTACCTCGTCGAAACCCTATACGCAGAAAGTACTGCAAGGGTTCGCATCGAGAGTGCTACATCGAGTCAGTTTAAACCGGAGAGAGGTGTGAGACAGGGCTGCATATTGTCACCAAAGCTCTTTAACATCTACGGTGAATATATCCTGCGCAAGGCCACAGAAAACTGGACCGGAGGCATTTCGATTGGCGGTAGGAAGATCTCCAACCTACGATATGCCGACGACACTACACTTTTGGCTTCTGACGAGATTGAGATGAACCTGTTGTTCCGACGAATAGAAGCAGAGAGCAGCAAGCTGGGACTGCACGTCAACCTGGCCAAAACAAAGCTGATGTTTGTCCACAGGGATAACTCACCCCTCCGTACTCTCGAACTTCAGGACCTAGAGTGCGTCGATAGCTTCACCTACCTGGGCTCACTCATAACGAGTGATGGGAGCTGCGACAAGGATATCGTCCGGAGGATCCAGATGGCTAAGGGAGCGATGAGCCGGTTAGACAAGATTTGGAGGGATCGTGCTATCCAGAGGAGCACAAAGATCAGACTAGTGCGATCCCTAGTATTCTCGATCTTTATGTATAGCTCGGAGACCTGGTCTATCCGAGCCAAAATGAAAAGTCGCATCGATGCCTTCGAAATGTGGTGTTGGCGTCGACTTCTGCGAATACCTTGGACTGCAAAGGGTACGAACCAGTCCATTCTAGAAGAGCTACGCATATTTGGCCACCTCTCACGACGTTCTCCTGATAGCCTAGAAATGACGACTATGACGGGCAAAGTTGAGGGCCAGAGGACTCGCGGCAGACCACCCGCTAGTAAAGCGCACAAGTCACTACACCGCTGCATGTACATCTGCAGGAAGCCGTACATATGGCGGGTGACAGAAGCCTATGGAAGAGACTGGTCAGCAACATTAGGACATGATGTCACGATCCTCAGCATTGAGGGAACGACTGATGATGACACAACCTGGGTCTACCTAAAAAGGGGACACCTGGATTTGAAGTCCACCTTGTCAACAGTATGGTTGTCCTTTTTTGACAAACGGCATTTTTAAAAGAGCAAGGAGAGAGAAATGATACTAGTTGCTGCGCCGTGAAAGAGAACAGACAGCGTTGGGGCCTTGGTGCGGCCCACCCGCTCTCGGTTACCTCTCAGTTACCGGCTGGCAAGGACGCGACGACGCGGTGCGCAGAGCGGAGGTCACGTAAAATATTAAACAAATTTACAAATCTTTTTGCAATGGGCGTGTGTTGTGCTGTGTACGGTTGTTTAAGCTCTATAAACGACAAAACTAAAAGAAAGTTCTACAGATTCTCATTGGATGAATCAAGGCAAGTATATACCCAGTTATTTTTAAAGAGTTTTATGTTTTAGTAGAATACCAACTTACAATAGGTACTTATGTTTAGTATTTCTTTTACCCTATCTGTTTTAGACCTAAACCTATCAGATCACACTGAAAACATTACAATATCTATATGAACAAAAATCATGTTTTCAACTTACATAATATTTTGGTGGCCTGAATTTCCTTACAAAAATTTTGTTACTTCGTTTATACTGATTCAAAATAGGAAACTATTGTATAAATCGAGCTTAGATACCCACCTTACAACATAATACGATTCTTATTTCTTCCTAATTCGCGCAATGAGTTTTGAGTCATTGAGGTCATCGAACTTGACAACAAAATGGCGGGAACCCTAGCCCGTCTTATCTCACTCACACAAGCATGGTACGCGTTCACCCACACGAGCTTAGACTGTGTGCGTAGGAACGCGTTTGTTTCATCTGGGGGTACGGCCGTGCCCCCGCCAAGACGAGACAAAGGGCAAAAGGCAGTGCATATCTTTTCTCGGCACGTTTCGTCGTATTTTCGAACCCTCATAGTTTCGGCTTGGATAATGATAGAGAGCTGAAAATTTTTATTTACTATGTAGTTTGTGGACTTATCAAAAACACTAAGTTTTATTAGGCTACCTATTATACTTAAAATTTTATAGATACTTTAATTTCCACTGTGCGAACCATATGAAATTCGTGTCATAGAAAATACAGACTACTTCCTGAAGACCTAGAAGGCTGAAATTTGGCATGTAAAGATAGGTCTGTATGCTAACACATATGGTGATGAGAAATCTGTCACTTTCGCCCTGCAACCTCTTGAAATGGGGGTACCTAAAAATTGCTGTAAACCTGAAAACATTGGTTCCCGAAGTCCTAGAATCGTGAAATTTTGTGTGGTAGCAGTGATTGGAGTGCTAATAAAGAAACAACAATAAAAAAAAAAAAACAAAAAGTTTTCGAAGTGCAGATTTGAACCAGCTTCACGTAAACCAGCCAAGTAGCGCCCTCTATATTGACACTGTTTCTTGTCGTAAACTTTTCGAAACCTTACTTACCTACAACTTCAAACACAAGGGAGGTTCTGTGAGCTGAAGAACCTCGCGAACATAGCCTAAATAAGTGTAGCCTATTAGAAGTGTAGCCTGTATTGATACTAAAATTGTTTTATCGAACCTGATTAGCAGTTAAAGGAGATCGTCGATTTTGTTCGGCACGTGGGCCCAGAATAAAGTTGAGCGTTTTGGATTGACCCACGAACGTCTTATTAATCGTCATAATCTCAAGATTACGAAAGTAATCACAGAATTACGAAAAAAACGGGAATGATGAGAAATCCTGCAGTGAAAACATGAATCAAGAAAGAAAAACTTTTGTACAGCTATGCGTATACCATTCATATTATTCCGTAAATAAAGTCCGGTTTTTTTTCAGACAAAATTACAAGATCTGGCGTGTAAATATAACTGAAAATTTTTCTCATATAATATGAAGCAATATTTTGATCTCGTTTGTAGTTCATTACTTCCTAATAAAAGTGAACATATATTGTTAGTAGGGAATATTACGGGAATTCTGCGTAGGTGGCGCCACTACCACTATCTAGATCTGTCACAATCTGGGGGTCCACCGTGAAACAAGAGATTCGAAATTTCGTTATCTAACCACTCTATCACTCTTGCATATTCGAGCGATAAAGAGGCAGATAACTCAATTTCAATTTTCGCATATCCCGGTAGGCCCTTGTTAACAAACCGCCTTGATGCATTAATGTCATATTTTATTGTGTGTGAAAACTTGTCAAAAAACGGTTTAAGGTACAGTATGTATAAGTTACTCTATGATTTTACTAGAGGCGGTAGTGCTGCACTCTGGCGGCAGAACATTGCAGTAATATCCCCTATTGACCATTTGTAATACTTCATTCAACAATAATAAGGTTTATTTCAGGTTGGCGTTGCTTGCAAATATGTGACAGATTGATAAAAGATGAATGCGTTTCGTTGTATAAAAGGAGTAATATATATTATTATTATTTTGTAAACATTTACATCTCTTAAATTTAAACCAAAATGCAAAGACAAAATGAAGTATTTTTTCTAAACTTACGTATGTTAGATATTTTGATAGCCGTTTGTAATTTAAACGTAGATACAATAAAATTAATAATAAACGATACTGTGATATTTTTAAATAGTATCGAAACGCACGTATGTCAGTTATGAGGCTACGACAGACAGTGGCAGTTAGTGTCAAACTAGAATACAGACTTGTCTACCCATCTATTACCCACCATAAAGCTTAGTGCAAAGAGAATATAATAGCTCCTTAGTGAAAAAACCTCACGGTTTGTGTGAATTTGAGGGTTATGCCAATGCTAATAAAGATGTTGACGACGCAAAGCTTTTGTTAATAAATGTATTGATTAACGGAAATAAATAATATAATATCTTTTTATTATGTATTTCTAATTCCCGTTTCATTTACACCCAAGATTATATATTAAATGTATGCCTCATATTTTAGTAACATACCGTTACGCCCGAACCGCACAGTTCTAATTAGTTATAATAATAGCAACATTCCGATATTAGGTACACTCGACCTGCCCTTTACGTACGAGGGTGAGACAGCCACATTAGAGGTTTTCGTAGCACGAGATAACGGCCCATCTTTGCTAGGTAGAAATTATGTCACTGCATTTAATTTGGAAATGGTTAAGGTAAAAAAATGCGAGGTAGAAACCTTAATTGAAAAAGCGGAACGCATGTACCCGAAACTATTCACGGGTGGGTTAGGTTGCTGTAAAAATGTTTAGCATGTGCAGTGAGGCATATATTTTTCCGTAATAAAATCCGTATATAATTACTGTAATAGTCTGTACCATATACGCGATGGTTTTTCCTACGGGCCCAAAATCGACGATCTCCTTTCTGCACTCGATGTAAGCATGTAAATAGCTAGAACACATGTCTCAAAAAAGAAAAAATGTCTAATGATATTGAAACCGCTACTTCTTTAGGCGCTGATCTACAATGACTTTATCATTTTGTGAATTTTCCAAAAACTGAATAGACACCAATTCAAAACACACAAGAACACAAAATACACAAAAATCGGTTGAGTAAGCTGAATCAGAGACTTTCGTTAACGCTTGGGTCATTAAAAAAATCCCTACTATGTTTATAATGCTTTAAAATTTCTAGAAACTTACAATTTATAATACATAAAATTCCTGACTTATAATTTTTATAGGCCCTACAGAGATGGCGCTAGCAATAGGTACGTAACTTTTATAAAAACCAAAATGTTAAAATGTTTTAAAATTATGCCTGTGTTTATATGACCTTTTACTATCGTAGTTTCTATAAACGAATATGTAATTTTTAGCCTATTTCTAGCTGGTATATCAACTCTTACAAAAATGAATGAAATCCCACCAAAAACATTTCATGTAAAGTGTTGCCAAGACTAGGCGCATAAAGCTTTTACACTAAAAAGATATCAGATCCCGTAGTAGGTACCAAGACTTTTACTCTGTCAGTCCTAACTTTATAAGCTCTAACTGTATAAAGCCAACATCTTGGTCAAACAGTACGGCTTGGCCGTTTCGTTGCAGTCACATAAACACTCCCTCGGTGGACTTGTTGTGCAAAGTAGTAACACAGGTCTTTCAAATTCTGAAAGTGTCATAACGGGATTGTCCATATGACAGCAACGAAACGGCCAAGCCGTACTGTTTGACCAAGATGTTGGCTTTATACAGTTAGAGCTTATAAAGTTAGGACTGACAGAGTAAAAGTCTTGGTACCTACTACGGGATCTGATATCTTTTTAGTGTAAAAGCTTTATGCGCCTAGTCTTGGCAACACTTTACATGAAATGTTTTTGGTGGGATACATTTGACCGCCAGTGTCCGGGGTGTGACGTAAGTATGCTGCAATGGCGTTGCGGTACAGTAAAGGGCCAAAAAGAATGCACATCGAGCTTTAGAAAGAGGCAATCGGCTAATTTCGACTTCGTATAGCGATATCTGTGTCGCACACACCATGACGTTTGTTTTGTCAGTCATGGTTCAAATGCGAGAGAGTGCAGTCGCCTATCTAAGTCAATATATATATAGAGCTGCTAAAACCCCTATAAAATTAAATTTGTACTATGGCATCTATAGGGAAAAAAGGTAAGCCGTTACTCTACCAGTCACGCGAAATTATCCACAATGTTTATAAATATTTTTTATCTGAAGCCAACCAATTTAAAAAGCATGAGGATGTTAATGTAAGTAATTATTTTAAGAAGGTTCAACAGAGAGTTGCAGATGCCACTGGAATTTCAAGAAGAACTTTGAACAATTTATTAAACGACGTCGGCACTGGCACTGATAATACACATTCCAGTGGAACAAAATCCAGCTCTCGAAAAAATGGGAGACCAAAAAAACAATTGCGTTTAGATATGGACGATTTTGATTATGATGTTGTTAGAAGAATGGTGTACGATTTTCATCTGCGTTACAAAGAACTGCCGACAGTAAAATCATTAAAAGCTAAATTATCTGAGGCTATTAATTATAATGGGTCTGTAAAGACGTTGAGAAAAATTCTTTATGAAATGGGATTTGAGTTCACTAAAATGAAAGACAACAGAAAAGTGCTAATGGAAAAGCAAGATGTAGCTCTCAAACGAATTGAATATCTGGACAAAATACGCGAATTTCGCGAAGCAGGAGAAAATATTATCTATATGGACGAGTCCTACATACATACAACCCACACTAAAGGAAAAACTTGGAGTGACGATAAGCAAATAGGAGTAAAAAAACCGATTTCAAAAGGTCAACGTTTGATAATTGTTCACGCAGGTAACGAAAAAGGCTTTGTACCAGGAGCCTTTTTAACGTATAAATCCACGGACACTAAAGGTGATTATCACAACGAAATGAATAACGACAACTACGAGAAGTGGCTGATTAATCAATTAATTCCAAATATACCTAGTAATTCTGTTCTGGTTATCGACAACGCACCCTATCACAATAAATATGTTGAAAGACCCCCCAACTCAAACACCAATAAACCGGAAATGATCAATTGGTTACAAAGACACGAAATTCCAGTTGATCATAAATTAACAAAACCCCAGATATATAATATTATATGTCAGCACAAGGACAGATTTACAGAGTTTTCCGTGGACAAGATACTAGCCGTACATGGGCACACTGTGTTGCGATTGCCACCGTACCATCCGGATTTTAATCCAATTGAAAATATATGGTCTCAACTAAAAGGCTATGTAGCCGCGAGAAATGTGGATATGAATTTAAGTTCAATAAAGACATTATTAACTGAAAAATTAAACATGATCGGGGCTGATGAGTGGAAAAAGGTTTGCAATCATGCGATCAAATGCGAGAATGAATATCGAGGAATTCAACACGCTATGGACGACAGAATAGATAGATTGGATAGGCTAGTAATAAATACAGCTGATAGTGGCAGTGACACAGACCTCAATGAGAGCACAGATAGTGAAATGGAAGGAATTGAATATACATGATTTTGTTTTTATTATAATTCCGTATTTTCCCCGTGCGGTGTTCGATTAGAATAACGCCAACCTTTTCTTTCCTGGGGTGTCGCATAAGTCGACTAAAGGTACAGGGTTAAACCGTGTTGTGGCCGATGGCCTAGCAATTTGTCATTACAATATTACACTTTTTGTCGATCTTATATAAAATATATATTTATGAAGATTATTTTTCCCTAACAAGAATATAGCAATAATTAAAAATAGTTACATCGTGTTTTACAGCTCTATATATTTCACGTGAAATCAAAACAATAAAGTACTTAGTTCTAAATTCAAATTCTGATAAACGACTAACCTAATAATTGATGTACATGGAAATGAGCATTCGTTTGTATTCGGAAATGCGATGATTGCCGATGTGCATTATTTATGGCCGTTTACTTGTATGTTCGTAGAAATACGTGCAAGAGGATTGGGGTTCAAGACTGGTGCGAGTAGGTAATTTCTTTTTGTTTATTTTTGTCTTTTTGTGTTATCTTACCTTAAACGAGCAATTATCATATATATAAAATCGAAAAACCAGAACGGGATAAAAAACGAGCGAAGAAGCGAGATGGCGCCTTACAAATTTCTAAAAAAGTTTTTGACACGTATCTCGAATACGACGTACGTATGATAAGAAAAAACTGTTTAAATCTATTATCTAAATATGAGAATAGACTAGAGCATAAAAACTATCGCTTTCGATGCGTATTTAATTTACAATAAGCAAAAGAAAATTTCATAACAATCTTCATTTTACGATGATCGACCATTTTCGGCAACTCTCGGTTAGTTTCGTTTCGGTGGTGGTACCTACAGACAAAATTATTTGATGTGGTGCTACAAACATACCCAATGTTTATGTTTGTCATGTTGGTGTACAGTTATTGCGGCGTTTTATTACACGAAGTAAAATAAAAAGTGCTAACAACCTCAACCTTAGTCTATAACCATACGAGTGACTTAAATGCCATAAATGACTTATCAATCAAATTAGTATTATCGTATGATTATCGTGTTAATAATTTGTATTTTATTGTTTTAAATTTCTTTTTGCTCATGCATGGAACGTAGTATTCTGAGCGGGAAATTAACCGATCGCATTAAAAATACAATACTACGTTCCAAAACTGGAATAACTGATGTGGCTGAAACTGCCGCCAAGCTCAAATGGGATTGGGCAGGACACGTCAGCCGTATGCCAGAAGACCTGTGGGCCAAAACAGCCACCCGTTGGGTACCACAAATTGTAAGGCGTCACGGTAGACCTCGTCGGAGATGGCGGGACGAGCTTGACGCTTTTGACAGAGACTGGTGGGATACTTCTGCGGATAGGGATACGTGGAAGAATAAGAGGGAGGCCTTTGCCCAACAGTGGGACAATATGGGCTCATAATAATAATAATAGGATTCTCTGCCTCTGGCTTGCCTTAGCCGGCCGGCCAGAGTGGAGTCGTTAGAGCTATAAGCTCCAGGGGTGGAAGTGAAATATGCATAAGACGCGAGTTGGCACAGTGGCTGTTAACAGCCACTGGGTAGAAAGCGGCGCACACCTCTCGACACCCCTGAGCCGCTCACACCGGTGTTGCCCTTGAGCCATCCTAGATGTCGCTTTTTGTGGGGGCCCATCTTGTGAGGGCGAGTCACCGTCTGCCGGAAATAAAATTGCATACCGTTTTATTAGGCAGGCGTCCGGTTTTTTACCCCATAGCTCAGTTCTTAGTCCATCGCTTTCACCCAATAACCTAGTTCATTTTAGATTCCATCAACTCTCAATAGTCCTTACACCCTGGCGGGTGCTGCCTCTGCGTGCGTCCCATGACACGGGCAAGGGCAGCCTCCGCTCGGTGTACCCCTTACATTTCATTAAAGTGTCAAAAGGGCCTCTACGTGTTGGCTTCGGCTCCGCGCACGCCTCCCAAAGGTCCGGAACATCATTGTTCCGTGATGGGAAAGACATACAAATAATAATAATAATAATAAAAATTTCTTTTTGAGTTATATTATTCAGATTGACTTTCACGGCTTCGGCAAACATTACCATTTGTCCGGTGAACGGGCTGCCGAGATGGGCCAAAAATATCAGTTCAAGGGATGGTGCCCGTAATAATGTGTGTGTGTGATAATTATACTTTAATGACTTTACAGATTTAACCAATTCGGGAACTGTTTTCTCGCGTAATACGATATTACGA
Organism: Cydia splendana; assembly: GCF_910591565.1. Taxonomy (NCBI): domain Eukaryota; kingdom Metazoa; phylum Arthropoda; class Insecta; order Lepidoptera; family Tortricidae; genus Cydia; species Cydia splendana. The sequence continues at coordinate 49,616,171 of NC_085987.1, read as the reverse complement.
CTCGACCAGGTAGGATTTTTTCTTCTTGCTGAACAGTCCCCATCAGATATATCGGAACGGCCGAGGTATTCACAAATATCAGAACAATGTAAATTATAATGTAGTTAAAGTGCATGCTCAGATATTTTGGAGCTCAAGGGTTGCTCAAGATCTGCTCAACCTCGGCCATGGCGACTGGCGGGAGCTATCGCAAGACCGGGAAACATGGCGTGATCTGGTGTCGGAAGCCAGGACTCATTTTCGGTCGTTGCGTCACCGTAGCCGTCGTAAGTAATATCAATATCCAGACAGGTAAATGGGGACAATTTACGTTTGTATGAAAATGCGATTTATGGGCGGTGGTCGTACATATTCGTCTTAAGGCGGAAATTAATCTAATGAACGTTTTTGCAATTGGGCTTATAAAAATAAATAATAATTTTGATTCAAATCACGCATTATAGGGAGGGGCGGGGGTAAGGGTGGCATTTTATAGGGGTTGGTCACCCCTTTCAAACGACACCCGATTTGTGTCTAGGAGACGCGTAGTTTTTTTTTTATAAGTGTTTGAAATTACGTGTGACGGAAGTGACGGAACGAAATACAGTGCCAGAGTCACCGTTAGGTACGACGACGAGCGAAGCGAGGAGAAGTGTTAGGTATCTTGCGTTCACAACACACCCGACTTGCTGTCAAAAAAGAAATACAGTGGTCAAAAACATGTATACGGACAAAGTGCTCAAAAACATGTATACGAAAGTCCAAATTGGTTACCCTTTCGTACGCTTTGGTTGTTTTATTGAACATAACCTCAAAAAATAAAAAAAAATTTTCGTGGTAACTATTGATTTCCTAACTTTGGGGATGGGTTCGGGGGGGTTCCTACTCCCTCCCCCCTCCCTACAATGCGTAATTCAAATGCAACCCCATAATTTTATGTTGAAACAAGTTTTAAATAAATACCTACGTAGATGAAAAAATACAATCTTGCATTTTATCAAATCACATCATTTTTTGAGAAATTTGCGAATTAAGTTATCCAAATATCGGTTACAAATAAGAAGTCCCCATCACAGTTATAAACCCTGGCAGGGTTCAATACATAATAATATCGGTATTTAACTAAACATAAGACAAACTCTATATTTCATTTACGCGAGCGGAGCTGCGGGCCCGTCTAGTAATATATATATTTTGATTTATATATTTGGATGATATCAAAAACGGCTCTAACGATTTCAATTAAATTTGCTATAAGGGGTTGGATCTCTTAGCTAGGTCTGATCTGTGAGAAAACGCGCATTTTTGAGTTTTTATATGTTTTTAAGCTTTGGTCGGTCTCCCAGATATTGAATCTCTTCTTCCTCGCGTGGGGTCCGCTTGGCAACTAATCCCAGAATTGGCATGGGCACTAGTTTTTACGAAAGCGACTGCCCTGACCTTCCAACCCAGAGAGTAAACTTATTGGGATTAGTCCGGTTTCCTCACATTGTTTTCTTTCACCGAAAAATAGGTATCGGTATATAAATAGGTTCCGGTAAATAGGTATCAAATGATATTTCGTACAAAAGTTCCGAAAAATCATTGGTACGAGCCGGGGTTAGAACCCGCGACCTCCGGATTGCAAGTTACACGCGCTTTCCGCTAGGCCATCAGCGCTTCCCCCAGATATTCAGTATTATCAAAAAGAATAGATAGTATAGAGGGGTCCTGTCATTGTAAATTTTGTAGTCACTGTAAATTTACTGCCATCTATCGACACACGACTAAAACTCAAAATGAAAACGTATAAAGTTATCAAAAAATGTATATATGTATATGGATAAATGATTTTATTATTTTTATATCATTTTGATCCCTGTTCATTCACTGATATCTATGTGTTAAAATTGTTAAATATGAAACGGTGTCGTCACGCCATCTAGCCGAGGATAGGCTAAAGGTGTGTGCGCCATCTATTCGAGAATGACTTTTGCTTGAATTCCGAGGCACGTTTTTTCCTTAGACTTTATTCGTCTTATACGAAGTTACATATGTCTTTGGTATTATGTATTATCAATAAATTACTTTATCAACGTTTTAAAAAAATATATTCAATACCTGATTTTCATAGATTATGATCTTTTTGGGTTCTTCCAACTCAGAATCACTAGCATATTCGTGTTGAATAAAAACTGCTGATGCTGATATAAAAACTATGTTCCAAATATTTGTATAGAAGTTGTAGTTTCCGCTACGTCAAAAAAATGTGTAATGTAGGTAATAGGAAGAAAGATGATGCAACAATATGGATTCTAATAAAGTTATAATTAACTTACCGGGTAGTAACTAGTAATAATTGTGTTTTTCATTCATAGACAAAATTCCATTATTTTTAACCACAGTAAATTTTATACATTTCTTTTTTATTGCAGTGAGGATGTCCCGATTGTAAAAATCCAAGAGATTAGGTAGAGTATAATATCTAATTATCTTTGTAAAAAATAAACGAATACGCTTAGCCCATACTTAATCCCCATAATAAATAATAAAAAAACAATACGAAATTTAGGTATAAAAAAAATACAAAATGTCCCAGCTGGGGATCGAACCGGGAACCTTCCGTTTATAAGCAAAAAAGCGACTGTTTACAAAACACACCATAATAGTTCTTATTAGCTAAGCTGACGAACTTCGGGTACTTATTCTCGCTTCGGTCAATTAAGTACCTGTCAAGTATCAGTGTCAACAAAATTGCACTAAACATAACACTTTAAACTCTCGCGTTTTGTACACATATTTAATTACACAAACGGGTCTACCGCGATATAATTTCATTGTTTTTACCTTTAATTCCGACGTTTCAGCTGAGTTGCACCAGCTGTAGTCACGGAAAGACTGACGTCCCAACAAATGTCAACGGAGATATTAATAAAACACCACTAAAACACCCGAAATTTGTTTATAAAAATGTTCGGGGTAGACAAAGAAATTGCAGCTACCCGTTAAAGTTTAATGTTTATTGTCCACGGCACGACACGCAACACTCACAGTATCCGTACACTGGTCCGAAGATATATCCGCTGGTTTCAACATTTGAATCATTTTTATAAACTAATTTCGGGTGTTTTAGTGGTGTTTTATTAATATCTCCGTTGACATTTGTTGGGACGTCAGTCTTTCCGTGACCACAGCTGGTGCAACTCAGCTGAAACGTCGGAATTAAAGGTAAAAACAATGAAATTATATCGCGGTAGACCCGTTTGTGTAATTAAATATGTGCACTAAACATGACGGCACTCGAAATTCGCGCCGTGGTCAGCCCGGCAACGTCGGAAATGGTATGGCAACGTCGCAAATGTATCTGTACACGACATTTGTGACACACACATACGTAAAATTGATGAAAAGTTAACTATGATTATTACATGATTTCTGTATGAAACATTGTTTTCCTATTAATTTCGCGCAAACGAATATTCGAAAGTAGACGGTCAATTCTCAAAAAGTTAAATACGTTTACGTTAGAACTTTTTTTTCATTATGTATAATTTATATATATAAAATTATAACACATATTTAGAGAGACATTTTACACAGAGGCCTAATACTTTGAAAAGGATTTAATAAAAATTTATAACAAAAAAAAATATTGTAACTACGTTTATCCGTTAACCTGCCGTGTCCCAACGCGAGGTACTGATGTTCTGAGCTATGAAAACCACACAAATTATTAACTTAATTTAACGTCATTACCGTATTTTATTAACATATAGCCTTAACTTTTAAAGTATTACTATCGCATAACGATATTATACTTATATTTTAAGTTATTCGGCTTCAAAGTTTGTCCAAGGCAATTCTTAACATTCACCTGGCGCGTCACGTTCACGACGATTGTATAACCCCCACCGCACCTATTCCATCTCACTCCGCACGAGCCGAAGCCGTCACTCATTAGCTATCACCTGGTAGGACGAAGACGTGGTTATTGTGCTTCGCAAATAAAACACAAACGACAACGTATCGGAAATTGGAGTTTGTAATAGGTAAGTACTCTTTATCCTAGCGTCGATATCTTGCGAATTGTGTAACCTATCGCATTACTATTAAAATATGTAACGTAATCAATAGTTTAGTTTTATATTCTTAAGTATGGAGTTCATCAAGCTAATACATTTTGTATATTCACGATATAACTGCCATTTTCCCCATCACCTGCATATCGTCCACCTGGCTAAAACTGCCAGGTGGGTGAGATTTTGCGACAGGTTAATGTCACTGATACCACAACGAATACTCGGAACTATATAATTATATAGCGGTTATATCGCTTTTGTGTGTTAATTTAGGAATAAAAACTATCCTGTCGGTTAAAGCTGCATATTATTCAAATTTGTGTACTTTTGTCTTAAGTCTCGTTAACCTGTCCAAAAAAGTCAGGTGACTGATGCACTGGCAGGTGAATGAAGCGTCATTCACCTGCCATATGACAGGTGAACGATAACTATTTAAAATCCACGTTACATATACTCAAACAGTGATTATGTTTATTAAGTCGTTAGTGGACAACTGTTTCTCAATACAAACGTAGACCCCATTTTCCTCCCTGGGTTTTTTTATGAAAAAAAAAAATTTTGTTACATTAATGTCGTGAGTAGATTTGTGACGTCCCACGGTAAAAGGTACCTTATGAGGGTTTTTAGTTTTAGACATTTATTAAAATGTTTTGTAAAAAGGCGAAAACATACTCATTTTGTTTATTGTGTGATGAGATGACGGGCGGATGAAAAGAAAAAGACATGCTGTGTCGACCCCAAATGAATGGGGCAAGGGCAAGCGAATGATGATGATAATCTGAAACCTCAATGCTTAACGTTTGTTTACCTGACCGATTTTGAAAATTCATTTTTTGATTGTATGTATATGCATACAGATTGGTCCAGTTTTTGTCAAAACCCAGTTCTGATGATGGGATCCATGAAGAATCGAGGGAACTCCTCAAATCTTAAAGGCATACATAGTGATTTTTGTGTTTTTATTTACAAATCAAGCATATACATTCACAAAAGTGACATTTGATGAAGTGGAACTGCTGATGAAGATCAGAACGGAACTCTTCAACGACGAATAGTTGACGTTTGGTGATTTGGCAATTTCTCTCTCTAGGGTACCTACTGCTCTCCCAGCACGTGTTGGATGACCAAAACAGCGTATGCCTATGATGAACCTGGAACCAAGTCTATTCCACTCATACTACGAGGGTTCAGCATCAGCTCTATCTTGGATACTGCGCTCCCAAGTCCTCATCAAGACGTGTCGAATGACCAAAACAGCGTGTGTCTATGTTGCATCAAACCTGAGTTCCAGTAGGTACTGCGAGGGTTCAGCATCAACTCTTATCTTGGGTACTGCTCTCCCAAGTGCTCATCAAGACGTGTCGAATGACCAAAACAGCATGTGTCTATGTTGCATCAAACCTGAGTTCCAGTAGGTACTGCGAGGGTTCATCATCAGCTCTATCTTGGGTACTGCTCTCCCAAGTGCTCATCAAGACGTGTCGAATGACCAAAACAGCGTGTGTCTTTGTTGCACCAAACCCGAGTTCCACTAGGTACTGCGAGGGTTCAGCATCAGCTCTATCTTGGGTACCACTTTTCCAAGAGCTCATCAAGACGTGTTGGATAACCAAAACAGCGTGTGTCTATGTTGCACCAAACCTGGGTTCCACTAGGTGCTGCGAGGGTTCAGCATCAGCTCTATCTTGGGTACTGCCATCCCAAGTCCTCATCAAGACGTGTCGAATGACCAAAAGAGCGTGTGTCTATGTTGCATCAAACCTGAGTTCCAGTAGGTACTGCGAGGGTTCAGCATCAGCACTATCTTGGGTACTGCTCTTCCAAGTGCTCATCAAGACGTGTTGGATAACCAAAACAGCGTGTGTCTGTGTTGCCCCAAACTTGAGTTCCACTAGGTACTGCGAGGATTCAGCATCAGCTCTATCTTGGGTACTGCTCTTCCAAGTGATCATCAAGACGTGTTGGATGACCAAAACAGCGTGTGCCTATGTTGCACCAAACCTGAGTTCCACTAGGTACTGCGATGGTCCAGCATCAGCTATATCTTCAGTTCTGCTCTCCCAAGTGCTCACCAAGACGAGTTGGATGACCAAAACTGCATGTGCCTATGTTGCACCAAACCTGAGTTCCACTAGGTACTGCCAGGGTGAATAGACAGCGAGATTGAATGTTTACTTATTCACAGAAACTTGTTGTTAAATTGGGAATCGAATCGAAGGTGAGGGGTGAGGGTCAGAATCCAAAATTTTAATCATCGTAGTGGACAATAAGGTCCCTTTTTATAGAAAATGACACATTTTTCGATTATTTATAGAAGACATTGAAAATGATGTGGTGGACAGGTGGATGACACTCATTTCAGGTGAATGATGACAAGAAACCAGGTTAACGGCAACGGACACAGGTTAATGACGCCTCTCGATAACCTGTCAATATTTTCATTGGAATTTGTACTTATTTCTCGATAACCTGCTTCTACTATCGATAACCTGGAGACAAAATATCTTTCACCTGTCCTTGATATCATTCACCTGAATTTCAAACGCCTATATCTTCTAAACTAATTGAAGGAATTGCTTCCCTTCCACATTTTCTAATAGTTTAAGTTGCCTTTTAACGATCCCAATAAAAAAAATGCGAAAATGCAAAATTTTTGAAAAACATAAATTTGAACCTGGCGGTGCCAACTTTTTGAGAAACGACCAGATAATTGCGGAAATATTTATGTACTAATAGTGTGTAGTTACTTAATGAACACGGATTGAATTTTGTATGAAAATCGAACCACCTTAAGAAGATAATTACGTTTCTTTTATGGAGTAATAAAGCAGCTTTGTGTCTTAGATCATTTGTTTTGCTTTCTTTAACGCCAAGTATCCGAAATTAAGAATTACACCCAAGTCTACAGAATCATCAATCTACTCAATCTTCATACTGTTGCGTTGAATCACGTCGCCAATACAATGCACGATCGAGGTGAAATGCGACTAACGTAATAAACGATTGAGTCATAACGCGAAAGTTAAATGCACGATCGAGGTGAAATGCGACTAAAACTAATAACGACTAAAATAATAAACGATTAAGTCACGATGCGATATTTAAATGCACGATCGAGGTGAAATGCGACTAAAACTTATAGCTGTTGCAGTCAAAAGTGTGAACTGGTCAAAAGAACTTTTAACCGACAAAAACAGGCAAAACTGCTTTTGACTGATCATGTTGGTCAAAAGTAGTTTTACCTGAAAATCATACCTATTTCTGGCAGCAGTTTCGTTTTTAGGGCGTAGCAAAAAAAAAAATAACCCTAACCTACCTATCTCTGGGAACAGTTTCGTTTTTAGGGTGTAGCAAAAAAAAAAACCCTAACCTACCTATTTCTGGGAGCACTTATGACTGATAGTAACAGTCACAATTACTATTAACCAATGATATTTAGGTAAAACTACTTTTGACCAACATGCCTGTTTTTGTCGGTTAAAAGTTCTTTTGACCAGTTCACACTTTTGACTGCGACATAGCCACTGGAAAAAAAACTATTAAGACACAATGCGAAAATTAAATATGAGATCGAGGTGTAATGCGATTCGGTGAATTACTACAACAATTTTATGCTTTTGGGTACAGGTCTAACAAATCCGATGGCCAGCCTTTGCACCAGGTACCAACCCGCGCGAGCATCAAAGGTCCTCTCCCTAATTCTACGTCCCACCTCCCGCATAAAAGCTATGGCGTCAGACCCCAACACTCCGTTATACAACATGCGTGCGAGCTCACCGAAAGGCCTACGTGGTACTTATAGTTTGCACGTTGCAGGTTTCCTTGAGGCCGGTTCTGCCATGCCTATTATGCACATATCTTAGTAAGACGGCGGTTATGGTTTTACACAAAGCACTGGAACAACTATCACTTCACGCAATCAGCACAACAAGACGGCTTATAATTTGGATGTTAAAAGACATTTCTTGTTTGTAAACATTTTTCCCATGACAAATATCTGTCAAAACGTACTTAACTTACTAGATCTTGCGGGGCAGTATTTTGGATGCTCGGGCTGCGGTTCCAGCACGGAGGTTTGGCTGCGCGCTGTCTTCAGAGATGAACGATTGGTAAAGCAAGGTAGGTATTACGTGAAAATTGTTAAAAAAGTCATAATTTCTTGAATAAAAATCCTTATGGACTGTGTTTGTCCGTTGCTAGGCGATCATTTCATTATTACACTTTAAACTCTCGCGTTTTGTACACATATTTAATTACACAAACGGGTCTACCGCGATATAATTTCATTGTTTTTACCTTTAATTCCGACGTTTCAGCTGAGTTGCACCAGCTGTGGTCACGGAAAGACTGACGTCCCAACCTTCGAGCAACACCGGCTTCCGACACATCGGAAGGGAGGGGCCCAAGCGATATCTCACCGTACAAATCTTTCTGCCATTTTTCGCGGGGGGAAAGGTGCACACAGTCGCACTTCTCACACACTTACATACAAAATCCAATCTGTAATGACGACACAAATACATAGAAAATGACACACGTCAAAGACAAATCTTGCAAACCTCGATCTCTTTTTGTGTACGGACGAGTGACAAGTGTCACAACACGCACACTAACACATTTTCGTTGAAGTATGTTATTGTATTCTGAGAGATGAGAAGTCGGATTTGTCGCTCGACCGATCCGCAATTTGTACTGAGCGAGCAAAATCGATAAATCCAACAATTACATGAGACTAAAATATAATAATTGTGTTTGAATGTAATTAAACGTATGATATGTAAAAAAAAATATTACATGTGAAATGTAACACTTTCTTTTTGTAAATTTGATGTCCCCGACCTCTTTTTATAATAAAAAACCGAGCAAACAGGCATTTTTGTGCAGCAGTGTTCACGCGCGCGACTGGACTCGGTCTAGTGAAAAATCCAAGTGCAACTAGTTTTATTACCCGCGCTAGATTAGATTGACGCGCTAATCTTGTACCTCGGCAGAGGGGAAATAGTGCGAATGCCGCCTCCCTTCCGTGTTGCTCGAAGGTCCCAACAAATATCAACGGAGATATTAATAAAACAACACTAAACTACCCGAAAAAAGCTGGTGCAACTCAGCTGAAACGTCGGAATTAAAGGTAAAAACAATGAAATTATATCGCGGTAGACCCGTTTGTGTAATTAAATACACAGTTTATTAGATATAAGATAAATAATATATTATATATTGCACAGAAAGAATACAGTGGTAACTTATACACGAGTTTCTGGTAAGAGTTGGTGCATAACTGACTTGACATTCGGAGATTCCAGGAGTCCCCGCACTATAGTTCGTTTTTTTTAGCATTAGAAAGAACGTAAGTGATCTTGACATGTCTTTTATTTGAAAAACGCTTTTTAAAAATCAGTAACTATTACTTATGGAAGCAGAAGAATATTAATGATCGTATTAGATTCATAAATGTTACATATATTTGCCGTGACTTATATTTAAAACGTGTTTGTCAATTAAAAGACACATCAAGATTGTTTACCTTATTTCTAATGCTAAAAAAACGAACTATAGTCTAGGCCTGTATCGCGGGAGACCATGTACTCGTACATTGTATGTCATGCAAGTTAACTTAAGAGAAGATAATTAACAATTTATGTAAACTATGTCTATCTGTTATTACATTACTATTAATTTTCGTTTCTAGGTTCAACTTTAGTAGCAGTTATAAAACTTAATCTAATAGATATAAGTTAGTTTTATATCTAGGTATTAAAGTCTTGTGTTAGACAGTTTTTAGAGTCTAATTTAGTTAGTTTTACATTTATTCGAGTATTGTGTTAAGCAATTTTTAGAAGTAATGTCTCAGTCTCATTGTAATCAAGTGATAATAACCAACTAAAAAGTAACCTTTTAGCCACATGCACAGTGCAATAATTAATTCGCTCTGGAACTTTACGGCCGTATTTATAGATCAAAAGGACGTCGCCAAATCGTCTCCCAAAAGCAGTATTTACCCTCGGGATAGGTAATTTTAACACGCGTTTATAAAGTAATTCCGAATAATATTCGGACTTGGCGGCGATTTTATGGATCGAAAGACAAACTTTATGTACGTAGAGCTGGCGGACTGTGACTGTGAGTACTTTAGTTTCTTGGTAGAGGTTGCTTGCCGGATATCGGAAGGGCTTTTTGAGCATTAGGTACCTTTAAGACCGACCGATTCAGATTCAAAGCGTTTAATACGGTAAAAACGTACATGTCAAAAACATAAAAATAAAATCACATACACACTTAAAACTAATTAAACCTAAAACTGTACATAAACACACGTCAATTAATAAAAAAAAATAAAAATTAAAAAGCGATTACACGATAATAATAATGACAAAATAAATTAAAAATTAATTAATACCCATAAAATTCATTAATACTATAAAAGGCCTTATCAATCAAGTATTTTTTTAGTTTATGGACAAACAACTCGTAAGAAGCCTGCCTCTTTGATTTCCGGGCTCAAGCTATTGTATATTTTTACACCTACTACCCTCAATGAATTGGATGATTTCGCTAATCGCGCAAATACCGCTTTAATATCTTCCCGTTCTATTCTGGGCGACGCATTTCAACGTTGAGCTTTTTCAGCCACTAAGATTGGCGGCACTGCCCCATACTGAGATGGCGTATGTGATTAGAGACTGATAATGATAGGGAGATATTATGTATAACTATTTAATAACCTGTTTATTTAAAATGGCTTAGTGCAATAGTAAAAAAAATAATTTAACAGAGGTTTGTAAAAGGTTGTTACCTACTAAATTTTATGAATACGGGAGTTATAGTCACTAGGTGTAATAGCGTAGAGCAAGTAGGTATTAGGTACCTAACGGGAGTCTGGGGTCCGCTTGGCAACTAATCCCAAGAATTGGCGTAAGGACTCGTTTTTTACAAAAGCTACTGCCATCTGACCTTCCAACCCAGAGGGGACACTAGACCTTATTCGGATTAGTCCGGTTTCTTCAAGATGTTTTCCTTCACTGAAAATCGACTGTATTGTACAATTTGTATATAATTTCCGTAAAACTCATTGACAAGCTGGGGCCTGACCCCGCGACCTCCGAATTGAAAATCGCAAGCTAACCTTTAGGCTACCAGCGCTTTTTTAGATATTTCCACACATGTTTAAGAATAAGGTTGCCTGGTAGAGAATGCCTCATTGCATTAAGTTCGCCTTTTATATTTTTTCCTTTGAGCAGTAAAGTTTAAATATATATACAATATAATATATATAAATATATTTACCGCGGTTGCATGCTGCAGCGACTCGGTTGGCTCTACTTTGGGTGAGATTTCCCGCAGCTATGAAAAACTTCATCCATTTTAGCGCTTTACTTTCCACGTACCATCCGTCTTTATCAAGCTGCAAAGCGTCAATTTATGATTATACTGTTAATAGTGCGAGCTGTGCGAGTGAGACATAATCCTCGAGCTTGATCCTCTATTTCGGGTCGTTTTCTCCAGTCTCCTGTGATCAACTGTCTTGTTCAGTGATAAAGATTAATTTAGTTTAGCAAAAAAGGTGACATTACTATTCGGTTCTATGTACAGCGAGCTGAAATACTTATTTGTACAAAGAGAGACCAAAATTTGATATTTCTTCGAGTGCTAATTTTGAGTCCCGCGCAAGCGAAAGATTCTATAATATAATCTATTTTAATCTTTAACGTAGTAAGGGACTCAAAAACTGTTTATATTACTTTATTAAGTGTTTTGTCTCGCATTGTGTTACTTACATAGTTGTAAGTTTTGTGTAGGTAATACTAATAACCCTATGGACAACAAAGTCTGAAAATAAATAAATAAAAAAAAAGCACACGAAATGTAAATCATATTGATCTCGAGTAGTACATATAACTTTTCACCTCATCAGTGATAACACATTAGACAACCTGAAATATGTAATCCTTCTTGATCACTTATTCACTCGCGTTTTCTTAAGATAGGTACTTATTCTAACAATTAAGTTTCATTATACCGCAATCAAACACAAAAACAAAACGAAATAAATTTCATTGATTTAAACTTTCACGATTTTTACACATTATCATGACCACGGGGACAACGTCGTCCTCGATACGTCGGAGGTAAATATTAAAACTTAAATACGCGATTGAGTCACCTTCTACAATTTAATAATGAAATACATTTCAGTAATATAATATAGAAATGACGAACATCAATTGACATTTCAATCGACAACTTTTATTTGTAAAAAATAAAACTGTAAGATACGGTCTGAATTGCGGATTATTTATTTTGGGTGATAATCTGTGAATTCTTAATTTCATTAATTGTACAATAAAATACGCAAAGTATAGGGTTTTTATCATTTTTTAATTTTATATTAATTAATTAATTATTAAGTATTTATGCTCATATGTATTTTGGAACGATGCGCTCTGACGTTTTTCGGAGGTCTATTATATACCGTCGAATTTCGTTTGAATATTTTTGTCTCTTTTTTGCTAACGACGTGAAAGGGACAGAGATAATAGAATCCAAGTATTTCGAACTTGTTTTAAGCCCCGCATGTTGAATGACATTTAAATATAAAGATCAATTGAATGTCATTTTGTCTCACTCATTGAACAAAATGCGATTTTGATCACTGTTTTTAAGTAGAAAAGTACCCTTGTTCGAGCTGCTGAGGTGAAAAATTACATGGACACAAATTATAAATGGAATTTAACCATAAAGTGAACCATCCGTGATCAGAGTAAATACTTACTATAAGTACCATCAACACTTACAATGCCAGTTTCCTTGTAGACACAAAGCTCAATGCAAATCTCCTTATGGTTGCATTCAGTAGCTATCTGGTTCCACCTTTCCTGTTGCTGTGCCTTAAAGTAATCGGAATATAATTAATAGTAAGTTGTAAACGAGAAATAATAGAAACCTATTAAATAGGAACCTGTACGGTTACCATCAGTTTCTCACTGACATAAACGCCGTCGAGAACGTAATTTACTTTCTATACATCCCGTTTGCACTAATATGCGAGTGCGAGCGGGATGTATAGAAAGTAAATTACGTTCTCGACGGCGTTTACGTCAGTGACAAACTGATGGTAACCGTACTGATGGGCGAAGCGCAGAGGGTTTTTATGACTCGAGTCTCGAGTTTACAATTAAAATAAGTACCTCCCGTGTTACATTTAGCACATTACGATACAAGTGTGAAAGTAGGAAATTCGCGACGAGTGGCGATGTTTTAAATCACTACCGAAGGGAGTGTTTTTAATCGACACGAGTTGCGAATAATTTATTTATTATTTAATTATAATTGCTTACATGTATGTATACGTCTTCAAGTAATAATCGTTTCAATACATGCTACCCATATCGGGTGTAACAGTGACAATTACCTTTTTAATACAGTTGCTCAAAAAGTGCTACTTTACGTAGCTGTTTAGCGTTCGCAAAGTTGTTTTTTGCAAACTAGTGCTTATTACTTTTCCAGCTTTTTAAAATTTAATTCTGACCGTAATCGATAGGTCCACACCAAAGAGTTTTGATGTTCAAAAATTTTATATAATTTTTATTCTGCCATTAAACATTTATTACGTAAAAAAGTATTATTACAAGATATAAAGTAAATATTAATTAGTTATTATATAAATAAAACGTTACACAGCGTGACCTTAGCCATTGGACAAACCCTGAAATCCCACGTAGGGTTACTTCTCAGAAATGCTCTAACGGTAATATTTTTTTTTAATTAGAACAAAAGATAAAGAAATAAATTATCAAACAAAAGTTATTTCCAATAATCGACAACAAAAAGAAACATATTGTATCAATCATTGGCAGTGCTTTTGACAATTTGTTTGGAAATGTGCGGCAATGATGACATTTGTCAAAAGTCAGAATCTTATGAATGTCATAAATAAAAAAGATAATCAAAACGGTCGAAGAAGGTTTCATACTATTTATTACCTCAGGAGCTACTAACACATACAGGTTGCTCCAAAGTAATAAAATAGTAATTTGTTAATGTCTTCGTAACCCCTACACCGATTGTTATGATACTTTGTATACTGGTTCTAAATACCCTAATGCATATGTAATTTTCGGCTTTGTCCAATGGCTAGGGACACCCTGTATAATACGATCGTTCTCAAAAAAAACTTATTTATTATTTGGCTGAATGGAACTATCATTACCACTTCGGCTGTCGTTAAGAGAAAAAAATAAAAAATAAAAAGTAAAACCGACGACCATTTTCACTTAAAATTTATTAGTATCAAAATAATTAACTCAAATTGCAACTGTAAGAGTGTTTTTGTATGAAATGAGTTAATGTGATTAATTTTTGCAATGTAAATCAACGCTGAACGTAGTTATAGTGCTGTATAATCTATCTATCTTCTACTCGTATCTATCTTCTATATATATATATATATATATATATATAAATGCAAGTGTCCTGACTGACTGACTGATTCATCAACGCAGAGCCGAAACTACAAAAGCCAGAAAGTTGAAATTTGCACACCAGATTGCGTTTATAAAGTGTACAATAGATAAGACGCGATTTTGAGAAATACAACCCCTAAGGGGGTTAAAAATGGGATGAAAGTTTGTATGGGGTTAAAGTTTTCTTTTAAGCTAGGAATTTGAAACTTGGTAAAAAGATATATTATTAAAATACAAGGCAACTTATTTCAACGTTTTTGAAAATGCATCCCCTAAGGTGGTGAAAAAGGGGTTGAAAGTTTGTATGGATATCAACATTTTTTTCGAGTGGTGGACTTGAATCTTTGCATTTAGGGATATTATTAGAAGACAGGTAAAGTAATTTCAGCGTTTTGTAAAATTCATCCCCTAACAGGGTTAAAAAGGGGTTGAAAATGTTAATCCATTACAAATGCTTTGAAACTTCTTAGAAAGGCATAATAGCCGATTACAAAAAAAAAGTGATTGCAACGTTTTTGGAAATTCAACCCCTAAGGGGGTTAAAAAGGCGATGAATGTTCGTCTTCGGGTGCAAATTTTATTTTAAGCTAGGAACTTGAAACTTTGTATAAAAGTATCAAATTCAAATACAAGAAAACTAATTTAAGCGTTTTAGAAAATTCATCCCCCAAGGTGGTGAAAAAGGGGTTGAAAGTTTGTATGGATATCAAACATTTTTTCGAGCGCGGGACTAGAATCTTTGTATTTGGGGATATTATTAGAAGACAAAAAAAGTTATGTCAGCGTTTTGTAATATTCATCCCCTAACAGGATTAAAAAGGGGATGAAAGTTTGTATGGGGTTAAAGTTTTCTTTTGAACTAGGAATTCGAAACTTCGTAGAAAGATATATTATTGAAATACAAGAAATCTAATTTCAGCGTTTTTGAAAAGTCATCCCCTAAGGTGGTGAAAAAGTGGTTGAAAGTTTGTATGGATATCAAAAAATTTTTCGAGTGGTGGACTTGAATCTTTGTATTTAGGGATATTATTAGTAGACAGGAAAAGTAATTTCAGCGTTTTGTAAAATTCATCCCCTAACAGGGTTATAAAGGGGTTGAAACTTTGAATCCATTACAAATGGTTTTGAAACTTCTTAGAAAGGCATAATAGCCGATTACAAAAAAAGTAATTGCAACGTTTTTGGAATTTCAACCCCTCACGGGGGATTAAAGTTCGTCTGCGGGTGAAAATTTTATTTTAAGCTAGGAACTTGAAACTTTGTAAACAGGTATTTAATTTAAAAAAATAAGTTCAAAAACTAAAACCCGACTACTGCAAATCGCGCTCTAAAAAAAGTATGAAACAAGATAGAATTCTTATCTGAAATTATCATATAGGAAAATTATAAGAGTTATCATTTTTTTATATATTTACAGAGATATTCAAAGGATCGCCGTGGACGTATGCCACGATTATAAACTTTAAGGTAAAGTGGCATACGACCACGGCTATCCTCTGAATCTCTGTAAATATATAAAAAAATGATAACTCTTATAATTTTCCTATATGATAATTTCAGATAAGAATTCTATCTTGTTTCATACTTTTCAACCGACGAAAAAAACGGAACAGGTTCTCAAGTCGACGCGTATTTTTTTTTTTTTTTTTTTTTTATGTATGACCACGCATAACTTTTCACAGAGATGTTCGATTTTGATAATTATTTTTTTATTGGAAAGGGTATACCCCGAAGTTGGTCCCATATAAATTTGGAAAAAAAAATTCAACCTTAAGGGTAGGAAAATAGGGGATGATTGATTTTTTCACTCACCGATTGTAACGTATGACCACGCACAACTTTTTACAGAGTAGTCGTAATAATAATAAAAATTTGGAAAAAAATCCTACCCTAAGGGTGGGAAAATAGGGGTAATTTATTTATATTACAGAACAAAATAATAGTTAAAGTAGGATTATTAATATAACAGTTAATAGCTAAAGCAAGGTAGGTAGCTATTTTAAAAGTAATCCAAAATTAAGCATGTAAAAATTTGTATAAATTATAGCCACAGAAAATTATAAAATAAAAACTTTTTAACAAAAAAAAATAACCGCCGAAAAAAAACTAAAAGGAAATAAAAAAACCGGCACTAACACGAAACGAATCGACCAACAAAAACAATAGCGCACTGAAAAGAAAAAAATAATTATTTTGTCTTCAATAACGCAAGTGAATACCTATGAACTATGTATATACATAGGGGCTATTCATAAATTACGTCATTTCAAATTAGGGGGGGGGGTCTGGACATCGGATGATGGTTGCATGACGTAGGAGGAAACGGGGTCATTCGAAGCATGATTTTTGGATGATGTTAGGGGGGGGGGGTCGAAAATCGTCAAAAATCGATGACGTAATTTATGGACAGCCCCATACTTCTGAAATCAATCACACAAATCTGCGTATTTATATATTTACAATCTGTTATTTTTGGAGTCGGTGCCAGCCTCAAACAAACTTGAGCACCTTAGTGAAGCACCTGCACCGACTCCAAAAATAACAGATTGTAAATATATTATATATATTTTTTTTGTTAAAATGTTTTTAAGAGCGCGATTTGCAGTAGTCGGGTTTTAGTTTTTGAACTTTTTTTATTTAATTAACTTTGGGGTCAGGATTTCGTTACTTACAATAATATTTGAAGTCACCTTCGGCGCCTGGCTTTGGAACGCGTACAGCGAGCCTCGTACGTCGGGCTACGCCCGACTCTTTTAGTATGAGGGCGCCTTCGGCGCCCGGCTTTGGAAGGCGTACATCGTGCCTCGTACGTCGGGCTACGCCCGACTCTTTTAGTAGGAGGGCGCCGAAGGCGCCCGGTTTTGGAACGCATACAGCGAGCCTCGTACGTCGGGCTACGCCCGACTCTTTTAGTATGAGGGCGCCGAAGGCGCCCGGCTTTGGAACGCGTACATCGTGCTTCGAACGTCGGGCTACGCCCGACTCTTTTAGTATGAGGGCGCCGAAGGCGCCCGGCTTTGGAACGCGTACAGCGAGCCTCGTACGTCGGGCTACACCCGACTCTTTTAGTATGAGGGCGCCGAAGGCGCCCGGCATTGGTACGTGTACATCGTGCTTCGTACGTCGGGCTACGCCCGACTCTTTTAGTATGAGGGGGCCGAAGGCGCCCGGTTTTGGAACGCGTACAGCGAGCCTAATACGTCGGGCTACGCCCGACTCTTTTAGTATGAGGGCGCCGAAGGCGCCCGGCTTTGGAACGCGTACATCGTGCTTCGAACGTCGGGCTACGCCCGACTCTTTTAGTATGAGGGCGCCGAAGGCGCCCGGTTTTGGAACGCGTACAGCGAGCCTCGTACGTCGGGCTACGCCCGACTCTTTTAGTATGAGGGCGCCTTCGGCGCCCGGCTTTGGAAGGCGTACATCGTGCGTCGTACGTCGGGCTACGCCCGACTCTTTTAGTATGAGGGCGCCGAAGGCGCCCGGCTTTTGAACGCGTACATCGTGCTTCGTACGTCGGGCTATGCTCGACTCTTTTAGTATGAGGGCTCCGAAGGCGCCCGGCTTTGGAACGCGTACATCGAGCCTCATACGTCGGGCTACGCCCGACTCTTTATATTATGAGGGCGCCGAAAGCGCCCGGCTTGTTTCATACTTTTTAGAGCGCGATTTGCAGTAGTCGGGTTTTAGTTTTTGAACTTTTTTTTATTTAATTAATTTTGGGGTCAGGATTTCGTTACTTACAATAATATTTGAAGTCACCTTCGGCGCCTGGCTTTGGAACGCGTACAGCGAGCCTCGTACGTCGGGCTACGCCCGACTCTTTTAGTATGAGGGCGCCTTCGGCGCCCGGCTTTGGAAGGCGTACATCGTGCCTCGTACGTTGGGCTACGCCCGACTCTTTTAGTATGAGGGCGCCGAAGGCGCCCGGCTTTTGAACGCGTACATCGTGCTTCGTACGTCGGGCTATGCTCGACTCTTTTAGTATGAGGGCGCCGAAGGCGCCCGGCTTTGGAACGCGTACAGCGAGCCTCATACGTCGGGCTACGCCCGACTCTTTTTAGTATGAGGGCGCCGAAAGCGCCCGGCTTTGGAACGCGTACATCGTGCTTCGTACGTCGGGCTACGCCCGACTCTTTTAGTATGAGGGCGCCGAAGGCGCCCGGCTTTGGAACGCGTACAGCGAGCCTCGTACGTCGGGCTATGCCCGACTCTTTTAGTATGAGGGCGCCGAAGGCGCCCGGCATTGGTACGTGTACATCGTGCTTCGGACGTCGGGCTACGCCCGACTCTTTTAGTATGAGGGGGCCGAAGGCGCCCAGTTTTGGAACGCGTACAGCGAGCCTCGTACGTCGGGCTACGCCCGACTCTTTTAGTATGAGGGGGCCGAAGGCGCCCGGTTTTGGAACGCGTACAGCGAGCCTCGTACGTCGGGCTACGCCCGACTCTTTTAGTATGAGGGCGCCAAAGGCGCCCGGCTTTGGAACGCGTACATCGTGATTCGAACGTCGGGCTACGCCCGACTCTTTTAGTATGAGGGCGCCGAAGGCGCCCGGTTTTGGAACGCGTACAGCGAGCCTCGTACGTCGGGCTACGCCCGAGTCTTTTAGTATGAGGGCGCCGAAGGCGCCCGGCTTTGGAACGCATACATCGTGCTTCGTACGTCGGGCTACGGCCGACTCTTTTAGTATAAGGGCGCCGAAGGCGCCCGGCTTTGGATCGCGTACAGCGAGCCTCGTACGTCGGGCTACGTCCGACTCTTATAGTATGAGGGCGCCGAAGGCGCCCGGCTTTGGAACGCGTACATCGTGCCTCGTACGTCGGGCTACGCCCGACTCTTTTAGTATGAGGGCGCCGAAGGCGCCCGGCTTTGGAACGCGTACATCAGGCCTAGTACGTTGGGCTACGCCCGACTCTTTTAATATGAGGGTGCCGAAGGCGCCCGGCTTTGGACCGCGTACAACGCGCCACGTACATCGGGCTACGCCTGACCCTTGTAGTGTCGCCTTTTGGACCGAGTCCGGTGCGTCACATAGGTACGTTTCAGTATGCTTCGCCTGACCACTGCGAATTTTAACGAGGTGAATATACTAAGATTACTAAGCAACTTTTACCATGGGACCTAACCCGATCTCTTTAAAAAAATTGCTGATCTGTACTTCTATACCTATTCACGTTATAAAATATTGCAGGTCATTTAAAAAAAACACCATGTATATAGCGGCCAAACAAATTTCTTTTGAAAAATCCTTCTTGTATCGCCGTAGTCGCGTAACACGCGGATAGATAGAATCCAGAGCGATTGTAGATTCGTAGTTCGAATTACCTACCAGATAAATTAATGTTTTATCGGGTGCATGCAAGCAAATCCGGGTGCAAAAGCTAACAATATGTATATATTTGAAATGTGCTAATTGAGCTCTTTCAAATGATATACAACACGTCATCATTACTTATTTTTATTTTTTTGGTTCGTGACTTTATGACCTCTAGAGGGCGCCGTGTTCATTTTTTTGTGACGTCATATAGCCTATAACCAGCGGACGATTAAGGCGACTCGAATGACACGTCGTTTGTCAAATTCCAATGAGTACTTTAGAAATTATGAGGGAACAGATTAACATACATACATACATACCCACAAACATACCGGTCAAAATCATAACCCTCCTTTTGCGTTGCCGTAGTCGGGTAAAATACAAGAAAACTAATTTCAGCGTTTTTGAAAATTCATCCTTTATGGTGGTGAAAACGGGGTTGAAAGTTTACATGGATAATTAAATTTTTTTCGAGCGCGGGATTTGAATCTTTGTATTTGGGGATATTATTAGAAGACAATAATAGTGGTTTCAGCGATTTGTAAAATTCATCCCCTAACAGGGTTAAAATGGGGTTCAAAGTTTGAATCCATTACAAATGCTTTGAAACTTCTTAGAAAGACATAGGTAATAGCTGATTACAAAAAAAAATAATTGCAACGTTTTTGGAAATTCAACCCCTAAGGGGGTTAATAAGGGGATGAAAGTTCGTCTTGGGGTGTTAATTTAATTTTAAGCTAGGAACTTGAACTTTTTGCAAAAAAAGGTATTAAATTAATAACATGAAAACTAATTCAAGCATTTTAGACCGGGAGACAGTGACACATTTTACTGGGTCATTTGTACCAGTATGGCGGTTCATCAGATGTCTAAGTACGTAATGAAGGAAAGAAAAATGATGGTCATAGCGCTGGTACTGGCGGCCCAATCGCGTGGGCGTTAGTCGAAATCGTTTAGCAAAAAAAAAAAATTAACTCCCTTGCGGCGGTATGGCGGCCATTTGGAACCATCCGAAAAGTATGGCATGGTGATGTCCATGAATGGCTGCTCGACGATGATCACCTGTGCAGAAATTACCTTGGCACAAATGATTGAATTGTTTTTTTTTTAATTAATGTGTTCGCCGCAGTATGGCGGGCTGTAAGTCACACCGGAGAAGTATGGCATTACGCTACCGCCTACTTCTTTTTTATGGACTATCGGAAAATACGAGGATTTTTGTGGAACAAATCGTTCGAAACTCGTATTTTATCCGACACGTTCGACTAACGCCCACGCGATTGGGCCGCCGGTGCCAGCGCTATGACCATCATTTTTCTTTCCTTCATTACGTACTTAGTCCCCTGACGAACCGCCATACTGGTACAAATGACCCAGTAAAACGTGTCACTATCTTCCGGTCTATTTTTGAAAATCATCCCCCAAGGTGGTGAGAAAGGGGTTGAAAGTTTGTATGGAGATCAGATATTTTGTGAGTGCGGAACTTGAATCTTTGTATAAGGGCATATGTGATGATGTCCTTCCAGACGTATCCGTCGACGGCGACACCCGAACAAATCAGTATAAGGTATTGAGTAAAGCCTGACGTGCATGGGCTCGAACCTGACTTGCGAAACCGAGTTTTGTTTTAAACTTCCGGCCGCAAGATATGCAGTAAAGCTCGCCATTTGAGTCGTAAGTGTATGTTTAGGAGGGCTTGGGCCGAGATTTTCGAAGCTGGCGTTTAGCGTCAAGATCTTCGAGGCGTGCACTTTCGAAGTCGTTGAGACCAGTGTTGACCGCAGTTCGCCAGTCCAATCTCCGAGTTGCAAGCTCCTCCCACGACTCACACGATATGCCGGTGGCCGACAGGTGGCGTTTCAGGACGTCCTTGTACCGCAGATATTGTCCACCGGCCTTGCGTTTACCCGAAGCTAGTTCGGAGTAAAACACAACTTTAGGCAATCTTGATGGTGGCATGCGTACAAGGTGTCCACACCAACGCAGTTGACCATTCATGAGTAGGCATTCCATACCCGACATGCCAATACGACGCAGAACCTCCGAGTTTGGAACACGATCCTGCCATCTCAGCCGAAGAATTGCCCGGAGACACTTTAAATGAAAAGAGTCTAGACGTTTGATGTCTCCCTTGTACAGGCACCAGGTCTCCGAAGCATAAAGCAACAAAGGTAAAATGATTGCTTTGTAAACGGCGAGTTTAGTGCGGAGGCTAAGGTCGTGTGATTTCCAAACTCGTTGATTGAGTCCGCCAAAGGCTGCGGCAGCTTTTCCGATCCTTGAAGATATCTCGGACTCCCAAGGTAACGAAAAGTTCCTACTTCTTCTAAAGCATTGCCGCTGAGGTAAACAGCAGCGTCGTTCGCAGATTTGCCTCGTGCAGGTTGTTTAAGAATCTGGGTTTTCGACGCGCTGATCACCAATCCGAACTTACGACAAGAATCGTCTAAGTTGTCCACATACATTTGCAAATCATCTAGGGTAAGGCAAACGTCATCAGCGTAGAGAACTTCTGTGATTGCAGTTGAGTGGACTTTTTGCTTAACTCTGAGTCGCGCAAGGTCAAATATACTTTTGTCCATTCGAAAATTTACCATGATCTGATGGTTACATTTCTGAAGGGCATCGTTCAATACCGCGGAAAAGTAAATAGCAAATAGGGTCGGAGCCATGACACAGCCCTGTTTAACGCCGCTAGTTACCGGAAACTGCTCTGTGTAAGCGCTTTGGTGACGCACGCGGGCACTCATGCCCTCGTGAAATTGGCGCACCAAGTTGACAAATTTCACAGAGCACCCGCACTTCTCTAGGACGGTCCACAGGGCTGACCTAAGAACACGGTCAAAGGCTTTTTCTAAGTCCACAAAACACAAATAGAGGTCACGGTGTTGTTCAAGGCTTTTTTCTTGCATTTGCTTGACAACAAAGATGGCATCAACCGTACCTCTATTTGGCCGAAACCTACATTGGGATTCAGGAAGGAAGCTCTCGGCGAGTGTATTAAGGCGCCTGTTGATAATATGGGCAAGTATTTTGCCAGCTACAGAAAGTAGGGCGATCCCTCTGAAAGAACCGCAGTCTGATAGGTCCCCTTTGCCTTTGTACAGTTTGGTAATGGAGGCATCCTTCCAGTCTTGTGGTACAGTCTCAAGGTCCCATATGCAGTTGATAAGCTCAAACAGCCTAGGGGCATACGTACCTATTATGAGAATACAAGAAAAGTAATTTCAGCAACCAACATCAAAATCCACTTGACAACCCTTAAACAGGTTGTGTATCTATAGGTACCACATAGCAAATGTTTTTTTTGACGAGCAGAATAAATACAACGACCACTAAATGTCATAGCCATAAAGTCTATAAAGTGGGTGATTTCCGAACGTAAAAAAATGGGAGGTGTCTAAACAAATTTCTTTGACATTTTAGTTGTCAAGTTCAAATCGACAACAAATGGCAGTTTTTGTACGATTTTCCCGCTATAAAAGTACGCTACACCGAAAAAAAGTCCTGTAAGTATTTATTGTTGTATTTTTTTGGTAGATTATTAGATAATGTATGTTTAGTAAGTCATAATTTACCTTAGTTATTGTGTTCTGATAAAATATTCGCTCTAAAAGTTTGTGGTTCGTATGAACCCTCTGCCCGTTTGGGGCACGTTCTAGTGGTATCTAAGTGGCCACTGCCCTGCAAGGAGTTTACGCGTCATTTAAGGGTAAGATTTATGACTATGAATGAACCCTCATAGTACAAATTAACATATTTTCCTTTGGGTTTTAAATTAAATATTTATTCAACGGTTAGTTTTACGAGCCACGACATACGCGTGAGCCAAGCAAGTGCTGGCAGTTAGTGTATTTTGTGACGCAAGTAAAAATGTGACATGCACATGACTTACCCTTAAAACTACTCTCTATAGCTAACAAGGCAGTGGCCATATATGTACCACATAGCACCATTTTTAACGGGCAGTGGGCATATAAAAACCACCGAGGCTTTTTTATTGAATTAATGATAATAAAAATAAAACAAGAAATTACTTTTCTTTTAATGCTATTAGCTACCGGAATGAGTAATCAAAAGTAAAAAATGCATCAAGCCTGTTTAAGGGTTAAAACTTCATACAACTTGCTAAAAAAGAAAAGAAGATACTTAATTTCAACATTGCTTGGATATGAAAATTATAGGTAGTAAAAATGTAAAATGTTGAAGATAAGATTCCACAACAGGCAACAGCTAGTATACAATATCATTCAAGTTCAAGGGAAAATCGTAACTCATGCAACCAATTTTTGTTTTATTTTGATTTTTTCGCAAATGTATTAAAAAAACGTCGTTCAATGTACGTGTGGAAGTGTTATTATTTACTTGTCCCGTGTCTTATATTCGCCTACAGCTCATAAAAGACATCTCGGGACTCGTAAATAATAACACACTTTCCACACTTGCATTGAAATGTACTATTTCACACGTATATTGTACAACGTTTTACAGTACGTATGGCCCTTTAAATTTTCGACATACGCACGTGTAGTGCTAGTTACGGCACTAGGGCGATAAATTAGCACCATATGTACTGTAAATAACTATTTAATGAACTCTTTATTTAAAATGGCTAAGTGCAATAAAAAATCATAACTGATAAAATGGGTTATAACAACTGCTAAACCTGCGTGAAAAACCACGCTTTACAAGCAAGTGTGATGACAGTTATTCGTCACCCAAGAGAGCAGAGCGGCAATCCTTTTGCTTGATTCATAATAGTTTGAATAATTTTGAAATGTTTATGTTATTTCTACTTTATAATCACGAGCTCGTTCGATTCTCATAGGTTCCTACAAAAAAAGTGTTCCAAGATTTGTATTTCCAATTTGTTACCGTTATATCCATTTCGGCCTCGTCCTTGCTCCCGGCCTCGACACCCATTACCTATTAACATAAAATATAATTACTAATTACAAAATAGGTATAGAAAACTGACCATAAGGCAGGGGAGGTCCTATCCTGCTGAAGGTGGATGGTGGATGTTTGCAATGCCTTCAATTCCGTAGACAGAGGCGCCTTGTTGACCCAAACAAAAGTCCACATTCCTTTGACATTAATTATTTTGGCTATGCTATAGTTCTCATTCAAAATTATAAAACCGGATAAGTGCGAGTCGGACTCGCGCACGAAGAGTTCCGTACCATTAGGTACGCAAAAAACGGCAAAAATGTTAGACAGTTGAAATTTTCACAGATGATGTATTTTAATAACAAAACTTCCGTGTGACACAGACATATTAAATATATTAAGAACGGGTCACTCACGTATTATAAGTAAAAAAACGTACGTGAGTGACCCTTTCTTAATATAATATTTAAGATGATGTATTTATTATATGTTGCCGCTATAAAAACAAATACTAAAAAAGTACGTTCGTTACACTTGGTTTTTGGTCCGACACCTTTACTACGGGTTTTTAAAGACGTTCACCTAACGTTTCACGTCAAAATGTAAGAAATAAATCGATATTAATATTAAATGAAGAATAATATAAAAAAACCGGACAAGTGCCAGTCGGACTCGCCCACCGAGGGTTCCGTACTTTTTAGTATTTGTTGTTATAGCGGCAACAGAAATACATCATCTGTGAAAATTTCAACTAGCTATCACGGTTCATGAGATACAGCCTGGTGACAGACGGACGGACAGCGGAGTCTTAGTAATAGGGTCCCGTTTTTACCCTTTGGGTACGGAACCCTAAAAATACAATCTTGCGTAATAAAAAAATAATTTATAGTGCGTGGCGGTAACGATTTCCATACAAATGGAACTATGTCCAAAGTCAAAGATTAAAAATGTTTACTAAAACACTGAATTTGGCATTTTAAAAGTTTAAATATAATGTTTTAATATTTTCTTCATGCGTTTTTGCCCTTTTTTGGTACAAATTTGTTGTTTTTATTTTTCTTCCATACAAACTTTCTCCGCCCCATTTCCCCCCCTTAAGGGTAGATATTTATAAATTTGTTTTTATAACTAACTTATACCTTTTGTAATTCATCGATGTTCAAACTTTCAGGTTAAAATGTTCAGTAGTTTAGGATCTACATGTGTTTGAGCTAAAGGCATTTTATTTCATAATATCATATACATTATAATATCTAACGAAATTCTGCTTACTTCCAGACATCATACAATCTAAACCCCTGAAGATATGAAGCTGAAATTTTCAACATCAATTAAATGCAACAGGTTTAAGTTTGAAATAAAATCATCATCATCATCATCATCATATCAGCCAGAGGACGTCCACTGCTGGACATAGGCCTCCCCCAAAGAGTGCCACAATGACCGGTCTTGCGCTACCCGCATCCAGCGGACTCCCGCGACCTTTACCAGGTCGTCAGTCCACCTTGTGGGGGGTCTACCCACGTTGCGCCTTCCGATACGTGGTCGCCACTCGAGAACCTTTCCGCCCCAACGGCCATCGGTTCTACGGGCAATGTGCCCCGCCCACTGCCACTTAAGTTTAGCGATTCGGAGGGCTATATCGGTTACTTTGGTTCTGCTGCGGATGGCCTCATTTCTGATGCGATCACGCAGAGAGACTCCAAGCATAGCCCTCTCCATTGCCCTTTGGGTGACTTTGAGCCTTCTTATGAGGCACACAGTAAGCGGCCACGTTTCAGTTCCATATGTCATCACTGGCAACACACACTGGTCGAAGACTTTCGTCTTGAGACACTGCGGAATATTGGACAAAAAGATGTGCCGTAGCTGCCCAAACGCTGCCCAACCGAGTCGGATTCGTCGATTAACCTCTTTCTCGAAGTTGGACCTACCTAACTGGACAGTCTGTCCTAGGTATATATAATCGTCTACAACTTCAAGTGTAAAGTCTCCGATTGTAACAGGAGTTGGTTCTACACGGGCATTTGACATGATCTTCGTCTTGTCCATGTTCATCCTCAGACCAACTCGCTCGGAAGCTTTACTGAGGTCATCGAGCATCATAATCAAATCCTCCGTAGTCTCAGCCAAGATTACTATATCGTCCGCAAACCGAAGGTGAGTGATGTACTCGCCGTTTATGTTAATGCCAAGCCTTCTCCAGTCCAAAGTCTTGAAAACATCCTCCAATGCAGCGGTAAACAGTTTAGGAGAAATAACATCCCCTTGCCTGACTCCCCGCTGCAACGGAATAGGTTTCGAATTCCGGTCCTGGAGTCGGACTGACATAGTGGCGTTCTCGTACAAACACTTCAGCACTTCGATATAGCGGTAATCCACTTGGCACCTTTGGAGAGATTGTAGTACAGCCCAGGTTTCAATCGAATCGAAGGCTTTCTCGTAGTCCACAAACGCTAAGCAGAGAGGCAGGTTATACTCCTCAGTCTTCTGTATTACCTGACGGAGCGTATGGATGTGGTCTACGGTACTAAAGCCTCTTCGGAAACCGGCTTGCTCATGAGGCTGGAAGTCATCTAGCCTGCGTGCGAGACGGTTCGTAATGACTCTTGAAAACAGTTTATAGACATGGCTCAGAAGTGAGATGGGTCGGTAGTTCTTGAGTAGGGCATTGTCACCCTTTTTGAAGAACAACACCACCACACCTCTGTTCCATGCCTTAGGCGTTCTCCCTTCGAGTAAGACGGAGTCGAACAACTTCTGAAGGGCCATAAGGACCGGTTTACCACCCGCCTTCCGAAGTTCGGCTGTGATTCTGTCTTCACCGGGTGCCTTGTTGTTTTTGAGCTGTTTGAGAGCCATTCTAATCTCGTACAGGCTGATCTCCGGGATGTCTTCGGTATAATGTCGGGTCAATCTAGCTCTAGAGTCTTCTGCTAGACCAACTTCGGGACTTTTAGTCGATGTGTATAGCTGTCCATAAAAGCTCTCTATCTCACCCAGGAGCTCGGGTCTGGATGAAACGATTCTACCATCCTCAGTTTTTAATTTGGCGAGCTGGCTTTGCCCAATAGACAGATCTCGTGCGAAAACTTTAGAGCCCTTATTCCGCTCGATGGCCTCTTCAATACGACTTGTATTGAATTGGCGCAGATCACGGGTAAGGGACTTAGAGATCCGTCTATTGAGCCACCGATATAATGTCGCATCTTCTGTAGATTGTAGAACCATTCTTCTCCTTTCCTCCAAGAGTCCCCGAGTAGAGTTAGAAAGCCTTTTGGTTCTGTTTGTCCGCTGGGCCTTAAAGAACTTAGACCCCGTGCTATGGACAGGTTCCACAAAGCCGTCGTTGAATTCGTCCACATCGCCGCCTAGGCAATCGAAACGGTTTTGGAGTTCCAGCTGGAAGCTCTCGGGGTTTTGGATTTGGACTGCTGCTGGACGGAGCGTAGACCTCATCAGTCGAGAGCGCTCTAACTTAATAGATATATTCAATGTGCCTCTCACCAGACGGTGATCACTTCCGGTTTTGACCATATTGATCACAGAGACATCATTGAATATATGCTTCTTTGTCGACATGATGAAGTCAATCTCGTTTTTAGTTGCACCGTCGGGACTCATCCAGGTCCACTTTCTGTGCTCGCGTTTCTTGAAGAAGGAGTTCATCATGTAGAGTCCCTCCTTCTCCAAGAAGCCAGCCAGTAGGTGGCCCCGGTGGTTCCGAATTCCAACTCCAAATTGCCCCACTCTCAGCTCTTCACCATCTCTCTTACCCAGTTTCGCGTTGAAGTCTCCCATGACAACGGTGAAGTAGGTTTTGAAGCTATGCATGGCTTTCGAAATATCCTCATACATATCCATATCCACCTCGTCGTCGGAGCGTGTCGAAGTCGGCGCATACACCTGTATGACCTTCAACGAGTACCTCTTGGATACTCTGAGTATAAGGTACGCCACCCTAGCCGACACACTCTCGATCTTCACTACGTTGTTCACGAGGGACTTGTGGACGATGAACCCGACACCTCCCTGGGACTGTTGGTCGCCATCCCGGAAATAAAGCAAGTTGCCGGACTTAAGCGTTATCGTGTCCTCCCCCTCTCCTCGGACTTCAGATAACCCTATGATATCCTAGCGCAACTTGCTCAATCCTTCCTCCAGTTCCACTATCTTATCGTCGGTCCGCAGTGTACGCGTATTGTATGTTGCCAGGGCCAGGAGTCGTCGGTGGTGGTAGCCGGACCTTTGCCGGAGATTCTTAGCACCCCTGACCCCGCTAATACCCTGGCCGTTACCATAACCAGGGCACCGGGGGTCGCCGGAACCTCGGGGCCGTGGTTTATGTGACTTTTCCATGGGGGGTAAATGCCGTAATCGCCACGCTTGGCATGCGGGTTGGCGATCGCAGTATCTCCACCGCACTCAGGGGACGCTGCTGCCCATCCTCCGGTGGTCTTGGTCGTAGTTTAAGGACATACCCGGGTGAAATAAAATAAAATATTATAAAATCAACCCTTAAGGGGGGGGAAATAAGGGGGGAGAAAGTTTGTGTGGAAGAAAAATTAAATCAACAAATTTGTACCAAAAAAGAGCAAAAACGCATGGAAAAAATATTAAAACATTATATTTAAACTTTTAAAATGCCAAATTCAGTGTTTTTGTAAACTTTTTTAATCTTTGACTTTGGACATAGTTCCATTTGTATGGAAATCGTTACTACCGCGCGCTATAAATATTTTTTTTATTACGAAAAATTGTATAAATGCCTACTATAAAGTGATAGTTTTCAGAATAAAGAATACATGGGCTACATCATCCAATTTTTTATTTAGTGCAAATCGCCACACTGTGATTGTAACATCCAATATTGTCACAAAAACTTACATAACATTTTCATTTTTTGTACAAAAACCATTTTTAGGGTTCCGTACCTCAAAAGGAAAAACGGAACCCTTATAGGATCACTCGTGCGTCTGTCTGTCCGTCTGTCACAGCCTATTTTCTCCAAAACTACTGGACCAATTAAGTTGAAATTTAGTACACATATGCAAGTCTGTGACCCAAAGACGGACATGTAATGAAAACAAATGAATTTTAAATATAGGGGGCACTTTAGGGGCAAAATAAGAAAATTTAATAACAAAGTTTTGCAAACCATATCGTGTTACATATTAAATGAAAGGGCTTATTTTAAAGGTCTCAAATATATTTTTTTTATAATTTTATAATAAATAATTTAGAAGTTATTTAAGAATATAAGCAAAACATGACCATTCCTCCCCCCTTAACTCCGATACCACTAGGTCAAAAATTTTGAAAAAAATACTCATAATAGGTCTTTACCTCTAGATGACAGGAAAACCTATTAGAAATCTACAGTCAAGCGTGAGTCGGACTTAAGAAAAAAAACGCGGTTGGGCTGTTTTAGGGACACATCCGTTATGGTTTATGTGAAACGTGGTGTGGACAGCTATTGCGAAGGCCGAAGGCCGAACTACGCGTAGGGCCGAAGGCCCGAAGCGTCCCGCAGAGGCTCATTGAAACGCGCGGCCGAAGGCTGAGTTGCGGGAGGTTAGTGCTCAAACAGAGAACAGTTATAGTGTAAAACCTATAAGAAGTCTGCAGTCAAGCGTGAGTCCGGACTTAAGAACAGAAATTGCGGGTAGGCTGTATCAGGGCCACAAGTCACAACCGCAATTGTTTACGTGAAACGTGGTGTGGACAGCTAGTGCGAAGGTCGAGGGCCAAGCTTTGCGTGGGGCCGAAGGCCTGAAGCATCCGAGAGAGTTGCACCTCCACGCAAGGTCGAATGATGAGCTGTAGGAGGTTAGTGCTCAAACATATAACAAATAATTGGTTTAAGTAGCTAAATGAGAAGGCCGAACTGCTGTGTCAGACGTAGGTATATCTGTTATCTTGAAATAACAGAGATACGCCTAACCAACGCAAAAAGAATGTAGGCACTATGTTTAACTTAATATCAATGTCAGTGTCACAAAATCAGTCGCCGCGCGTCTCGATCGCGCGGAATCTGGATGCGGGGCGATCTGAACGGCGGGCGGAGACCGACGTCACTACTCTGGTTGCCGCAGGCACCCAGCGCGGGTGCGCATGCGGGGCGATCTGAACGGAGGGCGCAGCCCGACGTCACTACTCTGGGTGCCGCAGGCACCCAGCGCGGGCGCGCATGCGGGGCGATCTGAACGGCGGGCGCAGCCCGACGTCACTAATCTGAGTGCCGCAGGTACCCAGCGTGGGTGCGCATGCGGGGCGATCTGAACGGAGGGCGCAGCCCGACGTCACTACTCTGGGTGCCGCAGGCACCCAGCGCGGGCGCGCATGCGGGGCGATCTGAACGGCGGGCGCAGCCCGACGTCACTAATCTGAGTGCCGCAGGTACCCAGCGTGGGTGCGCATGCGGGGCGATCTGAACGGAGGGCGCAGCCCGACGTCACTACTCTGGGTGCCGCAGGCACCCAGCGCGGGCGCGCATGCGGTGCGACCTGAACGGCGGGCGCAGCCCGACGTCACTAATCTGAGTGCCAGAGATTATTATAGCGGGAGAGATCAATATTAATTTTCGGGATAAGACAAAAAATTAAATATCAGAATACCTTCTATCGCTCGGTTTCAGCCCACAAATTAAAGAATACACTACAAGGCAGAATACCACAATAGATAACATATTTAGTAATTTCCCACTACAATCCGGCACTATACATAATTTTTTTCAGTTACCATGATCAAATATGGGTTAGATTAAAAAAAAGTAAAAACCTTTGTAGAGTCTGTGCGAAAAGAGAAGAGTCGTGGTATGTATGTGGCTCAATACATGCCACTATTCTTCTCTTTCCAAACAGACTCTAACTTAGTTAAAATTTAATTTTGTATTATTCATTATTAAAAATTCTAAATTCTAAGTACAAAAAATTATTCTGCAAGAACACCTGAAGGGCCCTTTCACAAGTTTAGAACTAACCATATATTTAAAACAACAAAATGTCATTATAAAAATCTTAATATAAATAATTATTACAATACAGGTATAGTAACTATTAGTCTTAATGGTTAATAAATACATTATGTATTTTAGACTTAGATTCCTTATCGCGACGTACGGAACCCTCTCCAAGCGAGTGAAACTCGCGCTTGTCCGGTTTTTTTTTTGTATGAGAAGGTATAGTAATTATTTAAAAAATTAATTCCTCGTCCCTTAATTATACGAAAATGATATATAACTTGCCCTAGTTGCTAAGACTAGGATGGAATATAGCATAGATTGGACCTGGGGAGCCGACCCTTTCACCCCCCCCCCCTCCTTTTTAGGGGGTCTGCATGGTACGATCTCCTGGCTACCGGGCCAGATCAACTTTGTTTGACCTAAGGAACAATCGTGCCAAGCGGCATCGCCTGAGACTAAAGTGCATGCACTTCCATACATTTGTCTTACTTACTAACCCTACTATAAGCGTAGCGTTCAAACGTTAAGCGGGTTCTACTGTCATTTGGCTACGTACGTTGTGTATTTCCTCAGAGAGGCATTTTCGTACTTCTTCACCTGTGCTGCAGGCCGTAGTACGAACCTCGTTCACTGTAAATAAACACAATATTATATTCGATTACCGCGATAATTACTCATCATATATATAAAATTGAAAAACCAGAACCGGATAAAAAACGAGGGAAGAAGCGAGATGGCGCCTTACAAATTTCTAAAAAAGTTTTTGACACGTTTCTCGAATACGACGCACGTATGACAAGAAAAACCTGTTCAAATCAATTATCTACATATGGGAATAGAACTAGACCATAAAAACTATCGCTTCCGATGCGTATTTAATTTACAATAAGGAAAAGAAATTTTCATAACAATCTTCATCGGCCATTTCTCGGCAACTCTCGGTTGCTTTCGTTTGGCGGTGCTACAGATTAGACCAAATAATCCGTAAGTTAAAGTAAACTAAATTATGTTTGTCATGTTGGTATACAGGTATTTCTGAGTTTTTTTACACGAAGTAAAATAAAAAGTGCTGCCAACCTCAACCTTAGTCTATAGAGCCCATACGAGTGATTTATGTCATATATGACTTATCATTCTTATCAATCAAAGTAATTACTATATTATTATTATCAATTTGTATTTTGTTATTTTAAATCTATTTTTGAGTTATATTACCTATTCAGATTGACTTTCACGGTTTCGGCAAACATTGCCATTCGTCCGGGGAACGGGCTGAGAATGCTGAGATGGGCCAAAAATACAAAGTTGATAGTAAGTTATGTAAGATAAGATAAGACCTTTATTATGTTCAGATGTTATTGAGCGACCAGATAAAAATAAGCAAATGTACAGTCAGCAGTCGGCCAAATATCGTAATATAATTTTGTTGCCATAGAAATAAGGATGTGGTCCGATATAGTGGCGAAATATTGAGAGACAAAAGCGGCTAAATTCAGTGGTGGCTCGGACACTTAGAGAGAATGGGAGAGGATCTTGCCGTGAAGAGAGCGCAGGTACTTGGGACAACAAAATGGGAGACGCCCGAGTGGACGTCCTAGGTACCGCTGAAACGACGTAGTTGCTCAAGACCTGCTCAACCTCGGCCATGGCGACTGGCGAGAGCTATCGCAAGACCGAGAGGACTAGACTACCTATGTTTGTATGAAAAGGCGATTTAAGGGCGGTGGTCGTCCATATTCGTCTTAATGCGAAAATTAATCTAATGAACGTTTTTGCAACTAGGCTTATAAGAACAAATAATAATTTTATCTTGAAACAAGTTTTAAATAAATACGTGTAAATGAAAAAATACAATCTTGCCTTTTATCAAATCACATCATTTTTTGACAAATTTGCGAATTGAGTTATCCAAATAACGGCTACAAATAAGAAATCCCTATCACAGTTTTAAACCATGGCAGGGTTGAATACATAATAATGTCGGTATTTAACTAAACATAAGACGAACTCTTTATTTCATTTACGCGAGCGGAGCTGCGGGCCCGTCTAGTCATATATATAAAATTGAAAAACCAGAACGGGATAAAAAACGAGGGAAGAAGCGAGATGGCGCCTTACAAATTTCTAAAAAAGTTTTTGACACGTTTCTCAAATACGACGCACGTATGATAAGAAAAAACTGTTCTAATCTATTATCTAAGTATGAGAATATAACTAGAGCATAAAAACTATCGCTTTCGATGCGTATTTAATTTACAATAAGCAAAAGAAATTTTCATAACATTCTTCATTTTACGACTATCGGCTATTTTCGGAAACTCTCGGTTGGTTTCGTTTCGAACTTCAAGTAACCAAAATTATGTTTGTTATGTTGGTATGCAGTGATTTCGGCCTTTTTTACTCGAATTAAAATAAAAAGTGCTGTCAACCTCAACCTTTTACCTTAGTTTATGCCCATACGAGTGACATGCCATATAATGACTTATCAATATCAATAGTAATTTGTATTTTGTTGTTTTAAATTTCTTTTTGAGTTATGTTATTCAGATTTACTTTCACAGCTTCGGCAAACAAATTCGTCCGGGGACCGGGCTGCCGAGATGGGCCAAAAATACTAAGTTGATAGCAAGTTATAATATAGGTAGATAAAATTTAAGTGCATGTTCAGATATTTTTGAGCGAAACGACCTGGTGAAAATAAGCAAACGTACAGTCAGCAGTCGGCCAAATATCGTAATATAACTCTGTTGCTATAGAAATAAGGATGTGTTCCGATATACTGGCGGAATACTGAGAGACAAAAGTGGCTAAGCTTACATTGGCTCGGACATTTAGAGAGAATGGGAGAGGATCGTGCCGTGACGAGAGCGTACTTGGGACAACGAAATGGGAGACGCCCAATTGGACGTCATAGGTACCTACCGCTGGAACGACGTAGTTGCTCGAGATCTGCTTATCCTCGGCCATGGGGACTGGCGAGAGCTATCGCAAGACCGAGAAACATGGTGTGTTTTGTTTTGTCTTTTCTCGGAGGCCAGGATTCACATAACCGTAGTAAGTAATGTTAGTATTCAGAAAGGGAAATGGGGAGTACGTACGTTTGTACCAAAAGGCGATTTATGGGCGGTGGTCGTCCATATTCGTCTTAAGGCGGATATTAATCTAATGAACGTTTTTGCAATTAGGCTTATTAAAATAAATAATAATTTTATGTTGAAACGAGTTTTAAATAAATAACTACGTAGATGAAAAAGTATAATTTTGCCTTTTATCAAATCACATAATTTTTTTCAGATATTTTGCGTATTAAGTTATCCAAATAACGGGTACAAATAAGAAATCCCTATCACCGTTATGAACCCTGGCAGGGTTGACACACTCTTTATTTCATTTACGCGAGCGGAGCTACGGGCCCGTCTAGTCAAATATAACTCTGTAAATGAAGTATATTGCGTATAATGCTGACTTTAAAAAATATTCCGACGTTTTAAACCTTTTACAGCGGTCGTGGTCAACGAGAGATGAGGAAAAATATATTCATCTGTCAAAATTAGAATGTGCTAAGCTACCCACATACAAAAATAATGAACAATAACTATTTTTAAGGCTGGTTGTACGTTGTACGTGCACAATAAGGGCATAAAGCTAGTTAAAGTTAGACCAAGAAAAGACTGCAGCGATTTTGATTGCCCGCGCAGTGCAAGTGTTATTTATACGTCATAATTTCATAGAAGTTTGACGTTTAAGATAACACTTACAATGCGTGGGCTATCAAAATCGGTGCAGACTTTTCTTGGTCTAACTCTATACATTACCATTACTTTAAGTAATACTACTGTTACAGTTTTATTTAATGTGTAGATAAATAAGTATCCTTTGCATACAAGAGTCCGTCTAAGTACCATACAATGGGGTGAGTAGGGTTCGCGGTGAGAGTTGGGTTATGAATGGGGAGAGAAGGGATGAAAGGGGGGTGAGATGGGATTTTAAGGCTACTGCTACAAAAATAATGTATTACAATTTAAAATGGAGCTATATTAATACTCATAATAAAAAAAAATCGATCCAACAATCTTCCAAATTCACAATTGTATGAAAACCCAACTCTGATATACGAGAGACTACGGGGTGAGGTGGGTTTTCCTGTTTATCGTCAAAGTTATGAAATGGAACTACCCAAAATATAAAAACTTTTTACAAAAAAAATGAAACCGACTTCAAAAAGGATGAAATAAAATATTATCCTTTTTTATGTCTATGCGTTACCAACTGATATGTTTGAAGTCGGTGCCTAGCCAAATTTTGAAGCATACCATGACTTTGGTGCGATTCGATAAGGATTTACCTACGTTGGATTGCCTTACATGACGACAATGAACGTACTTTCTGTAGGTACAGTCGACGTTAAAAATATGTTTACACTTTTCGTCTTATTACAAAGTAGTAAGGTGCAAAAGTGTAAACATATCATTGACGTCGACTGGACCTAAGAACACACCTCAGAACACACGATCAAACCTTCTTGGCGCAGTCCGTACCATGTTTGTCGGCACATTAGTGTAAATATAAATGCATTTTTTTGCCGTCGTGTTTTTTAAAGAGCATTTCTTACTAATGCTGGAACAGTCTATTGCACGCAAGTGTGGGATTGGGACTGAGTTATTTCCCGTCCCTTATCCAGAGGACTATATATTACAAAATATAAAACAATTCAAGGAATTTACCTTCTTGCCAAATTTCACCTAAACCGGTTCAGTTGTTTAGCCATGAAAAGGCGACAAAGAGGCAGACAGAATTCTTTACACATTTATAATAGTTATTAGTACAGTTCTAATGGGATTTATAGCCATAAAGCTGATTATTTTTGACTGGTATTGTTACTACTTGGCTTGGCACCGACTTCAAACATATCAGTTGGTAACGCATAGACATAAAAAAGTATAATATTTTATTTCATCCTTTTTGAAGTCGGTTTCATTTTTTTTGTAAAAAGTTTTTATTTTTCCATTTTTAGTTATAACGCATTGTTAAGAGCGCGACGCATGAATGAAAAACAATATCATGTTTAACACTAAATTCGTGTACCTATTACTTTAGTAAATATGTAATCAGGAATTTTCTCGAGTCCGCCTGGGAAATTATAATTCCTGTCTACTAAATGCATCCGCCCGCCCCGCCACTGACCCAATCCCTCAGCCCCCCGATCACTCAACCTCACAGCACATCAACCCCTGATCCAGGAACCCCTCGATCCTGAACCAGCAACACTTCAACCGCCATTCCCCGACCCCTTAATCCCTGACCCCTTAACTCCTAACCCTAACCCCCGATCAGTAGCCTTACCAGCTTACCACGAATTTGACATTGATATATTCGCTGGCATGTGTGTAACTTACTTCCTATGCATCTCGCTCGTACTAACCTTAGTGTGAGCGAGATGCATAAAAAGTTACATTTAGCGAATATGACGTTAGCGAATATGTCAATGTCAAACTCGTGGTAAGGCTACAGTTGCAGTACATCAAATTGGTGGTTTTTGGAAGCAAATGCTCGAGTTACTTTAGAAAACCCCGAAATCACTTAACACGTGCCTTTAAAAATTGAGGAGTTCCCTCAATTCCTCATGGATTCAGACCAGAACCAAAAATAATACGGAAACACCTTGGAGGTAACTTCTTCCAAACAAATAAAGAATTACTCAAATCGGATCACAGGTGCCGGAGTAATCGCTGAACATACTTACATTTAAAGAAATCATCATCATTATCATCAAAATAATCATCACCATCAGGTCTACTTCATCAATTTGGTGGTTTTCGGGAGAAAATGCTCGAGTTGCTTAAGAAAACCCCCAAAACACCATGCATGTGCCTTTAAAAATTGAGGAGTTCCCTCAATTCCTCATGGATATGGGATCAGAACAGAACCAAATTAAAATGGGACCAACTCGGAGGTAGCTCCTTTCAAACAAAAAAAGAATTACTCAAATCGGACTACGGATGTCGGAGTAATCGGTGAACGTACATAGAAAAAAGAAAAATAGCCACAACCGAATCACAGTATAATAATAAAGAGTACTAACGTACAGTATGGACACTCCCTGCCTCCCGTTGAAAGTGCCGCCCACCCGCTCTCGGTTACCTCTCAGTTACCGGCTGGCAAGGACGCGACGACGCGGTGCGCAGAGCGGAGGCCACGTAAAATATTAAACAAATTTACAAATCTTTTTGCAATGGGCGTGTGTTGTGCTGTGTACGGTTGTTTAAGCTCTATAAACGACAAAACTAAAAGAAAGTTCTACAGATTCCCATTGGATGAATCAAGGCAAGTACATACCCAGTTATTTTTAAAGTGTTTTATGTTTTAGTAGAATACCAACTTACAATAGGTAGTTATGTTTAGTATTTCTTTTACCCTATCTGTTTTAGACCTAAACCTATCAGATCACACTGAAAACATCACAATATCTATATGAACAAAAAATCATGTTTTACTTACGTAATATTTTGATGGCCAGAATTTCCTTACAACAATTTTGTTACTTCGTTTATACTGATTCAAAATAGGAAACTATTGTATAAATCGAGCTTAGATACCCACCTTACAACATAATACGATTCTTATTTCTTCCTAATTCGCGCAATGAGTTTTGAGTCATTGAGGTCATCGAACTTGACAACAAAATGGCGGGAACCCTAGCACGTCTTATCTCACTCACACAAGCATGGTACGCGTTCACCCACACGAGCTTAGACTGTGTGCGTAGGAACGCGTTTGTTTCATACATTTGACCGCCAGTGTCCGGGGTGTGACCGAATACAGAACCTCCTCCTTCTATGAAATTGAAGTCGGTTAAAAATAAAAACTAAAATACAAACGTCCGGAACACTTATTATAGTTATTATATATGTCGTAGTCAGATCGTATAATCCGCCGTATTACATTACGGCTAGCCGTTATCAAAAACAGGGGCGTTTTGAAATGCGGCGGTTCGACGATTAGCCGGATTGTCATTGCGATACGTTCTTCAATAAGGCGGCCAACGTTTAGCCGCATCGTACTACTATTTTAGATTGTAGAGTGACCAGTTCTTTCGGTCGCCTACGTAACCGGAGTTTGACAATGTTTGCAATTTAATTTATTTTTACCATGGTCCCACCGCACTACATGTGTTTCTTTTCCAAAACATTTCCTTCACAACTTAAATAGACGGAGCCCCGCGGGGCTCCTATTTCTGGGCGGTTTGCCCTTCGGGCATCTGAAGCTACCTAACGAACCTAACCTACTTACCTACCTACGCTTTTTTCCCCAAAGTGTAATGTTTTCACGGACGTCTCACTAAATCAATAGGTAGGTAGGTTAGGTTCGTTAGGTAGCTTCAGATGCCCGAAGGGCAAACCGCTCAGAAATAGGAGCCCCGCGAAGCGGGGCTCCGTCTAGTTAAGTTGCGAAAGAAATGTTTTTTGAAAAGAAACAGTCCGACGAACTCCAGATTTGATGGACACCCCAGCGTTTGTCAGGCAGCGCCACGGGTGTTAAAAATGGGAACTAAAAACTGTCAAAGCGGCGGCTAATGACTCGCTGTATTACATTACGGCTAGCCGTGTTGAAGAACGTATGGCGCCGAATACATTCCGGCGGATTCTCATTCAGCCGCATTCAATCCGGCTAATCGTTAAACCGCCGCATTTCAAAACGCCCCTGTTTTTGAAAACGGCTAGCCGTAATGTAATACGGCGGATTATACGATCCGACTGCGACATATACACCATTCAGTTTGCATATGTAAAAATAAAATGTTATCGAGGTTTGAAAGTCAGTTTTGCACCTACTCACCCCATTTTACGGTACCTAAACTATAAACCGGCTGTCTAGATTTATTCAAGTAGGCCTCGCAACTAGCTCTTTCGAACTATCGTTTACTTTGCACATAGGTAATATTAAGCCAATTATCAGAATAAGCTTGTTAAATATTAAATGTAATGTCGTATATTGTTTTGGTCTAGTGTTTCTAGCATAACATCTTACCTACATGTCAAAAAAATACAGCACAAGTAGGTACATTGTGCTACGAGGGCGGTAAGTAAAATTTTGCAAACGAGATCTATCTGGTGCTTAAGCACTGACAGCCTAGACGCTTCGGGCCTTCGGCCCTACGCGGAGCTCGGCCTTCGGCCTTCGCATTTAGACACTTGTACTATTGTTCTGTGCTAAAGCACTGACGTCCTGGACGCTTCGGGCCTTCGGCCCTACGCGGAGCTCGGCCTTCGGCCTTCGCATTTAGACACTTGTACTATTGTTCTGTGCTAAAGCACTGACGTCCTAGACGCTTCGGGCCTTCGGCCCTACGCGGAGCTCGGCCTTCAGCCTTCGCATTTGGATACATTTACTATTCTTCTGTGATTAAGCACTTAAATCCTGGACGCTTCGGGCCTTCGGCCTTCGCATTTAGACACTTGTACAATTGTTCTATGCTAAAGCACTGTCATCCTGGACGCTTCGGGCCTTCGGCCCTACGCGGAGCTCGGCCTTCGGCCTTCGCATTTAGGCACTTATACTATTGTTCTGTGTTTAAGCACTGACAGCCTGGACGCTTCGGGCCTTCGGTCCTACGCGGAGCTCGGCCTGCGGCCTTCGCATTTAAACACTTGTACTATTGTTCTGTGTAAGCACTGACATTCTGGACGCTTCGGGCCTGCGGCCCTACGCGGAGCTCGGCCTTAGTCCTTCGCATTTAGACACTTCTACTATTGTTCTGTGTTTAAGCACTAATAACATCCTGGACGCTTCGGGCCTTCGGCCCTACGCGGAGCTCGGCCTTCGGCCTTCGCATTTGGACACATGTACTATTGTTCTGTGATTAAGCACTTAAATCCTGGACGCTTCGGGCCTTCGGCCCTACGCGGAGCTCGGCCTTCGGCCTTCGCATTTAGGCACTTATACTATTGTTCTGTGTTTAAGCACTGACAGCCTGGACGCTTCGGGCCTTCGGTCCTACGCGGAGCTCGGCCTGCGGCCTTCGCATTTAAACACTTGTACTATTGTTCTGTGTAAGCACTGACATTCTGGACGCTTCGGGCCTGCGGCCCTACGCGGAGCTCGGCCTTCGTCCTTCGCATTTAGACACTTCTACTATTGTTCTGTGTTTAAGCACTAATAACATCCTGGACGCTTCGGGCCTTCGGCCCTACGCGGAGCTCGGCCTTCGGCCTTCGCATTTGGACACATGTACTATTGTTCTGTGATTAAGCACTTAAATCCTGGACGCTTCGGGCCTTCGGCCCTACGCGGTGCTCGGCCTTCGGCCTTCGCATTTAGACACTTGTACTATTGTTCTATGCTAAAGCACTGACATCCTGGATGCTTCGGGCCTTCGGCCCTACGCGGATCTCGGCCTTCGGCCTTCGCATTTAGAAACTTATACTATTGTTCTGTGTTTAAGCACTGACAGCCTGGATGCTTCGGGCCTTCGGCCCTACGCGGAGCTCGGCCTTCGGCCCTACGCGGAGCTCGGCCTTCGGCCTTCGCATTTAGACACTTGTACTATTGTTCTGTGTAAGCACTGACATTCTGGACGCTACGGGCCTTCGGCCCTACGCGGAGCTCGGCCTTCGGCCTTCTCATTTAGACACTTGTACTATTGCTCTGTGCTCAAGCACTGACATTCTAGATGCTTCGGGCCTTCGGCCTTCGCATTTAGACACTTATACTATTGTTGTTAAGCACTAACACATGGATGCTTCGGGCCTTCGGCTCTACGCAGAGCTCGGCCTTCGGCCTTCGCATTTAGACACTTGTATTGTACTATTGTTCTGTGCTAAAGCACTGACATCCTTGACGCTTCGGGCCTTCGGCCCTACGCGGAGTTCGGCCTTCGGCCTTCGCATTTAGACACTTGTACTATTGGTCTGTGTTTAAGCACTGACATCCTGGATGCTTCGGGCCTTCGGCCCTACGCGGAGCTCGGCCTTCGGCCTTCGCATTAGCTGTCCACACCACGTTTCACGTCAGTCATAGCGGCTGTGTCCCTGATACAGCCTATCTCCATTTTTTTAAATAAGTATTTAAATATAAGTATTGAATTTAAATAAAAATAATGACTTGGCCTCGATAAACATTGTTTTAGTTTATCTAGATACATTTTTGTTTCATATGAAAAAGAGCAAAATAAACATACATTCAATTCAAACACTCGATGACAGGTTAAGATGCCACTTTTTTGAGAATTACTCATTTACCTAAGTGTATCTCCTATTAGCGCTATCTAAAATCACACTATACTTTGGATAGTTCCACACGTCATCATCTTCTCTCGTCGTCTCGGCTTTTTGCCACGGCTCATGGGAGCCTGGGGTCGGCTTGGCATCTTAGCAACTAACCCCGACTTGTTTTTGCCACGGCTCATGGGAGCCTGGGGTCGGCTTGGCATCTTAGCAACTAACCCCGACTAGTTTTTGCCACGGCTCATGGGAGCCTGGGGTCGGCTTGGCATCTTAGCAACTAACCCCGACTTGTTTTTGCCACGGCTCATGGGAGCCTGGGGTCGGCTTGGCATCTTAGCAACTAACCCCGACTTGTTTTTGCCACGACTCATGGGAGCCTGGGGTCGGCTTGGCATCTTAGGAACTAACCCCGACTAGTTTTTGCCACGGCTCATGGGAGCCTGGGGTCGGCTTGGCATCTTAGCAACTAACCCCGACTAGTTTTTTACGAAAGCGACTGCCACACTTAGAGCATACAGTACGTAACATTCAGTAACACCCCCTGTCACAAACCTTGCACCATGTGCATAACATCGTATACCTAATACTTAAAGAAATGTCCATTTGTGATATGTTTGTGTGCGTCAAAATGAGAATGGACCCTATTACTAAGACTCCGCTGTCCGTCTGTCCGTCCGTCTGTCTGACACCAGGCTGGAACTCATGAACCGTGATAGCTAGACAGATGAAATTTTCACAGATGATGTATTTCTGTTGCCGCTATAACAGCAAATACTAAAAACAATATAAAATAAATATTTAAATGGGGCTCCCATACAACAAACGTGTTTTTTTGCGTATTGGTACGTTAATGGTATAGTACGTCGTGCGCGAGTCCGTCTCGCACTTGGCCGGTTTTGTTTTTATTCAAATGTGTGAGTGTCTCTTCGTTATCGCAAAATTCGACAGATGTCTTTGTACGCAATTACGACATATAAAAGGCTTCTCCAGTCATTGTATGCTCTAAGCTGCCATCTGACCAACCCAGAGGGGAAACTATTAGCCATTATTGGGATTAATCCGGTTCCCTCACAAAGTTTTCCTTCACTGAAAATTTACTCATGAATATCAAATGACAAATAATGTGCCTATCGTATCGTACATCATTTCCGATAACCTCATTGGTACAAGCCGGGGTTGGCTACCACTGCGTTATTTGCTGCTGTTTGTGAATACGGTTGACTGGTAATGAATGGCATTACGTTCGCCTTTTGAACATTAAGTTTTTCTTTTGTGCAAAAATGAATAAATAAATAAATATATTTACCACGGTTGCACGCAGCAGCGATTTGATTCGCTTGGTCTTGTGTTAGTAAGCCCATGTCTACGGGGAACTTCATCCAGTCAAGCATTTCTCTCTCGTCGTACTCTTGCTCCTCTGTTATCTGCAAAGGACAAGCTATATGAAACTAGAAGCAATGTGCCAATTTATGACTATACTGTAACTAGTGCGAGTGAGACATAAT
Source organism: Cydia splendana (assembly GCF_910591565.1). Taxonomy (NCBI): domain Eukaryota; kingdom Metazoa; phylum Arthropoda; class Insecta; order Lepidoptera; family Tortricidae; genus Cydia; species Cydia splendana. The sequence continues at coordinate 49,572,777 of NC_085987.1, read as the reverse complement.
CCTCCATAGTAGGGGAGCCCAAGAGCGGATTTTTAGAGTTACTCGAGCGTGTCAGATTAATATACGAGTGATATATTTGTACTAGGGTAGGGTTGGCTGTACGGATTAGTCGGCGACTAGTCGTCTAGTCGCCGACTAGTCGGTAAAGCTTAATACTATCCACACACAAATTTACAGTCGGCGACTAGTCGGCAAAAAACGCCGAATAGTCGGCCTATTATTTGTTGCAGAAAACAGCTTAGGAGATATGTTCACGTGTGTTGAACATACGACTAGGTACATCAGCAGCAGAGCTAATTGGGACAACAAACCGCCGACTACGGAAACGCACGCTAACGTAACTCGATCTCATTGTATAGAATCACTCATATGCAGAATTTTTGTATAAATAGAATAATTATTGTAAATAAACCCTCTTTTCTCATTTGGACACCGTGTTTACTTCATCAACCAGGTTACTCCGTCACTGACGTCACTGTGGCATAAGACACCTTCACGCCTCAATTAGTTGCATGAGTCGGTGTAACTAGCAGTGACTATCCAAAAACCCATTTACCCATATCCTTCCAACCTTCCGTCTGTACCCGTAGGTCGCAAAGGAAAGCAGACATCCCTATTTATTATATTTATTTATATGTAAACTGAATCTATGGTAGGGCTAGGGAATTATGGTTGTTTAGGGTTGACTAGGGCAGTAGGAGTTAGGCATAATAGGTTTACAGCTCTCCCATAGATAAAGATAGTTGAATCCGTTCTGGATTTAACAACATAAAAGCAATAAACAGCCAATATTAAGCATATATTATTATGTTAAAATGTACCTATGTTACTCAAATGTATACCTATCTATTAAAGCATCATACTTAAGCCGACCACTGACTAACAGGCCGCCGGACAATATCGGCCTGTCAGTTAGAACAAAAATTTGACAGCTCCGAACAACTGACAGGCCGATATCGTCCGGCGGACTGGTAATCAGTGGGCCCCTTTACAAGTATTGTTCATACTATCATATTATATTCATGCACGTCGTCGCAGTCCGTATGTATATTTTATAGTGGGTTACAATTACAATCGCAACATTACAGATGGTACTATTTATATTTCTTTCTATTATTTGAGGTGTATTTAATAAAACGGTTAGGCCCTCAAAAAGCATAGAAAGAAAAGTCAATGCACAAAGGGGTACTTATAGAGAGAGAAGTTGAGTTGAAGTTCCCTGCGAGAACGAATCATGAATGAAATAATCCCCAGAGGAATAATTTACAGAGCACACTTTTCGTAGAGGCCATGTCCGCTGGGGAAAGGCTCAATCTTGACTGGCCACTACTACGCAAAACTAACGCGTACTGCTGATCGGGTCAAGATCACTAAAAATTATGAATTGGGACTCCTAACGACCAATCATTAGTTATTTGGACCAGCGGGGAACATCATTCAGTTAATATGATTAATAGCGAAACGAAAGGATCAATGTGATCGTTTTTGGCGACTAGCCGACTAATCGTCCATCCGAGCGCCTATTAGTCTACTAGTATAAAAAATACACAGCAATATTCATTACACATATTTTTTCGCCAAACTGCATGATAGTTTGTTGGCGGCACTCAACAATCTTCCTTAATCTACTGTGTAAGTGGTAGGTAGTAAGTATTACCGTGTGTAGTGGGTAGTACTAGCTAGGTAGGTAGTAGTAGGTAGGCAGTACTACCTAGTAGGTAAGGCTACCTACCTACTAACAGCAACACACATACCTTATTACCAGTCGTTAGGCCTTATCTTATTGCAACGAACGACAACTTATATCTTATTAGGCCTTCCAAATTGGTCAGAGAAATGTGGCACCTATGGAATATTTGTTCCAGGTACCTAACCTACTTAAAATACAGTCGAGAATACAATCGCAATCCAGCGCGAGAACGCTGCCTGCGTGTTGGGCACCCTCCCAAAGGCACCAAATTATGATAGGTATTTTTAATTTTAGTTATTTTAATTGTAGTTAGTTTTATATTCCTGTTTATGTGTTTTAATCATTTATATTAATAAATTTCTTTCACACATCTTAATATCTAGTAGTTACTATGCTAAATTATAATACAGTGGAACCTGGATAATTGCAATCTCAAGGGACCGGCCATTTTTTGTCAATTAACCAGGTTTTTCATTTAAGCAGGTCGTGTCAATTAACGAGGTTCAAAAAATCGTTGTGTCAATTATAGAGGTTTTCATTAATAGAGGTTGCGTTCTGACAAATTTCTTTTATGGAGGTACAAATAACCATTGAAAGTAGATTTACACGCTTACGTTCTGGGTTTCTGGTCTATTATATACACTACATTAATTACTACTTCATTTTCTTATTAATCATTTGGGTTTGAAAAATTTCCTTGAATTGTAGAAGAAAGTTTTACTAGAATGTAAAAAGCATACTTTGTTTTTGATTTAATCAAAACTATTTCACCTACTACAGGCTGCGATAAATACCCAATAAATAAATTGAATTCTGGATGAAGATATAAATAAAATGATCATTGCTATTAAAATATTCTTTCTGCTGTCTATTATTTAATTTATTTCAATTACAGAGGTAATAAGTAAGACTAGTTTCAATAATAGAGGTAAAAAGAAGAGCAGAAATAACGGATTTTTTTAGCACAGTGTCAATTATAGAGGTCTTAGTTGCGATGTGGTCAATTACAGAGGCAAAATTACGAAAAGCCCTAAAAATCTAAATTGCAATTATAGAGGTTCCATAATTTCAATTATAGAGGCCTTTTGGTCTCAAGGGACCGGGACCGGACTTTTGGTTGCAATTATTGAGGTTTTCCATTTATCCAGGTGCCAATTAACCAGGTTTCACTGTATGTTTATTCTCAGTTTAAAGAAATCTTTATTCTCAAAAGAATTACATTAAATTCGCTTACATGAGAAATATACATATTTAGTTAGTTTTAGCGTGCAGTATTTAACGATAAGGTTATTAGTAACTTAATCTAAACATTAACAATAATATAATATCGTCTAAATTTGTGGGTAATTTTTAGTTGCTAAACAGGACAGTGTGCATTGAGTTGTTCTGGCCGGTCGCAGATAACACGTCTACGAGGGCATTGATGGGTGATCGGATGGATGCGGCATATCGCGCGTAGGACAAAAACTTTGAACTCAAAGTAACGCTAGACTTTTTGGTTATTAGGTTTTTGGTTATTCTAAGGAATAATAATGTTGAACTTAAGCTACAAGTTCATACAGACTTATTAGATCAGAATCTTACTATATACTTACCCAGAACATATATTACATGCCCGATTCGAACTTTAAGATACGTCAATTAATAGATCTAGAAACGATATGGATTAGAAGTGTCAGTGTCAAAAGTGAAGTTTTTGTTAGAAGAATCGTCACATTTGACACTGTTTGTCAGAATTGTAACACAAACATTGTAGGTACAACTTTAAATAGAAATGCCCAAATAATATGTGTAAAAATAAAAACCACGTCCTTAGTAAGTATTCTGTGTTTATCCATGTGGTTGTGTACTTAAATAACATTTTACGTGTTTTTATTCACCATCGGCGGTCCGCTGCGCTGCGTCATATTTGACTCGCTTAGACCGAGCCGTGTCCAGGCCGGAACTGCCGGCGCTTATTTTTCTATGACATGACAGGCGATCATGTGATGCTTTCCATGGAAAACGATGCGCCGGAAGCTCCGGTCCGGACACGGCCTGGTCTAACGTGAGTCATCTTTAAAATCTGTACCTGAGAGTGCAGTGTAGACGTTGATGTGTTATGTACTGCACCTTAAGTATTAGTTCTACGCGTAGCACATTTCATATTGACCATGGCGGCACGCGTGGTTCTAACCTGGTTCGAAGTGACCAACTTGTACGCTGTCGGGCCGCCTTTGATAGATAAATAAAACGCATAATTTTGCAGCAATTATGCAGCTAGATATACAGCGAGCTCAATCCAATGATAAAGTGGCCACGCGTGCAGTTTCGCAGGTGGGTGGATGACCTTGTGATAAAAAATAACAACAAAACTTACAATTTCCATTTTTGAAAACACGCACATCATTAAGCAGTCACTGTTCGCTGTTCGGCAGTCGATAAGAATCCAATTGAATATTTTAAAAAGCTCTTCTTGTGCCTTAAAATAACCGGGAAATAATCAGTAAGAAAAAATATGGTTTTACGAAATAATGTGTTAAAAATAGTTATGTACGTTAAAATAACAGATACCGTCAATTTGTTTATTGTTTGACATTAAAGGCATGTAAGGCAGAAGCCAATTCAAAATACAGCCACGATTTAAAATAACGGTGACGTAGGTATAGATCACCTTGCTTATAATATATGGAAGTGATAGCGGTTCGTTTTCTGCAAACGATTATCGTCTTGGCTAGCCCCCCTAGGCTTGAAGTCGAAATAAACATGATCGTATTAAGATGGTGATGGTTCTACTGCAAGTATGTACATATTTGTTTACTAACCATACAAGAAACGGGCAGCTGTGCCCACAACACCGCTGTCATAAAGACGAAATAACGAGTAATCTTCATCGTCGTTAAACTGCAACAGAAGGTAGGTATTTATTATGAATAGATTTATTTATACACTTGTTTTTTCGTTAGTTAGTTAGATATTTATAAAGTTTGGTAAGTTTGAGTTCATTCTGGGAGTAATAAATACGAAATCTCAATGGGGGACGAAATATTCCATACGTTTTCGTTACTCGGGGAAAGATTGTGTAGGACATAATACGGTGAAATTGCGCTAACATTGTACTGAATAGGGAACTTCATCTATTCGCCAAAAAGACAACAAAATCATAATCGGCGCACATAAGGTACCTGTGCTAAAGAAGGCCCGGTTCTTAAACAAGCCTACATACTTTCAAAATTTAATACTTTAATCTGCCCCAGACGGCAAATGACTGCCGTTTTGCCATTTCTTTGCATAGTTGTAAAATGCTATATCACCAAATATTAACCCTAAAAGCAAAAAAGCTTTCGAAAAAATAAAAACAAAGGAAAAGTTTTTTTTACCCGACTACGGCAACGCAAAAGGAGGGTTATGATTTTGACCGGTATGTTTGTGGATATGTATGTATGTATGTATGTATGTTCATCTGTTCCCTCATAACTTCTAAAGTACGCATTGAAATTTGACAAACGACGTGTCATTCGAATCGTCTTAATCGTCCGCTGGTTATTGGCTATATGACGTTACAAAAAAATGAACACGGCGCCCTCTAGAGGTCATAAAGTCACGAACCAAAAAAATAAAAATAAGTAATGATGACGTGTTGTATATCATTTGAAAGAGCGCAATTAGCACAATTCAAATATATACATATTGTTAGTTTTGCACCCGGCTTTGCTTGCATGCACCCGATAAAACATTAATTTATCTGGTAGGTAATTCGAACTACGAATCTACAATCGCTCTGGATTCTATCTATCCGCGTGTTACGCGACTACGGCGATACAAGAAGGATTTTTCAAAAGAAATTTGTTTGGCCGCTATATACATGGTGTTTTTTAAAATGACCTGCAATATTTTATAACGTGAATAGGTATAGAAGTCCAGATCACCAAATTTTTTAACGAGATCGGGTTAGGTCCCATGGTAAAAGTTGCTTAGTAATCTTAGTATATTCACCTCGTTAAAATTCGCAGTGGTCAGGCGAAGCATACTGAAACGTACCTATGTGACGCACCGGACTCGGTCCAAAAGGCGACACTAAAAGGGTCAGGCGTAGCCCGACGTACGAGGCTCGCTGTACGTGTTCCAAAACCGGGCGCCTTCGGCGCCCTCATACTAAAAGAGTCGGTTGTAGCCCGACGTACGAAGCACGATGTACGCGTTCCAAAGCCGGGCGCCTTCGGCGTCCTCATACTAAAAGAGTCGGGCGTAGCCCGACGTACGAGGCTCGCTGTACGCGTTCCAAAGCCGGGCGCCTTCGGCGCCCTCATACTAAAAGAGTCGAGCATAGCCCGACGTACGAAGCACGATGTACGCGTTCCAAAGCCGGGCGCCTTCGGCGCCCTCATACTAAAAGAGTCGGGCGTAGCCCGACGTACGAGGCACGATGTACGCCTTCCAAAGCCGGGCGCCGAAGGCGCCCTCATACTAAAAGAGTCGGGCGTAGCCCGACGTACGAGGCTCGCTGTACGCGTTCCAAAGCCAGGCGCCGAAGGTGACTTCAAATATTATTGTAAGTAACGAAATCCTGACCCCAAAATTAATTAAATAAAAAATAAGTTCAAAAACTAAAACCCGACTACTGCAAATCGCGCTCTAAAAAGTATGAAACAAGATAGAATTCTTATCTGAAATTATCATATAGGAAAATTATAAGAGTTATCATTTTTTTATATATTTACAGAGATTCAGAGGATAGCCGTGGTCGTATGCCACTTTACCTTAAAGTTTATAATCTTGGCATATGATAACTCTTATAATTTTCCTATATGATAATTTCAGATAAGAATTCTATCTTGTTTCATACTTTTTAGAGCGCGATTTGCAGTAGTCGGGTTTTAGTTTTTGAACTTATTTTTTATTATCTAAACTACTGAAATGTTTTTGGCAACTTAAACACATTATGGATTACAAATGTCTTTACAATTGGTTTACAAATAGTGAAATTTTCACTTTGATTTTTTTTTGTTATTTTATGTCCATAAACTAATATTATAAAACATTACGACATATTTTTCAAACACATTCACTTGGATCAACAGGGCAAAAATACCGTATGAGAGTAAACAAAATAAGATACAACAACCGGGAATTCCATATCGACCGCCGATGATTTAAGTGTACGAATGTGATTTTAGATCTTGACAAATGTTATTGGCTGTATGCGGCTTGGTTGTACATACACTCATACAGTGCTGCGAACTTTGTGCAGTGTGAACTTTGTGCTTGAACAGTGTGCGAGCAACATTAGCGATTCCAATTACCATACTATTTAATCTTTCTTTATCATCTGGGTATTTCACAGACAGAAATTTCATAGAATGTCGTTTCCCAGAAATTATTTCATATATTATTTGGTTCATATATTTTCAGTTCCAATATTATTGTTTCATAGACTATTGACTTGGTTGAAACATATTTCATAGAAATTCAGTTGAATGTATATTACTATCAAACTTTTTAAATTTAGAAACTTATCAAACAGTAGAATTATGTTTCGTGTATTCTTGTTTCGTAGACACAGATTTCATAGATTGTTGTTTCATAGGAACTGTTTAATATAATATTTAGTTCGAGTATTTTCTTTTCAAATATTATTATTTCAGAACGTATGCACTTCATTTAAATTTATTGATATTAAACTCAATGCAAAGAATTGTAATATTAGAACTGCGACCCGCGCAGAAACAAACTGTTGCCAGAAAAGTACGTTAGGTTAGGTAAGAACTGCGACCCCCGCAGAAACAAACTGTTGGTAGAAAAGTAGGTTAGGTTAGGTTAGAACTGCGACCCCTGCGGAAACAAACTGTTGCCAGAAAAGTAGGTTAGGTTTGGTTAAAACTTCGACCCCCGCAGAAACAAACTGTTGCTAGAAAAGTAGGTTAGGTTAGGTTAGAACTGCGACCCCCGCAGAAACAAACTGTTGCTAGAAAAGTAGGTTAGGTTAGATTAGAACTGCGACCCCCGCAGAAAAAAAATGTTACCAGAAAAGTGGGTTAGGTTAGGTTAGATAAAGATCTATGATTAAATTTTTGACAAAGTAAGTATTGAGTTACTGAGCCTTCTATGAAATTAAAATATTACGTTTAATAAAATGTGAAACAATATTCTATGAATATGCAGGCTTGGAAACAAGTTTTATATAAAGTAAATATTATAAGGAATAATAATATATGACCTGAAATTTTATGACATGAATTTCGAAACATTAATTTTCTGAACTATAAAAAATCTACAAGTACAGCTTCTACAATGTAAGTGCACTGGAAGTTGATCATTCTATGAAATGATAATATGAGAAACATTTTCTATGAAGCACAGTTCTACGATAATGTAGTATATGAAACAACGTACAACCCATCTGGGTCTTTACCAATGATTTGGAAGCTTTCGGCAGTAACAATACAATACAATACAATACAAATACTCTTTATTGCACACCTCAATAAAAGAAGACAATACAAAAGAAAACAGAAATACAAGCAGAGGTAAACAACAGGCGGTCTTAACCCCCCTACATCACCACCCCCCCCACCCCCCACCCTATTTTTAAGAGCGGTGACAATACAGAATACAGATCTTTATTGGTAAAAGCAAATTTTACAGGTCACATTTTATACATATTTACAAAAAATATTTATTAACAAGCGTGACATTCAAAATTACCGTGCCATTTCAAAATTATCCGTTATTCCTAAACTTTTTAAGAAAATAATTTTTGATGACCTTAATGGCGTAATTAGGTCTCTGTTAATACATCAACAACTTGGATTTGTCAACAAGCGATCTACTGAGTCTAACCTATGCGAACTAATTGATTTCGCATTGGATGCTATGGACAGGGGATTTCAGGCAGACTCCATATACACAGATTATTTTAAGGCATTCGACAAAATTTCGCACTCTATACTTATAAAAAAACTAGCAACCTTTGGCATTCATGGAACGCTTCTAAGGTGGCTTACATCATACCTACGTAATAGGACCCAGGCTGTAGCTGTCAAAGGCTAAATTTCCAATTTCGTACCCATTTCATCTGGTGTCCCCCAGGGGTCTCACCTTGGTCCCTTGCTATTTAATATCAACATATACGACGTAGCCAAATGCTTTCAACATTATCGACTACTATTGTATGCCGACGATACCAATTTTTTTACTATTGTTAACTCAGAGAATGACTGCCGTAATCTACAAAGTGATCTCAATAGACTAAGTTCTTATTGTTCAGCTAATAAACTATTTTTAAATATAGAGAAATGCTGTTCCATTTCATTTTCTCGTAAGTGCAATCCTATAGCATTCAATTACTCTCTTGATAATAAACCTCTTAAAGTAGTTAAGGATTTAGGAGTAATTTTAGATAGTGAATTGCAATTCGTTTCGCATATAAATATAAAAACTTTTTACAAAAAAAATTGAACCGACTTCAAAAAAGATGAAATAAAATATTATCCTTTTTTAAGTCTATGCGTTACCAACTGATATGTTTGAAGTCGGTGCCAAGCCAAATTTTGAAGCATACCATGATTTTGGTGCGATTCGATAAAGATTTACCTACGTTGGATTGCCTTACACGACGACATTGAACGTACTTTCTGTAGGTACAGTCGACGTTAAAAATATGATTACACTTTTCGCCTTATTACAAAGGAATAAGGTGCAAAAGTGTAAACATATCATTGACGTCGACTGGACCTAAGAACACACCTCAGAACACACGATCTCACGATCAAACCTTCTTGGCGCAGTCCGAACCATGTTTGTCGGCAAATTAGTGTAAATCCAATGCATTTTATTGACGTCTTATTTTTGAAAGAGCATTTCTTACTAATGCTCGAACAGTCTATAGCACGCAGTTGTGGGATTGGGACAGTTATTTCCCGTCCCTTATCCAGAGGACTACATTTCAAAATATAAAACAATTCAAGGAATTTAACTTCTTGCCAAATTTCACCTAAAGCGGTTTAGTTGTTTAGCTATGTAAGGCGACAAAGAGGCAGCCAGAATTACTTACACATTTATAATAGTTATTACTAACAGTTCTAATGGGATTTATAGCCACAAAGCTGATTATTTTTGACTGGTATTGTTACTACTTGGCTTGACACCGACTTCAAACATATCAAACGGTAACGCATACACTTAAAAAAGGATAATATTTTATTTCATCCTTTTTGAAGTCGGTTTAATTTTTTTTTTTAAAAGTTTTTATTTTACCATTTTTAGTTTTAACGCATTGTTAAGAGCGCGACGCATGAATGAAAAACTAGATCATGTGAACACTAAATTCGTGTACCTACCTATTACTTTAGTAAATATGTAATCAGGAATTTTCTCGTGTCGAGTCTGGGAAATTATAATTCCTGTCAACTAAATCCATCCTCCGCCCCGCCACTGACCCAATCCCTCAGCTCCCCGATCACTCAACCTGACAGCGCATCAACCCCTGATCCAGGAACCCCTCGACCCTGAACCAGCAACCCTTCAACCGCCATTCCCCGATCCCTTAATCCCTGACCCCTTAACGCTTTACCAGCTTAACACGAGTTTGACATTGATATATTCGCTAGCATGTGTGTAACTTACTTCCTATGCATCTCGCTCGAACTAGTTAACATTAGTGTGAGCGAGATGCATAAAAATTTTAAAAGTGGGTTATGAAGACGGTAGCGAATATGTCAATGTCAAACTCGTGGTAAGGCTACTGATTGGGGGTAGCGTCAAACTCATGGTAAGGCTACAGTTGCACTGCATCAAATTGGTGGTTTTCGGAAGCAAATGCTCGAGTTACTTTAGAAAACCGCGAAATCACTTTACACGTACCTTTAAAAATTGAGGAGTTCCCTCAATTCCTCATGGATTTGCATCATCAGACCAGAACCAAAAATAATACGGAAACACCTTGGTGGTAACTTCTTCCTAACAAAAAAAGAATTACTCAAACGGATCACAGGTGCCGGAGTAATCGCTGAACATACTACATTTAAAAAAATCATCATCATTATCATCAAAACAATCATCATCATCAGGTCTACTTCATCAAATTAGTGGTTTTCGGGAGAAAATGCTCGAGTTGCTTAAGAAAACGCCCAAATCATTATTATGCATGTGCCTTTAAAAATTGAGGAGTTCTCTCAATTCCTCATGGATCTCATCATCAGAACTGAACCAAATTAAAATGGGACTAACTCGGAGGTAGCTCCTTTCAAACAAAAAAAGAATTACTCAAATCGGACAACGGATGTCGGAGTAATCGGTGAACGTACATAGAAAAAAAAATAGCCACAACCGAATACAGAACCTCCTCCTTCTATGAAATTGAAGTCGGTTAAAAATGTCATCTAAGGCATATAACATGTTAGGATTTATATTTCGACAAGGATTTAAAAAACCCCAAAACATTAGAACTTCTTTATAATGCATAATGTCCGATCACATTTAGAATACGCTACAAGTACCGTCTGGTGTCCTCGTTTTAATGTACATATTATTATTGAGTACAGATACAGGTAGTAATTATGTGAAGCTATACTGTCTTTTTATGTAACATACGAGCACAAAATGCTGTGACTTACAGCTACATGTTATTACTATTTTAATATTAATGTAGGCCGGTAGTTTGAACATGTCATGCTCGCTTAAATGTCTTTGCTTACGGTGGCGTCGTTGATCGGGTCGCCACTTTCCCGAATGAAGGTTGAGGGAGGCGATGGCTGAGATACACGTCATACTTGTGAACGGGTGCTGTTTGTGGAGACTGGCCTGTTTAAGCTAACACGAGCTATTACACTTAGTAACTTTATTTTTATTAATTAATTACAGTGAGACGCCTAATTCTGATCTCGTATGTTTATTTTCTTTCAATGAATGTGTTATAATTATACAGGATTTTGACTTTTGGAGACCCTATACATCTCTAAGGATAATTTGATAAACTATATACTCTTATAGTTCTGATACCTAGAGACATTTACACCTCTAAATGTTATAGATTTTTTTTGTGTTATTGTCTGTTCTTTTTAGAGCGCCGTACAAAATTTTGTTCACGGTGCTCTTATGGGATCACTTCGGTCTTGCAAATCAGTTAAATGCATTTTTCTCAAAGACCGTTTTATGTAGGTACCTAAAATTTGGAAAAGTTATGGCAATTACCATCACTAACACTGTGAATAAGTCAAAACTGCTTATTTCTGATTTTAGGGGGAAATTTAGGGGGTTAGAGGGGTAGGCTGAATTTTATTTTCAATTGTAAGAATCGTCTGAGGTACCATTAAAAAGCTTGCAAAAAATTGAGTCGATGGACTGATTTTGACTTCATTTTAGAATGCAGTAGTTTCGATAAAAAATGCATTTAAAATTGCAAGTTTTCATATAAAATTTTTCACCTCTGTCCTGGCGATTCTCGCGAAAACTATAGCTAACAGGCAGCTGACCAGTCAATATCCAACCAAAACAAGCATGGAGACGGCGGGAAAATTATCAGGTTAACTTTATCTTTATTAGTTTTTCAACTGCAGCCTGATCTTTGGTTGCTTAGGGCTAGCAAACTCATGCTTACACTGGTCATTCATATTAGGAAGTAGTTTTAGCGAGAAAGATCCTTACTTAAAACTTTGGCACTGAAATTTATGACTTATGTCTTTGATACAAAGTTTAATTCTACTTACTTACTTTTGTGGGATATTTCATTTTTTTTTCTGAATAGCCTACTATAAGTATGAAAGAAAAAAAAAGATCTACAAAATACAACCTTGTTATAATGCAAATAAGTTTAAATTTCGAACGGGCTTTCCAACCAATGGACTATCTCAGTGTGCTCAGTAAGAATCATATTTATTATTGGAGTTTATCTGTAAAAATTTAAATTAAGAATTCCGTTCTTCACTGTCGTTGTGTTTTTGTTTTCACAATAGAGCACATAGAGTTATTAAGCGTATAGAGATAATAAAGTCATTTAATATTTATTAACAGCTATGGCCTATCTATAAATTTTACTGAGAGTATCTGATTCATCGAAACAATATTCCTTTAATTTCATTAAGTAGGTACCATTACATTTATGTATTAATTGTATACAGTGTGTATTAATTATTTTATACAGTATGTATAATTGTATATTTTTGAACGGATCGGTGAGAGCAGCAACCAGATCCCGTTCTGAATGAATGAATGAATGTTTCTTTATTCAGGCAATATACCTGTTAGTTCTGATAGTAGTAGTTCTGTTCTGTTAGTTCTGTGACGAAAAAATAATTTTGGAGGACCGGTATAGTATATGACAGTTAAAATTCAGTTTTTGAAAATAAAGGTAAAGTTGACGGAATATAAAGTAAGCCGATCTCAATGATCACACTTGTTTGAGAGATCGGCTAACTTTATAAGTTTATATTTCGTCAACCTTACAGCCAGCGACACAAATGTCAGTTAAGATTTGGTACCAGGTACTCATCAATCCCAGTTCTACTAAAATATTTTTTCTTTTAATAACTGATTTACAATAAGTACAAAATTGTGCGGTAAGGTAGGTTTATATTCAAATTATACGCAATTCTTTGTAGCAACTCCGCCAAGTGGACGAAAACAGGTACTGGACGGTAAACTGACGCAATTACCCTACTTGTACTAAAACTTAGACATTTATTATTACTTATTTCTGTGATTTATATGAAATATGAGCAAATTGATTAGGTAATATTTTACGTTAATTACATTTTGTATCAGAAACAAGCCTAAACATCAAAAACCGAGAAATGCCGAATCGCACACTTAATTGAAATATTATTCCTTTTTGAGTCGTGCCTGCCCAGTCTACAAGTTTAAAATACAACAATTGCGACTATATCAAAGATTATCATGAGGTTGTATGTAGACATTTTAGACGGATTTAGTTTTTCATGCTCGAAGTTGCTTGTCAACTCTGACGTATATTAAATTGTCAACTATTTTGGTGTTTGAAAGAATCAATAATCATCGTATATAAAATCGAAAAACCAGAACGGGATAAAAAACGAGGGAAGAAGGGAGATGGCGCCTTACAAATTTCTAAAAAAGTTTTTGACACGTTTCTCAAATACGACGCACGTATGATAAGAAAAAACTGTTTCAATCTATTATCTAAATATGGGAATAGACTAGAGCATAAAAACTATCGCTTTCGATACGTATTTATTTTACAGTAAGCAAAAGAAATTTTCATAACAAACTTTATTTTACTTATTTTACGACGATCGGCCGTTTCTCGGCAACTCTCGGTTAGTTTCGTTTCTGTGGTGCTACAGACTAGACCAAATTATTCGTAAGTTAAAGTAACCTAAATTATGTTTGTCATGTTGGTATACAGTTATTTCGGAGTTTTTTTACACGAAGTAAAATAAAAAGTTCTGTCAACCTCAACCGTAGTATATAGCCTAATATACGAGTGACTTATGCCATATATAACTTATCATTATCAATCAAAATAATATTATCATAGTATTAATAATTTGTATTTTGTTGTTTTAAATTTATTTTTAAGTTATATTATTCAGATTGACTTTCACGGCTTCGGCAAACATTGATATTCGTCCGGGGAACGGGCTGCCGAGATGGGCCAAAAATACAAAGTTGATAGTAAGTTATAATGTAGGCAGATAAAGTGCATGTTCAGATATTTTTGAGCGACTTGATGAAAATAAGCAAATGTATAGTCAGCAGTCAGCCAAAGAAAGCGCTGGTGGCCTAGCGGTAAGAGCGTGCGACTTTCAATCCGGAGGTCGCGGGTTCAAACCCCGGCTCGTACCAATGAGTTTTTCGGAACTTATGTACGAAATATCATTGATATTTACCAGTTGCTTTTCGGTGAAGGAAAACATCGTGAGGAAACCGGACTAATCCCAATAAGGCTTAGTTTCCCCTCTGGGTTGAAAGGTCAGATGGCAGTCGCTTTCGTAAAAACTAGTGCCTTCGTCAATTCTTGGGATTAGTTGTTAAGCGGACCCCAGGCTCCCATGAGCCGTGGCAAAATGCCGGGATAACGCGAGGAAGAAGGATAGTCAGCAGTCAGCCAAATATCTTAATATAACTTTGTTGCCATAGAAACAAGGATGTGTTCCGATATAGTGGCGAAATATTGAGAGACCAAAGCTAGCCACTGAAGCTGCCTTGAAGAGAGCGTACTTAGGACAACAAAATGGGAGACGCCCGAGTGGACGTCCTAGGTACCGCTGAAACGACGTAGCTGCTCAAGACCTGCTCAACCTCAACCATGGCGTTGGCGACTGGCGAGAGCTATCGCAAGACCGAGAAACATGGCGTGATCTGGTGTCGGAGGCCAGGACTCACTTTGGGTCTTTGCGTCACCGTAGCCGTAGTAAGTAATGTTAATATTCAGAAAGGGGAATGGGGACTACCTACGTTTGTATGAAAAGGCGATTTATGGGCGGTGGTCGTCCATATTCGTCTAAAGGCGGAAATTAATCTAACTAACGTTTTTGCAACTAGGCTTATAAAAATAAATAATAATTTTATGTTGAAACAAGTTTTAAATAAATACCTACGTAGATAAAAAAAAAACAATCTTGCCTTTTATCAAATCACATAATTTTTTGAGAAATTTGCGAATTAAGTTATCCAAATAACGGCTACAAATAAGAAATCCCTATCACAGTTATACTTAAACCCTGGCAGGGTTGAATACATAATAATGTCGGTATTTAAACATAAGACAAACTTTTTATTTCATTTACGCGAGCGGAGCTGCGGGCCCGTCTAGTATCAGATAATATTGAAAATGTTCAGACAAGTGGAAGAATATACTTCAATATGTTATGGATGCTAGCAAGATGTAAAAACAACAGTTTAGCGGAATGTCAGCTTACGAAATGGTTTGTACAAATTACAGAGAAATTCAGAATAATTTGTTTCTACTAGAAATGTGCCTTCACCGAACGTTTTAGATAAACGGTAGACCTATTATATTATATAACCGTTCTTGACTTCGGTTGGCCGAAATGGGACTCTTACGATTTTTTCTCATTTTACCTCCAAGATGAGGTTGATCGTTAGTGCTGGAAAGCCGTAATTTGGTATGGATATATAAATCAATCAACCCGACAAGGTGGTAAATAAAATCTCTAATCACTAAAAAATATATCTAAGGTAGAAGCTTTATAATTATAACTTCTACATTACCTATACTAGCCCAGAGGCCTTTAATAACAATCCAAACTCCAAGGTCCCAGAGCTCCCAGACATTACTTATTTCCACGTGAATAAAATGTATGGGATCAATTAGTATTAGTATCCAAACTTAAAACCGCCTAGGGATTCGTGGTACGGTGCTCTGAACACCGTAGTCTTGACTTCGTGCTTGGCCAATTATTTTTATATTAATATTATAGGTTTTTTATGTAATTTGACATTAAGAGACCATATACATCTCTAAGTAATTGTAATACATTAGTTTGAATTGTTAGTTTTATTTTATAAAAATGTGGATATATTGTTATTTTATTATTTTTGCTTGTATGTAAATTCAATGATGACGTGTAAAAGTGCCCTTGTGGCCTATTTGCTGAATAAATGTTGATGTTTGTTTGATGTTTGACAGAATAAATTTATTAAGAGATTGAAATTTAAATTTTGGGATTATGATAGTACACACATAGAATCTCTTTGTAAGCGTCGTGAAATCAGTGACCAAAAATTTATTTACAAATTTTTAAATGGTTTAATTGATTCTCTTAATCTCGATCCTCTCAAGAATATCATATAGATGTCCAAATCGGCGTACTCGTTCTGTAGGCTTATTTGCTACCCCGTTAGGTCGTACAGCGTATGCAAGGAATAGGTTCCTAATCAAAGTTCTTGTAAAAATTATAATGAAAAATACATTATCATGATATAAATCACATGTCTGTTCAACAGTTTGTTTCTGCGATAAAAAAAGGAAAAGAAATTGTTAGTAGACAAAATTTTTTAAAAATGTTAAAGTTTTAGGATATACTCTGTTTCTGTTTTGTACATAATATAATATGTAGGTAATTGTAATGCATTAATTTAAAAATAATATGCGTTGTAGTAACCTAATAAATTAAGTCCGTTCTGAGCAAACATAAATGTTATTAGTTATAAGTGGAAACTGTTTTGGCTATGTATATATTGTCTAAATTAATTATATTGTTGTACTATTTTGCCTATTTGTTTCCCAAGTTTAAATAAAATAAAATAATAACATAAAAACATTTTTGGGTGCCTCCTATAGGTAAATTACATCCCAAGCGAACTAGAACTTAGCACCCATAATATAGATTTCAATTATTTTTCCGGCGAAGCCAACAACGACTCATCAGGTACAGTCAGCCAAGAAAGTGGTCTACCACTTTCTTGACTGACCGTACCTATTCTTAATATTGAACTTGGCTCTCATTTCACATTTATGTTTTTGATGGGATAACTATTACACTTTTACATTTTCAAAGCTTAACGCGATAGTGGAGTGTGCTCAAGCCATAAAAAGGTCAAATACGGCGTTCACTGAATAAGAGATTTCCTTTGGTAGAATCAATCTTTGTGTTCCTAAAATTGATTTAAGAAGTGGAGCCACCCAGATTTTTGATGCAGGTGGGGGGTGGAGGGATTTAGCTTAGTAGTACTTAGCTTAAATGATATAGATATCAGTATCAAGTTGAGAGCCCCCCCCCCCCCCCCCCCCTAAAAATTTACATAAAAATCTCGGTGGCTCCACTTCTTAAATCCATCCTTGGGTCCTAAGGACCAATCCTGCCAAAGGAAATCTCTTGTTCACGCAACGCCGTATCCCACCCCCAGTACCTTCCGCTACGAGGTCTACAGCTCACAGAGCCACTACTCATATAACCCATCGTTTTTAACAATTTGTCACGTTATAAAATCAAATTCGTACAAATTAGCAACAAGATTAGAAAAAATAGAGCAGCTGTCTAAAAAATTTATTTTACAGTGAGAGGTAATTTTTAATTTTACATCAGACAAAGACAAAGACAAATAGTTAATTTTACAGCAGACATTATTTAGACAGCATAGCAGACTGTCTTTTGCAAAGACACTGGATGTCCGCATCCGCACTAATGAACCCCCACACTGGAGTTGTTTATTATATAAACTAAACCCGTGCTCCACATAAAACTACATTTTAAAAATTTATTGTTTAAATGTGAACTTTAATAGCTGTCAATAGAGTTGAATATTATATCCGCCATAAATGGCTTCGTATGCGGTAAAGGGTTAAATAAAATACCTGTATAATTTTAGTATACCTCTGTAAGTACAATTAACCTACTTTATAAGTAGCAGATTAACAAATGTGGACTGTAATTTGGCTGAATAAAGAAATTATTTATTTATTTATTATTATTTATATTTCTTCACATTTTAATTATTATTTTATTTTCCAATGACACGAAACCCATTTTGTAATTTGACTTTTGTTATGAAATTTTATTTAATTCATTTGTTAAATAAATATAATAGTTTTTATAATTTTTATAAATTTTAATTCATCCTTTTGGATGTGGGATTTCTTTATTTTTGCAACCAGTTTTTGTTTCGAAAATAACGACTTATGTATAAGTAAAATGTGAAACGTTCTCCGATTAAACATTGCTTAAACGAAACGATTACTCTGCCAAATGGAAATCGTCCAATAGGGATGATGAAACATGTTGAATTTTATAACAAAACCTAGTAAGAGATAGCAAATGAGCAATTTATCACAATAATGTGGATATTAAAATAATATATGGAAATAATACAAAAATACAGGACCTGAAAGTAAGGATACCATTCGATTTCTTAAATTTTATTCAAAAAAAGATTGTATAGCAACTATAAACATAAACGCAATATTTCACCGACAAAAACGCAATTATCTTGGTTTTTCCATACAGTCCATACTTCAAGATGGACTCTTAGTGACCTTGACGTCACGGTCACTTATCGTTTTGTTAGGGGCGTTTCGCGAGTGAAGTACGATTGTCAGACTTTGACTATCATTTCTGACTTTTGTATTGCTTTATTGCAATGGGTCCCATATATACATTTGATCCTAAAAAAAAACCTGATCGATTGATATCGTACATGAAAATTTGTCATCTAGCCTATAATAGTTCTGCTAATTTACACGGAAGCGAACTGAACGGTATTAACCAAGAGTCAACGAAACGTTAGTTTACCAAAAGTTACATAATTTAAAAATAAATGACTATGCGAAACGATGTTTGGCGAATCGATAATCTGCTAAAAGTTTTTCGGAAAATCATTAGGTACCGTAAAACGGGGTGAGTAGGTTTCGCGGGGAGAGGTGGGTTATGAATGGGGAGAGAAGGTTTTAGAGGGGGGTGAGAAGGGATTTTAAGGCTACTGCTACAAAAATAATGTATTCCAATTTAAAATGGAGCTATAGTAATACACATAAATAAAAAAAAATCTATCCAACAATCTTCCAAAATCACCTTTGTATGAAAACCCCTCTCACCCCAAATACGAGGCACTACGGAGTCCGACTCGCACTTGGCCGGTATTTTTTTCTTGATTTTACACACAGGTAGGGTATTTTTTACCCTGATCAAAGTTTGAAAAAATATATGGCAGAGAATATTAGTTTACACATAAAATACCCAAAATAGGAGGGTGCTTGAAACATAAAAAAATATTGTAAAGTTCAAACTGAACATTTCACTATTTATAAACACACTTCGTACTTCATATTTTTTTTAATGATACATTTGCAACCTAAATAATATGTTTAAGTTACAAAAAAATTGGTTCAGTAGGTTTACCTATCTGTTTACCTACATAAAAAAAGATAAAAATATTAAAAGCATTTGTTTTAGTTTTCTCGAAAACTTGTAGCATTTTAGGGTTGATATTTGGTGAAATAGAATCTTACATCTAGGCAAATCAATCGGAAAACGGCAATCAATTTGATGTCCGGGGCAGATTGCCCATACATACACGGCTAGATTCTTGAGCGTCCATGTTTGTCTAGTACCATAGACAAATGGGTAAGTTCATATTAAATGTAACAATACTCGTAAAAACACAAAAATCACTATATCAATGCCTTTAAGATTTGAAGAGTTCCCTCGATTCCCTATGGATCCCATCATCAGAACTGGGACCAATCTGTATGCATATACATACTATCAAAATAGTTATTTACGATACAAGTGCGGAAAAGAGGAAATTCGAAACGGGTGGCGATAAATTAACGACCAAAGGGAGTGTTTTAAATCGACACGAGTTGCGAATTACCTATTCGCACGTGTATCGTACAACGTTTTACAGTACATATGGCCCTTTAAACTTTTGACATCGCACGAAAAGTGCGGGAAAATAGGACCATAATGTATGTACTGTAAAAAGAATTTTCAAAATCAGTCCAGTAATGACGGCGATATGGAGTAACAAACCACCAACCTTTTGAGATTTGGAAGTCGGTTAAAAAAATATAAATTAAAATAGCGATGGGCCTTATTTGGCGCAGGCACCTACCTTCTTCTCAACTTACCGAACACTCCGAACAGCCGCAAATGTATAATGACGAGCAGGTATCTAGTAACGAGTAACTATATTCCGTTCAATTTTATACCATGGCAATTTTTTAATTATCTTGGAAATCAATGATATGGTTTTTGATTGCAAAGCGTTGATATGCAATTATAATTCACGTTCTGCTACTCTAGTGTTGGCCAAAATTTTAATAGAAATTTTCAATAATAATTTCCCCTCCCCGGCTTCGCACGGGTTAACCGGGTTAACCCTAACAAATTATAATTTATACACCTAAACCTTCATTAAGAATCGCTCTATCTATAGGTGAAAACTGCATGTAAATCCGTTCAGTAGTTTTTGGGTTTATCGCGAACATACAACCACACAAACAGACATACGCGGTGGGAGACTTTGTTTTATAAAATGTATTGATAATAAATAACTAGTGGGTCTGTGAGCTGTAGACCTCGCGAGCATAGCTTATTGGGACCGTGCACGATGACAGCGCCACACAGCGGTTTGATCAATCAACAATACGAAATTTTTAATTAATAAAAAAAAAATACGAAGTTTAAGTGAAAAACAATACAAAAAGTTATGTCTTACTGGGGATCGAACCCAGACATTCAGTGTGCAAACAAAAAAGCGAATGTTTACAAAATGCGCCATGAGAGTTCTTAGCTATTTATAAGCTGACGAAATTCGGCTACTCATTCTCGAGTAAAAACTAAATATCTAAATACCGCCTAAACCAGCAATACAATTTTTCTGCATTTTTTGCCATTGACTATGTAAATATGTCTCAAAAAGAAAATACTCTTATGATATCGATACGACTATTTGCTTAAGCGCGAGGTATCACGACTCCTCCATTTTTGGAAATTTCCAAAAACCGGATCGACAAAAAAAAAATTTACTCATAGAATCTGGTCACAAAATTTCACGAGAATCGGTTGAGAATTGTGACCTTCCTCTATAGGCTTAATTTTCAAAAAAACCTGCGTGCGGCACGTATTTCCATCATTGGATGTTCCAATCGCCCTCCGCTGATCGTTTTTTCGCTAGCAATATTTTAGCATATGATGGTAACACTGGATTATTTTTGCTATTTATAATCTTTTGTATCAATTCATATTTGACGACCGGTCTGGCCTAGTGGGTAGTGACCCTGCCTATGAAGCCGATGGTCCCGGGTTCGAATCCTGGTAAGGGCATTTATTTGTATGATGATACAGATATTTGTTCCTGAGTCATGGTTGTTTTCTATTTATTTAAGTATTTATATATTATATATATCGTTGTCTGAGTACCCACAACACAAGCCTTCTTGAGCTTACCGTGGGGCTTAGTCAATTTGTGTAAAAATGTCCTATAAAAAAAAATATATATATTGAAAATTTGTTAATTTTGCCTCAATTAATAAGATACAATCTCATCCAATTCACCGCACTCCGAATACTGTCGGTTGAAATATCAACTAAAGAGTTTACGGCAGATTTATCCATTTGTGAAAGTTCAGCTAATCTTCTACGTTTGGTTCGGTTACTGCACGAGTCATACGGCTCGATTAGGAAAATGAATTAGATTTCTACTAGACTTCAACAAGTTACGATACGGATAATTTAAAGATATTTGTAAGATAGATATGTCAAGTAGAGAGAATAGTAGAGGTAGAGGTAGAGGTGGAGGTGGAGGTGGAGGTGGAGGTGGAGGTGGAGGTGGAGGTGGAGGTGGAGGTAGAGGTGTAGAGGTAGAGGTAGAGGTAGAGGACGAGGTAGAGGTAGATGTAGAGGTAGAGGTACACACACAAAATAAAAACTTATACAGAGAAAGGAAATACCTAAAGGAACTCAGGTTTGTTGCAACATAGGCACACGCTGTTTTGGTCATCCGACTCGTCTTCATGAGCACTTAGGAGAGTAGTACCCAAGATAGAGCTGATGCTGAACCCTGGTTGTACCTAGCGGAACTCAGGTTTGGTGCAACATAGGCACGCGCTGTTTTGGACATCCGATTCGTCATGATGATCACATGGTAGAGCATTACCCAAGATAGCTGATGCTGAACCCTGGTAGTACCTATTGGAACTCAGGTTTGGTGCAACATAGACAAACGCTGTTATGGTCATCTCTCGTCGCGTCAAACTGCTGTCAACAAAATTTCATATCTTGCAGCAAATGGGCCGCTGCCGATCAAGACTCGAGTGACGATAACGGCGATGTGGCTACCACTTCTCGAGTTGACTACGGATTTGCCGTGTAATAATTTTCTTGTACTTTGAACATTAATATATCCTGCTTATGCGCCACGGCGACAATTATTCAAACTTCGATACGCGTGTGGAAATTTTGCAATTTGTTTGTTCACATGCGTTATGTCCAGGATACTTGTGTTAATTTAAGAATAAAATAATTATCATTCAACGTTGTAGTTTTATTTTGTAACTTTTTCCTTATCCAGACTTTCTCGTCGCTCAGCGACAATATTTTTTCGAATTCCATAGATTCATTTCCAATGTGCTCGATAGTCGTGTGAGGCACGATATCTGTGATTTTTTTTTAAATAAACACTATAACAAACCAAACGTGTACTTATTTTTTCCT
The DNA here is from genome assembly GCF_910591565.1 of Cydia splendana. Taxonomy (NCBI): domain Eukaryota; kingdom Metazoa; phylum Arthropoda; class Insecta; order Lepidoptera; family Tortricidae; genus Cydia; species Cydia splendana. Next base: position 49,549,956 of record NC_085987.1, on the reverse strand, counting down.
TTAGATTTTTACGTAATATTATGGTAATATAGCGGGTGGGAGTGGAAGGGGGTCAGCCTATTCTTATTATTTTTTAGATAGGGGAGGGAGGGGGTCAAAAACTGGCAAAAATTGTCTTACGTAATTCATGAATGGCACTTTTAATGTTACTATTGCTTGGAACTGCGAAAATTATAAATAAAGATCATATTAATACAAACTTCAGTGACTTAGGGCCGATACACGACTGCAACTTGTATGGGAACTGCAAGCCAATTGCGTCGGCTTGCAGTTCAACAAAATGACTCAGAACCCTGGCAGTTCCTAGTGGAACTCAGGTTAAGGCACATTATGTTTTGGTCATCCGACTCGTCATGTGATCACTGGGTAGACCAGTACCCAAGATAGCTGATGCTGAAACCTGACAGTACCTTAGTGGAGCTCGGGTTTTATAAAACAGTACACGCTGTTTTGGTCATGCAACTCGTCTTGATGAGTACTTAGGAAAATAGTACCCAAGATAGAGCTGATGCTGAACCTTGGCTGTACCTAGTGGAACTCAGGTTTGGTGCAACACAGGCACACGCTGTCTTAGTCAATCGACTCGTCATGATGAGCACATGGGGGAGCAGTACCCAAGATAGAGCTGATGCTGAACCCTGGCAGTACCTAGTGGAACTCAGGTTTGTTGCAACATAGGCACACGCTGTTTTGGTCATCCGGCTCGTCTTGTTGAGCACTTAGGAGATTAGTACCCAAGATAGAGCTGATGCTGAACCCTGGCAGTACCTAGTGGAACTCAGGTTTGGTGCAACACAGGCACACGCTGTTTTGGTCATCTGACACGTCTCAATGAGCACTTAGAAGAGCAGTACCCAAGATAGAGCTGATGCTGAACCCTGGCTGTACCTAGTGGAACTGTGTGTGTGTTTATGTGCGGAGCAGCGTGATTACCGCCAGTAGGTATCCAGACGGGATAGTTTTTAGCTCAATTGTGTGATGTGGACGCAAAAATTAAATTCTAGTACATTGGCTCGCTGACCCAACATTATGTAGGAAAGCCAGTTGGTTTCCTTAAAAAAAGTACTGGGCGACCGTGTATGATGTAATAAGTCGTCTGGACACGTTTTTAATGGACCAACCGGGGTCCGGTTAGTATATGTCTTTCTTGCTCTCACTTATAGCTGCGTTCTTAACGGACTTATTACGTACCCACTCGATCGAACATGAAACAAGCCTCGGATTGGATCAAAGTCGCGGACCGGTACGTTTAGGTAGAAAAACTCCGCGAGCCCTTACAAAGCTCTGCTTTTTGCTAGTTAGATATTATAATGTATGGGATATTATGAAATAAAATGTATTTAGCTCAAACACATGTAGTTCCTAAACTACTGAACATTTTAACCTGAAAGTTTGAACATCGATTAATTACAAAAGGTATAAGTTAGGTATAAAAACAAATTTAAAAATATTTACCCTTAAGGGGGGAAATGGGGGGGAGATAGTTTGTATGGAATAATAATAAAAACAACAAAGGCCATAGTCGGTTTTCCATAGTAAGTTGGCCCTTAAATCAATTCGATTCGGGTATTTTTTATGAGTAGCTCTTATGGTGAAGGATATTTTTTCTGAGTATCAACATCCTACTAGTGACAGTTTTTGACTTATAATTTTTTTTTCTTTAATGTATTTTTTTTCGGGATGTATTAAAACGAATTCGTTTTTTGAGTATCGGTGCATACCTAAATAAAGAACACTATTTAAAAAATTTAAGCAAATCGCTTGAATACATCCCGAAAAAGAATACATTAAATAAAAAAATTAATAAAATCATAAGTCAAAAACTGTCACTAGTAGGATGTTGATACTCAGCAAAAATATCCTTCACCATAAGAGGTACTCCCTAAAAATCCCGACTATGGAAAACCGACTATGGCCTTTGTACCAAAAAACGGCAAAAATGCCAAATTCAGTGTTTTAGTAAACATTTTTAATCTTTGACTTTGGGCATAGTTCCATTTGTATGAAATCGTTACTGCCACGCGCTATAAATTATTTTTTTATTACGAAAAAATGTATGAATGCCACTATAAAGTGATATTTTTCTGAATAAAGAATACATGGGCTACATCGTCAAATTTTTTATTTAGTGCAAATCGCCACACTGTGATTGTAACATCCAAAATTGTCACAAAAAATTACATAACGTTTCAGTGTTAGATAATAAGTGTGATAATTCTTCGAAATTAGGGCGACCAAAAAAAGATTATGACTCGTGCAGTAACCGAACCAAACGTAGAAGATTATGACTCGTGCAGTAACCGAACCAAACGTAGAAGATTAGCTGAACTTTCACAAATGGATAAATCTGCCGTAAACTCTTTAGTTGATATTTCAACCGACAGTATTCGGAGTGAGGTGAATGTGGATGAGATTTTATCTTATTAATGGAGGCAAAATTAACAAAGCATACATTATGAATTGATACAAAAGATTATTAATAGCAAAAATAATCCAGTGTTACCATCATATGCTAAAATATTGCTAGCGAAAAAACGATCAGCGGAGGGCGATTGGAACATCCAATGATGGAAATACGTGCCGCACGCAGGTTTTTTTGAAAATTTTGCTGTTTCAGCTGAGATAACTGACATTAAAAAGAGCTTGTTGATAGAGGTGGCACAATTTTGAAGTGTATTAATTCGGGGTACAAAATAAATTCCGAGAAATATAATGACTATGCGTTAGAAACGGCCCGGCAACTTATAGAAGAATATGGATGGTACTATATGCCAGCTTCTGTTCATAAAGTCCTCATTCATGGAGCTACAGTGATTGACCACGTGATGTTACCAATAGGAGAGCTTTCAGAAGAAGCTGCCGAGTCCACAAATAAAAATATTAAGCAGTTCAGGCTTAATAATACTCGGAAGATGTCACGCACCAAGACGAATACGGATCTCTTAAATCGTCTCCTAGTAAATTCGGACCCTATGATTATGGGCCTTAGGAAAGTACCTAAGAAGAAAAAACAATCGTTATCACAATGTGTACTTAGGTAATTCGATGGTTAAAATATTATTTTAGGTTAATTTTAAGTATTAGTTAGTCTAAATTAGTTTTTTAAGATGATTGAGACATGACGTGATAGATTTTGTGTTGCATAATTGGTACGATATTTGTATCTCTGTAAATATATAAGTTCTAATTGTAAATATAGATTTTTTACATTATAATTAATATTTAATATTGGTATTATTATATTGTTGAAGAATACGTTATAATATATTCATGGAAAGGTATAATAATTATTTTGAAAATGAATTTCCCGTCCCTAAATTATACGAAAATGATATATAACTTGCCCTAGTTGCTAAGACTAAGAAGGAATATAGCATAGATTGGACTTGGGGAGCCGACCCTTTCACCCCCCTTCCCTTTTTGGGGGGTCTGCATGGTACGATCTCCTGGCTACCAGGGCAAATCAGCTTTGTTTGACCTAAGGAATAATCGTGCCAAGCGGCATCGCCTGAGACTAAAGTGCATGCTAAATGACCTTACTCAACCTACTAAATATCACCATTGGCAACCAATGTTCAGTATTCTTGACATTGCGAATTAAAGGGTTAAAATAACACTCACACTGTATGCTATCAAAATCGCAATGCAGACTTCTCTTTGTCGTAATTAATCAATGAATTGATTAAAACAATATTATTCAACTAATGCATACTTTTAATGAATAAAATAATAAATTATATGACATCAATCATAATTGACAAATAAATAACAATCTACTAAATGGAACATCTTTGAAGCCCAAAAAGCTCAAAATCTACCTATAAGTAGGTACCTAAATAAAATAAGTATAATAATATTTTTAACATCAGATAGGTGTAGTATTAGGTATATGTTTAAACATGCTTAAGAAATATATTAATGTGCAGTGCCAACCCTAGCATTTTAATTAAGCTGATAAAGTCATGGTCTGATGATACCTAAGTAAAGACAATGAGCTTGAAATTACTAATCTATCCGCCAAATGAAAAATAGAATGAGTTTTTGCACCAATAGATTAAATTTTAATTAAATTTTAATTAAGTTATGCTCAAATTAATTTGCGATGCTTGTACGGTTACGGTTTGCCCTGATTTGTTACAGAATGCAAAAATTAAACCTGTAAACTGGAATAGATGCAATAACCAACCTAACCTTTTTTTTTAACCTAACTCATATTAAAGAAAAGCGACGCAGCCATCCAGTGATGAAGGTTGGATTCGAGCCGACGTCTTTATCTATCTTAGAGTTACCTATCGATTTACTTATAGATATCGTTTTAGCTGTCTATAATTTATATAATATATATATAGTAGTGTGACTACTGACTACTACTACTACTTTAAAAACACTAATCAAAATGTTTGATAATAACGTTTTAATTATTTAGGTATTTTATTTAGTAATAAAACTTAAAAATCTAGCTAATTGAATGATTCTACGGTTATAGATTTACTTCCTAACTACCAAATCTAGTAATCAGGGTTATTGACATACACTAAACCTTAGGAAACAAAGTTCCCCACCGCGTCTGTCTGTTTGTCTGTATAATTGTATGCTCGCGATAAACTCAAAAACTAACTGAACAGATTTTCATGCGATTTTCACTTATCAATAGATGAGGAATGGAATGGAAAGGAAAGGAATGAGGAATTCTGGAGGATGAGGAAGGTTTAAGAGTATAATTTGATTTGTTAAGGTTTTGTGTAACCCGTGCGAAGCCCGGGCGGGTCGCTAGTATTAATATAAACTTAAATTCATATTAACATATTGTAGTCTTATTTAATTACACAAACGGGTCTACCGCGATATAATTTCGGGCAATACGAGACCTCGGCCTCTGGTAGTTCGCCTGCTACGACGTACCAAACGCAACGGATTTCTGCAAGCTGGCAAATCTAGGCACAACATAACGTCCGCTGACATCCAGGTAGCTGGTCCTCCACAAAAGCTTTTCTTCAATGAAAGGCTTACAAAGTCTAACCGGCTGTTATTTCGTGCCGCCCGTACCCGATCTAGACAATCCGGGTACAAATTCTGCTGGACCAAACACGGTTCAATATTTATTAGAAAGCAAGAAGGCAATGCTGCGATCCGGATTGGTCGCGTCGCAGACCTTGACCGTTGTTTGGATTGCTACACGAGCTCTGCTGCCGAGAAGTCTCAGGATGTCTCCTGGTCAGAAGCAGAAAATATGCAGCCTGAATATCCCAGACTTCAACCTTTTTACAACATTTTTGCGCGATTTTATTTACTATTAATTTACTCACTTCTAATGTTATTTTTGATATGTTCGTCTCTTAATCATGTTATATATTTACACACTTCATATACACTTCACAAATTGTACACCACACTAAAACAAGGAGCAGCGAGTAAAATCCAGGGGGCCTAGCCGAAACGCATTTCGAAAAAAGATATCGCTAACGAATCGATAAAAAATGTATGGGAATGACAGGTACCGTAGATGAGTCTGTCGAAAAATATTAACGAATACAAAAATGTTAGCCAAGTTGCAATGTTGTAACGAAACGCAAAACATTCGTTACCAAAATTCGATATCTGCCATACATTGTCTAGCCAAGTGACACTTTTGACAAGCGAAATCGAATCGTTATCGCCTCCTAGGTGTCAATATCTAGCGCGAGCTATCCCCTTGCAGATAACTTACCGAAGCACAAGAAAATACCGAATAATAGTGTTTGTAAATTAGAATTTGTAATAAAAAGCATACTTCAACATTATTGTGGGCGGCGAACAACGCGGAAGTGTCGCTTAGACGCAGGCGCCGTCTGAAAAATCGCCTCTATTGAAACTTGAAACTGCTTAGGAAAGGACTGCCCTTAGCTGGTGATCTTATCATGTATGCTACGATCAAAGGATTGTGGGCCGTACGCAGCATTTCACCCAAAGGATCCAATGTGACCGAGGCGCTGAATATCTACCTATCTATAGTGACAGTGTCATGGAAAAATGGATTATGCACCCACAAATGCAACACGAAACAATGTCCCTACAAAGGTAAGAGTGAGTCAATAACTTATCCCTACTATACCTACTAATAAGTATATAAAATATGTTATTAATGCTAAAATAACTAATGTGTTCCTGTTACGTCATCAAATATAAACCGATGAACGGTGTAGATTAAATTTGGTACCCATATGCGCAATGGCAAGCACTTGTTTTTCAATAGGAAAGTGAATTGAATGTGTAAAGGCAAAGGTATATAGGTAAAGGCTATACAAATATAGATAAAGACTCGGGAACAAAAGTTCTTCACACAAATAAATGCCCTTCCCGGGAAGCAAAACCATCACCTTCATAGGCAAGGTCACTAACAACTAGCAATATTGTAGTGTCATCCCATTTTCTTAAATTGATTTGAAAGGGATGAGACTACAGTGTTGCTACTTTTTAATTTCTACAATTTCTAGTCGGACTCTACAGTAAGCTCAAGAAGACTTGTGTTGTGGGTACTTAGGGTACTTAGATAACTATATATAGATGGTCAAACCAATTTGTCAGTCAGTAAGAACCAGGAAAACTATACTCATACTTATCTTTTGGGTGCTAGTACTGGTATATGACAAAGCTAGTATGATTCTCTCTGTCTTTGTTTGAAATGAGACAGTCCTTTGACAAACTATACTTAAATACATAGACAACACCCATGACTCAGGTACAAAATATCTGTGCTCATTACACAAACAAATTTCCTTACCGGGGATTCAAACTCAGGATTATCAGCTTAACCGGCAGGGTCACTAGTCACTACCAACTAGGCCAGACGGGCTGTTGTCATACATATACATTATCAACCATATTAATGAAACTTTTTCATATTATGAAACATTGTATATGACTTCTTTTGGCAGGCGCAGATACAGTCAGCTGCAGAGAAAAGGTCCCACCCCTGCATACAAACTTCTATGTAGTGGTGGTACCTTTTCTCTGCAGCTGACTGTACTTACACACTATATAAAAATAATCATAACATGTACTTACACAAAACATTTAGTTTTTTTTTGTCATATGACTGGTAGAGAATAAATATTATAACCAAATGTTACAGAGTTTGTTGAAAAACTAAGCATTCATTTTGTTTCAGGTGACTTGGATATTCATTGCAGCCTTGGCATATGAACCAATACTTTATGGTGCTCCAAAGCCAGGGTCAAGGGAAGAAACTATGTCACATGTACAACCACAAAAATATATTGAGTGTTGTTTTACTATTTTAAAACACTGTACATAATATATGTACAAACATGGCTACTGATTTCATGCTGCTGGCAAAAAATACCTGCTGCATCTTTCATTAATAGATTTTCAATAAAATAAATATAATTTAACTTTTTAACCCAATCATTGTTTCATTTATTTATGGCATTTATTTATGGTGGTTACCACCTTAACTTTTGGTATGCTTAGGAGCAGATCTGCTTCCATGTACTTACCTATATTCAACTTTAAAAAATGCAATAATTTTTAAAAGTTGTCTTTGTAAAACGACCGGTCTGGCCTAGTGGGTAGTGACCCTGCCTGCTAAGCCGATGGTCCTGGGTTCGAATCCCAGTAAGGGCATTTATTTGTGTGATGAACACTAATATTTGTTCCTGAGTCATGGGTGTTTTCTATGTATATAAGTTTGTATTTGTCTATATAAGTATGTGTATCGTCGCCTAGCACCCATAGTACAAGCTTTGGTTAGTTTGGGGCTAGGTTGATCTGTGTAAGATGTCCCCAATATTTATTTATTTATTTTATTTTATTCAATTATGATTGATATATAAATTACAAATTTTTGACAGGAGCATACAAAAGGTTAAATATGAACAGCCAGTAGCTTAGTGGGTGAGATTACCTTCCCAAATTTCCATTGACTATAAATAATAAAGATGTGTTTAATTCATTTTTAACGCCTCACTCACTTAGGTATTTCTATTACTGAGTAAACAAAAATCAAAGACAGGTAGGTAATAAAAAAATAATATTAAGTAACACTAAGTATGATTTATTAGTTTTGGTTTCACAGGCAGCTTTTATCTTATCTAATGCATCTTCTTAGTCGGCGTCTTCATTGCTGAAGGTCGTGTCTAGTTTGAAGAGTTTCCTGCGCGATGTACCATGCTTTTCCAAGTGTTCCTGTCCTCGGCGATCTTAATAGATAAATCTAATGCATAACATCTATGTATTCAATGTCCGCTTGACTTTTGATAATTTCGAAAATGTTTGAAGTCTATGAAGTAAATGAGTTCACTGAGGTTACACTGATTTGGGCAAACCTGTCCACAATATCACTTCACGGTTTGAATCAATACTAACGCTTAAAGTATTGTCTCTTCTGGTCAAGTAAGCCAGCAGTGCACGTCCTTAGCACTGGTAACTGCCATGAAGGCGTCATTGCAGCGGCAGCTCTGACTGTACGTGCCAACTTGGCGAGAACTTCTCAGCGTGGAAGAAGAGCCCGCGGAGCCGCTCTTGCCCGCTCTGGCTGCGTCGCCGCCTTGGTTGGGGCTGCGGGGACGACGGCTGTCTGAAATTGTTAAACTTTAGGTCAAAATTATATGCAATTAACAACGCACTCTTCAAATATTACACTATATAGAGTTATTTTATCACGAAATTGTGATAAACTAAGTTAAACAAATACCAAAATATTTAATTTGCTTACCGATAAAACAATTATTTTCTCCAAAATTAGATTCGCTGTTCACTTGATACTCTTGACAGCTGACAGATGATGTTTCTTGACGGTTTTGAACGAGAACCACAGACAAAAATTAATTTTTACCGACTTGGCGCGTAGAATGAGCGTTAACTAAAAAGATTGCCTCTTGGCTAGGTTATTGTAAACATTATCGACCAGTCGCTTGCGATCGTAGAGATCGAATCGATACGGAGCGAATGTAATTCGGCTACGCCCCCAGGTAAGCTACTTAGGAGCGATGTCTGTATGGTATTTCATTATTTTTGTTTTTCGTTTCTATTTAAACTCCATAGATGGCGTTACTTGAGTTAGACAATGTTCTGGACAACGACCTGGCTATTGATTGTCACGCACTCGAAGTCCTTGAAAACTGTCAACAGTATCTCACCCCTAATTATAGTTTTAAATTGGCAGCCCTAAACATAAGAAGTCTCCAACGTAACTTCGATTCCTTCTTTGTGACATTAAATAGAATAAATATTGAGTTCGACATTATCATTCTTACCGAATGTTGGTTAAATGATTCTACGGTTATAGATTTACTTCCTAACTACCAAATGTTCCATACTACAAGGGTAATAAATAAAAGTGGTGGAGTCGTTGCGTATGTAAACAACCGTTTACATACGCAACGATGAATTTGTAGAGAGCATAACCTATTATATAAACAGAATCGACTTGACATTTTGAAGATGACACTAAATCAGTTTAAAACCTATCTACATAGACTCAAGACAAAACTGTAAATTCCAAATTGAGTGTAACTTTTCTCATGTAATTATTTAGAATTCATCATTTGCTTCCTAGAGAACCTAACTTAAAGATTGTAAACTTATATTATTATTAATTTAGACTATGGAAAGAAGTATCAATGTCATTACTAATTAGTTACTAAGCTTATTTTCTGTATTCTACTACAACCTGGATTTATATTTAGTAGCTACTAGTTTAGTACTTGGGATAAAAAAACATATGTAAGCAATATCTGTTACAAGACTTACAAGCATGCCGTGTTTGCCTGTAATTGGGTGAATACTCTAGCAATATTATTTTATAACTTGTTATTTATAAGTATTTTTTGTATTGCACCTGTTGGCGAACCTAATAAATAAATAAAATAAATAAATAAACCGTCTATCGGTAACCTGCACCGAACCACCTGTCGACGACGCAAACTGTCTTGCTTTAAATATCGAGGGTCAAACTTCAGTTTTAGGCATTTACCGGTCTCCTTCCTTCTCTGATTCAAGCTTATTTTTGAACTCCTTAGACACTTTTCACAGTGTTACAAACTCACGCCAAATCATCATAGCTGTCGATTTAAATATTGACATCTCCGATAACGCTACGCCCTCCCATCATAACCTACCAGATTATCTGAACCTTATGTCGGCCCACGGGCTTTTACCTGCGATTACTAAGCCCACGAGGGACAATGCGTGTCCGGACCATATTTTTATTAAGGCCGCGATTGATTCGATAGGTATCGTTTGTAAATGCTCCGTAAAAGATCATGATATTGTTATGGCTGGCCTCAAGTGTCCTACACAAAATTCTCATAACAGAAATCGCTGGGTGCTAAAAACGGATTACAAATTAATCGCTCAAGAGCTGTCGAAGGTCGACTGGAGTCCTACTTCTAATAGTAGCGAGTTTAACAATGCAGCTAACTACTTCAACACTATCATATGCTCTGCAATTAAAAATAACACAAAAAAGATAAAAATTAGCCGTGCCAAATTCAATATTAAGCCTTGGGTAACACTAACACCTGGGGTGATTAGGTGCTTAAAACACAGAGATAAACTCCATAGGGACTCAAGAGCCTCTCCTAACAATCCGATCACCCATAAAATATACACCCGCTATAGAAACTTCTGTACCAACTTATTATATAATTTAAAGACTGAATTTCAGAACAAGCAAATACAAGGAAATAAAGATAAACCTAAGAAACTATGGAAAACAATTAAGACTATATGCCAATTTTCAAACAATATAAACGATGCCGCCCACTTAACCAAATCTGAAAACTCCGCTCAAGAATCCCTTGATAGTTGTAACACTCACTTTATTACTACGGTAGGTAGTCATTTAGCTGATCAGATACTGTTCAAACTCGCGGACTTGGCGCGGAACTGGGCCTTATCGTTGATATTGAGATGATAACACCTGTCCTTTAAACAACACTTGACTGGTCTATCCAAAAAAGAGAGAAAACTGATTTATTTAGTGAAACGGCTGCGGGACTGTTCACCTGTAAGTGTCCTTCGCGTTGTCTACCATGCCCTGTGCCAATCTGTTATACAATATTGTATTGCACATGGTATAATAATATACTCCGCCTGGTACTCCATTCCCGTCTTTTCTAGGTCACCTAACTGACACAAGCCTACGTCATCATGCGACAGCCCTATATGATAATATGCGATAGCGCTATATATAGCGGCCATGTTATTGTGACGTAGGCCTGTGTCACTCTGGGAATAGAAGACCATGTTTTATTAGACTATGGTATTGCAGTTTGGGGCAGCGCAGGTAAGACGGCACTCCTCAAACTAGAGCGTGCGCAGCGTGCTGTCATCAAAGTTATGCTAAGAAAACCTTTTAGATTTCCTACCGACTTGCTATATAATGAAACGGGGATCCTCAGAGTCAGACAATTATTTATTTTCAGCGCAGTGCGTAGAGTTCATAAAAGTATTACAAATTTAACGGTAAGAGACCTCATAATGAGCAGACGTATATATAGAGTTCCGGTACCTGCTGTCCATACATCTCACGCCAAGTGGTTTGCTTCCCATATGCATCCATTTATATATAACTCTGTTTGCAAAATTATCGATCTAAAAACATGTACCTTATCAAATGTTAAATCTAAACTCAAAAAATGGTTTGTGACCCTATCCTACAATGATACGGAAAATATAATACGTTCTTATGTTTAGGTCTGTCATCATCTAGTCCTGACTCACTCGCTCTCCTACACCTTTCACTCATACACACACCCACACACACACACACACATATACACACCCTAAAAGCATACACGTTATCACCCTCTCTCACATATCATTTTAACTAGGTTTAGTTACTGTTACCCTCTCTTTTGTAAGCCCCAAGATACAGGCTCAGCCTAGTTTGGGGCTTACCGGACACCTTTGTGCATGAGTGTTTTATTATAAATATTAGGGAAAACTGTCGCCGGGATTAAACTAATAACACAATGCACTTGAAATCACTTAGGTTTATTCAATAAGAGAACATAACAACGCTACATGCACACGGTCACGATAGCGCGGCGGTCTCGCAACTGACTCCCCGACCCGAGCGTATTCAAACTGGCGTTGCGTGAGCCGACGCCAGCCCTTTCCTGATTGGCCCATTTTCAAAAGTGTCCTTGACGCTCCTTCCTTCGGCAGCATCGCCGGCGCGCGCGCTTGAACGCGAGGAATGGACGCGTTGTTACAGTCGGCCCTTCCTGACCACTGGACGCCCCGAACAGTCGATTCTTCAGCAATGGTCCGCCTCTTAAGGCCTACACTGCAGCATATACGAGTAACAAACTAACCTCTTAAGGATAGTATTATATCACATACAATGGTCCGCCTCTTAAGGCCTACACTGCAAAAACCAAAAACAACTAGCCTCTTAAGGATAGTATTATATCATAAGCAATGGACCGCCTCTTAAGGCCTACACTGCAAAAACCAAAAACAACTAGCCTCTTAAGGATAGTATTATATCATAAGCAATGGACCGCCTCTTAAGGCCTACACTGCAAAAACCAAAAACAACTAGCCTCTTAAGGATAGTATTATATCATAAGCAATGGACCGCCTCTTAAGGCCTACACTGCAAAAACCAAAAACAACTAGCCTCTTAAGGATAGTATTATATCATAAGCAATGGACCGCCTCTTAAGGCCTACACTGCAAAACCCAAAAACAACTAGCCTCTTAAGGATAGTATTATATCATAAGCAATGGACCGCCTCTTAAGGCCTACACTGCAAAACCCAAAAACAACTAGCCTCTTAAGGATAGTATTATATCATAAGCAATGGACCGCCTCTTAAGGCCTACACTGCAAAAGCCAAAAACAACTAGCCTCTTAAGGATAGTATTATATTATAAGCAATGGACCGCCTCTTTAAGGCCTACACTGCTGTCCTTCTCTTGGCAATGTTATAGTCTGCTCGTTAAGAGAAGAAAAAAAAAAGGAGAGGAGGTAGTTATCAAATACAAGGTTTATTAAAAATAAGCCGCCTTGGCTTCAAATGACATAACATCTCGATCAACAGTACAATCCCTTAACAAGGCATTTGTTATTATCACAACCCAGTTCTTAATCTGGGACTTTAGTACATAGCACCCTAGTTCTTAATCTAGGAACTCAAGTATGACTACTAAACAATGAGATCAGATTCATGATAATTACTATAAAACATAAGTAACAGAATACAAATCACGGTACAGTTTTAATCTAGAAGCAGTTATATGAGTTACATTTGTGATCTAAACACTCTCAATGTATTTAGTACTTAATAAATTTTACATATAAGTAATATTCAGTTCTTAATCTGAATCGGAATCAGTGCCTGCATTGGACAAGAAGGGTTTAAGTTTATCTCGGGCCAATACATTGTCATACTTACGACCGGTACTGTTGGTTCCTTTCACAACGTAGCGATCATTCGGAAGTACCTTAGTGACTACAAACGGTCCGTCGTAACGTGGCACAAGCTTACCGCTCCTTAGCCCCTTTTTGAAAACCTTGCGTTGCGCTAGGACCAGTTGACCAACGCTGAAAGGCGCCTCGACGCGTCTCTTTTTGTCATACAACGCCTTCGCCCTTTCAGCAACACTCCGGGTCCTGCTAGCAGCCGCTTCACGAAGTTCGTCTAAAGAGTCTGTCCTGACTGGCACGAGTAAGTCGCCAGTTAATCGCGGCCGAAACCCGTACAGAAGTTCTAAAGGACACTTACCCGTGGTATCATTTATATTAGAGTTTAATCCTAACTGAACCTTAGGTAAGTACTTTTCCCAGTTGTTTTGGTCGTCGCCTACGTACGCCACAAGTGCATCCAATATAGTGCGATTATATCGCTCAATTTGGCCGTTCGCCCTAGGGCTGGCCACGGCGTTCATGACGTGCTTTATCTGTCTCTCAGCGCAATACCTTTTGAACTCGTGACAATCAAAAGCCTTACCCCTATCGCTGATAATCCGACTAGGTAACCCAAAGGTCTTAATAAATTGGTCCAGGGTCTTTACAGCGTTAGCGCAGGTTGTATCACGTACCGCCTCGATCCATATAAACTTAGTAAAGGCATCAATAAGTGCAAAAATGTACATCTTCCCCGATGGGCTTTTACAAAATGGACCGAGGTGGTCGACATGCACTGTATGAAACGGTAATGCTACTTTTTCGATAGGATGGAGAAGACCTACCCGCCTACCAGTAGGTTTTTTCGCGTACTGGCAAGATATGCACCCTCTGACATATTTTTGAACGAACCGCCGCATTTGCTTAAACCAGTATTTGGACTTCATGGCGTCATATGTTTTTTTTAAATTTAGGTGTCCATTGTTATCGTGAAATGTTTGGACCAGCGACCAACGCGATTGTTTTGGTACGACGACCTTGTTTGTCCCGTCTACCTTTCGAAACAGAACGCCGCCTACCTCAACATAGTCGGCAGCCAGTCCTTTTGTGTTTCCATTACCCAATTCATCTTTAAGTTGTTCAATCGTAGAACGCACTGACTCGTCCTCCCGTTGCAAGCATGCAATAAGATCCTCTTCCACGCAACGCATTACAGTACCGACAGGATTACGACTCAGTGCATCCACGTGACTCATAGATGTCCCAGCACGGTATTCAACAGTGAAATCAAATCCTTGAACCTCTAACCACCATCTTGCAATACGCGGATTTAAATCGCGTTTTTCCCAAGTCCAGCGCAAAGCATTACAATCAGTTATGATAACAAACTTGATACCACTTACATAAACCTTAAACTTTTGTAAACTCATAACAACAGCCATAGTCTCAAGCTCGAAGCTATGATATTTTTGTTCGGCGGGAGTAGTTTGTCGGCTGGCATACGCGACCGGTTTCCACGTACCCTCTGGCTGTTTCTGAAGTAGAATGCCTCCAAGGCCGACCTTGGAAGCATCAGTATGTATTTGTGTGTCATAATCCGGGTTATATATCGCTAGGACTGGTCGGCTGACGAGTACAGTTTTAATTTTATCAAAAGCGCGTTGTTGATCGACACCCCAAATCCAAGGCTGATCCTTCTTTGTTAAAATCGTAATAGGACGAGCAATTGTGGCAAAACCGTAGACATATTTTCTAAAATAGTTAGCCAAGCCCATGAATTGCCTACATTGGTGAACGTTTACTGGTACGGGAAAGTCTTGGACGGCCTTAATTTTATGTTCTGCAGGCCTGATCGCGCCGTTACATACCTCGTGACCTAAGTATTCTACCCGAGGGACTAGAAATGAGCATTTGTCAATACGCAACGTCATGTTAGCATCACGCAATCTCTCTAAAACTTGGCGTAGACAATTTAATGCAGTGCGGTAATCCTCAGAATATACGAGTATGTCGTCAAGGTAAGCAGTTGCGCAATCGAATTTAAGTGGCCCTAGTATCTCGTCGATTGCTCGCTGAAACACAGCCGGGGCATTGACGAGACCAAAACTCATGCGAGTATATTGGAAATGACCGTCAGGTGTAATAAATGCAGTAAACTGCTTGCTTTCGTCTTCTAATTGTATGCAGTGATAAGCGGACAGAACGTCAAGGCATGAAAACACGCGTTGCTTTGCCAACCTATCTAACTGGTCCTGTATGAGTGGAAGTGGATACCGCTCTTTTTTAGTTACCTTATTTAGCGCCCGATAGTCAACGCACATACGCTTTTCACCTGTTTTCTTGGGTACTAATATCACAGGACTAGCATAGGGAGAGTTAGAGGGCTCGACAACCCCCTTTTGCAAGAGATCATTGACTATAGTGCGTACTTGGTTACGATCTTCAATTGACATTCTATAGGGTCTGTAATAAATCGGTTTAGAGTCGGTGAGTTCTATTTTCATTTTTACCGAACACTTCCCGATAGCCTGGTCACTTTCAGAAAAACAACCAGAGAACTCCGATAACAGGCTTTCGAGTTCGGCCCTGATATTGGGATCTAAATCCCGTCCTACCTGATACTTAGTATCAGAATTATCGACAGTAGCGCGCGCTACGCACTCATTATTCCGTATTGTAATCGACTCGGAGCCTAAGTTGACAACATTCAACACTACACGGCCGTCGACCACTTCAGTAGTATGTTGAGGAATTAAACACTCGGATCGCGGTTTAAGGTGCACTGACTCAGGTACGAGTATAGGCCCGTCAAACTCGGAACAAGATAATGTTATTTTGTTTACACCGGGTAACAATTTTGAGTCCTCCGATGCACGCAGGGTAACACGTTCAACATTATCACACAGTCTAGGTAATCCCGTTAAATAATTAGCGTTAAATATACGCAGAGATGAAGGCGTCTTAATAACATATACTGTAGGGCGCTCAGTGAAAGACTGGCCAACAATGATACCTATATCCTGCGTGTTATCAGGTACAATATACGCTTTAATATTTTCACACGTGGCCTCGTCCGCGGTTATGGTCACTAGAGCTTCCGCGAGGGGTGCAGAATGCCCCCCACCCCAACCCTTAATAACACTGTTGACGTTAGATAAAGGCTGGGTTGTTAACCCTAGTTCCTTTGCAAGCGAGTTCGTAATCGTGACGCATGAACTACCGAAGTCTATAAAAGCGGGAACATCTGTGTTATTCACCTTAACTGTCATATAATATTTTGAAGCTGAGTCGCTTCCCGTTTGTATTACGCGGACCGTTTGCGTCGTTGTTACACCACCGTTACCGTTCGTGTTACGACGTTTAAATTTCAAACATTCATCCTTAAGATGACCCGATTTGTTACAAAAACTACATTTGCGCAATTTCAGGAAACAAACATTATCCGTATGTCCCTTTTTGTTACAAAACGAGCACACAGGAGGCGCTTTCTCATTTTTGTCACGAATCTTATAAGTACATCGCGCTGCAGTATGTCCGCGTTTTTTACACAAATGACAACTTATTTTCATTTGATGACTATAGTTGCCACCGCCACTGTTCCGCCTAGCGTTGGAATTGGAAGTGTTTCGTTGTAACGATGAGAGATAATTAAGCAACGAGTTAGTATCGCGGCATCCCGCGGAAATTGCGCCAATTTCGACAATCTCGTTACCGATTGTACCTATTATAGCTTCTGTGATCAAAGCCGGGGAGATACCACACGCGTTACCTAAAGCTAACTTATCATAATAAAATTGTAGGTAATCGACGTCGGGAGATCTAGTTACATTAACTAAATCACGCATCATGTTTAATTTACTTTTATGACAAGGAAAGGCTGTGAGTAACTTAGCCTTAAAATCAGCCCACGACAAATTAAAGTCTTGTAACTGATCATACCAACGTCGAGCATACCCTTTCAATTTTGACGAACAGTTAAATACAAGCGTCTTTTCGTCCCACCCGTACATATTTGAAATGCCTTCAACCTTACGAATCCATATTTCCATTGTAAGAAGAGACGATTTTGGGTCAAATTCAGGTATCGGATCACTACGACCCACATATCTTATACAATTATTGTTAGTTTCTGAATGTACATACGGAAAGTCCAATGATAATGGCGGCGCAGGCGGCTCCACGGTGCTGCCGGCGGTAGCTTGCGGTACAATACCTACTGCACTTGCACTAGCACTTGCACACGGCGTGAACGATTGCCCGAGGGGCCTGGCGGCGGCGCAGGCGGCCTCACAAGGCGGCCTACTCATTACCGCCACTGTGCTATGAGGTGTAGTCTCCGTCGGCGCCGGTGTCGCCGGCATTGCCGCTCGTTGCGAAGTAAGCACTGCAGGGGGCTCCACGGCCCACGCCCGCAGTCCATCCGTTGCCCGCATGCTCGAATTCTGAGCAATATGCGTATCTGCAATGTCTGGTAATGGCGGCGTTACGACGCCATCTTCAGTGCACGGTGGACGCTTCGTTGGCGGCCCGAGCGATTTTCCACACACAATGTCTTCCAAACATTGGAGGCGCTCGGCCAACCGTCTTGAATTCACTTCGGCTAGTAGCTTCCTCCTTAGCCGATTCTCTTTCGACTCTTTTTCTTTGTACTTGTGTTTTCCCATAGCGACAGTTTAATTAAGCACTCGCGGGTTACTTATGATCCCACTTCTGAAAGTTATTAGGGAAAACTGTCGCCGGGATTAAACTAATAACACAATGCACTTGAAATCACTTAGGTTTATTCAATAAGAGAACATAACAACGCTACATGCACACGGTCACGATAGCGCGGCGGTCTCGCAACTGACTCCCCGACCCGAGCGTATTCAAACTGGCGTTGCGTGAGCCGACGCCAGCCCTTTCCTGATTGGCCCATTTTCAAAAGTGTCCTTGACGCTCCTTCCTTCGGCAGCATCGCCGGCGCGCGCGCTTGAACGCGAGGAATGGACGCGTTGTTACATAAATAAAAATTATTCTTATTCTTATTCTATTCTTATTCTTATGTAACTACAAAAATGTGTTCCCTCTCAACGCAAAACCCGTTGTGTCTTAGGAGGATCTAGATATTTTCACACAAGACGGTTTATCGACAACTTCTTACATCACTAGATTATCGACATTAAATGTCGACTATTGCCCATCACTTTTCTGGCTGTGTACGTATTTAGAAAGGCTGCTATTTAAGTGATCACCAGATTTAGTAAAATTTAATACCAAAAAAATATATTTTACCACCCTAAAATAATGAATGATCACCAAAATTATAACACCATTTTAATGTGAAATGATTACCAATTTTATTACATTTTACTATCCTTTTAAAGGAAATTACACCAAACTAATCATTATTAACCCAAAAATAGTAAATGATTACCAAATTTCAAACCCCATTTTAATGTGAAATGATAACCAAATTTTTACATCTTGCTATCCTATTAAAGAAAATGACACCAAAATAATCATTGTAAACCCAAAAATAGTAATTTACCACCAAAATTAGAACTCCATTTTAATGTAAAATTATAACCAAATTTTTAAATCTTGCTATCCTATTAAAGCAAATGTCTCCAAAATAATCGCTGTAAAGCCAAAATAACCACATTTTAATTAAAAATGTGCAAATATATAATATGTATATTGTTATCCTATTAAATTAATAAATCAACTTCGTCACCTTTTTCTAGTAGCATTTTATTTCTGTAACAGTCGCAGTTCTAACCTAACCTAACCCACTTTTCTAGTAGCATTTCGTTTCTGTAAGGGTCGCAGTTCAAACCTAACCTAACCCACTTTTCTAGTAGCATTTCTTTTATGTAAGGGTCGCAATTCAAACCTAACCTAACCCACTTTTCTAGTAGCATTTCTTTTCTGTAAGGGTCGCAATTCAAACCTAACCTAACCACACCACATTTTAATTAAAAATGTGCAAATATATAATATGTATATTGTTATCCTATTAAATTAATTAATCCACTTCGTCACCTTTTTCTAGTAGCATTTTATTTCTGTAACAGTCGCAGTTCTAACCTAACCTAACCCACTTTTCTAGTAGTATTTCGTTTCTGTAAGGGTCGCAATTCAAACCTAACCTAACCCACTTTTCTAGTAGCATTTCGTTTCTGGAAAAATGATTATTTTGGAGTCATAGGATATCAAACCTAACCCTCTTTTCTAGTGGCATTTCGTTTCTGCACGGGTCGCAGTTGAAACCTAACCTAACCCACTTTTCTAGTAGCATTTCGGTTCTGTGAGAATCGCAGTTCTAACCTAACCTAACCCACTTTTATAGTAGCATTTCGTTTCTGTAAAGGTCGCAGTTCAAACCTAACCTAACCCACTTTTCTAGTAGCATTTCTTTTCTGTAAGGGTCGCAGTTCAAACCTAACCTAACCCACTTTTCTAGTAGCATTTCTTTTCTGTAAGGGTCGCAATTCAAACCTAACCTAACCCACTTTTCTAGTAGCATTTCTTTTCTGTAAGGGTCGCAATTCAAACCTAACCTAACCCACTTTTCTAGTAGCATTTCGTTTCTGGAAAAATGATTATTTTGGAGTCATAGGATATCAAACCTAACCCTCTTTTCTAGTAGCATTTCGTTTCTGCACGGGTCGCAGTTGAAACCTAACCTAACCCACTTTTCTAGTAGCATTTCGGTTCTGTGAGGATCGCAGTTCTAACCTAACCTAACCCACTTTTATAGTAGCATTTCGTTTCTGTAAAGGTCGCAGTTCAAACCTAACCTAACCTTCTTTTCTAGTATCATTTCGTTTCTGTAAGGATCGCAGTGCTAACCTAACCTAACCCACTTAACTGATAGCAGTTTAACTTACTTTTCTAGTAGCATAACGAAATGCTACTAGAAAAGTAGGTTAGGTTAACTAGGTATGCGGTGCGGGGTACGGGGGGTCGAGCGGTAGGGGCTAGTAATTTTGGCATCATTTTACTTTATTTGGTAATATGTATACATTTTTTGGTAATCATAGTGGTTTATTTAGGTGAAAATAACGCATTAATTTGGTCTTCAAGATTTGGTGATCATTAATGATTTTTGGTGGTCATTCAATATATTTGGTATTTGAATACAATTTGAAGTGCAGTCGTAATTAAAATGGTGGTACTTTTGTATTTTTAGGCCTTATTTATTTGGTGTTCAGTAATTTTTTTTGGTAAGCATGATTTTTTTATTTAGGGTACCAAAGTATTTTTTGGTGGTCATTATATTTGTAGCCATTTAGAAACTTGACTCCGCTCCTAAAATTAGTGCGATAGGGACAACTGCAGCTGAGGCGAAAAATCCTGCGTAAAAATGTCAAAAATCGAGGTTTCGTACTCCACTGTTTCCTCCTCCAAAACTTGACCAATCGTAACCAAATTTGGAAATCTAAATGATTATGAAATAATCTGTGTCGGACCGTTTTGCTTTTTTGGCTAATTGATATCAGTTTTGAATACCACACCTCTCATTGCGGCATAGTCAATTAGGCCACTTTGGCCATTTTTGAAGGGTTCTAGCGCCTTAAATAACAAAAATATCAAAAAAAGCAAAACGGTCCGACACAGATATTAACAATATTAATCTGTGTTGAAAAAAATCATTGCTTTAGCTTCAAAAACCAAGGAGGAAAACGTGGAGTACGTTTGTATGGAGGAATGACCACTCCTGTTGGCTCTTAATGAATTAAGTATTAACGTTACATTGGTAACGTTATTATTAATGTGAATTGGGTAACGTTAACAAGCCCTGCAATAAAAAGTAAAATTACCGTAAAAATTTATGTTAACTAGGTAACGTTATGTTAAGTTATCAAGTAACGTTATAATTTCCTACCGGTATTTAGGTATTTTTGGGTAATTCTTATTCTTATGCATTTTTTGTGTAACACGTAAGAATAGCATGTATTTTTGTGAAAATAAGTAAACTCTATATCAATATACTTAGCAATTTACCTCTAGTTTTAGGTCAACCTAAATGTATTGTCCTAAGAGTATTAGAAACATATAAAATAAAATTTACAAGTGCGAAATGTCACGGACCGTGTAGTGTGACTTCCCCAGATTTTGTGATACTTACTTGATTTTTTTTGGAAAAACATGAAGTGATTTTGCAATAATTTATATCAAATATAAAACACTAATCCTTGTTCTACAACACTGTTTAAAAATAGTATGGATTTATAACGATTTTATATAGTTTTAAACAACATACATTTTGTGATTAGTTTTCGCGTCACCACGCGCGTGGTAATATAAACATGCGGTACTCGGTAGAAAATTCTCTTTACTACTGGCAGCCTTATTAAAGTTTTTTTAGAACAGCAACACTGTGTTGTTGTCAGGTTTTGTCGAAAATTATTTATTTGTGTTCATTTGAAAAAACGGTCAACCTTAACGCGTCACCGCCGTGTTAGAGGTTTAGAAGTAAGTTGCAGTTTCGCGTTATTGTTTGTAACATAAGATATACCTCATACATTGCAGATTAAGCTAATTATTTAACATTTGCAAAATCAAAGGAAATGTTTATGTAATATCGAACATGTTCCAAATTATAACGACCGTGGCCTCAAAAATCTGTCACCGCCACGGACTTTTGAGTCCACGTTCGTGACATATAGACACGTGGTCGTGTCATTCTTAATTCGTTTGATTAATTTAGTGGCACATGCACTTTTCAGAAATGCATTTTTATTAGCTATTATTGCCCGACTGCCAAAGCAAAAAAAATGTTTTTCGCTTGTATGTATGTATGATGTGTATCGAATTCTATAGCACGCTCTACAGCCTTTATAGTTTGACGGATTTCAACGTCTGAGCTGTCATTAGGTTTGTCGTAGTCATAGGATTGACTTAGGCTATGTTAAAATAACTATATAAATCAAAATAGACGAGTTGGCCACCAAAATGCCGAAATGTCACGACTGAGGGACACTTTGTCACAACCGTGTTTATGTACTCATTTTATTTATCTTTCCTGAGGGTATTAAGCTTGACCATATGAATCAAAAAATTGCTTTTTGTATGTACTTTTGATATATGTAATAATATGTGAAAAATAAAACGTTTAAGAAAAAAAATTTTTTTTGGACACAATTTAAGAATCACCCTTTTATGACTTTTACGTTACGTAACGTTACTTTACAATGTGAATTGGTAACGTTAACAAGCCCTGTATACCTACACTGAATACACCCGCACAATCACTTACTAATCAACATTGGAAATGTGCTACAGTCAGACCAAGAAAAGTTTGCAGCGGATTTGATAGCCTACGCAGTGAAAGTGTTATTTATACGTCATAATTTCATAGGAGTTTGACGTTTAAAGTAACACTTCCACTGCGTGGGCTATCAAATCCACTGCAGACTTTTCTTGGTCCGACTTTCTAACATTAATTGCATGCATATATCCAATTCAATGTTGGTAAATATCGACATTGGTATGCTAACAAGGTGTGTACTTACATAAGGAATTCTGCAACATGACCGATTCCGAAATAAAGCCAGTTTCACACTAGACTAGTTTTATATTCTTTTGGCACTGTACGAGTACCTTTACTACATAACGGTTTACGTTTTTATTTTAAGTACTAAATATATATATTATGTAATAAAGAAATGATCTACCGATTTGTAATTGATTTACATTTTTCATATTTCTCGGTTATTTTCAGCAAGTAGGTAGTAGTTACATCTTTCAATAATTAATGTATGACTGACGTATCGACGATTTTGTTAGGTTTACCTACATTCAAAACTATTGGTATTGTATATATTTTTAAATCTCCAAAGTTTAAACCAAAATGCAGTCAAGTTTAAGGTCCCTTTTTATAGTTTTTCGCAAATAACTCTTAAACAGTGGCCCGTAACAAAAAATGTTCTATTGCATAAGTAATCTACATAAAATGTTCTACAAAAAATATTCAGTACACTTTTTCGCTAGGATCATTATTACAAAATATACAGTGTGCTACCAGCCTGCGGGCTTTTATTAAAACTGGTAATAATATGATCCATTAGCAGTTGTTTGCGTGTATTAGCAAATCATAAGCTCAATTAAATTTCCAAAATTCGCACACGCAATGTAGTGGGTGCACTGCGTAATTGTCGTTTCTCATATCGCTAACGCACGTGGTACAAGGCATGTCGTGGTACGAGGGTAAAAAACTGAGACAACTATCGTAAAACTATTGGCGTCCTTATCATTGGGTTCATGTATGGAGGTTTTAATACATTAATTAAAGAGTTTTTTGTCAACTTTTGACAGTTTCAAAAGTCGTCAACACGTCGGGTTGTCAAAACAAACCAAAAAATATTAGAAAAACTGGTATTAGCTTTTCTTTAAAATGAGTTACGATGCTCGAGAGTTCTTGATACACGTGGAACTGCAGCTCAAGGCTCAAGGCTTTGTAGCAAACACTTCCCAAATTGACGACATCCACACAATGCTCGATTGATAACAGCGGCTTTTCAGCGAGTTCGTGAGAATAGGCCAATCGCCCCTGGTCAGCCTGAAAGGGCCATGCACGATTCGAGCAACACCGGCTTCCGACACGTCGGAAGGGAGGGGCCCAAGCGATATCTCACCGTACAAATCCTTCTGCCATTTTTCGCGGGGGGAAAGGTGCACACAGTCGCACTTCTCACACACTTACATACAAAATCCAATCTGTAATTCCGACACAAATACATAGAAAATGACACACGTCAAAGACAAATCTTGCAAACCTCGATCTCTTTTTATGTACGGACGAGTCACAAGTGTCACAACACGCACACTAACACATTTTCGTCGAAGTATGTTATTGTATTCTGAGAATGAGAAGTCGGATTTGTCGCTCGACCGATCCGCAATTTGTACTGGGCGAGCATTGATAAATCCAATAATTACATGAGACTAAAATATAATAATTGTGTTTTAATGTAATTAAACGTATGATATGTAAAAAAAAAATATTACATGTGAAATGTAACCCTTTCTTTTGTAAATTTGATGTCCCTGACCTCTTTTTATAACAAAAAAGTTTTTTGATTGGCTCAAACTGTTTCGGATCCGTTCGGGCCGGTCTTAAGTACCCGTGTAAATATCTGAGAAATGTTTCTTGGGAACGGTTCTTGGATACGTATCCGGATCCCGGCGGTTCCGTGTAAACCGTGTTCGTAGCACCGCCGGTCTTAAGAACACGGGTATTCGTTTCGGCGTGTAACACGGATACCGGGAGCCCTAGCTGTAATTAAACGTATGATATGTAAAAAAAAAATATTACATGAGAAATGTAACCCTTTTTTTGTAAATATGATGTACCCGACCTCTTTTTATAAGTTTTTTGTTATAAAAAGAGGTCGGGGACATCAAATTTACAAAAGAAAGGGTTACATTTCACATGAAAAATTTTTTTTTTACATATTATACGTTTAATTACAGCTTGGGCTCCCGGTATCCGTGTTATACGCCGAAACGAATACCCGTGTTCATAAGACCGGCGGTGCTAAGAACACGGTTTACACGGAACCGCCGGGATCCGGATACGTATCCAAGAACCGTTCCCAAGAAACGTTTCTCAGATACGTATCTCCGTTTACACGGGTACTTAAAGACCGGCCCGAACGGATCCGAAACAGTTTGAGCCAATCAATGCTCTAGGTCTGGGTATGCAAGGTCTAGTATTGAATGTTGACTTCAGATGAACTCGTTTGGCGTACGAATTTTTTAAAATTATTTATAACAGTTTTAACACATGTGTTAATATAACATATTTAACCAACTATACAATACAGGGTCATTTTTGGACCGTTAGCCATATTGTGCGAGGTGATTAGGTAGGTCATACTGAACAACTTTTTCTATGGGACCAACCCCGAAATCCCAAAAAAAATTTGTTCAGTATGACCTACCTAATCACCTCGCACAATATGGCTAACGGTCCAAAAATGACTCTGTATATGAATGGAAGTAGGTGTCCCTATTCTATATAGTCTACTATTTTTAATTTTGAACTTACTCGTCCCTACGTTAGAACGAAGCAAAAAAAGTACAGCGGCATTTGAAACGCAGGATTTCACGCGAGAACCTTTAAAACTCATGCTACCTTGTTTACCTTGCAATTATATTGCTAAATACATTAAGATAGATCTCAAAATTGGTAATCATTCATGTTGACTGGGGTCACTTTCACACTAATGTTCAGGTAATAAATGTCGGCCGGTGGTGTTCCATTCATAAGAACGTATTGTTTTCCAATACCCTTTTGTCTGATATCGCCGAAAACAAGTAGCGTCCCAAACCATTATCAGAACTGCCATAGCTAATTATAAGCTTTATGTCGGTGTAATAAGGAGAACCTGTCTACACATATATGAAATTGTAACAAATGCAGCGGCTAAAATTAAAGAAGCAAAGGTATCGAAGCAAATGAACACGAAATAATATGACTTTTAAGATATTGTGCTTAGGTAAGTAGGTATGACTCCAGTTCGCCACTTAGTCGACCAATTCGTAAAATACAGTCTTTCCAAGTTACTTTAATTTAAAATCGTTTTGTTTGTTGCTAAAATTGTAAATAATATTTATTAGAACAGTCTTAAAGTTAATTTTATATGATAATAAGATAATGATTTTAAGAATAGTCTTACTTTTCATAAATTCATACTAAATTATATTAAAAATTGTAAATACATTACTTATTGGCAGATACACATGATTATTTATTAATTTTTACATGGTTTACTATAATAATACTAAGATGTCTCGCTTACGTAACTTAAAAAATAATTAGATTAAAAAATATACATTTCTTATTGACAGAATAATTATATTCGTAAAAAGTCACACATACAATATACAGATTATTAAAAATATAAGAACTGTTTAAAAATATGCAATTGGTAAGAATATTGTATACTTACCTACCACAACCTACCAGATCATGCATGGCCAGATTTTAACGTGTACAGTCTTTATACTCTTTATTGCTTTTATTTTTTTAAGCACTTTAAATTTATTGCTATCAAGTTATATTAATAAACCATAAAGTATTAGTATTTGAAGTCTTATATAAAATACTATTTTGATAAATAGCATAGGTATACTGTATTTCTAATTTTCTACTCGTATTGCAACATTGCAAGCAAAAATTACCTGCTTAGAAAAGGGTTCTGTAAACCGTTTATTGAATTTCGACTCTATGAACCACGGAATAAGGTTAAATATGACGGAAACTCGTCATGAATCTTTTGTCTACTTATTTCTAGCTCTTGTACGCCGCGCCGGTTCATTCCTTCGATACTCGTCAAGGACGTGTCCGGAGCCACGGATAAAAAATAAGATCCGTTTCTTCGAATACCCGTTTAACTGTGGAGACGGATCTTAATTACACGTTTCTTAATTACACGTGCGGAAAGGGCCAGAAAACCGTGTACGTGTTATTCGGAAACGGGTATTCGAAACGTGTAAACGAAACACGGACTCGACCGCGAGCCCTACAAAACCGAGCAATTAAGGTAAAGGGCCCCTGTTTCGGCAGGTTAAGGCTCTTGAGAGTGAGTTGAGAGTTTGTATATTTTTTTAAATATTACTAAGCATATCATTACCTTGAAAGCTTTTGAATAAGTTATATTAGTTCTTTGTTAACCATTTAATGTATAAACTGTAGGGTTTTAGTTGAAACTTTTTTTTATATGAATTTTGTCGTGAACCTCTTATTTGGCTCCCATTTCGTGATACAAATTTAGGTCAGCTCCTAAGTTCGTGAATTCGTGTCCCCTGTTTCGGCATAAAGTTTTCGTAGAGTAATTGGTGATAATTTGCTGATAATCATTTATATTTAACGGTCTTACCTACTTACGAATAATTGTATGGTCAAATTAAAAATAATATTTAAAATAATGTTAAATTGAGAGCTAGCTTAAAGTTTTTTGTACTCGTCGTCTTTAATGGTTGAATTAAGACTTTGTAAACCATATGGGCACTTTAATACGTGATTAAGAGCCAAACTATTTAAATAAAAAATAAAAAAATAATAAAAAAAAAATTACAAAAAAATATTTACTATCTTATACGTTAAATATAAACATACACAAAATAAATCAAATAAATTAAATAATAAATAAAATTGTGCTAGTAGTTAATATGAGAACATACGTGGAATATACCTTAAAATTTTTAACTCGGGTCACCTTCAAACTCGTTTCATGAGAATTCTAGTGAAAAAAACATATACCGAATTTCGCTCATACGAATCTTCATGAAATACATTAATTGTTTACTAATTTGTTTTTTTAATTATCTTCGTTGTTATATTTAAAAACAAGCACTCAAAATGTATCTAGAAAATCCTTGATTCGTTAGTGGCACGAAATAGGAGACACACGAAAAATAAAATGACCGCTATTTCGTGAATCGATTTATTGCAATTTTAAGTTATTTCTATGCATAAATTCAATCTTTTTTCTTGTCAAATCAATTACTAAGGAACCCACAAAAACACTCCCAAAAACTTTTATTCGAATGGGTTTAGCTTTTCCTTCCTATAAGCTTAACAAGTGAGAGCGCGCACCTTACGCCTAAAAAAAGTGCACGCATACAACACAGCTGTTCGCGGCCGTCTGACAGTTTCGACCGTCGTATTACTCTCAGTTTAATTACTAAAATATTGGTTATTATTTTATTGAAGAGATTAAATAATACAGATTTTTTTCATATGTATAATTTGAATAAAAAATATTTGAATTCCTTATTATTTGCGCCAGAAACAAAACTAACGAAATAACGTACTAACACGAACTTGGGGCCGTTTACCTTAGGCATTTTTCCGCTGCTGTGTTCACGCGCGCGTCTCGACTCAGTCTAGTTGAAAATCCGAGCGCAACTAGTTTTATTACCCGCGCTAGATCAGCTGATCTTGTACCTAGGCAGAGGGAAAATAGTGCGAATGCCGCCTCCCTTCCGTGTTGCTCGAAGCATGTACGGGATCATGCCAGTGCAAGTTGAGGAAAGGATTCTCGAGCACTTCAGACAGGTACCAAACCAACGACAAGTACTCGTATTATGTGGGGTTAATGTATTATTTTATTAAAATGTGGGGTTTGTATTTAAGTTTAATTTAGTTGGTAGTAAAGTCTTTATGAATGAGACCAGAGTGGCTTTAATTTGGTGTAGTTATCTTAAGTGCATCTTGAAATAAACTTCGTAATAAACAAAGTATGAAGACTTGACATACTTACAATACTTGTCAATTTACTGTGCTGTACATTGCGAGCAATTAAAATTTTGTTAGAAAGTTAACGAAGTCTGAAATTTAGTTTATTAATTAATTTAATGTCATTATTACATTATAGATATACGATATTTTAACCTCCCTTAAAAAAGCCCGGGTCCTGGTAACACACTGTATTAAGTAAACCCCTTTTAATAATAAGTAATACTCATACTTAATAAATAAATACAAAACTTGTCAGGATGTCGCCGTCGACGGATACGTCTGGGAGGACATCATCATCATCATCATAGCTGAAAATAGTTGATCATGAGACTTTTCGTTCGTCGCGACATCTATTGCCAACTAGCAGTTTCTCTATGCCGTTTCAGGTAATAAAAAGACGCTGTTTCAACTAAAACAATTCCACATTAGTGCCAAGCTGGTTTTATTACAGAATTGATAATGTAGCACTCGCCTTCTAAGAAGCATTCAGATGTGTTGAGTTTACTAAACATTACAACTGATTATGCAAAAAATTCCATATTTACCAATAGTGCTCTTCCATATAAAGGCCATGCAATGTCTCTCGTAGCACATTTGCAGTTCTTACTGGTAGTTTGTAACTCTCTGTAGGTGAAACTTAAAAGTTTAAGTTTCACTATAATGTGGATTATCATGACATGTGTTTTTTTGGCAAACCGTAAGTTAATCCCGTTAAAATTTAAGTTTATAAATATGTTTAGGTATGTATTGATTTTTGGATGTTTATTGATCAGTCACGGAAGAATAATTGAACGCAGAACATAATAAATTTGTGTTTTTATTACGCTTTTCTGTTTTAGACACTTTTTAGCTTATCATTTTTAAGGCTTAACCACACCAGAATCAGATCTGTATTGTAGCACAAAGCACAAGTTCAGCTCGTTCAAATTAAATATACTTAATAATGTATTGAACCGGGTCACTTACTTGTTTTAGTCGAAGTTTGCTTGACATGTTTCACTCTATAACGAGGAACTTAAATTGGAGCACGCGTCGGCGAATCGATGCAGAGTTGCAGACATTCACAGTTCGCAATCACATGTCGAGCAATCTTCTTCTTAAAATACGTGAGTGACCCGTCTCAACAATATATTCAATATGTCTGTGTCTCACAAATGTTTTGTTTTTAATTTTAAACGTAACTTTTCATTACTCGTTTATTTATAAGCATGAAGTCAGGGCTGAAACAAATTAACATTAAGCATTTTCAGAAACAATTTCTATGTTAAGGTGCAGTAGGTAAGTTACCTAGTGTTCTTCTCTCACTTCTTCACTCTGAGCGTAACGTAAGCGTGAGCGGATTAGAGTACCTACGTGCCCGGGAACGCGGATATCATGTTATTTAATTTTTTGTGTGTAATTAAAAAGTAATCGCTGAGCTCCCTCAAGTAAAATATTGCTCATTATCTATCTATACACCGTGTTTTTTTTGTTTTCCGTTAAATTAGACACGTTGCTTGGTGCAGTTGGTACAAATAGAAGCTACCTGCCTACCTGCTCCAATTTCACCACGGTGACAGGTGCGACAATTGTAAAATATCACTGTTGCTGACGTCACAGGCATCCATGGGCTACGGTTACCGCTTACCATCGGGCGGGCCGTATTTCTGTTTGCCACTATCATTGTTTTATTTAAAATAACTTTATTATATCGGAAAAAACAGGTATTTCTCTTGCTAAGTTTATGACAATTGTCAAGATTAGCCCTCTCTTTCTACCGCGCGGCGAAAATGTATGCCTGAGCCTGCTGTTTCGTTTAGGCGGCGCAGGACGCTTGCGTGACGTCATGTGTGACGGACAATGCCATTGTTTTTTGATTTAAATGCCATCTAGTTAGTTTCTCTCAAACTGGTATTATAGTGTATTAAATGAAGCAAGTTGTTGTATGGAGACCCATGCATTAATTTCTCAGTCGATGAAATTTAGCTTGGTTATTGTATAGTATGAGCCGAGACTAACATTATAAATATCCAAAAAAAAACACTCCTAAGTTAGGTAAAAACACAAATCTGATTATATATTGAACCGAGTAATTCCTCAGTCCAAAATTATTTTACAAAATAAGTTATTTGTATCAGTACGTGATACTAGAAAAAAATCTAAAAGTTTTGTCAAACATGAGAATATTTTTTTATGATACTTCCTTTTTTTGACGCTCATTTTCATCGGAAAATTGCTCTGTCATTTTTTTCTTCTTATATGATCTTAGAATATAATTTGGCGCAGTGGATAAAAAAATCCAAAAAAAATGCGTATCGAAATGTATGTATTATAGAACTATTAAAAACTGGGAGTGGAAAATTTTTAGATTTTCATTATGTAGGTATAAAACGGCAATAAAATGGCATTCCAGTGAAAAAATTAGACTGAGCAATTTTCCGGTCCAAGACACGCCAAAAAATTTTATTTTCTTAATACTGGTATTTCTGCTGGGATATTTTTTTGATATTTCATATATTGTTGCAATACGTTACATGAATATGTCTTGTGAAGAAAGTTTGAACGGAGCATTTTTCCGTAAAAAGATATTAACGATTTAAGACTGTAGGTATTTACTTTAATTCTATTATTATTATTCTTTGGAAATTTATACAATACTTTTTATTTATTGATACTTTATCATACTGTAAAGTATTTTCTGGCTGAGGAATTACTGCGGGGCCCACTACCTTTATTTACTACACTATTAATATAACTGTAGTACTCACAGTGATGTGATAGGGGTTTGAAGTAATGCGACGATATAACGCTACATGGCATTAACCTCAATTATAGATAGTGCTGCAGACACTATGTATAATTGAGGTTAATGCACTAGATGAAGCTGTTATTAATATTTTGAGTTACAATGTCGTTGAGTTTTCACTTCTGCCGGCACTCCCGGAGTGCAATCCGTTATTTTTTTATTGTAGCTTACTTACCACCGTTTCCATACTTACTAATAATATCGGATCAATATGCTTCGGAACTGGATACTGCCAATTTTCGTAGTTTCCAGACTAGAATCGAGGGGCACGGCAGTGCCCCCGCCAAGTCGAGCGCGAAGCAAACACTGCCGTACCATCCTTTACTGGAACCATTTCGGCGCATTTTCAGGTCCCTATTTGAGAACCTCTGGATAAGACCAGAACGCAGAAATTTTCGTCATCCAGTAAGCTATAATCACATACTTAAAATCCAAAATTTCAAGTCTGTAGGTCATTTAGTTCCGATGTTAAGCGAAAGCAAAGTTTCGCATTTATGCCACACACTCACTCACTTATGATCATCAGAATAGAACTAGTACTTCCCATAAACTCAGAGCGCTGAAATTTGGTACAGAGTTAGGGTTTAATGGCCACATAAAGGGAAAACTATAAAAACTAGGATAATCGAAGATCTAGAGTACCTGGTGACCCTGATTAGAAAACACAAGAGCCCAACCAAACTATTGGAGATCGACATATACCGCCTTTACAAAAAATATTCAAATTGGTGAGCCGCTTCATTTGATGTCAAAAATCGAAGGTCTGAAGTATCTGATGAAGAACCCTCAGCTGGTCTCAGCTGTATTAAGGCTCCGTCAGACATAGGCGTTTTGCTTGGTGCAACATATGTACACACTGTTTTCGTCATCCGACACGCCTTGATGAGCCTTTGGGAAAGTAGTACCCAAGATGGAGCTGATGCTGAACCCTGGCTGTACCTAGTGGAACTCAGGCTTGGTGTAACATATGCACACACTGTTTTGGTCATCCGACAAGCCTTGATGAGCCTTTGGGAGAGTAGTACCCAAGATGGAGCTGATGCTGAACCCTGGCTGTACCTAGTGGAACTCAGGTTTGGTGCAACATACGCCCACGCTATTTTGGTCATCCGTAACATCTTGATGAGCACTTGGGAGAGCATGCAGTACGCAAGATAGAGCTGATGCTGAACCCTGGCTGTACCTAGTTGAACTCAGGTTTGGTGCAACATAGGCCCACGCTATTTTGGTCATCCGTTACATCTTGATGAGCACTTGGGAACGCAGTACCCAAGATAGAGCTGATGCTGAACCCTGGCTGTACCTACTGGAACTCAGGTTTGGTGCAACATAGGCCCACGCTATTTTGGTCATCCGTCACATCTTGATGAGCACTTGGGAGAGCAGTACCTGAAATAGAGCTGATCCTGAACGCTAGCTGTACCTAGTGGAACTCAGGCTTGGTGCAACATATGCACACACTGTTTTGGTCATCCGACACGCCTTGATGAGCTTTTGGGAGAGTAGTACCCAAGATGGAGCTGATGCTGAACCCTGGCTGTACCTAGTGGAACTCAGGTTTGGTGCAACATACGCCCACGCTATTTTGGTCATCCGTCACATCTTGATGAGCACTTGGGAGAGCATGCAGTACGCAAGATAGAGCTGATGCTGAACCCTGGCTGTACCTAGTTGAACTCAGGTTTGGTGCAACATAGGCCCACGCTATTTTGGTCATCCGTTACATCTTGATGAACACTTGGGAACGCAGTACCCAAGATAGAGCTGATGCTGAACCCTGGCTGTACCTACTGGAACTCAGGTTTGGTGCAACATAGGCCCACGCTATTTTGGTCATCCGTCACATCTTGATGAGCACTTGGGAGAGCAGTACCTGAAATAGAGCTGATGCTGAACGCTAGCTGTACCTAGTGGAACTCAGGTTTGGTGCAACATAGGCCAACGTTATTTTGGTCATCCGTCACATCTTGATGAGCACTTGGGAGAGCAGTACCCATGATAGAGCTAATGCTGAACCCTGGCTGTACCTACTGGAACTTAGGTTTGTTGTAACATAGGCGAACGCTAGTTTGGTCATCCAGCACATCTTGATGAGCACTTGGGAGAGCAGTACCTGAAATAGAGCTGATGATGAACCCTGGCTGTACCTAGTGGAACTTAGGTTTGGTGCAACATAGCCCCACGCTATTTTGGTCATCCGTTACATCTTGATGATCGCCTAGTGGAACTCTGCAACAGGCACACGACGACAAGTCGGTTAACCAAAACAAAGTGTGCCTATGTTGCACCAAACCTGAGTTCCACTAGGTACAGCCAGGGTTCAGCATCAGCTCTATCTTGGGTACTGCTCTCCCAAGTGCTCATCAAGATGTGACGGATGACCAAAATAGCGTGGGCTTATGTTGTACCAAACCTGAGTTCCACTAGGTACAGCCAGGGTTCAGCATCAGCTCTGTCTAAGGTACTGCTCTCCCAAGTGCTCATCAAGATGTGACGGATGACCAAAATAGCGTGGGCTTATGTTGCACCAAACCTGAGTTCCACTAGGTACAACCAGGGTTCAGCATCAGCTCAGATCTATGTATACTAAAACCTTTACCAGAATGTAACAAACACTTTTCTGAAAACCGCATCAAAATCGGTTCAGCCAAACGCGAGATAATCGCGAACAAACATACATACGGGTCAAACTGAGAACCTTTATTTTAAGGCGGTTAAAAATACATCAACTTTGACATTTTTGGCAGTAATGCAGTCGGCAGCTATACTGCAGCAGGATTGCAGCATGCACTACTGACGACTGAATTACTGAGGTAAATATCAAAAATTCGGTCAGCATCATCGTATTTGACATTTGCTGCAGTAATGCAGTCGGCAGTATTGTCGCAATATACTGCTGCAGGCTACAAAACGCTCGTGAAACTATTCAACATCAATGATCATGCTTTCCAACATCCAACGTTCAGTAATCGAGTGACCGCTCGCAACACGCGCTGTGTTGTGTGTGAGTGTGTGACTGCGCGGGCGTGATCAAAGCCGGTCGCGCGCGCAGCGCGCCGGCGGGCCGCTGCGTCTAAGCGCAGATCGCGAGCGCCACGCGCTCGCGTCTCGCTCGCATCGTGCCCCGCTCACGCCGCGCTTGTGCGACGCTCATGTGCGACGGATCCTTTAGAGATATGGTAATAAAAAAACTACTAAAAAGAAAAAAAATGTGTCAAATAAGAAAATCTAATAAAATAAATCAATATGCCCACGTTTCTACAAAAAGAAGTGAAATCCCACCAAAAACATTCTGTAAAAAACTAGCCAAGTCTCGATGGAGCTGCTTGTTTATCTCTAAAATGTAATGAAATCTAGACAAAGTCGTGCCAAGTCTAAGGTTCCTTACTGCGATTTCTTTATTATTATAGTTAATGTTGTGTGACTTGGCCGTTGAAGGGTACACAAGGGTACAAAACCAGGTGCTCCATTACACCAAACATACTTACAGTATAAAAAATTATTTCCAGTACAGACGGACTTCTAATTATTGATAGAAGTCCATCTGTTTTATGTTAGATCGATGGTCGATTTGACGCTTCAAAAAGAAGTGTTTGTTTCAGGCTCGCCTATACAAAAGTATTATTGAAATACGCAGCTTTATCAAGCCTACAATTGACTGGTTATTGAATCAACGTTTTCCAAGTGGCAATTTTCCATCGTCAATGGGTAGCGGTTCTGGCGACAGATTGGTGCAATGGTGTCATGGAGCACCTGGTTTTGTACCCTTGTGTACCCTTCAACGGCCAAGTCACACAACATTAACTATAATAATAAAGAAATCGCAGTAAGGAACCTTAGACTTGGCACGACTTTGTCTAGATTTCATTACTTTTTAGAGATAAACAAGCAGCTCCATCAAGACTTGGCTAGTTTTTTACAGAATGTTTTTGGTGGGATTTTTTTTACGATTTCAGTGACTCGGTAATGGACGCAGAAGTGTTTGGTGTGGAGTAAACGTGTAATGCATAATGGATACTACCTACTGTGTTTATTAAACCATAATATTAAAAAAACACCATTTTTATACACTTCCAAGCAAAGTTTCATCATAGTTTGTGGGACTAGGAAAATGACACCACTTCGATCTTCCGATGTGTACTGATGGAAAACAAAGTAGATCTAGATATTAAAAAAAAACGACTACGGTATTTGTTACTAAATGTCTCATAGTACGAGTACATCCTCGGTTTTTCATTAATATCCTTGACCATACGGCTACACACAATGATTAATTTCAGACGTTTTCATATATACTCAATTACAATTAAAATGCACAATGTAGGTAAACCTTTTGTAACTCAAAATACAATTTTACATTACAAACTTGCCACGGGCGTAGCCAGGGGGGGGGGGGGGGTTTGGGGGTTCAAACCCCCCCCGAAAAGTTCAGAATATTAACATTCATAGAATTAAAATAAGAACAGGCGTGCGGCATATTTCATTGATTACTAAATATTACCTATAGTATACGGTGGTTTGGATTTTGGATTTCTCCGCCATCGTCGATTATCGGATCGCATCAATTACTTTCTAAGATATGATAAAGGTGACATTCGGGTGGCGACTGCAGCAGCATTATTCTGTTGCAATGTTACTGCTGCAGCACTGTCAATTTTCGTGATAAAATGATGTGTCTGATTTCCATACTAAAAGTAAAAATGTAAAACTGTCTATCAAATTGCGTTTTTTATATCGATAAATTTTCGCGCTCGCTTCGCTCGCGTTTTCAATTACTTTCTAAGATATGACAAAGGTGACTTTCGGGTGGCGACTGCAGCAGCATTACTCTGTTGCTACGCTACTGCTGCAGCACTATCAATTTTCGTGATAAAATTATGTGACTGATTTCCATACTAAAAGTAAAAATGTACAACTGTCTATCATATTGCGTTTTTTATATCGAAAAATTTTCGCGCTCGCTTCGCTCGCGTTTTCAATTGCTTTCTAAGATATGACAAAGGTGACTTTCGGGTGGCGACTGCAGCAGCATTACTCTGTTGCTACGTTACTGCTGCAGCACTGTCAATTTTCGTGATAAAATTATGTGACTGATTTCCATACTAAAAAGTAAAAATGTACAACTGTCTATCAAATTGCGTTTTTATATCGAAAAATTTTCGCGCTCGCTACGCTCGCGTTTTCAATTACATTCTAAGATATAGCGACTACAGCAGCATTAGCTACTCTAGCTGCTACGGCACTGTCAATTTTCGTGATAAAATGATATGACTGATTTCCATTCTCAGCTGTAATGCGGCAATGAACGTCACTCAATTTACCAAAAAAATTCAATGTAATCTTGATGACCCTAGGGAGAGGGGGCACCATGGTCTAGAAATGCTTAGGGCATCAAAATATCTTAATACGGCACTGGTCGTTTGCGGAGTCAAACTTTTTGGGACTCGCATTTTATACACATTTCCATGCCTTCCCGAAAAAAATCGAATCATTCGCGAAAGTCTCGCAACGCATTGAGGTTACAAACGGCACGCGGTCTTCCTCAGGAGTCTGAAGAAGACCACGGTGAGTGGCGCTCTAGTCAGGCAGGCCGCTTCGCTTTCGCTCGCGTGCATATACCTTACTGTATCGTCCGATATACACCTAATACTCTGTCGTTAAAATCACGTGTAAAATTATAATAAGGGCGAAAAAAACTATTGATTTTGGAGTGTAGTTTTATTTAGTGGTACTTACCTAAAATATTTTATCTGGTCTACTGTCCTCTAGCATATCCATCTGTCAACTTTACTTTAAGTTCCGCCTCCAGGGGAGAGGGAGAGAAATTAGGATTAGAAATTAGCCGCTTACTGACACAGACAGAATTCCACGCGGGCGGAACCGCGGGCACAGCAGTCTCTAATATTTTTCATGTGTAAGGGTTATTTTATGTACTTTTAGTCGTTTTATTTTCTTGAACCCCCCCCCCCCCCCCCCGATACTAAAACCTGGCTACGCCCGTGAAACTTGCAATATTACATAGGTCGCCTCCAAAATCTCGCGAACTAAATTGACATGAGTTTGACAAATAAAATGATACCAGGAATAGCAAAGAAAAAATAGTCACGAGTATACCTATGTCGATAAAATGATATCGATAAGTAAGATATTGCACTTACTACCCATGTGATAGCCCACCCTGTGAGCCTCGTTCTGGGGATTCATATACTGCTTTCAAATATAAAGACGATGTTCTTCTTGACAGGTTTATAATTAATATTAGTTTTACAAAGCTGGTTTCTCATTTTTGCGATAATCCTTCACAAGTTGACAGGCAAAGTCCAAAGTCACAGATAACATATATCAGCACCTCTAGCACAACTGGCCGCGACAGGCGCGAGAAGAGACAGATCGGCGCGACTTGGCGGCTTGTCGCGTGTTGGCAGCACAACTCACGCGCGAGAGCCGCGACAAACTCGCGATCAGGTGTCACTGTCAGAAAATGACAACGATCGCGACTTTGAACTAAAATCCGTAGCACAACTGCCTATTTTGAGACAAAATATTCTCTCCGCTTTATGTCAATCCGCGAGTCGAAGTCTACGCGACTTTATAACGCGACTCGCTCTCGCGGGTGGTTTGCTTGTACTTTTTTAACTGAACTCATGATAATTATAACTTAAAAACAAGTTTCATATATTATGTAATAATATAATTTGTATAATTACTTATTGCCCTAAGGGATAAGGAAGTATGGAACAATCGCTAAATGCGCTTTACGCACTCTTATATCGATTATGCACGGTGATACCTACAAGTACCACAACACACCCATCATGTTTACAACTTTAATTTCAAACAGCTAACTTGTAGGTACTCAATTAAGTAAATAGGTACATATGTAGGATTTTTTAAATTTCAATTCAGGTTCGTAAGTTTGTAAAAGTATAATCCTAAGACTTCCTTACACAAAACTTTCATCAACCTAACAACTAACAACGGAGCCCGCTTGCTTGTACATAAACGAAGCCGATGAGGTGGGTAGGTACAAATGTTCAAAACAAACTATCCAACTTATTAAGTAATTTAGTATAAGTAGTTAACTTATTATTATTAAGTAAGCCTTAGTAGTAGTATTTAGGATCACGGTTAGATGTCTAATTTCAACAATCTCTTACTATTTAGGTACAGTTTGGAACCTTCCTCGACTTCAACAAAACATACCTACATGTGGCCTGTGCCCGCTGCATCGTACTGTAACAGAATGATGTAATACGTGGCTGTAACAGGATCATGTCCGGCTCAAAATCATGCTTTGTATGAAATATTATCAGTCATCACCCACTAAACCATTCCGTCCCCTGCCAACACCATACCGTGACGTGACTGGACCGACCCGACCAACAATATTTTGAAGGAGTCGTTACGCTCATGTCATAGTCTGCGTAGCATAGGTACGGTTATCATATGGTCTACTCTACCATATTGAAACTCCTCTAGATCATACCCGCGTTCTAGATGTTTCACTTCATGTTTGACAGGGTCTGATACGATCATGCTATGATACGTTGCTGTCAGCATTAGGTATGAAGTGGGCCTTGGGGAGCTAATCATGGCTTCTAGGAGTTGTAGGTACCTACCTACTTTATTTTTGTTTCATTTCAGGTAAAAAATACAGGAGTGAAAAAAAAACAATATTTAAATTAATAATATATTGCTTTGCCTTATATATTCTTGCAATATTCGACTTCTTATTATTAAACCTAATATATTATTAACATCTAGAACCACAATAGAGAAATTGTAAGAATCTTCTTTATTACCCTTGAAAAGTATTTTCTCTCTTCCTTTTTCTTCGACATGCGGCGTAGGACAATTAAATATCACCCTGGAAAGAAAATTGGTTTGTAAACAAAAAAATAAAATATGGTTGTGGCTTCATCGAGGACTATGAAATAAGCTTTTCATATCAATTTGTCAAATCATAAACAGTTACACAGTACACATACACACAAATGCCATCCATTATTGGCACAATATTTGCTTATGAAAGCAGAAAAATATAAATGATCGTATTAGATTCATAATTGTTACATATTTGCCGTAACTTATTTTTAAAATGTGTTTTTCAATTAAAAGACACATCAAGATTGTTTACCTATTTCTAATGCTAAAAAAAACGAACTAGGTACGCCATAACCATTATGGTTATTATAATAGTTCACTTCCTCGGTGGTGTTCTTAAAGCTAAAGCGCTTCTCACATTTTAGTGACTTTAGAAACGGGGACAGCTCCGCGTTTGAAACCTAAAAGCTTGCCTAGTGTGTTTCTTTTCCTGACTCTCCACTTCGGGGCCCGTTGGCACGTTCCTGTTAACAATATTTTCCTTTGGGTGCTGGGATATCAATCGTGTCTAGGATAATGCTGGACTTATTCTGAAAAAAAAAACACAATTTACAACAGGAATATGAGAACTAAAACCAATAATAGCAATTCCATTAATTATAGTTATTTACAAAAATATTTTATTTAAAAGGTTTATTAAACAGAAATTAAAAAACAATATATATTTTAAGGAATATTATCAAAATTAAGTATATAAGGCTCTATTACTTACATTTTTTTCATATTTTTTCTCGTAATTAAATGTTGACAAAATTTGAAAGTTCCTTGACTTTGACAGGAAAAACTTAACCATCGACAATAAACTAGATTTTTTACCACCAAAGAACGAATGAAATAGCACAACCCTGTTTCCGATTCAGTGTTGTCACATGTAAATAGCATTTATGTTTA
This sequence comes from Cydia splendana, assembly GCF_910591565.1. Classification (NCBI taxonomy): domain Eukaryota; kingdom Metazoa; phylum Arthropoda; class Insecta; order Lepidoptera; family Tortricidae; genus Cydia; species Cydia splendana. Next base: position 49,509,804 of record NC_085987.1, on the reverse strand, counting down.
GACTTTGATTCTATCGGGGAACACTGATGAGTCGCGCCGCGACTTTGAGTTCTCTACGCGGCTGTTGCAGTCGCGGGTACAAGTTGTGCTACGGAAATCGACAGATTTGACAGCCGCGGGAATGTCAACTCGAGTCGCGGTCTAAGTCGCGGATGCAAGATGTGCTAGAGGTGCAGCCCTACACGCTCAAAAAGTATACTTTTGGCGGGCTGTCAATAACTGTCATTAGAACTAATATTACAATCATCTTATGTTGGTACACTGTATTAGCCATATTGTTTTATTAAGCCGTTACGTTGTTAAGCTTGGAATAATACTATATAATATAAAACTAGTACAGAATATAAAATGCTAATATTCGGCCAATCCTGGAGTACAACGCGTCTCTGCGTTTTAAAGAGTTAAACATAAATAATCCACATTATACACAACAGAACAATAGAATCAATATTACTCAACTTATGAACTACATCATTACAGGCATTCTCCAATGCCTGCAACGACTCACTCTTATAAACTACATCAATACATGCCTTCACATGTTATTGACTCACTGTTTCTTACAAACTACATCAATGCATGCATTCACATGTCACTGACTCACTGTTACATCAATACACGCATTCACATGTTATTGACTCACTGTTACATCAATACACGCATTCACATGTTATTGACTCACTGTTACTTATAAATGACATCAATGCATGGACTCAAATTCACATGTCATTGACTCACTGTTACTCATTTAATACATCAATACATGGATTCACATGTCATTGACTCACTGATACTTAATACATGAATTCACATGTCATTGACTCACTTTTACTCATTTAATACATCAATACATGGGTTCACATGTCATTGACTCACTGATACTTATACATCAATACATGGATTCACATGTCATTCACTCACTGTTAATCACTAAATGCATCATTACATGGACTCACTGTTAAACATTTAATACATCAATACATGTACTAACATGTCATAGACTCACTGTTACTCACTTATTACATCAATACATGGACTTACATGTCTTTGACTCACTGTTACTCATTTACTATATCAATATATGGACTCATGTCAGTTACTCACTGATACTCATTGAATACAAAAATACATGGATTAACATATATCATTGTCTCACTGTTACTCCTTACATCAATACATGGGCTAACATGTCATTGACTCACTGTTACTCACTGAATAGATCAATACATGGACTTGCATTTCATTGAATCACTGTTACTCATTTACTATATCAATACATGGACTCATGTCAGTTACTCACTGTTACTCATTTCATACTAAAATACATGGATTCACATATATCATTGGCTCACTATTACTTGTTACATCAATACATGGACAAACATGTCATTGACTCACTGTTCCTGACTTAATACATCAATACTTGGACTCGCATGTCATTGGTTTCACTGTTACTCATTTACTATATCAATAGGTACATAATACATGCCATTGCCTCACTGTTACTCATTTAATACAAAAATGCATGGATTTACATATCATTGACTCACTGTTATTCATTTACTACCTCAATGCAGCTCTTTACCTGCAATGCCTCACTGTTAATGTATGTACCATTTATAGCTCACTCAATTTCAATAGTTGCATGTCTTTTATGCTAAATCACTCTTTATTGTTTGAAATATTACCAAATTGCTACATTATTCTTCATAAATTCGCTCTTATAACTCCTGTGTTACAAATTATGATACAATACCTTTTTCTCTTTAAGGTCACAAAACTTATTATTCTTTATAAATTCGCTCTGATAATTACTCCTGTGTTACAAATTATTATACAATACCTTTTCTCTTTAAGGTCACAAAATATATTACTCTTTATAAATTCGCTTTTATAATTACTCCTGTGTTGCAAATTATTATTATACAATACCTTTTCTCTTTAAGGTCACAAAATACTCTGACTCACTTTTAAAAAATGATCATGGATAAGTACCTATATATAAAATAAATAAATATTAGGGAACATCTTACACAGATCAGGTAATTATCTCTTTCAATAATATAGGTTTCTCTGTTTCACTTCTTAACAAGATGTATTGAATATATCTTTCACAATTTCATTATATTCATATTACTGTTACTCTAGTAGTAATCTCATCACAATTTCAACACAAAGATAAATAGTTAATATCTTCAACAGTCACATGCAACATTTAAGTTTTTTAATCTCTTGACTCTCTTGAATTCCAAATACCAAGTTATTATCACAAATATTAGTTTGCTAAGCATTAATATTTTGCAACAGCTATGAATACTACTTTATTTTAAATTATGATTAATAAACCTCAAATTGATCATGATCACACATTTTCCCTAGGCTTGCGCCTGCTCGTTCACTACAGAGACCGCTCTGCTCTCGGTCAAAAGAACTATTTCGGTCTTTTAGTTCCTATAGTTAATGACTGACTCAAGCTTACTTTTCACATATATCATCATAATTTTTTTTAATTTAATAACATCTTTAACATTATTAACATATATCAATTGCTTTCATAGTAAACATATTTACCCTTTTGCCTTCACTCTGAATCACTATGTATGTATACTAGTACACTTATCTCCCACATAAATTTTCTTGTAAGCCTTAACACCTTGTTTATTAGTTTAGTACCCTTTCTATTAAATTCTACATCAGCTTGTACCGGACATAAAATTATATCATTGTGCAACTCTAGGTATGAAATCATATTTACTAACTGTGCTGCAAATGGCAATTCAACCATTTATTACCTTAAGGGTCTAGCAAGGTTTATATATTCCTAAATCATCCTAAAGGACACATACACATACAAGTACACAACGGTCAGTGTTTTAATAATTTGTAGAGTATAATTTACTTTCATAAGGCGCTAACTGACTGCGACTAAAGTGCCTGCAACAGCTTGTGAGCCCAATGAATTGTACATAATCCATCAGAAGTAACCGTGTACAATGCTGCAGTCCATACATAAACATTACAGGACTTGAACAGGAAAACATTTTTACTAATTTCATACAAACATAAGTCATCAATCATTTTAACAACATTCTATAACATACTACAGTAATAATTAAAAAAAATTAATTATCATTCTGACATTGTCTACTTCTATGGTCACTACTTTCCTACCTACATGTTTAACTAACAAATTGCAAAAGCCCCACAATAAAATTATTAAGTTGACATGGACTGACTGGGTCCATGAGTAAATTTCAAGCATCAGTTCTCTCTCTCTCTCCCTCTCTCTCAGGATGCTTAGATGCTCAAGCTATCAAAATCAACATATGCCTAGTATTGTACCCTGCTGATATAAATTAACTTGAAATTATTACCTATTTTTTTAACTACCCGTTACCTGAACCAGCCTTTTTACTGGATATCTCAGTTATTAACTAATGCCATTTTATCGTGATAATAATTTTCTATGCCATGTGAAAATAACTGATGGCAGGCCTCGGTACCATCTATGTGAATGGCATGAATGACCATTACAACAATCCATATCAAGAGACCTACTCACTTGGCTATATTATGGTGTATACTGATATTTGATATAATACTGCCTTGCACTTGACTTTTCCTTACTTCTTCTGTCACACTTTCTACTACAACCATGGAATCTTCTCATTTTTCACTTTTACTGTTAAAACTGACAATATGAAAACAAATCCACATACTTACACATAACATAACATAACATAATAGTTACAACCAGTAATTCAGAGTGAAATTCAAAAGTAACAATTATGAACTAGAATTTCCTTAAAATTGATTTCCATTCACAATCAATACGCTCACGAGAAGCCTAACACATACTATTAATCACTTGGTACTATTACAGCTATTGGAGTTACGCATTTCCATCACCAAAAAAAAAGAAATTACGCACACGAACAAACGCTAAACACATGAAACATGCTCTTGTTAGTAGATTTACGACACAAAACGCGCTATGTTATTTTATTCTTTTATTACGTAGTTTGTTCAGATAGGTTAGTTTTCCTTAAACGGATATCACTTTCTCCAACTCCCAGATTTGTTAGTGAGCAATTACTTCTCTGACTGCCAAATTACGGTGAAAACAGATGAAAATAACTGGAATTATCAGACCTCTGGCTCCCAATTTATAAAAATAGCGTCTTTTCCAACTGGCGGGCGTCGGTTTCAAAGCAAGCTTCTCCAACTTATCCCGGCTTCTGAATTGATAGCCCACCCTGTGAGCCTCGTTCTGGGGATTCATATACTGCTTTCAAATATAAAGACGATGTTCTTCTTGACAGGTTTATAATTAATATTAGTTTTACAAAGCTGGTTTCTCATTTTTGCGATAATCCTTCACAAGTTGACAGGCAAAGTCCAAAGTCACAGATAACATATATCAGCCCTACACGCTCAAAAAGTATACTTTTGGCGGGCTGTCAATAACTGTCATTAGAACTAATATTACAATCATCTTATGTTGGTACACTGTATTAGCCATATTGTTTTATTAAGCCGTTACGTTGTTAAGCTTGGAATAATACTATATAATATAAAACTAGTACAGAATATAAAATGCTAATACATGTGATAATTGTTTAGGGGTCACAAAGGATTTCGATTTATATGAATGTGACGAGAAAAGTGGTTGATTCGATTGTAAGATTGTGACGTTACCGATCAAATCAGGAGGTGCGGATGCGAAATTGACAAATCGTCGGTATACTTCTAAAACATGATAACTACCTTAAACATAGTTTCGAGAAAACGCGAGTTAAAAGTTTGATCCTCAAATAAGGGAATTTAAAAACGCGTTTTGACAAATTTACTTTCACACTTAAAATTTTTGGATATTATACTGTCTATAAATTGATAAAAGTGATATTTTTAAACCGAATAATATAAAATATTGGCCGGCAAAAACATGGGATGTGTTAGTTATCATGTTTTACCTGTATAAAAAATTTACAGATTTTTGTGTATTTGTTTATAATCATATAAAAAATAATTATATAGAATTAAAAATAACGACAGTGATAAAAAATACTCGTTCACACGGCATTATAAGTAAATTCTAAAAACTAACGTACCAATAAAAAGTATTAAATTAAGTACATGCAACGTGTTATTATTATTTACAGGTAAACAGTTATAAGTGATTCTAATATTATAATTTTTGACTTTTCCCTTTTTTATTGAAGAAACATGTGACAATACACTCCTTATTAACTAAATTACTTCAAAAAATTATGATACTGATTTTATTAGCGTTTAGCGAGCATACTTAAATCAGTTTTAAGTGATTTTAATATTATCTAGTTGTATAATAGATCGCGTATTGAAAGAAATGTCTACAGATAAATAGTAATGAATAATTTTATAATATTTTACCAGTTGCTATAACTAGGTTCTAAATTATAGTCACATTCAGGCAAAACATGTTAACGTTACTTTATATATTTTGCGTGACCAGTTTTATGAGATATGTTGTTTTAAATACCTTTATTATTTTTTACGTGTACATTATATTTCATTTCCTGTCTGTTAGTACTTTTTTACACTCTGTAACTTTGTAAATAATAAACATAAATAAAAAATTGTCACATACATATTTAAAACAATAAAATGTGAACAAAACTGTATAAATAACTCATTTTTGACCATTTTGTCAGTTATCATGTTTTGGAAGTATACCGACGAAATTTCGATGTTAGTATGAAGGTTTGGGGGCAAGATGTATAGATTAGATTTAGATTTCTTTATTTCAAGATGAAAATTACACTATAAATTTGCCACATTCGTCAAAATTATGTTTATCTTCTCATCATGATCGTCAAACATTACATTATAAATTAAAAATAATAAGATTAATTGTGTCTCCCAATAAGGATCGTCATGTACAAAGAAAAACATGTCAAACAATTGAATATAAACCAAATTAACATTAAAGTCGATGTCAACGTAAATAATTTGTAACTGTCATTAAAATGTCAAATAAAGATAAAAACAAACAACTGGACAAAATGTCATGTTTTAAATTCAAATCCACAAATTAATAATAAATAAAATTACGTATGTCGTTACAAATTCAATTCCATGTACTCATTTACAGAGTACAGAGGATTATCCAACAACAGGTTTCTCAATTTGCGCTTCAATGTTTCGTCACACGGCTCATTTCTCAGATCGGCAGGTAGGTGCTCGTAGTAAGTCGGGCCGATGACTCGTGGGTTCTTTCTTGAAAGTGCCATGCGACGGGGAACTGTTCTCAGACGCCCTGCAGCTCGAAGCAGTTTGCCCGGAAAGTTAATGTCGCTCCTTGAGAAACATAACGTCATTATCCAAAAAATGGGGTTTTTGAGTTAGTAACGCCATCTAGCTCATATAGTCGTAACGCACGCAATACGAAGACACCTATCGCCCTAGCTCTATTAGAACCGCCAGAGGGCGCTAATGTCGTTATGGCGAATAGACGGAACAGGCGCCTGCCTCATGGGAACAATGTCATTAAAGGGAAGTAAGTTGTATTTTTTTGCTTAGTGACGGTTATCTATGAGATTCAATGGTAAGTACGTCAATTTTCATAAGAAATGGAGTATCTATACGTACTAAGTCACTATGAACTTAATATGGTGTCAAAATCAAAACTCAATTTAAAGCAATATTGTACTTTTCCCTTTAAGGACACTTGTACTTTTGCATTTTTTTACGTTTTGAGATAAGTAAAGTGACATTATGCCTATAATGACGGTTTTGCTTAAAACTCAAAGCCATAATGCTTACTAAAAATAAAAAACGTACTTACTGTTCTTTTACTTTAAGGTTTAGCAGGTCGATCGTCATTATCTGTGTAGTGTCAATTTGCTAGCTTAGTTTACCATGGCGACACTTGGCGTACTTAAATGAAAAATGTCATTTTAAGTTTAAAGCCACTACAACGGGTACATAACGCTTATAACCTTAGAGGATATAACCAACGGAGACGCCATGTCTAAAATTTTCGGTACAAAATAGTCTGCCGTTTTTTGCGGGGGAGGGGCACATCAAATGTATATTAGGTACGTCATGTCAGATAAACGTCAGTCCATACATATGGTTGACATGTGGTTGACCATTGGCCGCCTATTTTCGACAGAGGGGAACGCCTGTTAATGGCGGCTCCATTGTTAATTACTCCGAGCTTATAACGGTGTGGTTAATGAATGTCACTCGTTGTTAAATGTCACTGTGTTGTATTTGTTCAATAAGGTTCATAATGGGGTTGTATTAAGGGTACCTATAGTACTAGACGACTTTTATAATTAGATAGATATAGCCACATTAGGGGCTCTATGGAACTAACTGTGGAACTAGGTTGGTATGTGTAAGATTCCCATGTTTATTAATTATAATATAATATTATTTATGTGTTGTGTTATACTTTTCAATCTTTTCATTAATCAAAAATAGCAAGTTATTTTTGAGATGTCCGTTATGTTCCAATTTTATTTCTGACAAGACACAAATCCACAAGCGCTGGTGGCCTAGCGGTAAGAGCGTGCGACTTTCAATCCGGAGGTCGCGGGTTCAAACCCCGGCTCGTACCAATGAGTTTTTCGGAACTTATGTACGAAATATCATTTGATATTTGCCAGTCGCTTTTCGGTGAAGGAAAACATCGTGAGGAAACCGGACTAATTCCCCATAAGGCCTAACATCAAACATCAAACATCAACATTTTTTTTAACTAGGTAAACGGGTTTTATTTCAGGACTTTTACAACAAAATAAAAACACTACGAAAACTTATAAATAAAAAATTTGCCCTAAATCGTGGTCTGTAGGTAGGGTGCCCAGAAGGCTGGCCGCATTGCCCCGCTGGATAGCAATGCTGATCCTTTGGGCAAAATATTGGCCAGCCCTCTGGTCACCGGAGGCCTCTATGAGGCGCTTTGACAGCTCCTCATAGAAGCGACGCGCGCTAGGTCCCCACGGCCCCAGGGTTTCCACTCCAAACGCCGCAAATATGTAGCTACTACCTAGTGTGACATATTTGCGGCGTTTGAGGCTTTCGGCCGAGGATGCGGCCGCACCAGCGCCAACTTTGGTGCTTGGAATATGGGACGGCGCCAGGGTATCTACGCACGTAGCGTCCCAGACAAGTGGCCGTCCCATACTCCAAGGCACCAGCGTCATTCCGTCAGGCCTCTTGCCATCGACCCTGGCCAGATCGTTGGGCTCGAGGACTGCCGGTATCTTGGCACTGACAAGGGCCCTTCGGATGACGTCGTTGAGGCTGGCGTGGCGGGGGATCCTTCCAGCGCTACGGCTGCATGAGAGGCCGTGGTGGCCCAGATTATCAACCATATCTCCGCATTGGCACCGGTGGGGCATGTTTGTTGGTGCCCCTAGTCTGAGACATGTGGCCAAACGGAATGTTGTGTTATCCAAAAATGTGCCAACAGTTGTGGATGGTAATGTCTGTAACCACAGACCCGACTCCCATTCCGCAGTGGCAAGAAGACGAGCTCGATCTGTCGGACTATGTGCCGAATCTAGGAGACGGTTCCTAGTTAGACGGCAGAGAGGCTCGTCCCACTGCCTCTGCGAACATGGGTTGATAGGCGGGTCTGTGTTAGGACATGTTAACTGCCATACGTTCTTGGCCTCGGTACAGTGCGAAACCTCCAGGACCCCAAGGGAAGGGGCTAAAATTTTCCCGATAAGGGTTTGAGCACCGTGTACCGAAGCCAAGAAAGCGGGTAACGCCACGCTGGAAAATTTGCGGATGCCCAGGCCGCCCAACCTAATGGGTAGGCTAGCCTGGGTCCATGTTCTTTCGCCAAAAGAAATGTTGAAAATGGTGGTGAAGTACAAAGTCCGAAATGCCCGGCTCCCATAAGTCTTTGTCCCGGAAATCGTCTACATCTTCCATCGAGGCTCGTAGAAAGAAGTTAGAATTGGAGGCGGCCGAGAAAAAAGCACGAATAGAAATGCAGCTTATCGATAAACGCTTACAAGCGGACCTTGCCGAATTAGAAGAAGAATACAGTCCCCCGTCGGAAACCGATAATCGAAGTGAAGTTGCTAAGTGGGTAGAACGCAGTAATTTAGAGTTGGAATCGCAGCACGCCACTAATCAAGGTCAATCTTCAGGCTTGCTGCACCCGCCGGCCGTCATGGATTCCGGCACAGATGGTCCAATTCAACAGTTAGCCTGTGTACTTAAGGATATGATGTCCACTTCTGTTTGCAACCAAAACAACAATTCTAATTTGCTAAGCCGCATCAGCACACCTAAAGAGTTACCAATATTTTCTGGAGACCCTATGGAGTGGCTTCAATTTAAATCTGCATTCGACGAGTCTACCCGAGTCTGCAAATTCAGCGATAGCGAGAACCTATGGCGCCTAAGGAAATGCCTTCGTGGACCCGCCAAGGACGCAGTGAATGCCCTACTTATCAGTACCACATCTCCAGAAATACTGATGTCAACCTTAGAGTTACAATTCGGGAACCCTGACGTCATATTATCCCGAATCGTCTACGAGATCAAACGATTAGGCACAATGACCCCTGATTACCACAAAGAAATCATTGTGTTTTCGAATAAAATAAGAAATTACGTCGCTGCCGTACGTGCCCTAAAACGTGAAGAATACCTACAAGGAATAATAACATGAACCTAGTGAACTGTGATGAATATACTCATTTACAAGGACTCAAAAATAATTTCTGTGATGAAAACTTAAAACCAGAAATACTGATAGGCCAGGACAACTACCACTTGCAGTTACCATTGGAAATCGTTGTTGGTAGTCCTGACGAGCCCTGTGCCACTCGCACACCTCTTGGTTGGTGCATACATGGAAGAGCACCCGCCCGTATGTCGTCAGCTGCGCTGCACTCAACTCTGTTTATCTGCAATAATGACGTCACCAATGACGCGACTGAGAACAAGCGACTGCTGCGAGACCTACATGAAGAAGTACGTCGTTCTTTCACGTATGACTCACTGGGCGTAACTAGTAAACCCCGTGAGAACTATAACGACGTATGCGCCGTAGAAAAACTTGACAAAACTTCTCAACTTGTTGATGGACGGTGGCACGTTGGACTCCCCTGGAAGAATGAGCAATGTGAATTACCTGACTCTTTCCCTCACGCGATGTCGCGCCTTAAGGGAGTGGAGCGCAAGATGGAAAAATGTGATGGCTATAGAGAGAGATACAGCGAGCGCGTCCAGCACCTGTTTGACAATGACTACGCACAAGAGTTAAAGGATACCACAGTAACTAGCAAAACATGGTACTTACCACATTTTGGAGTGGATAATAAAAATAAAAAGCACCTCCGTCTTGTTTTTGACGCTGCCGCTGAAACGAATGGATTGTTGCTACACCATTACCTACTTAAGGGCCCCGACCTACTTAGGTCACTGTTTGGAATAATGTTGCGGTTCCGAGAGCAAAGGATTGGTGTAACTGCCGACATTAAAGATATGTTCTTACGCGTCAAAATCAGAGAAGAGGACCAAAATGCACTACGGTTTTTATACCGAAAGCGACCCCAAGGGACCAGTGAAAACCTATGTTATGACTTCGCTAATATTCGGTGCTAACTGTAGCCCCTTCGTAGCCCAATATATAAAAAACAAGAACGCTCAGCGTTTCGAGCCGACGATGTTACCTGCCTGCGAAGCTATATACAACCAACACTATGCGGACGATGTTACCTGCCTGCGAAGCTATATACAACCAACACTATGCGGACGATGTTACCTGCCTGCGAAGCTATATACAACCAACACTATGCGACGATGTTACCTGCCTGCGAAGCTATATACAACCAACACTATGCGGACGATGTTACCTGCCTGCGAAGCTATATACAACCAACACTATGCGACGATGTTACCTGCCTGCGAAGCTATATACAACCAACACTATGCGGACGATGTTACCTGCCTGCGAAGCTATATACAACCAACACTATGCGGACGATGTTACCTGCCTGCGAAGCTATATACAACCAACACTATGCGGACGATGTTACCTGCCTGCGAAGCTATATACAACCAACACTATGCGGACGATGTTACCTGCCTGCGAAGCTATATACAACCAACACTATGCGACGATGTTACCTGCCTGCGAAGCTATATACAACCAACACTATGCGGACGATGTTACCTGCCTGCGAAGCTATATACAACCAACACTATGCGGACGATGTTACCTGCCTGCGAAGCTATATACAACCAACACTATGCGGACGATGTTACCTGCCTGCGAAGCTATATACAACCAACACTATGCGGACGATGTTACCTGCCTGCGAAGCTATATACAACCAACACTATGCGGACGATGTTACCTGCCTGCGAAGCTATATACAACCAACACTATGCGGACGATGTTACCTGCCTGCGAAGCTATATACAACCAACACTATGCGGACGATTATATAGACAGCATACCAGATGAAAAAACCGCTATTGAGTTGATAAGAGATATAAAATCAATTCATCAGCAAGGTGGCTTCGAATTACGTAACTGGACTTCTAATAGTAAACAAGTTCTCGAGTCCATGCCAAAATCAACTCTCGGCGAAGCGGCCGTAAAGTTTAAAACCGGAGAACAATATGAAAGCGAACGAACTCTCGGCTTAATCTGGTTTCCACATGAAGATGTACTGTGTTTTGACGTTTCATTTAAAAAGATTCCTGAAAATATAATCAACGGAACACAAAGACCGACAAAACGGGACATTTTACGTGTTGTTATGTCCATATTTGACGTCTATGGATTTTTATCTCCGTTCACTGTAAATGGCAAAATGATTCTACAATTATGTTGGCAAGAAAACATAGATTGGGATACGGAAATACCTAACAAAATATATGAAAAATGGTGCAGTTGGATAAGTTGTTTACAGTCATTACGTAACATACGGCTGCCGAGATTTTACTACAACGCAGCGCATATGGGAGTTACGGGAGTGAGGCAGACAGACTCGAGCCCGGCGGCGGCCGGTACCGCTAGTGAGCGAGACAAGGATGGCGCGCTCGTGCCGGTGCAACCGCTGAACTTAGAACCATCGCCCGCTGCATGCTATACGAACCTACAATTGCACTTGTTTTGCGATGCGTCTGCCAAAGCTAGGTGTACCGTCGCGTACTGGCGCTGGGAAAGCAACGCTCATGTGTACATGGCGTTTGTGGCAAGTAAGTGTCGAGTTTCGCAAAATAAAATTACGTCAATCCCGCGACTTGAACTGAATTCTGCTGTCCTAGCTGCTAGATTGGCTGACACTATAATAAAGGAGCATAAAATAAAACCTAATCGCAAAATATTCTGGAGTGACTCATCTACGACTTTACACTGGATCAGAAACAAGTGTCGCACTTATAAGCCATACATAGCTGATCGCTTAGGCGAAATAGATGAACTTACCTGCAGTGACGAGTGGAGGTACGTCCCTACGCACCTAAATGTAGCGGACGTAGGAACAAGAGAGGCGTATGATGTATCTATTCTGCAAGATCAATGGCTACACGGACCGGTTTTCTTACACGATAATGCGCGCACTTGGCCGACGGATTGTTTACAACCTGCAATAAATGACAATGAATTAGAGTGTGTTAACATTATAAAAATGGTAAATAATGATTGTAAGGACTTACCTGTACCTGTGCCTACGCGATTTTCATCTTGGCTGCGCCTGCTTCGAAGTACTCACGCTGTTTTGAAGTTTATAAAAAGATGTCGAAAACTTACCGATAATAATAATTACGAGGCAATGGAGGAAGCCGAGCGCCTGCTGATAAGACAATCACAGGTCCAATCGTTTAGTGAAGAGATTAAAATCCTGAAACAAGAAAAATACATACAAAAAAGTAGTAAGCTACTTACCTTATCACCTTACCTTGATGAGCACGGAGTCCTGCGCGTCGGGGGCCGAATTGATGCTGCTGCCGATGTGTCACCTGAAACAAAAAGACCAATAATCCTAGATGGAAAAGATTATATAACTAGATTGATTGTGAAGTCTTACCATGTCAGCGCTGCTCATCAGAATCAAGAGACTGTGGTGAATAACCTTAAACAAAAATATTGGGTTATTAAACTTCGCCCAACGGTTAAAAATATTGCATCTAAATGTATGGTCTGCAGAATAAAGAAAAGCCGACCTGAAATTCCCAGAATGGGTAACTTACCTGAAGCACGGATGGCTCATCACCAGCGACCGTTCACCTTCTGCGGAATAGACCTGTTCGGCCCCCAAGAAGTGGCAATTGGGAGAAGACGGGAGAAGAGGTACGGCGTAATTTTTACATGCTTAACCGTTAGGGCTATTCATTTGGAAACCGTTGCTTCCTTGACGACCGACGCCTTAATTATGGCCCTCCGTCGTATGGCCGCGAGGAGGGGATGGCCTCAACAAATATTTTCCGACAACGGAACGAATCTTCGTGGTGCCGACGTCGAGCTGAAAAGGGCCCTTCAGGAACTTAAAAATAATGACGAGATTCGCAACGCTGCCATAAATAATGGAACCAAATGGACATTCATCCCCGCCGCTAGCCCACACTGGGGTGGGGCATGGGAGCGACTTATAAAAAGCGTAAAGAGCTCGCTGAATATCGTCCTGAAAGAACGTGCACCCAGAGAAGAAACGTACAACACGTTACTCGCCGAGGTGGAAAATATGGTTAACAGTCGACCTCTTGCGCACGTCTCTGTCGATGCCGGAAGTGCAGTAACCTTGACACCAAACCATTTTCTTTTGGGCTCATCGTCAAACTTACCTCAAATGGGCATTTTCGATAACTCCGAGTTTTTCCTTAGAAAACAATGGCGAATTGCACAGAGGCTTGCCGATTTATATTGGAAACGTTGGGTCAGAGAAGTGTTACCCGATTTGTTACCGCGACCAAAATGGAATAAGGAGCAGAGGCCCTTGCAAGTGGGGGACCTAGTCCTTATTGTCGACCCTGATGGGCCCCGTAACATCTGGCCACGAGGCATCATCGAACAGACTTTACCTGGACGAGACGGACGAACCAGAATGGTTAAGATAAGGACGAAATCGGGTGTCCTAACCCGATCCGCCGCACGCGTCGCTCGAATACCTATTGGAGAAGAGTGCTGCTAGGGCAGCACTGGGGTGGGGCATGTGAGCGACGCAATTAGATTTAAGTTTTTAAATACCAGTTTTACGTTTGTCAAAGCTATGGGACGCACGGGGAAGGCGGGGTGCACGGGAGCGGCCCTGATAGTTTACCGCACTAGAGCAAATTTTAAACCAGTCGATATAAGCTGTTGCACTCTCCTCACGTCCCTTTATGGTAGTATTTTGTGGATGTACCGCCCTCTTAAAAATATAAGTAGTTTCCATAATTTTGGCTATTTTTTCACCGTGAATCGAACCCACAAATCCTACATACATTTCAAATGAGATTGGACCATAAGCCCACCATTCTGGTCCAGCGCGGGTTGTTGGATCGCCAGAGGGTCGTTTGTTATTCAACAGGGTGACCACGAGCAGGAGAGGCTGGTTTAGGATCCGTAACATGGCATTCGGGCCCCTTAGATCCCGTCTCCCAATTATTATCCTCCCCTTTGTTTATTTACTTTGGTAATTTTAGATCGTAAAAATATGGCCAAAGAAAACAAGCTAAGAATATTCTAGTTTTAAAGAAAAAATTGTCTAATTTGCTAATTTTTGGGACTGAAAGTCGCTTACTTTAATAAATATTAATTGACATCCATATAAAATGGTTTTATTTGCGCTTTTTCATTGAAATAAAGGTTATAAAGGGGTAAGTTATTTCAAATAACTGGATATAGTGTCACTTTTCCAGAAATTGAATCAATATTTCGAAGACGTCATGTGAAATTAAGCAAAAATAAACGGAAAAGTGACATTACAATTTTCTTTTAATTGAATTATCAATTGGCACAATTTACTTGAATGGCTAACAAGCTTAGTTAAAAATCTAACAGAACATAGCAAAAAAATTCACAGATATCGTGCCTCACACGACTATCGAGCACATTGGAAATGAATCTACGGAATTCGAAAAAATATTGTCACTGAGCGACGAGAAATAACTTTTTCCTTAAAAAAATTTTTCTTTTTTTAAGGAAAAAGTTACAAAATAAAACTACAACGTTGAATGATAATTATTTTATTCTTAGATTAACACAAGTATCCTGGACATAACGCATGTGAACAAACAAATTGCAAAATTTCCACACGCGTATCGAAGTTTGAATAATTGTCGCCGTGGCGCATAAGTATAGATAGGTACATATTTAATTTTTCGATTAATAAGCAGGATATATTAATGTTCAAAGTACAAGAAAATTATTACACGGCAAATCCGTAGTCAACTCGAGAAGTGGTAGCCACATCGCCGTTATCGTCACTCGAGTCTTGATCGGCAGCGGCCCATTTGCTGCAAGATATGAAATTTTCTTGAAAGCAGTTTGACGCGACGAGAGATGTCCAAAACAGCGCGTGCCTATGTTGCACCAAACCTGAGTTCCGCTAGGTACAACCAGGGTTCAGCATCAGCTCTATCTTGGGTACTTACTCTCCTAAGTGCTCATCAAGACGAGTCCGATGACCAAAACAGCGTGTGCCTATGTTGCAACAAACCTGGGTTCCTTTAGGTACAGCCAGGGTTCAGCATCAGCTCTATCTTGGGTACTACTCTCCTAAGTGCTCATCGAGACGAGTCCGATGACCAAACCAGCGTGTGCTTATGTTGTATTAAACCCGAGCTCCACTAGGTACTGCCAGGGTTCAGGATCAGCTATCTGCTAGCAGCCGCCAGCAACATGCTGAGGTGAGACCATTTCGTGGCACTTTTTCTTTTTTATGTTTCTCTGTATAAGTTTTTATTTTGTGTTTGTGCTCACGAATAAAATTATTTCTATTTCTACCTCTACCTCTACCTCTATTTCTACCTCTACTTCTACCTCTACGACTGGTCTGGCCTAGTGGGTAGTGACCCTGCCTATGAAGCCGATGGTCCCGGGTTCGAATCCTGGTAAGGGCATTTATTTGTATGATGATACAGATATTTGTTCCTGAGTCATGGTTGTTTTCTATGTATTTAAGTATTTATATATTATATATATCGTCGTTGTCTGAGTACCCACAACACAAGCCTTCTTGAGCTTACTGTGGGGCTTAGTCAATTTGTGTAAAAATGTCCTATAATATTTATTTATTTACCTCTACCTCTACTACCTCTACCTCTATCTCTATTTCTATTTCCATCACCACAAGAATGCATAGATTGTCGAATAGTGCGTCTCAAACAGGATAGATAGAGTTAGACCAAGAAAAATTTGCAGCGATTTTGATAGCCCACGCAGTGCAAGTGTTATTCTGCCGGCATAATCCCGATAATTCACAACAAACACCTATAATGAACTCTGCGAAACATGAAGTCATAAATGTCATGTGAAAAATTACGTTCTGACTTTTTGACTATTTTAAGGTTAGGCTATAGGGCAAACCCTTAACCCGATCGTCTTTGTTTTAGGCTCAAATTGTAGCTGACTTAATTGTCCAGAGCCGTTTTTCTCAAATTTTTGATATCATTCTTCGTTTCCAAATTATCGAGCACCAACATCAAAAATTCGGAAAAAATTGAATTTTATTTTCACTATTTCGACCATAACTTTTTTCGTTTTTGACGTTCTCGAATAATTATTTTTGCACCTTGCACTTGCTCTCGTGATTATGCGTCTTTTGAGCCTATTTTTTAATATCATATCTTCACAACTTAACAGATTAACACAAGTATCCTGGACATAACGCATGTGAACAAACAAATTGCAAAATTTCCACACGCGTATCGAAGTTTGAATAATTGTCGCCGTGGCGCATAAGTATAGATAGGTACATATTTAATTTTTCGATTAATAAGCAGGATATATTAATGTTCAAAGTACAAGAAAATTATTACACGGCAAATCCGTAGTCAATTCGAGAAGTGGTAGCCACATCGCCGTTATCGTCACTCGAGTCTTGATCGGCAGCGGCCCATTTGCTGCAAGATATGAAATTTTCTTGAAAGCAGTTTGACGCGACGAGAGATGTCCAAAACAGCGCGTGCCTATGTTGCACCAAACCTGAGTTCCGCTAGGTACAACCAGGGTTCAGCATCAGCTCTATCTTGGGTACTACTCTCCTAAGTGCTCATCAAGACGAGTCCGATGACCAAAACAGCGTGTGCCTATGTTGCAACAAACCTGAGTTCCTTTAGGTACAGCCAGGGTTCAGCATCAGCTCTATCTTGGGTACTACTCTCCTAAGTGCTCATCGAGACGAGTCCGATGACCAAAACAGCGTGTGCTTATGTTGTATTAAACCCGAGCTCCACTAGGTACTGCCAGGGTTCAGGATCAGCTATCTGCTAGCAGCCGCCAGCAACATGCTGAGGTGAGACCATTTCGTGGCACTTTTTCTTTTTTATGTCTCTCTGTATAAGTTTTTATTTTGTGTTTGTGCTCACGAATAAAATTATTTCTATTTCTACCTCTACCTCTACCTCTATTTCTACCTCTACTTCTACCTCTACGACCGGTCTGGCCTAGTGGGTAGTGACCCTGCCTATGAAGCCGATGGTCCCGGGTTCGAATCCTGGTAAGGGCATTTATTTGTATGATGATACAGATATTTGTTCCTGAGTCATGGTTGTTTTCTATGTATTTAAGTATTTATATATTATATATATCGTTGTCTGAGTACCCACAACACAAGCCTTCTTGAGCTTACTGTGGGGCTTAGTCAATTTGTGTAAAAATGTCCTATAATATTTATTTATTTACCTCTACCTCTACTACCTCTACCTCTATCTCTATTTCCATCACCACAAGAATGCATAGATTGTCGAATAGTGCGTCTCAAACAGGATAGATAGAGTTAGACCAAGAAAAATCTGCAGCGATTTTGATAGCCCACGCAGTGCAAGTGTTATTCTGCCGTCATAATCCCGATAATTCACAACAAACACCTATAACGAACTCTGCGAAACATGAAGTCATAAATGTCATGTGAAAAATTACGTTCTGACTTTTTGACTATTTTAAGGTTAGGCTACAGGGCAAACCCTTAACCCGATCGTCTTTGTTTTAGGCTCAAATTGTAGCTGACTAAATTGTCCAGAGCCGTTTTTCTCAAATTTTTGATATCATTCTTCGTTTCCAAATTATCGAGCACCAACATCAAAAATTCGGAAAAGATTGAATTTTATTTTCACTATTTCGACCATAACTTTTTTCGTTTTTGACGTTCTCGAATAATTATTTTTGCACCTTACAGCTCTCGTGATTATGCGTCTTTTGAGCCTATTTTTTAATATCATATTTTCACAACTTTCCGAGATATAAGGGGATCGCACTTTTTCGTGAAATCGGACCCTATACTGGAGCGAACGAAAAGACATTTCCAATGTCAAAATCTTACTTTTATCACTAGTACGGTTGTTTTGTACGTTTGAAGATTTCGAAAATTTTAAAGCTCTGTACCAAAAAAACACGTTTTTCGCTTAATGACACTGTGTTTCTCAAGGAGCGACGTGCAAATTGGGATATATTCTGTCTTACATAATATCAGTACATCGAACAGGTATTGTGAGTAGTGCGTCATTATACGTTGAGAACCAAAGAGCTCTTTACAAGGGTGCCTGTCTTTCACACCGGCAAGTGTACGTATTGCGCGTTTCTGCATTATCAGAACTCTTTTTGCATCTGTTGAATTGCCCCAGAGCAGTTAATATTTCATGAGCTCGATTGTCGCCATAAATCTAAAATTAGTGATTTAATTTTGTACAATGTGGCCGGTAGATGAGATTGACCCATGGGTCAAACAGATCACTGTGTTATGTCTTTCCTGTAGACATACACAAGATTTAAGGGCTATAAAGGTTAATTTTCTTATTTAACCCTTATCCACGTGAAAAGGTCCTCCTTTTATTTAGAGAACTATGATAAAATCATTACTTACATGCCCACAAGCTGTTAACTATTGCCCACAGGAGAGAAAACTAGTGTGTTCGCGCGAACTGTACATTTTTCTCTCCTTCTTTAAAAACATTTATCTACTCTTCATCTTTAAAAACATTTGGTATTCAACTTTAAAATATTCGTTCTCGCTGTTTATAGTTACGGTATCTCCCACAATTCTGATAATAAAATAAACTAATGCCGTATTAAATGTTAAGCCTTTCACAGACACCTATAAGGTCGACTATGATCAAGGACATAACTGGGTTGCGCCTCTGTGCGCACCCTTCACCTATCAATGCTATCCATAGCAATTCTTCAATAAACACCTAGGGCATGGTCACCCTTTATCAACTCTATAAAATAGCATATCAGGCCTCGCTTCCGGTTGCCTGTACCTAGAGACACAAATACGTTATGACTTAATAAGTCTCTTACAACTTTCACGGAGGATACTGTATATCACACTATGATCAAGTACGAAGGACTAGTGCTCTAGCTATAAGGTCACATTTTATAAATAAATGTGCTTAAACTCCTTAAAACTTCTCAAACTTGTACCGTACCTACTGTAAGCTTTCTATAAAATAAACACTATTATTTAACTTCCATAATTAAAAAAAAAAGGTTGATATAAATTAAACTTTCGCTGTATATCAAGTGATCAGTCTGACACGTAGCTAAAGTATTAATCATTACTCAAAAACAATTAAATAATTTTATTGAATTGAGTTGTTAATTACTTAATCGACATGCGATGTATCAAATTTCATTCATCGCTTATTAAAATATTCTAACTCGCGGCAAAGTCTCGCGGCCTAGTTAAGTTTTCTGTCGACGTGTGCACAACGTGTGGCACGCGCTGCAAATTGCAACATACATAATTGAGGACACTATTCGACACTTTTAATTTCTATATTATATTATAACTTCTTATGAAAATTATTTATGCTCGAACGAAATTGAGTTCAGCGACAACCTTTAATAATAATGAATGATTTAAATATGACTGCTACTGAATTGGAAAAAAATGCTGGCTTTTAGGGAAAATTAATTAAAATAATAAATTACATGTAGGATTTACATCCTATTGCTGCGTGGCTGGCCGTCCTCGGCTTCGTCTTCGTCCGGTCCGGTGCGAGTTCGCGACCGGCATTCTTGGCAGAAGCTTACTAAAAATAAGAAGAATACAAAAAGTAAAAAGTGAACAAATAAGACAAAAAACGAAAATTATAGATACTTTACATTATGCTCTAAAACAGAAATGGCGCTGGGCAGGACATATAGCAAGGTAAGGTACACGGACAAAAGATGGACATTAGAGACAACTAGATGGGAAGGACCAACAGGAAAGAGGAAAAGAGCGCGTCCTAGGAAAAGGTGGATAGACGACATAAAAGCGACAGCAGGAGAGGAATGGAGGAAGAGTGCAATGGACAGAGAGGCCAGGCCCCAATTTCACCACGGTGACAGGTGCGACAATTGTAAAATCACTGTTGCCGACGTCACAGGCATCCATGGGCTACGGTTACCACTTACCATCGGACGGGCCGTATTCCTGTTTGCCACCATCATTGTATTATTTAAAAAAACTTTATTATATCGGAAAAAAACAGATATTTATTTTGAGAAGTTTCTGACAATTGTCAAGATTTAGATGAATTGTAGGTAATTCTTGACAGGTAAGGTAGGTAGTTATATGTCGGAATTTCGTGACAATTGTAGTGTTTCTTGTGACAATTGTCATAAACTTAGCAAGAGAAATATCTGTTTTTTTCCGATATTATAAAGTTTTTTTTAATAAAACAATGATGGTGGCAAACAGGAATACGGCCCGCCCGATGGTAAGCGGTAACCGTAGCCCATGGATGCCTGTGACGTCAGCAACAGTGATGTTTTACAATTGTCGCACCTGTCACCGTGGTGAAATTGGAGCCTGGTATAAGCTGGAGGAGGCCTATACCCAAGAAAGGGTTCCGATCACTGGTAACGGTTAAAAAAAAATACTTTGTTAAAAATAAATACATAAAAATATGTACTTTTTTAATCAAAATGCATGTAAAAAATTGTTGTTTGGAAATAAATGGGCTTTATTATTATTTCCTTTATTCAATTAGGGTCTTAGGTCAGGGTTTTACAATGTGAGTATAAAAGTAAAATATAAAAACACTTCCAAAACATTACAAAAAAGATATAAACACATTATAAAAAACCTAACCTAGGGTGCCGCCGGCAGCGGGGCAGGGCCCAAGCTGCCGGTGGTCAGGGCCGCAGAGTGACGAACCGACGTACTATACGCGCCGTGTCCAAAATTACCGCCTTCTGCATCTGACCCTTGATCCAACCTCTAGGTGTTGGTCGAGACTCTTCGCTATGAGACCGTTCGCTGACACGACTATAGGAACAATGATCGTCGAGTCAACATCCCACATGGCGGTTATCTCGTGAGCTAAGTCTAGGTACTTGCTGGACTTGTCCTTCTCGGCCTTCACGAGATTCTCATCATGGGGGATGGTGACGTCGACGAGCACGGCCCGGCGCTGCGATCGATCTATCAGCACGATGTCAGGCTTATTGGCTACAATAGTCCTATCAGTGATGATAGATCGATCCCAATAGAGCGTGGCACGACCATTTTCGAGAACTGGTGCTGGTACTCTACTTGTAGTACGGCACTTCGCAGTCCACAAGGCCGTATAGAAGGGCAAGCTGCTGGTGAATAATTCTGGCTACAAGATTATGTCTGTGCAAGTACTCGCCGTTAGCAAGATGAGAACAACCGGAGATAATATGCCTGAGTGACTGAGTGAGTGAGTGCCGGTTGTGGAGTCGCGGTTGTAGAGATTTTTGGCGTTTAGAAAGCCGCGACCTCCACATTTCCGTGGGATGCACAATCTCATAACAGACGAACGTGGGTGGAGCATACGGTGTGTGGTGAGCAGCTGTCGGACCCTCCGATCCAGGGCGTCCAGCTCGGTCTGAGTCCACCTTAGTATGCCAAAGGAGTATGTGAGTATAGGCATTACCCAGGCGTTGAAGGCGCGCACTTTGTTGCCTCCTGACAAAAGACTGTTAAGTACTTTTCTGAGCCGACTGAAAAAGCGCTCCTTCACCGACCGTCTAATATCTTCTTCCTCAATACCCAACGACTGTGACATACCAAGGTATTTATAGGTTTCTGATTCAGAGATGGATCTGAAAGACATTGTCTCAGAAAGTTGTAAATTTGTTGAATTTACAACTTTCCCCCGCTGTACATGCATAACCGCACATTTATCGACACCAAACTCCATGTTGATGGCATTACTGAAGACTTCGGTGGTTTTCAGAAGCTCCAGCAAGTCTTGGCTATTTGGTGCAAATAATTTGAGGTCATCCATGTACAGAAGGTGAGAAATGACTTCACCCCTTCTCCGAAGCCGGCAACCTAGTTCTAAATCCTTCAGCAAGGTACTGAGAGGATTCAGAGCTAGGCAAAACCACAGGGGACTCAGACTATCACCCTGAAATATTCCTCGCTCAATCATAAAATCCTGCAGGCCAGGGCGTTCATCCCCGCCTCCTGGTTGACGAAGGACTGTGGTCCATTGCCTCATACACGCGCTTAGAAAGGCTCTTAAAGCTGTATCAAGTTTATACAGTTCTAAGACCCTCTCCAGCCATGAGTGAGGCACCGAATCATAGGCCTTCTTGTAGTCAATCCAGGCTGCTGAGAGGGCCCACCTGTTCCGCCGGATTTGTTGGCAGATGGTCATGTATATGAGGAGGAGCTCTTTAGTACCACGGGACCCAACCCTACATCAATTTTGAGCAGAGGCAAAAATATTGTTTGCGACAATGTGCGCGTTGATTTTTGCTCTCAAAATGGATGTAAGGAGCTTGTAGAGTGTAGGCGAGCATGTGATGGGTCTGTAGTTCTTTGCTTCCGTGGTACTACCGGACTTATAGAGCAGGAAGGAGACACCAGTTGTTAAGGAAGGTGGGAGAGAACCAAGCTCAAGGGCTTGTTGAAATTGTGCTGCCAAGCATGAGTGCGAGCATCGGAACTATTTTAGCCAGAAGTTGTGCAATCCATCCGGCCCAGGACTTTTCCAGTTCTGGGCCGTGCGGATGGCACAACTTACGTCATCGGGGCTGATGGTGACTGCCCCCATAGGTTCGATGGACTCGCACTCACGCTCGACAACACTCATCCAACTCCCCTCGGTGTGTCCGACAGGCACTGACCAGATGCTACGCCAGAAGTCATTCATGTAAGTAGCATCCGGTGGCTGCGAGTCGGACGCACGAAGGTTGGTTTCCTCCCACTTTCGGTACATCTTCCTTTGGTCACCTGGCCGCAACCCCCCCTTTTCGCATGAAATATGTCCCGACTCACAGTATTTTTCAATTTTTGGGGAAAGTATACTTACAATATAGGAAAAGAATGTCAATGAAAGAAATGATCCCTATTAAATTCTTAACAAAAAAGGTTATATTCATTTTTTTGATATGACGCACCATATTCATGTTATGGCTGGATAAACTTCGACAATATTTAACCTTGCAAGCTTATTCTCCGTATAAGATTTCTTTCTGTACTATCACGTACTATGTTATATTGAACTTCAACAAGTTAATACATGAATATGGTGAGTCTTACCAAAAAGTAGCATATAACCTTTTTTGTTTAGAATTTATTAAGGATTATTTCTTACCTTGACACTTTATTCCTAATTCTAATACTTTTCTCAAAAATTAATAAAAACCCTCAACCGGCACATATTTCATGCAAAAAGGGGTGGGGGGGGGGGGTTGCGGCAGGGGGAGAGAAGGAAACGCTAGCGTGGGTAAGCACCATACCCAAAGGTATCATACTACATTCATAAAAGGCTGGCTATAATTTGTTTGTCTATGTCTTCCCCATACATTAGAACACAACTTAACCGAATCACCAGTTACCTTCTCGTAGTGAATAGCTGTCAATAGAAAACTCTTTACAGACGAAATTAAAAAATAAATACAATTTGGAGGCAATGAGAACCTTTTACACTGGTTCAGCAATTAAATTTATTTATTGAATATCTCAAAAACCGTAAGAGTTAAAACACTAATTTCTTAGAGAAATTAACTTTATTTAACCTGAAGAATCTTCCTTTAAAATAAACGAAAAAAAAACACGGTGTATACGCGATGGTTTTTCCTCTGGGAACAAAATCGACGATCTCCTTAATTTGTAATGGTGCGTTTTAGATCTATTATGTTTCGATGATCTATATAGAAAAGCGTTACAATTTTTGAAAAATTCTGTTGACAGTACCTATAATACAGTTTACATTTCAGTTTGCAAACTGGGGGCAGTGAGGCTGGATGTGATCAACTGTGGAGTCGACGAAATGGACACGAAAGAGGGTGCGGTGCAGATCAACGAGTACCCCTGGGTCGGCGTACTGTTCTACTCGTTGCGTCAGTAAACTTACTCCCACACTGTACTCATACCTACGGCGGCCCGGCCATGACTTTCAGGCTGTCCCTTTCTAATGTATGGCACTATCCCTGAGGGCTAATTAGGGTTGACCAAATTCAAGTAATGATCTTATCTGTGGTCGTGCACGCAAAGGGACGACAAGTAGTGCCAACCCTAATATTTGCTCGGAGCAATGCTGAACCGAACGGAGCCGAGAATGCCCGAACGCTCTATTTTCTTACCCCTGACGCTGTGTCAACCTACCTTTGTGTTAATCTCACCTCAGTCTCCCCTATTATTATTGACCTGATTTTGTTTCCTCCTGGGATTGTTTCACCAAATCATTGTATTAAATGAAAGATGGACAATTGTAACTAAATGCCTGTCATGTTTATAAAAACTTATATACAAAAACAATTTACGAAATTGTCACTTGTCACCTGTCACATGACAATTGTCACTCGACATATGTCACTGACAAATGTCGGTTTGGTGAAATAGGGGCCTGAAATTCGGGAATTAGCTGCAAATGGTGTTAAAGGTATGAAAATCGGTACGATTTATCTTTAGACCATTTGAATCAATTTGACCCGTAGCACCAAAAGAAAAAAAAGGAGAGGAGTTATGACGTCATTTTTTTTTGTATAAAAAAAAATGTTCAGAAACCTATCGTGTGTGGTATTAAATGAAAGGGCATTTTGAGCCGGTTCTAAAAATATATCACAATATTATATTTCAATCACTTGTATTCTATTAAAATAAAAATATTTTCAAAACATACCAAGTTTGGGCTCCTCCAGATACCTACGAAACCGTTGAATTATTTTTATGTAAAATATACCTCAAATAATACCCAATGTCCTCATATCTAACCCCAAGAAATTAATTTCGAAAATATTTAGTTTTAGTATTGTTTTTTATTTTTTATTATTACAAATTGTGATCTATCAATCTATCAATGAAACGGCCTCCTAGCCTAGTCGACAGTGACCCTGCCTATGAAGCAGGAGGTCCCAGGTTCGAATCCTGGGAAGGGCATTTATTTGTATGTTCATCACCAGTGGCGGATTTACCCTAAGGCCAAGTAGGCCCGGGCCCAGGGTGGGAAGATATTAGGGGCGGCAAATTGTGACTAAAAATTCGCTGATGATAACAAGAAATAACTCAAGCGCTGGTCGCCTAGCGGTAAGAGCGTGCGACCTGCAATCCGAAGGTCGCGGGTTCAAACCCGTACCAATGAGTTTTTCGGAACTTATGTACGAAATATCATTTGACATTTATCAGTCGTTTTTCGGTGAAGGAAAACATCGTGGGGAAACCGGACTAATCCCAATAAGGCCTAATTTCCCCTCTCGGTTGGAAGGTCAGATGGCAGTAGCTTTCGTAGTAGAAACTAGTACCTACGTCAATTCTTGGGATTAGTTGTCAAGCGAACCCCAGGCTCCCATGAGCCGTGGCAAAATGCCGGAATGACGCGAGGAAGAAGAGATAACAAGAAATAACTCAAAATGTAGTCACTATGATGAGTGCTGTGAAAGGGGCGGCTACAGGTGCTGGGGCCTAGGGCGGCAAAGACTGCTAATCCGCCACTGTTCATCACACAAATAAATGCCCTTACCAGGGCTTGTATATACATATGTGTATATTATTCATATAGTATATCGTCGTCTAGTACCCACAACACAAGCCTTATTGAGCTGTAGGACTAGGCCGATCTGTGAAAACTTGTACTTTTTTTATATTTACATATTTTGGAATTCACGGGCCTATAAATCCCGGTCTTTTGATAGGCTTGCGTGGGGATATAGATCCAACACGTAGAGGCCCCTTGGAGAGGTGTTAAAGGTATGAAAATCGCCACGATTAATCTTTAGGCCATTTGAATCAATTTGACCCGTAGCACCAAAAAATAAAAAAAAAACCGGAAAGGAGTTATAACGCCATCTTTTTTTTGTATGGATTTTTTTTTGTTTAGTAACCAATCGTATGTGGTGCTAAATGAAAGGAGATTCGGAGCCGGTTCTAAAAATATATCACATTTATTACATTTCAGTCACTTGTATTCAATTAAAATCAAAATAATTTTCAAAACATACCAAATTTGGGCTCCTCCAGATATAATACCCAATGTCCTCATATCTAAGCCCAAACAAATCAATTTCAAAAATATTTAGATTTTTTTTTTCATTATTACAAAGTGTGATATCGAATTACTCAATACGAGTATAATGTCATTCCAGTAAAATAATTCCCGGAGTATTGAAACTTGGTTTACACGTTTCTTTGGTAAGACGCTTTCGGTAAGTTATCTTATCTTATCTTACCTTATCCAATATTTTTGAACATTCAGACTCTTTGGTGTGGACTACGTTCAATGATCTATGCTGCTAAAGGAAATATAGTCTACTGTACAACTACTGTCAAGCGAGTTCCGGCTGTAGAAAAAAGCGGCAAATAATGTCGGCTGTACACACTCGTCGAGAGCCTCTCGCCGAGAGACTCGGTGCCGCTCCGATCCAATCGGAGAAGCGCGAGACTAGACGAGTAACGGCGAGGCTAGAAGAGAGCAGCATGTATTTACACACTCGTTCTCGGCCTGTCTCGGGGTCTCTCAACGAGTGTGTGTGTTGAAAATTTTAATAATCCTTGTATTTAAACTGATACTAATTGATAATAAATAATAATAATAATAAATATGGCAGGGCACCTTGTGGCGAGTCTTGGTCTCCGGCGTGTCTTGGTCGGTCGGAGTGGACCCCAAGGGGACCCGCAGGACTCTCAGCTCTGGCTTGCCTTCATTGGCCGTCCAGAGAGGAGTCGCTAGAGCTATATGCTCCAGGGGTGGAAGTGAAACATGCATAAGACGCGAGTTGGCACAGTGGCTGGTAACAGCCACTGGGTAGAAAGCGGCGCACACCTCTCGACACCCCTGAGCCGCTCACACCGATGTTGCTCCTGGTCGTCTTCACGACGGCAGTTTCAGGGGCCCATCTAGTGCGCGGCAAGTCACCACCTGCCTCGATAACGTGTTTTAGCATTGTTATGGCAGGTGTCCGGACTTCTCTATAATAGCCCAGTCTCATTGTCCACCCAAATTTCAATCCATAGACCAGTATACTATTCACTTTTTCTACAATAGTCCCAATGCCTGCTGAGACCGGTTCAAGGGTGTCTATTGTTGCACCTGTGAACGGGTTCCAGCAGGCGTTCTACATGACATTAAAGCTCTCCAAGGGGCCTCTACGTGTTGGATCTATATCCCCACGCAAGCCTATCAAAAGACCGGGATTTATAGGCCCGTGAATTCCAAAATATGTAAATATAAAAAAAATACAAGTTTTCACAGATCGGCCTAGTCCTACAGCTCAATAAGGCTTGTGTTGTGGGTACTAGACGACGATATACTATATGAATAATATACACATATGTATATACAAGCCCTGGTAAGGGCATTTATTTGTGTGATGAACAGTGGCGGATTAGCAGTCTTTGCCGCCCTAGGCCCCAGCACCTGTAGCCGCCCCTTTCACAGCACTCATCATAGTGACTACATTTTGAGTTATTTCTTGTTATCTCTTCTTCCTCGCGTCATTCCGGCATTTTGCCACGGCTCATGGGAGCCTGGGGTTCGCTTGACAACTAATCCCAAGAATTGACGTAGGCACTAGTTTCTACTACGAAAGCTACTGCCATCTGACCTTCCAACCGAGAGGGGAAATTAGGCCTTATTGGGATTAGTCCGGTTTCCCCACGATGTTTTCCTTCACCGAAAAACGACTGATAAATGTCAAATGATATTTCGTACATAAGTTCCGAAAAACTCATTGGTACGGGTTTGAACCCGCGACCTTCGGATTGCAGTTCGCACGCTCTTACCGCTAGGCGACCAGCGCTTGAGTTATTTCTTGTTATCATCAGCGAATTTTTAGTCACAATTTGCCGCCCCTAATATCTTCCCGCCCTGGGCCCGGGCCTACTTGGCCTTAGGGTAAATCCGCCACTAGTGATGAACATACAAATAAATGCCCTTCCCAGGATTCGAACCTGGGACCTCCTGCTTCATAGGCAGGGTCACTGTCGACTAGGCTAGGAGGCCGTTTCATTGATAGATTGATAGATCACAATTTGTAATAATAAAAAATAAAAAACAATACTAAAACTAAATATTTTCGAAATTAATTTCTTGGGGTTAGATATGAGGACATTGGGTATTATTTGAGGTATATTTTACATAAAAATAATTCAACGGTTTCGTAGGTATCTGGAGGAGCCCAAACTTGGTATGTTTGAAAATATTTTTATTTTAATAGAATACAAGTGATTGAAATATAATATTGTGATATATTCTTAGAACCGGCTCAAAATGCCCTTTCATTTAATACCACACACGATAGGTTTCTGAACATTTTTTTTTATACAAAAAAAAATGACGTCATAACTCCTCTCCTTTTTTTTCTTTTGGTGCTACGGGTCAAATTGATTCAAATGGCCTAAAGATTAATCGTGGCGATTTTCATACCTTTAACACCATTTGCAGCTGATTTAGGCCAACCGCTAGCACTATTAGGAAAATGTGTAAAAGAAGTAGTTATTAAAACTTGTAAGGTTATACTTTTGTTAGGTACATATAACAAACTTTACTTATGGATATTTAAACACTATTGTCTACATCTAATATGTAGTTACATACATATTTATACAAGCGACACCAACGCACGATGGTAATCGTCATGGTATAATAATATACTCCGCCTGGTACTCTCTTCCGAGATTCGCGAATGACCTAACTGACACGGGCCTACGTCATCATACTGTTTACAGGTTCTCAAACTTTAATATGTGGGAGAATTTTAACCAACGGTGAAAATTATTTTAACGGCATTAATTTTAAATTATTCATGTAGAAACATAGTAAAATAAAACAAATCTAATGTATTAAATTAAACTTTATTTATCTATACAAGACAAACGTTTGAAAAACTAATTCACAGTTACACATTAATTACCAAGCTTAGGACGTGAAAAGTTTGGAAAACACTGCGACTGCTGACACTGAGCGAGAAGGAAATAACAATGGCTGCTATTTAACTGATCACCGGATTTAGTAAAATTTAATACCAAAAAAATCTATTTTACCACCCTAAAATAATAAATGATCACCAAAATCATAACACCATTTTAATGTGAAATGATTACCAATTTTATTACATTTTACTACCTATCCTATTAAAGGAAATGACACCAAACTAATCATTATTAACCCAAAAATAGTAAATGATTACCAAATTTCAAACCCCATTTTAATGCGAAATGATAACCAAATTTTTACATCTTGCTATGCTATTAAAGAAAATGACACCAAAATAATCATTGTAAACCCAAAAATAGTAAATGACCACCAAAATTGTAACCACATTTTTATTAAAAATGTGCAAATATTTAATATATCGTTATCCTATTAAATTAATTAATCCACTTCGTCACCTTTTTCTAGTAGCATTTTATTTCTGTAACAGTCGCAGTTCAAACCTAACCTAACCCACTTTTCTAGTAGCATTTCTTTTCAACAAGGGTCGCAGTTCAAACCTAACCTAACCCACTTTTCTAGTAGCATTTCGTTTCTGTATGGGTCGCAGTTCAAACCTAACTTAATCCACTTTTCTAGTAGCATTTCTTTTCTGTATGGGTCGCAGTTCAAACCTAACCTAACCCACTTTTCTAGTAGCATTTCTTTTCTGTAAGGGTCGCAGTTCAAACCTAACCTAACCCACTTTTCCAGTAGCATTTCTTTTCTGTAAGGGTCGCAGTTCAAACCTAACCTACTTTTCTAGTAGCATTTCGTTTCTGTATGGGTCGCAGTTCAAACCTAACCTAACCCACTTTTCTACTAGCATTTCGTTTCTGTATGGGTCGCAGTTCAAACCTAACCTAACCCACTTTTCTAGTAGCATTTCTTTTCTGTATGGGTCGCAGTTCAAACCTAACCTAACCCACTTTTCTAGTAGCATTTCTTTTCTGTAAGGGTCGCAGTTCAAACCTAACCTAACCCACTTTTCTAGTAGCATTTCTTTTCTGTAAGGGTCGCAGTTCAAACCTAACCTAACCCACTTTTCTAGTAGCATTTCTTTTCTGTAAGGGTCGCAGTTCAAACCTAATTCTGTACGGGTCGCAGTGCTAACCTAACCCACTTAACTGATAGCAGTTCAAACCTAACCTAACCTACTTTTCTAGTAGAAGTAGGTTAAGTTAGGTAGATATGCGGTGCGGGGTACGGGGGGTTGAGCGGGAGGGGCTAGTAATTTTGGCATCATTTTACTTTATTTGGTAATATGTATACATTTTTTGGTAATCATAGTGGATTATTTAGGTGAAAATATCGCATTAATTTGGTCTTCAAGATTTGGTGATCATTAATGATTTTTGGTGATCATTCAATATATTTGGTATTCGAATACAATTTTAAGTGCAGTGGTAATTAAAATGGTGGTACTTTTGTAAGTTTAGGCCTTATTCTTTTGGTGTTCAGTAATTGTTTTTTGGTAAGCATGTTTTTTTAGGGTACCAAAGTATTTTTAGGTGGTCATTATATTTGTAGCCAATAACAATTAACACGCGTTCGACAAGGATGACGGTCAGGGCATGAAGTTATCTAGATCCGAATTGTCAAATGTGACAGCGCTATCCTGTGTTGCCAGTAGTGTAAACAGAATTAACCGAACGTCTGACATTTCTTTCGTGAATCGGAAGATAATTATTGCTAACGTTTTAAGATAAAATACATATAAATGAAAATTATAAAACTATAAAGAAACTAGACGGGCCCGCAGCTCCGCTCGCGTAAATGAAATAAAGAGTTTGTCTTATGTTTAGTTAAATACCGACATTATTATGTATCCCTGCCAGGGTGTATAACTGTGATAAGGATTTCTTATTTGTCAAGTAGGTAGCCGTTATTTGGATAACTTTTAATTCAAAAATTTCTTATAACGTACGTAGGTATTTGTTTAAAACTTGTTTTAACATAAAATTATTACTTATTGTTGTAAGCCTAGTTGCAGAAACGTTCATTAGATTACTTCTTTATTATTTTCCGCTTTAAGCCACGAATATGGACGACCACCACCCATAAATCGCCTTTTCATACAAACGTAGGTAGTCCCCATTTCCCTTTCTGGATCTTAACATTACTACGGCTAAGGTGACGCAACGATCCAAAGGACTCACCTGGCCTCCGATACCAGATCACGTCGTGTTTCTTGCGATCTTGCGATAGCTCTCGCCATCGGGCGTCTCCCATTTTGTTGTCCCAAGTACGCTCGTCTCCCATTCTATAACTTTGTAGTTTTGGCTCATCTCGGCAGCCCTTTCCCTGGACGAATGACAATGTTTGCCGAGCCATGAAAATCAATCTGAATAATAATAACTCATAAAGAAATTTAAAACAATAAAATACAAATTATTAACACGATAATCATACGATAATATTAATTTGATTGATATGTCATAAATGGCATAATTCACTCGTATGGGCTATGGACTAAGGTTGAGGTTGGCAGCACTTTTTATTTTACTTCGTGTAAAAAAAACTCAGAAATACCTGTATACCAACATGACAAACATAATTTAGTTACGGATTATTTGGTCTAATCTGTAGCACCGCCAAACGAAAGCAACCGAGAGTTCCCGAGAAATGGTCGAAGTCGTAAAATGAAGATTGTTATGAAAATTTCTTTTCCTTATTGTAAATTAAATACGCATCGAAAGCGATAGTTTTTATGTTCTAGTTTTATATATATGAGAATATGTAGATAATAGATTTAAACAGTTTTTTCTTATCATACGTGCGATGTATTCGAGATACGTGTCAAAACCTTTTTTAGAAATTTGTAAGGCGCCATCTCTCTTCTTCGCTCGTTTTTTATCCCGTTCTGGTTTTTCAATTTTATATATATGATATTTTAACTCATTAACCATAGGTATACCCATGTAACATGTTATGTTGAAATAAAGTGGCAATGTTATTATGACGTAGGCCTGTGTCACTCTGGGAATAGAAGACCATGTTTATTAGACCATGGTAATCGTACATTTTGCAACGAGGGGGGTAAGCGAGATTTTGTAAACGAGGTTTATCCAGGAGTTAAAGACTCGAGTTTACAATATGCTTACCCCCGGAGTTACATACAATATTTTTCATCACACTTGCGAAGAAATAAATAAATTTTAAGAGAAATAATTATTAAATACGGTGACATTTCAAACATACGTCCGCCATATTGTCATTTGTTGACAGGGCACAGGCCTCCACATTTAGCAACGATTGAACATTTTGTGTAAAAATATTTAAAACGGCTATTAAATTAATAAAATTAAATATTGTTAAGCATAAGCAAAAATATTAAATAAACGTCGGTATTTAAAAAGTAAAACTCCTTTGTACAAAACTACTTTAAACAAAGTATTTTACTTATAACCTACATGGTATGAATTAGTGACATAATTAATAAAAAGCTATAACTCCCACGGGAACAATATAGGCCTTCGTCCTTCAATGTGCCTGCATGAAATGAGGTATTTTTCGAGCAAGTGTGATGAAAAAATATTAACAATTGGCAACAGATTACTGTCAAACTAGCAATATGTCCCACTCCCTAATCTCCCTATAGGGCGGCGTCACAGCCATGCACGGAGCGAATATGTACCTATCTTATTATCTTATCTTATTGTTTTCGGGGGCCCTTGCGGATACACTCCAATAAGGCGGCGTCACAGCCATGCACGGAGCGAATATGTACCTATCTTATTATCTTATCTTATTGTTTTCGGGGGCCCTTGCGGATACACTCCAATAAGGCGGCGTCACAGCCATGCACGGAGCGAATATGTACCTATCTTATTATCTTATCTTATTGTTTTCGGGGGCCCTTGCGGATACACTCCGACCCATAGGGATCTTTTGTGCAATTACCCCCTAAAACACGAAGAATATGTACCTATCAAAAACTACGTTTCGTAAAAAAACTTTTTATTTATCGACTTTATATTTCTTTTGCAGGTGGCGACATGGGTCCCATACGGGCCGTCACTACTGTAGTTTTGATTCACGCCGAATTTGTTTTAGGCAATACTGCGGATATCGGCCCTATGCCGAAACGGAATTTCAGGTGATCTTGCATATTTTTTTTATACACAAATCGTGGTAGGTCACACCAATGAAAAATAGAAAGCCTGCTGAAGTTTGACTGATTTAATTTATAAGTTTGACTGTTTGTACGCCTAATGGGAAGACCCTGGTGATTCTATATTATTTTTCACGCCACTGTTCGGAAATGTGGCAATAGATGGTCTAAACCCAAGCTGGAAAGTAGGCAATAGCTGTAGCACCTGAACCACCACTACTACAATGTTTCATTGTTATCATCATCTGTCATTGGTGACGGTTCGCTACAGCAATGAGTATCATTTAAAACATAAAAATCAATAATACGTCTTTTTTTGCGCAACTTTTTCCTTCAAAAATAAAATTAGGTTATTTATAGGACCAATTTCTTGTTTAAAAAAAAAGAAATGTCATAACCATTCAGTTAATTTTTTTTTTACAACTATCCATTCAGTTCACGCTTAAGGCGTTTTTTACTTTTGTAGCTGTTTGTGGTTTTTTTAGCAAAAACGCTTCTAAGTTTAGAGTGGGTTTGAAGTAAATAACAGAAAAACGCCTCTTAAAAGTGATAAAAAAGTAAAAAAAGCGGGATCTGAAAATACTTACTGAATTGGATAGTGTAAATTGTGTTTGACTTAGAGATGGGTAGGGGTGAGTAAATACTGAGTATTTACTCGGTATTTACTCAAAGCACCCGATAAATACCCGTATTTACTCATTTAGGTGGGTAAAAACGATTGCTTATAAAATATTCAAAAAGTGAGATCTAAGAACAAAATTGTCTTTTATTGTAGAGTCCTAACGTGTATTAACAATATCTATAAAATAAAAAGCATATAGGACGCTTAACTTAGGAAAAAAAAGGTAATTATTAGTTAGAGGCAAATTGTGATAATGCATAGTTAATAATTTTGTTTTAAATAAGAAGTTATTTATTTTAAAAATACGATATTTAAATTCTATCGATGTTCTAGATAGATCTGCATGTCGCGCAAAAGTGCGTGTTTACGCGGCACTTACGTCCTTTTATTAAGGGTTTTTTAAAGAAAACTCAAAAATGGCCCAACCGATGAAGTTCAAAATATTGTATTTTTTTACTCTATTATACGGCTAATCTCCCGATATGTTTTCATATTTTTTCTGAACTTTGGTTCTAACGTTATAGACAAAATAAAAATTATTGTGGCCTTTCGAAACGGTGTTTTTCCAAAAATATTCAATTTATCCAAAAATGTTCTTAGAAACATATCAGTTATTTTTAAAGACCCATTTAATGATGTGCAACACGTTGGTGGTTTCTGAATTTTTTTCTTGTGACATATAGTTACATTGTATGGAGTGCCCCTCTTAAAAATACATTTCTTATAATTTTGAGTACTTAATCCAGTAGCGGCTTACAAAATACACCTATATTTCAAATTTATATGGCCCTTTCAGCACTCTAAATAGTTTATACCCACCAATTTGGGTATAAACGAGTAAATACGGGTATATTGAGTAAATACTGAGTATTTACTCGGTATTTACCCGTGAGTATTTACTCACTACCCATCTCTAGTTTGACTAAAAATACAAGAAACACGTATCTACGCTCGCTATAAAAATGAGTTCTTCTAGTGAAGAAAATGATATTCTTACACTGACGCCTACCGAAATTCAAGAGACAGCACAGGCAGTGGCTAGTAATTTGCTACCAGAGAAATCGCGGGCTAGTACTTACAGTTATGCAAATGTTTTCTTATTTCCTCGCAGTAGTCGTGAAAAGCACTATGTAATGCATCGGCCGGGAACGCTAAAGATGGACTCGTGTTATTTGAGGGCCTCCACTAACGTGTCGGCCCTCAAACGCACTCGTCCATTTTTTAGCGGTTTTCCGTCCTCTCCTACAATGTACTAATGTTCCATCATTGTATATGGAATACCCGTGTTCTAATACAATAAATGTATTATGAATAAGTTTGCTGGTTAGTTGGTTACCCTAAAATATAAGGATTTCCATTTGAGCTTCATAATGGCGAAGTCGTCTCGAGTATATTTCTTTTTTAAACTGAAATGGGTGGTCTAGGGGCTCAGGGCGTTAGCCTCGATAGCTGAAGATGCCGGTTCGAACGCGCCCTTCATCACTACTGGAGAGCTTCGTCGTTTTTTAACCGACTTCAATTTCATAGAAGGAGGAGGTTCTGTATTCGGTTGTGGCTATCTTTTTTTTTTCTATGTACGTTCACCGATTACTCCGACATCCGTAGTCCGATTTGAGTAATTCTTTTTTTGTTTGAAAGGAGCTACCTTCGAGTTGGTTCCATTTTAATTTGGTTCCGTTCTGATGATGGGATCCATGACGAATTGAGGAAACTCCTCAATTTTAAAAGGCACATGCATGGTGTTTTGGGCGTTTTCTTAAGCAACTCGAGCATTTTCTCCCGAAAACCACCAATTTGATGAAGTAGACCTGATGATGATGATTATTTTGATGATAATGATGATGATTTCTTTAAATGTAAGTATAGCACCTGTGATCCGATTTGAGTAATTCTTTTTTGTTTGGAAGAAGTTACCTCCAAGGTGTTTCCGTATTATTTTTGGTTCTGGTCTGATGATGGAATCCATGAGGAATTGAGGGAACTCCTCAATTTTTAAAGGCACGTGTTAAGTGATTTCGGGGTTTTCTAAAGTAACTCGAGCATTTGCTTCCGAAAACCACCAATTTGATGTACTGCAACTGTAGCCTTACCACGAATTTGACATTGACATATTCGCTAACGTCTTATGCATCTAAATGTAACTTTTTATGCATCTCGCTCACACTAAGGTTAGTACGAGCGAGATGCATAGGAAGTAAGGTACACACATGCTAGCGAATGTATCAATGTCAAACTCGTGGTAAGCTGGTAAGGCTACTGATCGGGGGTTAGGGTTAGGAGTTAAGGGGTCAGGGATTAAGGGGTCGGGGAATGGCGGTTGAAGGGTTGCTGGTTCAGGATCGTGGGGTTTCTGGATCAGGGGTTGATGTGCTGTGAGGTTGAGTGATCGGGGGGCTGAGGGATTGGGTCAGTGGCGGGGCATGCGGATGGATTTAGTTGACAGGAATTATAATTTCCCAGACGGACTCGAGAAAATTCCTGATTACATATTTAGTAAAGTAATAGGTACACGAATTTAGTGTTAAACATGATCTTGTTTTTCATTCATGCGTCGCGCTCTTAACAATGCGTTATAACTAAAAATGGAAAAATAAAAACTTTTTACAAAAAAAATGAAACCGACTTCAAAAAGGATGAAATAAAATATTATCCTTTTTGAAGTCTATGCGTTACCAACTGATATGTTTGAAGTCGGTGCCAAGCCAAGTAGTAACAATACCAGACAAAAATAATCAGCTTTATGGCTATAAATCCCATTAGAACTGTACTAATAACTATTATAAATGTGTAAAGAATTCTGTCTGCCTCTTTGTCGCCTTTTCATGGCTAAATAACTGAACCGCTTTAGGTGAAATTTGGCAAGAAGGTAAATTCCTTGAATTGTTTTATATTTTGAAATGTAGGCCTCTGGATAAGGAACGGGAAATAACTCAGTCCCAATCCCACACTTTCGTGCTATAGACTGTTCGAGCATTAGTAAGAAATGCTCTTTAAAAAATACGACGGCAAAAAAATGCATTTATATTTACACTAATGTACCGACAAACATGGTACAGACTGCGCCAAGAAGGTTTGATCGTGTGTTCAGAGGTGTGTTCTTAGGTCCAGTCGACGTCAATGATATGTTTATACTTTTGCACCTTACTCCTTTGTAATAAGGCGAAAAGTGTAAACATATTTTTAACGTCGACTGTACCTACAGAAAGTACGTTCATTGTCGTCGTGTAAGGCAATCCAACGTAGGTAAATCCTTATCGAATCGCACCAAAGTCATGGTATGCTTCATAATTTGGCTTGGCACCGACTTCAAACATATCAGTTGGTAACGTATAGACATAACTAGCTAGCTTAATAACTAGCTTAAATCTAAAATAGGCTCTTGAGGCATTGTACCAAGGATGCTGGCGGCATTTCCTCGCTGTATCGCAATGCTGATACGTTGTGCGAGGTAGCCGCCAGCTCTTCGGTCACCAGTTACGTCAACCAGACGCTTCG
Organism: Cydia splendana; assembly: GCF_910591565.1. Classification (NCBI taxonomy): domain Eukaryota; kingdom Metazoa; phylum Arthropoda; class Insecta; order Lepidoptera; family Tortricidae; genus Cydia; species Cydia splendana. The sequence goes on along the minus strand of NC_085987.1, from coordinate 49,472,035 downwards.
CGATTTCTGCGAACAACTTATGCGCGCTGGGACCCCATGGACCTAGAGTTTCAACTCCAAATGGTACAAAATGGTACTCTCTACCGAGGCTCTTATAGTTGTTACGTTTTAGAATTTCGGCGCTTTCCGCCGCTCCGCCCGCTTTTACAGGAGTCCGTTGGAGGTGGGACGGTGCCAGTGTGTTTACGCAGGTAGCATCCCACACCAACATCCGTCCCAAGCTCCAAGGAACTAAGGACACCCCATCGGGCCTCTTGCCATCATCTCTGATAATGCCAGTCGGCTCAAGAAGAGCAGGCACATTGATGGTGGCAAGAGACCGACGGATTATGTCATTAAGCGACGCATGTCTCGAAAAACGGCCTGCACTTTTTTGACAAGATAATCCGTGGTGTCCCAGTCGGTCCACGTCCGTGCCACAAGAGCATATGTGTGGCGTACACACCAAAACCTCGAGTCGCAAATCAGTCGCCAGTCTAAGGGAGGCCGGATCCAAGAAAGTACCAGTATTGGACGAAGGATGGGCATGTAGCCAGTAACCGGCTTCCCGGGCTCCGACCGCCAAAAGCCTCGCGCGGTCTGGACCTGTACAGTTGTTTAGGAGAGTATTGTAAGTTAAATCACAGTAAACATTATCCCAACTCCTTTGTGAATTTGGGTTGTCTGGAAATTGTTTGCCTGGGCAAGCAATTTTAAAAGCATTTTTGGCGTCCTCAAAGCCCGCGATCTCACAGTTTGTGGGCAAAGCCCTTAAGATATTTCCTATGAGACCAGACGTGCTATGAGTGGACGCCAAAAAGGCTGGGGAAGCCACACTGGAAATTTTGCGAATTCCTAAACCTCCAAGCCGAATAGGGAGGGACCCTTGAGACCAGGAAGGCTCACTTAGCTGAATGTTTAGAATCGTCTCTAAACTAATTTTGATCAAATAATATTTTATTTCATCCTTTTTGAAGTCGGTTTCCTTTTTTTTTGTAAAAAGTTTTTTTCATTACTTAGTAAGTACGTGTTATGTTTTCATATTGAGGGTAGATGTAATTTACGGCAGTCTGTATCTGAACATTAAACGTAGCACATCAGTATCCTATAATTTGGAGTTTTCTTTGGAAACCTACGGCCAGGACACAACAATTGGCGACGATATCGATATCTACGTGTGCACAGAACGTTTTTTAAATAAATTGGTTGGAAAAAAATCGCTACATCAAGTGCAAGTATAATGTTCGGCAGCAGCCTCAATTTTGACCATCGGATACGAATGGAGCATTTTCAAGAACAAATTGTTTCAATTCTGTACTGTTAATGACATTAATGAAACAACGGACAAGTCAGAAGTGAAACGCCGTGCCGTGTTATTGTCGGCCTTATCGGAAGATACCTACCGCATTCTTCGGGATTTAGTGACACCAAAGGAGGTTGACGGCGCGGAATACAAGGTCTTGTTAGGACATCTCGATGCTCATTTCACGCCCAAGAAGAGTACTTTTGCGGAACGTTACACTTTCTACAAGGCTGAACAGCGTCCGGGTGAAGAATTGCCAGAGTGCGTAGCCTGGCCCAATACTGTGGTTTTAAAACGGAGCCTGACAGTGTGATACGTGACAGGTTTGTCTTAGGGTTGGAGAACGTGAAAGAAAAAGAGAAATTATTTGCCGAAAGACTCGACCTTCGAGCAACACCGGCTTCCGACACATCGGAAGGGAGGGTCCCAAGCGATATCTCACCGTACAAATCTTTCTGCCATTTTTCGCGGGGGGAAAGGTGCACACAGTCGCACTTCTCACACACTTACATACAAAATCCAATCTGTAATGACGACACCAATACATAGAAAATGACACACGTCAAAGACAAAATCTTGCAAACCTCGATCTCTTTTTGTGTACGGACGAGTGACAAGTGTCACAACACGCACACTAACACATTTTCGTTGAAGTATGTTATTGTATTCTGAGAGATGAGAAGTCGGATTTGTCGCTCGACCGATCCGCAATTTGTACTGAGCGAGCAAAATCGATAAATCCAACATTACATGAGACTAAAATATAATAATTGTGTTTGAATGTAATTAAACGTATGATGTGTGAAAAAAATATTACATGTGAAATGTAACACTTTCTTTTTGTAAATTTGATGTCCCCGACCTCCTTTTATAACAAAAAACCGAGCAAACAGGCATTTTTGTGCAGCAGTGTTCACGCGCGCGTCTGGACTCGGTCTAGTAAAAAATCCAAGTGCAACTAGTTTTATTACCCGCGCTAGATTAGATAGACGCGCTAATCTTGTACCTCGGCAGAGCGGAAATAGTGCGAATGCCGCCTCCCTTCCTTGTTGCTCGAAGGACTCGGCACTTTGACGTTCAGCAAGGCTATATAATTAGCGCGTGTGTGCGTTGCGCGAGATTGGCGTTGAAAAAAACACAACCGTCGGTGCCCGAAACTCCAGTGTTTACCGTAAGTAAATACGTCGCGCGCACAACGTAACCCTCGTACTAGTTTAGAAAGTTGTGAAGTTTGCGGCTACAAAAATCATGCAAAAGAGCAGTGTCGTTTTATTAATTATACGTGTCAAAAGTGTAAACAGAAGGGACATCTTAGGCGAATGTGCAAGTCCAAAGCCCGAAGGAATTATTTTATAGCGGAGGAGGACAACGATATTATTGAAGGTGAGAGTGTTTACAATATTATAACAGTTACTGGTGAACCGATGATACAGATCGTCACGATAGCGGGCGAGCCTATTAGTTGCGAGATTGACAGTGGGAGCGCGGTTTCAATATTGCCCCCTAATATCATCGATATGTATTTCTCCAAGTTTGAGTTAAAATCGCCAAAGGTCGTATTGAAGTGTTATAATAAAAGCAAATTGGCACTTAAAGGTACCGTTACCTTACCCGTCACTTACGATGGGGAAACTAACCAGGTTATGTATTTTGTTAGTGCGGAGAGGGGCGCGATTTTTTTAAGGCATTTAATTTACAAATTTGTAAACAAAGCGTTAACAACATAACAGAAGATGACTTAGGTTCTAAAATTATGACTAAGTATTCGAAGTTATTCACAGACGTGCTCGGTTGTTGTAATATAAGGTTACTCTCAAGGTTAAGCCTAATCCTAAGCCTCGCCCAGTGCCGATGCCGTTGCCGTTCAAAGGTAAAATAGAAGCGGAAATTAATCGTTTGGTGGATTTAGGGATACTCTAGAAGGTAGATGACGCCGATGTCGCCACGCCGATAGTACCTGTGTTGCGCGCCGACGGAAATATTAGGATATGTGGGGACTATTCGGTTACGTTAGGCGTTATATGTTGACAACTACCCGGTTCCGCTTATTGAAGATTTGTTTGCTAGGCTGTATGGAGGGGAAGAGTTCTCAAAACTCGACCTCTCTAGAGCGTACAATCAGCTGGAACTGGGCGAGTCCCGAGACTTAACTTGTATAAATACCCATAAGGGCTTATTTCGCTATAACCGTTTAGTTTTTGGGCTCACAAATGCGCCGTATATATTTCAACAGACACTCGAAAGCGTACTTCGTGACATAGACGGAGTTTGTATATTTATTGACGATATACTGGTGACAGGAGAAAACCGTGAAATTCATATTAAAAGGCTAGAACAGGTTTTGAGTAGGTTAGTAGAGGATGCCGGTCTACGACTAAAACGAGATAAGTGCGATCTATTTAAAAAATCTGTCGAATATCTCGGGTTTATTATTGATAAACACGGGTTGCATAAGTCACCAAAGAAAATGGAAGCTTTTTAAAGTACCTAAGAATACTATCGAACCTTTCCTGGGGCTAGTTAATTATTACAGATGCTTTGTGCCTAACACGTCCAGCGTTTTAAAGCCTTTGTATTCGCTTTTGAAGAATGATGTGAAATGGGAGTGGACCGAAGAGCAAGAAAAAGTATTAAGGAGGAGATGTGTTCCGATAGGGTCCTCGCGCACTACAACCACGAATTAGTGACGATTGTGACAGCTGATACTGGCCCCGCCGGCCTTGGGGCCATTTTATCACAGACGCAGCTCTCCGGCGAAGAACGTTCGCCTTCAAAAGCAGAGTGTAACTACGCTCAAATACAAAAAGAGGCTGCGAGTTTAGTCTTTGCGGTGAAAAAATTTCACCACTACTTGTACGGCCGTGACGTGCCATTGGTCCTACGCACGGACCACAAACCTCTTATTACTATTATTGGCTTAGAGAATATAATGAACGGAGTGGTCATTAACAGGCGTTCCCCTCTGTCGAAAATAGGCGGCCAATGGTCAACCACATGTATGGACTGACGTTTATCTGAAATCGTTTACAGAGATATGCGTTGTTTTTGTCAAGCTACAATTTGAATATTGAGTACATAAAAAGCGAAGAAAACGTCGCGGATTTTGTTTCGCGTTCGATAGCCAGTTATTGATCGGCGCGGCGGCGGCGGCGGTTGAACAGAGTGATAGTCAACTCGTAGATGCGTTCGATAGCCAGTTATTGATCGGCGCGGCGGCGGCGGTTGAACAGAGTGATAGTCAACTCGTAGATGCGTTCGATAGCCAGTTATTGATCGGCGCGGCGGCGGCGGTTGAACAGAGTGATAGTCAACTCGTAGATGCGTTCGATAGCCAGTTATTGATCGGCGCGGCGGCGGCGGTTGAACAGAGTGATAGTCAACTCGTAGATGCGTTCGATAGCCAGTTATGGATCGGCGCGGCGGCGGCGGTTGAACAGAGTAGAGATGGGTAGTGAGTAAATACTCACGGGTAAATACCGAGTAATTACTCAGTATTTACTCAATATACCCGTATTTACTCGTTTATACCCAAATTGGTGGGTATAAACTATTTAGAGTGCTGAAAGGGCCATATAAATTTGAAATATAGGTGTATTTTGTAAGCCGCTACTGGATTAAGTACTCAAAATTATAAGAAATGTATTTTTAAGAGGGGCACTCCATACAATGTAACTATATGTCACAAGAAAAAAATTCAGAAACCACCAACGTGTTGCACATCATTAAATGGGTCTTTAAAAATAACTGATATGTTTCTAAGAACATTTTTGGATAAATTGAATATTTTTGGAAAAACACCGTTTCGAAAGGCCACAATAATTTTTATTTTGTCTATAACGTTAGAACCAAAGTTCAGAAAAAATATGAAAACATATCGGGAGATTAGCCGTATAATAGAGTAAAAAAATACAATATTTTGAACTTCATCGGTTGGGCCATTTTTGAGTTTTCTTTAAAAAACCCTTAATAAAAGGACGTAAGTGCCGCGTAAACACGCACTTTTGCGCGACATGCAGATCTATCTAGAACATCGATAGAATTTAAATATCGTATTTTTAAAATAAATAACTTCTTATTTAAAACAAAATTATTAACTATGCATTATCACAATTTGCCTCTAACTAATAATTACATTTTTTTTCCTAAATTAAGCGTCCTATATGCTTTTTATTTTATAAGGTACCTGCGGGTAATAAAGCCTGTCGGGTAGTAAGGCCTAAGTAGCGAAAATCTTATTTAAAATGCTTGCTTACACTCAAGGCCGCGGTAAGTAACACCTAGCGGACAAACAAGGAACTACAAGTTCGTTCGGCGCGGCTGCCCCGCTCCCCGCCGCCAGTATTGCGTCATTCAGTTTGCGAAGTGGCCGCGTGGCACGTGTAACAAAAATAGGCCCAAAAGAATCGTAAGTATCTTTTGTACTATTGCATTTGACAATGTCAATTGACGTTTATTTTCTTTCTTAATAAACTCTTCTAATGGGCTGAATATATGGTCAATGTGATGTGATCCAAATATTTTTCATTCTTTTTTGTTTATAAACGTGGTTGGTGGTTATTATGGCCTACAAAAAATACCTATAGGCCTTATTGCACTATATGGAAACGAATTTTCTCTTAGGCTTTATTATCCTCGTATTTAAAATATCACTTTTGATTATTCTATAACTAAGTTTAGGTTACTACAAAGTTAGTGTGTAATAAATTGTTATATTTTCATAGTGTGAAACATTATTTCTTATAGGCCTTATTATCCACCTACTTCACATATCGGTTTAGGTGTAATGTAATAATTATTTTTTTATGAATTAATTTATTTTTAACGATTTGATTTGAAATACAAATTGTCAGTATATAAAGACAATTATTTCTTTTAGGCTTTATTATCCTCCTACTTCGCATATCGGTTTTTCGTATATATATTTAATGTATTTTAGATAACCACGACGTTAGTATATAACGATTTGTTATATTTTCAGTGTTTATGACTACAATGCCGCGAAAACGAGCATTGTGGTCAGAAGATGCCTTAGCGTCTGCAGTTCAGGCAGTTCAAAGAGGAATACTTAGCACATACAAAGCTGCAGCGAGGTATGGGGTTCCAAGAAGAACTATAAGAAATCATCTCAAGAGTGGCAATTTGAAAAAAACACTAGGCCGAAAAACTATACTGAACAATGACCAAGAAACCGATCTTGTGAACAGAATAATCAGGTTTGCTGATATAGGTTTACCTGTGACAACACGCATACTGCGTCGTTTGGTTTATAAATTTTGCGAGGTTAACGACATCAAACACAGTTTTAATAAAAACATGAGACTAGCTGGAAAAGATTGGTACAAGGCGTTTATGAAAAGGCATCCAGAAATATCAAAGAGAAAGGCTCAATTCATGAATCCAGCCAGAGCGCAAAAGCTGAACAAATTCATTGTCGATGATCACTTTGAAAGAATAAACGAAATATATAATCAACTTGATCTAAAAGATCATCCTGAAAGAATTTACAATATGGATGAAAAAGGTTGCCGCCTGACAATCCACCATCAGCAAGCTGTTCTAGCTAAGAAAGGAGCCAAAAGAGTGCATTTAGTATCATCGGAGCATGCAGAAAGTGTAACCGTCGCAGGATGTGTAAATGCACTAGGTACTGCCATACCACCGATGATCATATTTAAAGGCAAGCGGTTGAAGCCAGAATTATACGATAATTTGCCTGCTGGATCATTAGTTGAAAAATCTTCGAAGGGTTATATGAACAATGAACTTTTCAAAGAATTTTTAAAGCACCTGGCCAGATACAAAAGTGGTGGAAAATGCCTTTTGGTATTCGACGGAGCCGCCTGCCATTTAGATCTGTCTATCGTCGAAGTCGCTGATTCACTCAACATATCGTTATACTGTTTGCCGTCAAATACCACTCATGAGCTCCAGCCCCTCGACAAAGCTGTCTATCGATCATTTGAACACCACTGGGATGCTGAAGTTTTGTTATTTCTGGACCAAAATCCAGATAAGAAAATCACCAAGGCTCGCTTCAATGTGATTTTAACAAATGTCTGGTCCAAATGCATGACCCATAGTAACATTACTAGTGGTTTTAAGGCTACTGGCTTGTATCCTTTGAACCCTCAGGCTATTCCAGAGACTGCTTTCGCTCCATCAATATTATCAGAAGCTCCAGCACCTCCAGTTTCAGATGCAGTCGAGGAAGAGATTCTGGGATGCAGTTCTCCAGCTGAAGTGCCCTTAACACCAACCAGAAGCTCTCCAATTAGCTCGTCGCCTGAAATGTTGTTAGCCTTAACGAACAACTCCCCAACAATGCTCAACAGATCGCCATCAGAAGCATTGACCCCAGTAAGGCCAACAACTTCAAGGTCGCGTAATATGTCACCTTCTGGAACATTGTCATCAACGAATAGTACTCCAGTTAGACCGGCTGGGAGCTTTTATCGCACGGTTTATAATAGTTCTACTTCCGATGATGATGAAGACAATATGCCGCTCATTCAGTTGAAAAAAACTGCATTTCAAGATCTTATGCCTACGCCGCTCAAAGCCTTAAACAAAACACCAACAATTAGGAAAAAAGCTATTAATTATAGAGGTACTCCAGTAACAAAAGATCTGTTTGACAAAAAGGCGAAAGAAAACAAAAGTAGAAATAGTAAAGTAAAATCTTCCATGGCAAAGAAGAAAAATACCTCTAAATCCAAAGGCAGAGAAAATAAAATCCAAGAAATCTGGTACTGTCATGGCTGCCAAGAGGATAAAGTAGCTGACATGAGAAAATGTGTTAAATGTGGTAAATGGTATCACGAGGAGTGCGTCGGTTTGTCAGCGACAGACACAGAAAATTTTGAATGCCCAAATGGATGCTAGAGGAGCCCATTATTTTTCTCATTTTGAATTAACCTTAATTAATAATCAATATTCTTAAATTTATACACGTGTAACGTGAAATTAATTTGAATTTTATGTTAAAGTAGACGTAGGCCTTCTTATCCTACAAATAGTAAAATAAGGCCTGTAGTAAAATATGGCCTACAGGTAAGATGGTAAAAAATATTTAATTTTGTTTTTGTTTATGCCAAAAATGTGCAGTTTTTGTTTATTTGTTATGTACGGTACTCTCCAAGACTGATTATTGTTCCTTATATTGATAGTTAAGTGACCGGAAGTTACTGATGATTTTGGGTGCTAAATAAAGGTTATCTAGGTTATTAAGCATCTATGCTTAGGAATATAAACGTAATTATTCATCTTAAATGATTATTGATCTCATTGAGCCAAATATATGACGTATTTTGTTATTAAAAAGTTGTTAAAGTCTTAGGCCTTTTTATACTGCCACAGTAAAATAAGGCCTATGAGCAAGGTTTTTAAAAACATTTTTTTTTTGGGTTTGTTTTTGGCTGAAGCTGCCATTTTTAGGGTTCCGTACCCAAAGGGTAAAACGGGACCCTATTACTAAGACTTCGCTGTCCGTCCGTCCGTCCGTCCGTCCGTCCGTCTGTCACCAGGCTGTATCTCACGAACCGTGATAGCTAGACAGTTGAAATTTTCACAGATGATGTATTTCTGTTGCCGCTATAACAACAAATACTAAAAACAGAATAAAATAAAGATTTAAATGGGGCTCCCATACAACAAACGTGATCTTTGACCAAAGTTAAGCAACGTCGGGAGTGGTCAGTATTTGGATGGGTGGCCGTTTTTTTTTTTGCTTTTTTTTTTTTTTTTTTGCATTATGGTACGGAACCCTTCGTGCGCGAGTCCGACTCGCACTTGCCCGGTTTTTTTTTTAGTTTGTTTTGTTGTGCATGAAACTGCAGAGTGATTAAAATTAAAATATGTTGATTTTGTTCGCAACTTTTCATTTTATTAAGAATCTCCCTTAGCTAGGCCTTAATACCCGCAAGTACCTTAGATATTGTTAATACACGTTAGGACTCTACAATAAAAGACAATTTTGTTCTTAGATCTCACTTTTTGAATATTTTATAAGCAATCGTTTTTACCCACCTAAATGAGTAAATACGGGTATTTATCGGGTGCTTTGAGTAAATACCGAGTAAATACTCAGTATTTACTCACCCCTACCCATCTCTAGAACAGAGTGATAGTCAACTCGTAGATGCGTTCGATAGCCAGTTATTGATCGGCGCGGCGGCGGCGGTTGAACAGAGTGATAGTCAACTCGTAGATACGTTCGATAGCCAGTTATTGATCGGCGCGGCGGCGGCGGTTGAACAGAGTGATAGTCAACTCGTTCGATAGCCAGTTATTGATCGGCGCGGCGGCGGCGGTTGAACAGAGTGATAGTCAACTCGTAGATGCGTTCGATAGCCAGTTATTGATCGGCGCGGCGCGGCGGTTGAACAGAGTGATAGTCAACTCGTAGATGCGTTCGATAGCCAGTTATTGATCGGCGCGGCGGCGGCGGTTGAACAGAGTGATAGTCAACTCGTAGATACGTTCGATAGCCAGTTATTGATCGGCGCGGCGGCGGCGGTTGAACAGAGTGATAGTCAACTCGTTCGATAGCCAGTTATTGATCGGCGCGGCGGCGGCGGTTGAACAGAGTGATAGTCAACTCGTAGATACATTCGATAGCCAGTTATTGATCGGCGCGGCGGCGGCGGTTGAACAGAGTGATAGCCAACTCGTTCGATAGCCAGTTATTGATCGGCGCGGCGGCGGCGGTTGAACAGAGTGATAGTCAACTCGTTCGATAGCCAGTTATTGATCGGCGCGGCGGCGGCGGTTGAACAGAGTGATAGTCAACTCGTAGATACGTTCGATAGCCAGTTATTGATCGGCGCGGCGCGGCGGTTGAACAGAGTGATAGTCAACTCGTTCGATAGCCAGTTATTGATCGGCGCGGCGGCGGCGGTTGAACAGAGTGATAGTCAACTCGTAGATGCGTTCGATAGCCAGTTATTGATCGGCGCGGCGGCGGCGGTTGAACAGAGTGATAGTCAACTCGTAGATACGTTCGATAGCCAGTTATTGATCGGCGCGGCGGCGGCGGTTGAACAGAGTGATAGTCAACTCGTTCGATAGCCAGTTATTGATCGGCGCGGCGGCGGCGGCGGTTGAACAGAGTGATAGTCAACTCGTAGATGCGTTCGATAGCCAGTTATTGATCGGCGCGGCGGCGGCGGTTGAACAGAGTGATAGTCAACTCGTTCGATAGCCAGTTATTGATCGGCGCGGCGGCGGCGGCTGTTGAACAGAGTGATAGTCAACTCGTAGATACGTTCGATAGCCAGTTATTGATCGGCGCGGCGGCGGCGGTTGAACAGAGTGATAGTCAACTCGTAGATGCGTTCGATAGCCAGTTATTGATCGGCGCGGCGGCGGCGGTTGAACAGAGTGATAGTCAACTCGTAGATGCGTTCGATAGCCAGTTATTGATCGGCGCGGCGGCGGCGGTTGAACAGAGTGATAGTCAACTCGTAGATACGTTCGATAGCCAGTTATTGATCGGCGCGGCGGCGGCGGTTGAACAGAGTGATAGTCAACTCGTAGATGCGTTCGATAGCCAGTTATTGATCGGCGCGGCGCGGCGGTTGAACAGAGTGATAGTCAACTCGTTCGATAGCCAGTTATTGATCGGCGCGGCGGCGGCGGTTGAACAGAGTGATAGTCAACTCGTTCGATAGCCAGTTATTGATCGGCGCGGCGGCGGCGGTTGAACAGAGTGATAGTCACGAGTTGACTACGTGTCTATACATAAATTATTTCACAGATAGCATGCTTAAACCGGTTACATTGTCAGATATAAGAGAGGCGACCACGTCTGGGGGGCGATTTATGAATTTCTATCGCTCGATTTCGTCACTCGAAAATCGGTGTAAAAGGCCAAATACTAATTTTTGAAATACGAGCGATAGAAATTTGGAATCGAGTGGTATTGACCACTCGTTTTCAATTCTATTAGTAGAATTTAAATGCCTGGTAGTGGAGATATTATTTAATAAAATACACGAAATCGAGCGGTCGAAATTCAAAAATCGGCCCCCTGATATGAGGTTAGGCAGTACGTCATAAAAGGGCGACCGCGTAATGTCACAAATAGGGTTTGCAATCCGGATCCCAAATGTATGAAATTATCCGGATCTGGATCCGGATCCGCGGATCTTCCCATACATTTCAGATCCGTCGTGCAAACCCTAGTCACAAATGAAATGTTAAAACCATATTTTAATTGTAGACTTGAGCTTCATGTTGAAAATGGGTGTATTTTAAGGGGACACAAATTGATAATTCCACAGGAATACCGGGAGCAAATTTTAGAAGAATTACATAGTTCTCATTTCGGTGTCGTCAAAACAAAGACCGAAGCGCGGTCGCGAATGTGGTGGCCGGATATTGACAAACATATAGAACAAAAGATAGGCTCATGTAGTATCTGTAATTAGATGCGGAAGACCACGCCCCGTTCCCCGCTCGCAGTATGGCCATACCCTAAAAGTCCTTGGAGTCGTGTGCTTGATGGGAAACAATAAGATACGATAAAAAAAAGATAAGATGATGGGACAATGCATGTTTTAGTAACTGATAACGCGAAAAACTTTAACTTTGTTCAAAGGAATTGGATGCCTATTGCTTAGCTAATGGCATAAAACATTTAACGAGTCCTCCTTACCATCCCCAATCGAACGGCCAAGCGGAGAATAGTGTCGGTTTCCTAAAAAGGGGCATAAAAATTATAATGACAAGTAGCAATAACACGGATCCTGTAACCAGGCGAATAGGGAAGCTATTATTTTAACGCGGGGGTGGCGTCGACTTTTACGTGAGGCGCGAGATGCGCGCGCGCGTGCGGTCACATCCACGGGCCCCGCTCGAGCAAATGTGGCTAGAGGTGAGCCTGCCCGGCGCCCGCCGCGCCGCCGTCGCCACAGCATATCGTCCTGAGGCCGTACCGGTGCCGCAAGCCCTTGACGCCCTGAGTGAGTCTATTAATGCCTTTGCCTATTGTAATTTTATTTCTCTGCTGACTGATTTTTAATGTTGACCTTATGCGATCGAGTAGCAACGTCGCTCAGGATCTCAGTGCGTTTTTTAGCGAAAACAATCTAGAACAGTTAGTGAATGAACCGACACGAATGGGCGACACTTCTAGCACACTTCTAGACCTAGTAATAACCGATTCACCTCAGCTATGTACTCGAGTGGAGGTGCATCATAACCCATCAATTAGTGACCTCGCTCTTATTGTTCCGGATTTTAATATCGCAAGTCCTCAGCAGCTACCTCGGTTCTGCTATAAACGCGTGCTTAATAATATAAATGATGCTGCCTTTACAAAAGATTTAGAGAGTATACCTTGGTCAGAAGTTATTCATATGGGTAACGTCAACAGTATGGTGAACCTTTCTAATCGATTAATAATTGAACTATTTGACAGACATGCTCCATATAGAAAAAAACGTATTCCAGATAATATTAGTTCTTGGATTACAGATACAATAAAAGAAATGGTGGCACTTAAAAATTCGGCGTTTCTAAATGCCCGTCGTACTAAGGCAAAACCTCAAATTGAATATTATAAAAGTTTGCGCAACTATGTTAACACGGCAATCAAATAAGAAAAGCATGCCTACTTTAAATGTTATATTAATAAAAATATAAATAAACCTTATACTATGTGGCAGCATCTTAAAAGACACACAGTGGTTGGTAACGCGGCCCCGCCCGGCATTCCTCAACATCTTAATAGCCCAGATGACATAAATAACTTTTTCCTCAATCTGCCAGGGGCTTCAGCCTTCAACCCTCGACCCTGATACAATATTTTTTTTTAAGACGAATAATTACAATGAAAATCAGTTTCACATAGAATCAACTACCGAGTCGGAAATTCTGAAAATTATAAATGACATTAATACGGGGGCAGCGGGTTTTGATGGTATAACGATCCATATGATACAGATGACCCTGCCGACTACTCTACCCGTTATTACCTACATAGTAAATAAATCTATAGCTGTTGGCGTGTGCCCGGACGACTGGAAGTGCGCTCGTGTGAAACCCATTCCTAAAGGCTCCTCTGTGGAAGACTTTAAAGATTTGCGGCCAATTAGCATCTTACCTGTGTTATCTAAAATAATTGAAAGGGTGGTATGTACACAGCTCACGAAATATTTAGAAAACAATCGAATTTTGCCCGTAACGCAATCAGGTTTCCGTAGCGGGCACGGCACGGCCACGGCGCTTGCGCATGTGGTTGACGACGTGCTAGCAGCTTCCGACGAGGGCTGCGGTACCGTTTTGGTTTTATTGGACTTTTCCCGCGCTTTCGATTGCTTGAGCTCTGAGTTGCTACTTGCTAAAATGCGTTATTATGGTATATCAAACACAGCATGTGAATGGTTTAAGTCGTATCTAACCAATAGGACCCAGTATGTAGAAACTGAAAACAGTGACGGGGAGTTGCAAAAATCACAGGTTAAAGCAATAGAAAGGGGCACGCCCCAGGGGTCGATTTTGAGTCCGATTCTGTTCATCCTGTATACGGCGGATCTTCTGAAGTGCGTTAAAAATTGTAGGATACACCTGTATGCAGATGACACCCAGATCTATTACTCTTTCAAAAGCTGTGACACGAAAATAGCTGAAAGTTTAATAAATTTGGATCTAAGCGCAATATCGCGATGGTCGGCTAAAAATACGCTCGTTTTAAATCCGTTAAAAACCAAATTCATGATCCTCGGAACTACCGGACACTATTTAATTACACAAACGGGTCTACCGCGATATAATTTCATTGTTTTTACCTTTAATTCCGATGTTTCAGCTGAGTTGCACCAGCTGTGGTCACGGAAAGACCACAGCTGTGTGGTTATATCCCGGTAGACCCGTTTGTGTAATTAAATATGTGTACAAAACGCGAGAGTATAAAGTGTTATACTACCGGACAATGTATGAAACTTAAAGAAAATAATCCAATTGTTAAAGTTGATGAACAAATAATTGAACAGGTTAATGTTACAAAAAACCTAGGCATTTTAATTTAATGGATAGCGAACTACGCTTTTGTGAACATGTCAATAGTAAGGTTAGAAACGCATATTACCGTTTAAAGGCTCTTTATACCTTAAGGGAACACTTGTCAGAAAAGGTACGGGAAACCCTCGTTGAAGCCTTAGTTTTGTCACACTTGAACTACTGCGATACAGTCTATGGGCCTCGGCTATACGCGAACACCGCGCGAACTATTCAACGAGTACAGAACGCGTGTGCTAGATTCTGTTACAACGTACCAAAGCGCGCGCATGTCACGCCTTTCTTTAATGAAAAAAAGTCGCTAAAAATGGCGGCGCGGTGGCATCTACATCTAGCAACACAGGTATATAAAATTGTTCAAACTCGCAGACCTGAGTACTTGTTTAAAAAGCTTAGATGGCCGAAAAATAAAGACCGTGGAGTTCGAAGTATGCATGTTAATAAGTTAATTGTACCGAAGCATAAATTTATAGGGTTACAAGGAAGTTTTACCTATCGTGCCTCGAAAATATGGAATGATTTACCACCCCCTCTCCGTACTAATATGTCATTACCAACCTTCAAAACTAATTTAAAAAGAATTCTTTTAAGAGAACAATAATGTGAACGATGACTTAAATTAAATTTAAATTAAAGTAAATATATAACCGTTTAGGGCCCAATTGCTGGACAGGGGATACGTGAACAAATATTTCTATATAAAATTGTAATTTGGATTTAAATGAGCACTTATGTAAATGTTAATACAAGCTAGGAAGGCATGTATTCCCCTATAGCTAGCATTTTTTTTCTTTATATATACGCAAAGAGACAGGTACGGGCTGAAAAACAGCGCTGTGCAGTCGCCAGACTCGCGGCATAAGCCGAGTCCCGAGCCTATTGTCGCACTTAGTGTTTAAATGTTAACAAATAGTTCTAAATGTTATACCTATTATATAAGTAGTTGTTAATAGATGTATGTATACTTATCGCTACTTTGCTGTTGCTGTAATTAATGCTTATTGCCCTTATAGGGTGGTTGACTTTCAGGTCAAATCAAGTTCTCTTTTTTTTTTCTTGAACTGTCGGAACGGTTAGCGACTAGTGTATATGAACGCACACACGACGTCACGTTCAAATTAACTTCTCCTTCTACATTTTGTAATAATTATATATATATTTATATTTAATTATTTCCTTTGTTTGTTTTTTTTTCCTGTTACTGTATGTTTTGCGACAATAAATGACTATTTAATTTAATTTAATTTAATTTTTATATAAGGAATTCCGTTCATTGCACAACCGGTTTTTCGCCCGGACAGCTGATGTTTGGCCGCCCGCTCCGTTGTAGTCTCGATCATGGTATAATAATATACTCCGCCTGGTACTCCATTCCCGTCTTTTCTAGGTCACCTAACTGACACGGGCCTACGTCATCATGCGACAGCGCTATATGATAATATGCGATAGCGCTATATATAGCGGCCATGTTGTTGTGACGTAGGCCCGTGTCACTCTGGGAATGGAAGACCATGTTTTATTAGACTATGGTCTCGATCTGTTGCAGTCGGCCGGCTCGCACTCGACTGATAACGATTCGCTTGATAACAATTATGACTCACACTCACAGTTGCCGATGATGTCGTGGTCCGCCGAAGCTAATCATAATGTTTGTTTTAAACAGATCTCACAAACTAAGAACTATGGAGGGCGGCGGAAGGTGTGTTTTGATGAAGGAGATCACGTGTTAGTTAAACATATATTTAGTAACGGCAATAAGAACGTATGGAAAAAAGGTTATGTACAAAAATGTGTAGGTAATATGTTATAATAGATTTAGATAAGAAACATGTAGACCAATTATTGTTGTACAAAGGAAGTCAAGCTGTGTGTACTACTAGCGATAACCAAGACATTTCAGATCTGGAAATAACAATTAATGAGTCTTTATCTCCAAATCATGTAGCGGTGGCACAACCAGCGACCGACGGCGACGGCCAGAGCCCCGAGTCAAGTTTACAAATCATGTAGCGGTGGCACAACCAGCGACCGACGGCGACGGCCAGAGCCCCGAGTCAAGTTTACAAATCATGTAGCGGTGGCACAACCAGCGACCGACGGCGACGGCCAGAGCCCCGAGTCAAGTTTACAAATCATGTAGCGGTGGCACAACCAGCGACCGACGGCGACGGCCAGAGCCCCGAGTCAAGTTTACAAATCATGTAGCGGTGGCACAACCAGCGACCGACGGCGACGGCCAGAGCCCCGAGTCAAGTTTACAAATCATGTAGCGGTGGCACAACCAGCGACCGACGGCGACGGCCAGAGCCCCGAGTCAAGTTTACAAACCATGTAGCGGTGGCACAACCAGCGACCGACGGCGACGGCCAGAGCCCCGAGTCAAGTTTACAAATCATGTAGCGGTGGCACAACCAGCGACCGACGGCGACGGCCAGAGCCCCGAGTCAAGTTTACAAATCATGTAGCGGTGGCACAACCAGCGACCGACGGCGACGGCCAGAGCCCCGAGTCAAGTTTACAAACCATGTAGCGGTGGCACAACCAGCGACCGACGGCGACGGCCAGAGCCCCGAGTCAAGTTTACAAATCATGTAGCGGTGGCACAACCAGCGACCGACGGCGACGGCCAGAGCCCCGAGTCAAGTTTACAAATCATGTAGCGGTGGCACAACCAGCGACCGACGGCGACGGCCAGAGCCCCGAGTCAAGTTTACAAATCATGTAGCGGTGGCACAACCAGCGACCGACGGCGACGGCCAGAGCCCCGAGTCAAGTTTACAAATCATGTAGCGGTGGCACAACCAGCGACCGACGGCGACGGCCAGAGCCCCGAGTCAAGTTTACAAATCATGTAGCGGTGGCACAACCAGCGACCGACGGCGACGGCCAGAGCCCCGAGTCAAGTTTACAAATCATGTAGCGGTGGCACAACCAGCGACCGACGGCGACGGCCAGAGCCCCGAGTCAAGTTTACAAATCATGTAGCGGTGGCACAACCAGCGACCGACGGCGACGGCCAGAGCCCCGAGTCAAGTTTACAAATCATGTAGCGGTGGCACAACCAGCGACCGACGGCGACGGCCAGAGCCCCGAGTCAAGTTTACAAATCATGTAGCGGTGGCACAACCAGCGACCGACGGCGACGGCCAGAGCCCCGAGTCAAGTTTACAAATCATGTAGCGGTGGCACAACCAGCGACCGACGGCGACGGCCAGAGCCCCGAGTCAAGTTTACAAATCATGTAGCGGTGGCACAACCAGCGACCGACGGCGACGGCCAGAGCCCCGAGTCAAGTTTACAAATCATGTAGCGGTGGCACAACCAGCGACCGACGGCGACGGCCAGAGCCCCGAGTCAAGTTTACAAATCATGTAGCGGTGGCACAACCAGCGACCGACGGCGACGGCCAGAGCCCCGAGTCAAGTTTACAAATCATGTAGCGGTGGCACAACCAGCGACCGACGGCGACGGCCAGAGCCCCGAGTCAAGTTTACAAATCATGTAGCGGTGGCACAACCAGCGACCGACGGCGACGGCCAGAGCCCCGAGTCAAGTTTACAAATCATGTAGCGGTGGCACAACCAGCGACCGACGGCGACGGCCAGAGCCCCGAGTCAAGTTTACAAATCATGTAGCGGTGGCACAACCAGCGACCGACGGCGACGGCCAGAGCCCCGAGTCAAGTTTACAAATCATGTAGCGGTGGCACAACCAGCGACCGACGGCGACGGCCAGAGCCCCGAGTCAAGTTTACAAATCATGTAGCGGTGGCACAACCAGCGACCGACGGCGACGGCCAGAGCCCCGAGTCAAGTTTACAAATCATGTAGCGGTGGCACAACCAGCGACCGACGGCGACGGCCAGAGCCCCGAGTCAAGTTTACTCGAAATTGGGAATGAGTCACATGAGCCTTGTCAATGGCTGGTACCGAGGGCAAGTGCACCCCCCGCCTCCTCCGTAGTCTCGCCTGCTGTCAGGTCGGCGACACATGATGATGTTTTTTTGGACTGTGAGACGGAGGCTACCGAGGCCATTTGGGATCCTATGACGAATGCCGATCGTCGTAATATCCGAGCCACTCGGAATCCTAATCCAGTTTATAAATGAATACCGACGTCCATTTTAGTACATACGTTT
Source organism: Cydia splendana (assembly GCF_910591565.1). NCBI lineage: Eukaryota > Metazoa > Arthropoda > Insecta > Lepidoptera > Tortricidae > Cydia > Cydia splendana. Next base: position 49,453,598 of record NC_085987.1, on the reverse strand, counting down.
CTAATGTATTTATTAGATTAAGTACTGCAGTAAAACAATTGATTTTTGCAGATCACGTATAATTTTACACACTTTTATCAAAAAAAATTACACACTGTTACTGTTAATTTTCACAAATTCCACTAAAAAAAACTAATTGATCGTTTTAAACTAATTTGTCTGCGTTCCGCATAGTTGGTAAACATGAAAGGTAAAAAAAAAGAATACGGTTGAGAATTTAGCTGGAAAGGAAAAAGATGTATCTATGAGGCGAATATAAAACGATGATGGTTGACAATTTGGCGAATGATACCTAAATTTTGAACCGCTTGTTTATACCGCCCGTCAAGCGAGGCTTTTTGAATTTTGAGGAGTTGTAGGAAGAAAAAAGAGGAGGTATGCGGATCACAGATATTAACAAATGGCGAAACAAAAATATGGCACAAAAACACAAAAGCACAATAATTAGGTGGTTATAAAAAAATTGGGATTGGAAAAACTATCGCTAAAATTAAGATATTGCAGTTTTGAATTTCAGTTAGGAAAGGGGACAAAGGGTAAAGGGGACAAACGTGGAAGCAAGGGTGCCGGCAGCCTTGCGTGTGCTTCCACGGATGCAAATCCAGTTGCATATAGCATGGATGGCGCACAAGTTGGTGTCCTCAAACAGGCCTGACGAGGCAAACCTCACTCGCCTCCTGGAGAGCGCTGATGGCAGGCAGTAGACGGGACGGTAACGATGGGACCACCTCACTTCATCAGTGCCCGGCGCCGATACACGCACGGCCTTGGTGGCCAACTGTTTACGAAGATCCTTTCCGCCCGTGGATTTACGCGCATTTTAAAAACTTCGGGTTATATATCAAACTGGTTATATATCAAATCTGGTTAAAAACAACCCGGGAGCACAAACCACTTTTTCACACAAAATCACAAGCGATCTGCCAAAAAACAAATTCATTTTTTTCTTTCTCGAACATTCCATCAAAATTTAAATTCAAAATAATCGCAAATATGCATTTTATTTTTTTACAAACGGCCAGTAGCGTTTCGCTACAGTACCTTTTAAGAAGCTTTCTTTGCTATTGGTGGAGGAATTGTTATGTTTTCATATAGAGGGTAGATGTCATTTACGGCAGTCTGTATCTGAACATTAAACGTAGCACATCAGTATCCTATAATTTGGAGTTTTCTTTGGAAACCTACGTCCAGAACACAACAGTACGAGTATGTACATGACATATATTTCAGTTTGTAATTTATATATATATTATTATTATATAATATTGTGACTATTTTAAAAACACAAATCAAATTGTTTTTTTTGCCATTGTTGTGAATATTTTTTTTTCTCATTTACCTATGTTGTCTCATTTACCAAGCTCATTAATGACGTGTGCAACTAATGAATAATTAATCTTGAAATGCGTTTGGCTGATTGTAAAGTCCTGCTATCACTGTACGAGCAATCACCCTACTACGTGCACACCCTCTCCGAGCACACATTTGATATTGGCGAAGTTGTTATAATTATAAATCATTCCAACCTTGGTGCTGGCAAAATAGGCTACTGTCCTACTAGTCAAAACAGCTTCGTTTTTAGAACAAAATGATTTGCTAATATGGAATTTATATAAAAACGATTATAGTGACGTCACTGTCAACTCATCTACTTTTTATCATTATTAAAAGTTGTAGACATCATTGGTGTAGAAGAGCCTAGTGGCCACGATCCTGACACGTTGGCAATACACTACGATCCTGACACGTTGGCAATACACTACGATCCTGACACATTGGCAATACACTACGATCCTGACACGTTGGCAATACACTACGATCCTGACACGTTGGCAATACACTACGATCCTGACACGTTGGCAATACACTACGATCCTGACACGTTGGCAATACACTACGATCCTGACACGTTGGCAATACACTACGATCCTGACACATTGGCAATACACTACGATCCTGACACGTTGGCAATACACTACGATCCTGACACGTTGGCAATACACTACGATCCTGACACGTTGGCAATACACTACGATCCTGACACGTTGGCAATACACTACGATCCTGACACGTTGGCAATACACTACGATCCTGACACGTTGGCAATACACTACGATCCTATTCTCATCAGTAACCTACATGATGTGTCTGTTCTATTTTAAAGAGTTGTTCCCCTCACAGAGACATGGCGCGCGTGCTGCTCGGCGAGGGATGGGAGCGCGAGGGCAGGCGCGTGCGCAACTACCTCGTGCACCCCGAGTTCGGCCAGACCCTCAACAGTGTTGCAATCATACACCTGAGGCAGCCCGTGCAAAATCGTGAGCATATACTACTTGCCAATAATACTAGAGTATAATCTGTTTGTCATATACTTAGCAGTGTTGGCCGGAACGTTAATGCAATTGAAAAGGAAAAAGGTTACAAAATAAAACTACAACGTTGAATGATAATTATTTTATTCTTAGATTAACACAAGTATAATTATTACACGACAAATCCGTAGTCAACTCGAGAAGTGGTAGCGACGTCACCGTCATCGTCACTCGAGTCTTGATCGGCAGCGGCCCATTTGCTGCAAGATATGAAATTTTCCTTGACAGCAGTTTGACGCGACGATACATGACCAAATCAGCGTGTGCCTATATTGCAACAAACCTGAGTTCCACTAAATTATACTGCCAGGGTTCAGCTTGGGTATCTCCCAAGTGCTCTACAAGATGAGTCGGACGACCAAAACAGCATGTGCCTTTGTTGCTATAATTTTAGCAGTTCCCAGCAAAGGTAACGCTAAAATTGTTTCTGAAACTGAAAATATCCGATTTAAGTTTGCTAACACAATCAGTTAATCAGCGTCGGGTGACCAAAACAGCGTTTGCCTATGTTGCACCAAACCTGAGTTCCAATAGGTACTACCAGGGTTCAGCATCAGCTATCTTAGGTAATGCTCTACCAAGTGATCATCATGACGAATCGGATCCCCAAAACAGCGTGTGCCTATGTTGCACCAAACCTGAGTTCCGCTAGGTACAACCAGGGTTCAGCATCAGCTCTATCTAGGGTACTACTCTCCTAAGTACTAATCAAGACGAGTCCGATGACCAAAACAGCGTGTGGTTATGTTGTATTAAACCCGAGGTCCACTATAGTTCGTTTTTTTTAGCATTAGAAATAAGGTAAACAATCTTGATGTGTATTTTAATTGAAAAACACGTTTTAAAAATAAGTTACGGCAAATATGTAACCATTATGAATCTAATACGATCATTTATAATCTGCTTTCATAAGTAATAGTTATTGATTTTTAAAAAGCGTTTTTCAATTAAAAGACATGTCAAGATCGCTTACCTTCTTTCAAGTTCTTTCTAATGCTTAAAAAAACGAACTTTAGGTACTGCCATGGTTCAGCATCAGCTCTATCTTGAGTACTACTCTCCTAAGTGCTCATTAAGATGAGTCGAATGACCAAAACAGCATGTGCCTTTGTTGCTATAATTCGTTTATAATTGTAGTAGTTCCAAGCAAAAGTAACACCAAAACTCACATTTTATAGACGGGTCTAACGCGAAATGTATTCAATTAGGTACCTTTATTTACCGACGTCTATAAATGTGAGTTAATATGTGTTCAAAACGCGAAAGTTTTAAATATTATATAGGGAAACACTAAAACTGTTTCTCAAACTGAAAATACCCGATTTAAGTTTGCTAACACAATCAGTTCATCACCGTCACAGAACATACGAGTAAATTTGACCTCCGCAGTGTATACAGCAAGATTGAATGTTCCAATATTCACAGAAAAGAAACTTAAATGCTAAATTAGGATTCAAACCGAGCGAAGCGAGGTGGGTCAGAATCCAAAATTTTAACCCACTTCTGTGTTCATCGTTGTTGATGGCGTAAGCGCCATCGACAATATTGAAATTGAAAATACCGCATAGATATCGTTGTCTGAGTACCCACAACACAAACTTTCTTGGGCTTACTGGTGGGCTGCGCGCCAAGGGAAGGCGGCCATAACTAATATTATATGATTTTTCCTGATTTCTTCTACTTTTTCTTTAAATACAATTATTAAGTAGGTAATATATTAAAAGAAAACGTGTTAGGGTATATTGCATGCAAAATATATTCATAAATTCTAACAAAAAAGTCATTCTCTTAATAATAAAAAAGTTAATTCTTAAATATCTATGTTAATTAACATTATTTACATTTTAATACTAATAATACATTCATAAAATATGTTTATGTATAATATTATAATATACCTATTATGCCAACAGACAAGCATAGGTAAATAAAAACTAACCAAAAATGCAGATTAATACATGTAGAATTAAAGTTAGTAGGTAAGGCCTTAAATGTGTATGTTACTTATAACTATTTATTAACAGAAAATCAGTAAAAAAACTTTTATTTCGTATAATATATGCTAAAGAACAAATGTATCTAAAGGTTAAATAAATCCTGTAAATAAAATAGTAACAAAAACAATATTTTTCTAGCCTAACACAGAAAATGAATAAAGGAAAACAAAAAGTAAAATTGTATAAGTAAAAGTCATATCTACGCTATTCTGTACAATCTAATAAACTTAATGCTTCTAAGGAGAGTGTTGATTTCTTTTTGCGAGGTAATCTCCTACTGGAACTGATGAATGGGTCGGAGTTCAGAAGTGACCTATGAATAAGGTCGGAGTTCAGAAGTGACCTATGAATAAGGTCTGAGTTGGTGACATCTCGAGACATTTTTCTTGTATGGTTACGCCGAAACAACTTTATATTTTTATTGTTTGATTCTGCAGCTTCTTCGGAAAGTTCACCAATAGGTACCAGAGTATTTTCTATTATAATTGCACCATGCAAAAGTACTTTATGGACAGATGCAGGCAAAGGATACCATTTGTAGGCATTTAAAAGTTGTTCTGCAGTTTCTACGGCATATTCCTGAAATTTTTGTACATTTATTTTGTATCCAGACGATATACATTCCAAATTGGTTCCGCACCTTTCGATAAGGCTCTGCTGTATGCCGATGATCTTGGCTGACACTTCGGGATTTAAAAAAATTTCCGTGCGGGTAACACCGCACGGAATCATTGGTTGTGTCACTTCCTCCGCTTCGTGGTTTGTCCACAATCAAACCTAACTTCTGCCGAAACTCGTCCTGGATCCTTTTTTTTGTTAAGGCTACATGTTGTTTGTCTTCTTCTGAAGTAGCGTACCATCTTTTTTTCTCTAATTTGTATGACAAGTGAATAAAATATTCGTAAAATCGAATCCACGAATGCAACGGCGAAAGGCCAAACTCCAACTTGCTCCAATCAATCTGCCTTTCCATACAAGTAGGGACATCCTTCATTTGGGTGGGCACAGCTTTACATATAGTACACGTTGCATTCGCAGTCTCACTGAGCTCAGAACATACTTTACCGTCAACCATTGTTAATTGTAGACAGTGGTTAATTTCTAATTCTTTGTCGCCGCATGTCAGTGTTGTTGGTATTAACTTGTCATTTTTTTCTTGAAAATATGCCTGTTGGTTAACTGTACATTCTTTCGTCTCCTTTATGAACTGAAACCGGATAGGACGGCAGTATCTGGTTGAGGAAGGGCGAGGGTTTTTCCATAATATTTCGGCGTCATCTGACGACGAATTTGTTGATATTAATCGCAGCGGTACATATGACGTGACGAACAGGCTCCCATCTGCGGTGACATCTGAACTGGCGAACTTTTGTTTGTACTCACTTTGTCCAGTGCTACCATCGAAGCCCCACTTTCCAATCAAAGTCACATCACCCATCGAATCTTCAAGTATAGCTGCTTTCACTTCTTTTTGAAATTCGATGATACGAGAAGCTGTGTGATCCAACAAGCTTTGCAATTCTACCTCAGCTGTAGATTCGGTAATTATTATATTATCTTGATAACACTTTTTTTTGCATTAATTACTTTACCATACGAAGGCAAAATAGGATTAACCCGAGAATTAATAAAAGTACGAAGCAACAGGTATTGGTGTTTTGTTAGCTTTTAGCTTCAGTCAGGATTTACTTCATGGGTCTCGAAACTAGTTGTTTTCGTCAGATCAGTAACTGCTGATTCATCAAATGAAGCCAGAGCTGCCAATCTTCTACGCTTTGACCGCTTACTGTAGCAAGGCTTGTAAGCCGAAAAATCTTTTTTTGGCCGTCCTCCGGCTGCAGTCGTGGCCTGCCTTTTGGCAAGGCCCGATGAAGATGGTTGCTCCAAATCAACAATTAACGCCTTTTTGTTCACTTTTGGCAGATTTACATTTTGCTTCTCACTGAACCAGTCCGCATGTGTGTTGAGAACTGCACACTTTTTTCTCCCAGAAGATTTCCAAAAAACCACGATTCGATTGCAAATATACTTGATGACGTTATTCAAATTACTTGTATCCACATTTTCTGCATTTGGTGCCATTTGTATTAAATATTGCAGCACTTGACGACGTCTTTCAATATCTGAACCACTCGTAGGTAGCCATTGTTCGAATATAAATCCTCTTGTAAATGATGCGATGTACATATCATCTGAAAAATAGAAAAAAAAGGTGAATTGTCATTCGTAATATTTTCGTAGAGCTGGTACGCGTTCGCTTACCCATGCGTAGCAGTCTTTTAACTATCAAACCCGCAGGCGTCTGCCTAAAATCATTTATGGCCGTTAATCTAGAGATATCAAGCTTCAAAACAATACTACTTTCAATGTTATAATTCATTGTGAACATAACTAGAAGTTTAAGTAAACAAAATATTCTAATCCTGTTTGTATGACTTTTTGTTACCTCGTAGACCTATTATTATAAATATACTTTTAATGAAAAAGTTATACTTTGTATATAAAATGAAACAACATACTTTATTCTTTAAGTTCCATATTAATTATAATCACTAAAATCACTATCGCCTCAGGAATTCACTACTAATGACGTTCACATAATGAGCCTTTGATAAGAGAGCGCGTACAAACGGGAGTTGCGTTAACTTTCAAGGATTGTTAGAGAATGAAAGTAATTAGTTATGCGGGATCTATTTATACCTGATAAAAGTACACTTATTAGCTAATAATATTCAGTCATTGGAAACCAAAAAAACCACGTGCGTTTTTTTGAGTAATGGTCTAACACTCTAAGGCCAGCCCACCGTGCTGTGGGGCTTTGTTAATTTGTGTAAGAATGTCCAATTTTTTTTACTACTAACGCTATCTGTTAGAAAAATAAATAATAGGGGATATTACTGCAATGTTCTGCCCCCAGAGTGCAGCACTACCGACTCAGTAAATTCATAGACTAACTTATACTTAAAGGGATAAGTTCGCCTTTGTACTAATGACGAATGTTATTTTTCCTGTTTTGTTTTGATTTTTGTACAATAAAGTGTTTTACTACTAGTACTACTACTTATACATACTGTGCCTTAAACTGACAAGTTTTCACAGACAATAAAATATGACATTGATGCATCAAGGTGGTTTGTTAACAAGGGCCTACCGGTAAACACGAAAATCGAAATTTAGTTATCTGCCTCTTTATCACTCGAATATGAAAGAGTGATAGAGAGATTATATAACGAAATTTCGATTTTCTTGTCTCGCGGTAGGCCATGTGTCAATGTGGTTTGTTTACTGTATGTGCCACAAAGGTGCCACCTACGCAGAGCTTTGCCTAATATTCCCTATTAACATTAGCACGAATGTTAATTCATTATTTTTCTAACAGATTTCGTTAGTAATAATACAGTGTTATTACTTTATTTTATTTATTTTAGATTTATAAAATGATGATAATTATATTTTTGTTTGATAAAACATCTAGACATGAAATTTAAATGTCACTTTCCACTGGTAAAGGTAAGTTATGGCGGTTGGCGCGGTTACATATCGTATAATACAGATAGAAGTTCACTTACAGGTAAGTTCGTTTAATCTTTTAACTATACGACACTGCCTAGCCCGAGACATATCATATATTATTTCACTTGAAGATGTTCAGAGGTTGGAGTTACGGGCAAGGAGATAAGAATGTTATTCTCCATAATTAACATTATACCGTACCTACATTAGACTTAGATACAAGTGTTAACGGTATATTTAATCAGTAGGTAAGGTTTATAAATAAACAAAAATCATATATTAAATACAGATTCATAAAATATTTGAATAACTACCCATATAACCATTCCAGTCGCAGAATCACAAAGTGGTAACTAAATGTCAGATGTGTCGTAACAGAGTCCACACAATGTGTCTAGAATTGTTTCGAAACAAAGTGTCGTCGCCGTGTCTACACTTTGCCGTAACAAGGTGTCGACACATTTGTGTGCACTTTGCGTGCGGTTTGCGACTAAATCTGACAGCAAATTTGTGACAGCAAATGTCAATATAAAATACCTCTTGAAAACCAAGGTTTGTCAAACTACTATTAGTGTCTCGTGTGCTCGTAATTCTAGTAAGTCATCATGGGCAATGCAAATGATAATAATCGACCGAAACCATATAAACACCCAACACCCGTCAACCTTTTACAGAAAAGTTTTTAAAGAAATTCAATAAGCTACTTAGGTCAGGCAACGAATGCTCCAAAAGTTGTAGAGGGAAATGCTCGGAACACAATTTTTGACTCCGTAACTCGGTTTGACAAGTTAGGAGGTGAACATATCAAAAGTCCCCGGCCGTAGCCCTTGAGCGGGGGGGAGAGAGGGGGCTTTGAAGGTCCCATTTTCCCGTTTTTCGATTATATCTCGGAAACTATGCATCTCAGCGACATGGCCACTTATACAAAATGAAAGTTAATTTAATTTGTTACAAGTTTATTCGGTCAATTTTTTCGATATGTTGAATAGTTTTTGAGATATCCGCTCTTGAAAGTTTATTTAGGGCTCTCAATTTTATCTTGATATATCTATATCAGTGAAGGTGCTAGGCCGTGTTTGGTATCGTTTTCGTATAAATCTGGGGTGCTGAATCCATTTAAGATATCACATTGACACCATTCCACAAAATAAAATAAATCTTTTTAGGGTTCCGTACCTCAAAAGGAAAAAACGGAACCCTTATAGGATCACTCGTGCGTCTGTATGTATGTCCGTCTGAATACACAAAATAGTTCTTTACCTATAGATGACAGGAAAACCTATTAGAAATGTGCAGTCAAGCGCGAGTCGGACTTAATGTACGGAACCCTTAATACGCGAGTCCGACTCGCACTTGGCCGGTTTTTTTGAAACTCTTCTTGACGCTTAACCGCTGAACCGATTTCGTTGAAATTTGGTATAGAAATAGTTTGCGTCCCGGAACAGGATAGATCTTATAACCAAAATCATCTTTTGAAGGTGTGAAAAGTGGCGTGGAAATTTGTACGGGAAATCAATAACCGCTGAACCGATTTATATGAAATTTGGGATGGTCTACATCTTTGATTTAGTTAAAAATGATGAAAAAACATGACTTCAAACCTAAACTTAAACAGTATTAACTTCAAGAAGTCAATTCTGAATTCCCCCCTACACCTCATTTCACACCTTTAAAGGATGATTTTTGAGATAACTTATTATATCCTGTCTCGGGACTCAAAATATATGTGTACCAAATTTAAATTAAAACTGTTCAGCAGTTTAAGCGTGAAGAGGAGTTTAAAAGAAAGTATTTTAATAAGTTTATATGTTTTTACTTCGGAATGGTGTCAATGTGATACCTTAACTAAATTTGGTACTGCGAATTTATACGAAAACGATACCAAACATGGCCTCGTAGCTTTACTGTTGTAGAAGTCAAAATAAAATTGAGAGCCCTAAATTCTTATTACTTGGCCAAACTTGTGTAGAAGGAAAAGGTAAAATAAAAGTCTTCGGCAGGAATATAAGACACAAATATATTTTTTTTTTGCGTTACTATTTCATTCATCAAATATAAACATACCTTGATTATACTATTCTAGTGAGATCCTCATAGATAAACAAAAACATTTACTTAAAAAATTACAAGGTCGAAATGTCACGGAACTTGTGAGTGTAATATGTGAAAAATAAAAACTTTTATGACAAAAAAAATCTGGACACAATTTAAGAATCACCCAATTGCGTCGAGGAATCATCTGTATTTTTGCTTGTTTCATTACCTCCTCGCTTCTTTTTTGTCCTTTGTATTCTGTAGCAATTTGTTAGATCTGAAAATAAAGATAACTTGCGTCGTCACGGATGTCGATTTATAGGTTTTAGGGAGTGCAGAATTCGAAAACGATGATCATTTTATAATCCAAGATGGCGGCTACGTATTTTGTCATAAAAGTGGAATCCAAAATAGTCATCATTTTCGAAATCTGCGCCCCCTAAAACCTATAAAACGATATCCATGACGACTTTTATGACATAGTGCATTGCCGCCATTTTGAAATTGAAAATGTTATCATTTTCGAAATCTGCGCCCCCTAAAACCTATAAAACGACATCCATGACGACTTTTATGACATAGTGCATGGCCGCCATCTTGGAATCCAAAATAGTCATCATTTTCGAAATCTGCGCCCCCTAAAACCTATAAAACGATATCCATGACGACTTTTATGACATAGTGCATTGCCGCCATTTTTAAATTGAAAATGTTATCATTTTCGAAATCTGCGCCCCCCAAAACCTATAAAACGACACCCATGACGACTTTTATGACATAGTGCATGGCCGCCATTTTGGATTCCAAAATGGTCATCATTTTCGAAAGCGGGGCCCCCTAAAACCTATAAAACGACATACATGACGACTTTTATGACATAGTGCATGGCCGCCATTTTGGAATCCAAAATGGTTGTCATTTTCTAAATCTGCGCCCCCCAAAACCTATAAAACGACACCCATGACGACTTTTATGACATAGTGCATGGCCGCCATTTTGGATTTCAAAATAGAAATAGAAATAGAAATAGAAATAATTTTATTCGTGAGCACAAACACAAAATAAAAACTTAAAACTGAACAGAGAAAACATAAAAAAAGAGAGAGTGCCACGAAATGGTCTCACCTCAGCATGTTGCTGGCGACTTCCAGCGCTGATCTTCCGATAAGACCATCCGGTGAAACAATCACGACAGGTAACATGAATAACAAGAAAATTAAAATTAACAAGAAAATGGTCATCATTTTCTAAATCGGGGCCCCCTAAAACCTATAAAACGACATCCATGACGACTTTTATGACATAGTGCATGGCCGCCATCTTGGAATCCAAAATGGTCATCATTTTCGAAATCTGCGCCCCCTAAAACCTATAAAACGACACCCATGACGACTTTTATGGCATAGTGCATGGCCGCCATTTTGGATTCCAAAATGGTCATCATTTTCAAAATTGGGGCCCCCTAAAACGTATAAAACGACATCCATGACGACTTTTATGACACAGTGCATGGCCGCCATTTCGGATTCCAAAATGGTCATTATTTTCGAAATCGGCACTCCCTAAAACCTATACATATATCGACACCCATCTCGACTTTTATGACAAAGTGTTTTGCTACCATCTGCATGCAAGACATTTCTATTATTTTTACGTACAAAAATGGCCCCCTGTCAACTTTCAATCGAGATTTAATCGATAATTTATTCGATTAATATTCAGATTAATTCAATTTCAATATATGTTAGGTCGACTAAACTAATCGCGATTAAAATTTGAGAATTAACTTTTTTTATTCCATTAATTAGGGCCACTTGCACCATCCCACTAACCCGGGGTTAAGCGGTTAAACCGTTAACCCAATGTCAAATAGCACTGGTAACCATGGTATCTTTTGGTTTAACCGGTTAACCCCGAGTTAGTGGAATGGTGCAAGTGGCCCTTAGTCGAATAAACAGTTAATCGATTAATGCCCATCTCTGACCACGGCATTTTTACACTTTGAGAATATCTGAAAACAAATCAACACAAGGAGCCATTTTGCAAATCCAGTAACATACCAGTAACTTTGTTATTACTTTTGACAGCGCGTGTCATGTGTCAACACAGAGTCGACACAAAGTCGAAACATTGCAACTACTTTGTGACTGCAATATTTCTCAGCCTTAAACCATATTTATACATCATAATTAACAAGTTTCGTAGCATGTAAAGCGTTATTTCTGTTATTTAAGTATAGTATACGCATCGAAGTACTAAAAATGCTTCAAATAATATAGTTAATGAACACAGGCACTGAGAAGTAAACAATTTCATTTCCGGCTAAACTAAAACAATGTGGTGGCGCGTTGATTATATTACACTTAGTTTATCAAATCACTCGAGCAGTTTAATTCCCCATAATAATTTAAGTCCTATTGTAATATAAATGCAAACAATATATAATTACGTCTTGTAATCCGTTTTAGAGATGGCGTATTAATGTCACTTATTTTTATTTAAGTATTTTTCCATCTGACAGTTTCCATTTGACAGGAACAAAATGAACGAATGAACGAATGATTTTGGCATAAAGTAGTCGCAAACCCGAAACAATGTGTGCACACGGCGACCACACTTTATGTCACTTTGTGTCATGTGTCGACCCTTCCCCATTTCTGGTAACTGTGTCGACACGGCGACGACTCTGCGACTGGAATTGTGACCGAAACAGACGGTGTCGACACAAGATGTGTCAACACCGCGTCGTAACGGCGACTGGAAATGGTTGTATGGGTATACAGCACTGAATGCGGCTTCACATTGCTAACAGATATAGCAAAACTAAAAATATTTTCCGAATTCTACAGGATAAGTACTGTTGTAATTCTACATCTCATTTTTAAATATCTTCAAGATTTTAAATATCAAAACAAACACCTTTCCTAGTCCATAATAAGAAGTTAGATGCATGTCGCATGGAGTGTGGCATGCACTTTTTAATGTCCACACCATTCAAGCAGAAATAACTTGAATTAACCATCTGTTTGAGGCACTAACTTAAAAACGATAACCTATTTCATAAAAATTGATGATCTATAATCCTTTAGTTGAGTGAGAACAAACAGCAAAAGGTATGGTATTTTAAAGCCAAAACTGTGTAAAAACTCCGGTTTATTAATTTAAATCAGGTTTAAAAACAGCATTTATCTTAATACTTGACTTACTATTTTGATTTCAGGATTGTCTAATGAAATTTCTGCCATATGCTACATACTCTGTCTATAGGTAGATTCTGAACATTTGTTAATGCGATTTTTTCGGTTACTAAAGTAGAATCAATTGAACGTTTTCTAAGAATTTTAAGACAATATTCTATAATTACATTAACACTTCCATCAGGAAAGTTTCAATTGTTTTTTATTTTTTTATTATTATTTGTATCTCCTTCGATTTCACTGGCCTATAAATCCCGGTCTATTGATAGGCTTGCGTAGGGATATAGATCCAACACGTAGAGGCCCCTCGGAGAGCTTTAATGTCATGTAGAATGCCTGCTGGAACCCGTCCACAGGCGCAACAATAGACACCCATGAACCGGTCTCAGTCTCTTTTTATTAACGTGTACGCATAAGAATAGGCTGGAGTCAAGTAGGCATCCGACAGAAATGTACCTATTAATTGTATCATAAGAAACTCCTTCAAAAGGCTCCGTAGAACACGTTAACCTGAAGTGTACAAGGAAATATAAAGGTTCATTCCTTTAATCAGTAGAATATAGGGTTCTTCTTCTTCTTCTGCTCGTGTCGATGGTTTCTTTCATATTAAGCGGGACCAGAAGGTAGCGACGCTTAACGCCCTGTCTGTTGCATCCCGTAGATCTTGCTCGGAACATGTTAGTAGAGAAGATATAGCCTTTGGGGTCAAAATAATTCCCACAAAGACGGAGTTTGATGTTTTTAGTACTTTGTGTGTATCTTTTTGACGTACGAGTACTAAAAATATATCAAAATATATGCATGCAAAACGCATTTATTGACATTTGAAATTTGAAAAATCAAAACAAACATTAAAATTCGTGTGTGGTATCAAATGAAAGGAAATTACACGCTACAAAAGGTTGTAAGGTTGATTTTACAAAACAAAAATATAAAACAAAGTGGTGACTGAAAAACTGAATTTTTTTTCAATGTTGAAAATTATTTCCTAGATTGAAAACTAAACTAATTTTCAAACTCTTAACTTCTAAACTAGTTTTACAAATCAAAATACATTATGTAAAAGAAAAGAATATTTAATTCATCATCATCATCATCATCATCAGGCTATAGTAGTCCACTGCTGGACATAGCCCTCCCCTAAAGAGCGCCATAGCGCCCTGTCCTCAGCTTGCCGCATCCAGCATCTGCCTGCAGTCTTTCGCAAATCGTCATCCCACCTGGTCGGAGGGCGTCCTACACTACGTTTGCCAAGTCGCGGTCTCCACTCAAGAACACGTTTACCCCAGCGGTTGTCGCTTCTTCGTGCGATATGGCCAGCCCACTGCCACTTCAGCTTGCTAATTCTTAGAGCTATGTCGATAACTTTGGTTCTCTGTCGGATGTATTCGTTACGAATCCTATCCTTCAGAGAAAGTCATCTGCGAATCGTAGGTGTGAGATGTAGTCGCCGTTTATGTTAATGCCCTTACCTTTCCAGTCCAGCGTCTTAAACATATCTTCTAATGCGCTTGTGAACAGTTTCGGGGATATAACATCCCCCTGTCTCACTCCTCTGCGCAATTGGATGGGTTTAGACTGCTGACCCTGTACTTGGACACTCATGGTGGCGGCTTCGTAAAGACATCTCAACACCTCGATATAACGATAGTCTATTTGGCATCGCTTGAAGGATTCCAGAACAGCCCAGGTCTCGACAGAGTCAAAGGCTTTCTCATAGTCCACAAAGGCTAGACACATTTAATTCATAAATACCTATTTTTAATTATATTAATATACTTAATATGAAAAATATAGGCTCTATATTAAATTAAAAAGTTTTATCAATAAACTGAACGCAGATCAAAGTAGGTGCTTGGCAGAATATAAAAAACAAAAAACTATTGTAAAAATCATATTCATATTTTTGTAAAAATCGATTTGGACTGGCAAATTATATTACTTTTTGGCAACCGGGTTTTTTACCCTAATTAACCCCGCTGAATCCGAATTTGCTCGATCGAATTCTTGACCGGAAGTGAGATATTTGATATTAAAGGTCCCTTTTTTTAGTATGTCGTAAATAACTCTTAAACGATGGCGCATAGCAAAAATATTCTTATACATAAGTAATCTGCATAAAATTGCCTACAAGAAAGATACAGTACAATTTTTCTCTAGGTTCAATATTCAAAGAGATATTAACGCGGTAAAGTTAATTATAATCACTTCTTAGGTCCCTGTTTTTTTAGTTTTTCGTAAATAACTCGTAAACGGTGGCCAATATAAAAAAATGTTGTGAAATGTTAATAATCTACACAAGACTTTGTACAAAAAAGATTTAGTACACTTTTCGCAGGGATTAACGTGTACTTTCGTTTGGGCCAAATACCTTTCGCCAAATTTCACTTCCCAACAAACTTATCGCAATAGTTTCATTTCCCAAAGGAACCTTTAGCAATGTTACACTTCGCATATAATTTATTTGGTCAAATTATCACTTGGCATGATTTTACTTTGTCAAATGTTGTTAGGACAAAAAAATATTTAGCAAACGTTTTTTATTGGCTAATATTTATATTCCAAAAAAGCCGTTAAGTGGGTTAGGTTAGGTTTGAACTGCGATCCTCACAGAACCGAACAAAAGTGGGTTACGTTAGGTTAGAACTGCGAGCCTTACAGAAACGAATTGCTACTAGAAAAGTGGGTTTGATTAGGTTAGAACTGCGATCCTCTCAGAACCGAACTGCTATCAGAGAAGTGGGTTAGGTTAGGCTAGAACTACGACCTTTACAGAAACGAAATGCTACTAAAAGAGTGGGTGGTTTTACCTCTTTTTCTACATACCTAGTGCACCATCTACAATAATCTTTCACCGGCCCCCATAGAAATCGGTTTTTTTCTTAAAAAATATAATGTTTATGGTTCAACTAATCACATCCGTATGCGTAAAACATAACCAAAATGATAAAAAAACCAAGGTCGGGATTAAGTATTTCAAATAAAAGCAAAAATAAATATCCATTGGTATGTAAATTGTATGCCATGCAATATGTTATGCTTAATGATAATAATGATACATTTGACTAAATAATACTTGGTAAAATGAAACTTGTCCAAGTAATTATTTGCTAAGCAATAACTTGCCAAAAAAGACTATTGCTAACTGAAAAATTGCGATAAGTTGTTTTGCCAAACATTTTTTTGGGAAATGATAATTTGGGAAACATAGTTTGGGAAACATAGTTTGGGATGTGATACTTTGGGAAACGTTTTTGGCCCATTCGTTAGTAAACCCAATTGTTTAGGTATCTAGCCCATAATTCGGTTAATTTTTGAATGGTTGGGACGGCGGCCGTGCTGGGAACCTGGAATACTTCGACCCATTTTGACATAGCGTCCACTACTATTAAATAAGTTTTCCCGTGAAAAGGGCCCAAGAAATCTACATGCACTCGAGTCCTTGCTCGCGTTGGCCACGGCTAGCAGCGCGGCGGGTGTCGCGGCGGGGCGCTCGCCACCGCGGCGCACGGCTCGCACTCGCGACACGCCGCCTCCACCGCCTCGCCGAGGCCCGGCCACCACACATAGCTACGGGCCAACGCCTTGGTCTTAACTATACCCATGTGAGGTTCATGCAGAATTCTTAAAACCTTATCGCGGCACTTCTCCGGTATTACTACCCGGTGCCCCCACATGATACGACCCAACTCGTCATATAATTCTGACTTTCTGTTAAAGTATGGCTTCAATGTATCAAAATCACAACTATCCGGCCAACCATCGCGAATAAAAGTTAACACTCTAGCCAAAACTGGATCGCGCGTAGTGTAGTACCTTATCTTATAATAAACTAACAACAACGCGTCTTGCGCGAAATGCAGATATGTTTGCTCGGGAATAGCATCACCTGAATTATTCCGTGTCTCATTGGCATTAGGTAATCTAGACAACCCGTCCGCACAGTTATCCTTCGTATTCACATATTCAATTTCGTAATCATAAGCTGATAATATTATTGCCCACCGCTGCATCGCTAGCTGTCATTGTCGGTATACCCGTATTCGGCCCAAATATTGATACTAGTGGTTTGTGATCTGTGCGCAATGTGAAATGACGTCCGTAAAGGTACTGGTGGAATTTCTTTACACAAAAAATAATACCTAAGGCTTGAGATGGTATTTGGGGTTGATAAAATATACCAGTCTAAGTCGTTGAGTCATAAAGAGAGAAACTGACAGTAATTATAATTACTGTCCTATAACAGGGGTCTGAACTACTTTGGGGTGTCTGTAGAAAAAATGCGCATGGCGATTTATATACTTGAATTTATTATCGCAAATTCGTGGGGTATTGTGCGTTCCTATGAAAAATTCCACAAGGCATTAGTTTTCTGGAAGTCAATTATCCGTGCTTGGATATAAACTCTATAAGTAATCTCTGCACTGTGGTAATACAAATATGAAGTGCAACCTATGCCTTTTATTGCTCGAACCATTACCAGAATTTGATGAAGTCTTTATTAAATACAATAACAATTACCAACGCACATACTCGTCGAACCAAGGAAAAACCCAGGAAAACCTTGGCTCGACCCTTAATAATCAACATTGTAATGTCTAGATACATTGGTGCTTACACGTTTCAGGTGCTTACAATAAACATTTAACAATCTACTCGTAATTTCCAAGCCAGTATACACAGTATAATTGCGAATGACGGTTTAACATGATTAGTCGGTAATATTCAACTACAAAATACAATACCAGTACATATTTCCATATACAATTAATTTACATCAAATTATCTGCGGGAGCTTGAATCCCTGATTCTATAGCTGTATTTAACCATATTTATTAGGCAACAATAATGAGAGTCGAACTCATTAGATATAATATAATTGTAGGATGTCACCTTTAAATACTCATAATATAGCTTGGCAGGCTATAGGTAACATTATTACTCTTGGCCTAATGCTAGGTAAGTACTTAACTGGTTATGTCGCCCAACCGGAACCACTGATTCTAGATCTGATTTTATACAGAATTAAATATAATTTACAAAGTTAGATAACACTTGGCGATATTTCGTAGCAAGAGCAAATCTAATGGTCGCGCCGCCCTCTTTGGTGTCTGGAATCTGAGTGTCCTTCTCCTCGCCCGTTCTTAGCGAAAAACCTTTACAATACTAGCTTATCTCTACTTAACCTAGGGTCGACTTTATTAACAGTGAATAAAATACATTCTCGCTACAAGTGTCTGCACATCCCGTTTGTCGTGACGTCACTGTAGTTCCTCGTACGGGACGCATTCTTCTCTCTCCCTCCCACACATGGGGATAGCGTTGTTCTATCTCGCTCGCTCGCACAGGGATGCGAAAGTGTCCGTTGCAGCGCAAGCGACGCGGCGCAGATTAAGATTGCTTCCACGTGTTGACTGAAACATTGGAATAGACCAAAGTAGATACCGCTGCGTATCGTATTGTAGACCTTAGGGTCATGTGTTGAGGTTCTAGATTAGTTTACCGTTGTGTACAGTGACGGCCCTTTATCTCTCCCAGTGAAAGCCAGAATCGACGTTGTTTGCGTAGTTTTTGTAATTTCCTCGAAACTATACATCGGACAACTCATAAATTACACACTTTTTGCTTATGGTTTCGCTTTAACTTATCGTTGTTTATTTTAGCTTGTCGTTTTTGTCCGTTAAACTATTTTAAATTTATTGCTTCCTTATTATGGGGTGATACTCCTAAATTATTAACACTTACTGGGTATCTGATACAAAGATTCCACCTCAGGCTTCGCGGTGTATCTGCGAATAATTCGCCTCCGCGCTGTTTATATATGGTACGAGATGCGTACGCGACCGGGCGTTCGCCATCCGGTCCAATTTGGGTCAAAACCGCCCCCACCCCCCGTGGTGACGCGTCACAAGTTGCTATCAATCGTTTGCTTGGATCATAATGCCTTAATACTTTAGCGCCCGACAATAATTGTTTTACCTGCACGAAAGATTCCCCGCACTCCTTGCTCCAGTGCCACTCCGCCTCCTTTTTTAATAGTTTATAAAGAGGTGACAATATTAAACTGAGATTTTTCATAAACCTACCGAAAAAATTGACCGTCCCTAAGAACGACCTTAACTCCGATACGTTACGAGGTTGAGACATTTGTAGAATCGCCTTTATCTTTGTTGTATCCGGTTTGATGCCCTCCCTAGAAACTACATACCCTCAGTATGTAACTTCCTTAGCCAAAAAAACGCATTTATTTTTCCTTAACTTCAATCCGTTAGTAAGTAAACGCTGAAAAACCGCTTCTAAAGCGTGTAGATGTTCCGATTTAGTTTTGCCCCCGATAATTACATCGTCTAAAAATATTTGTACATTAGGTATATTACCCAATAAATTTATCATAATACGCTGAAATATTCCTACACTAGATGATAAGCCGTACACCAGTCTGTTATACTGGAACAACCCTCGGTGGGTGTTTATAACCGTATAGCGTTTAGACTCGTCCAATTCAATTTGGTTGTACGCTCGTGAATGATCAATTTTACTAAAGTACATATTGCCATTTAAATTTACAAGAACATCTTCTATTTTAGGGAGAGGATACCGATCGACCAACAAATACGGGTTTAAGGTAGTTTTATAGTCTGCACAAATTCTAAGGGAGCCGTCCGCCTTATTAATAGGTACCAGTGGTGACGCCCAGTCCGAGCAGTCGACGGGCTCGATGACGCCGGCGCTCAGCATGGCGTCCAGTTCGGCGTCCACGCGCTCGCGCAGCGCGTACGGCATCGGGCGTGCGCGATGGAACACCGGTGCTGCGCCCTCCCGCACCCTCAAGGTCGCCTTGCCGCCCTTGTACCGGCCCAGTCCATCGTTGAACAACGCCTCATATCTGTCGAGCAATTTCACAATGTGTTTACCTTGTCCATTAGCCTCATCTATTACGTAATTACATATTAACTTAGGTATATTTATGTTTAGTTCGACCAACCTCCGCCTGCCCAACAAAGAAGTCGAGCCACCCTCAATAATGTACAACTCCAATTGTTTACTGCACTCATTGTAGGTCACTATGGGTCTAATGATACATAAAGGCCTCATAGATGGCCCAGTGAGGTAATTGAACACAGTTTTATCCCGTTCTATATTTACATGGGAAAAATATCGGTCATATGTGGCCTTACTGATGCAAGACATTGCCGTACCCGTATCTACTTCCATATTAATAACTGTATTGTCTATACATATTGGTAAACTCACCGCCGGGTAGTTATTTAAACATAGGTGATCTAATTCTTCCTCGATGTCTCCGCCGTAATCCTCACTCGGTTCGTGATCGGCCACCCCAAAATGCATGGCACTCCGCGCCGGCGCCGCCGCCGCTGCCCCTCCGCGCCGGGCCGGCGCTCGCGCTCCTCCGCGGCCCGCAGTTCCCGATGCCGCGCCCCAGTCCGGGCACACCCGCCGCAAATGGCCTGTACGCTGACAGTTGCTGCACACATAGTCCCGGAACTTGCAATTCGCGTAATTATGACTGCGCGCGCCACAGGCGTCGCAGTGCCTCTCTTGTCGGCCATTAAAATTTGCATTTCGCCGTTGTTGCGTAACTACCGGCGCCCGCATTGTCCTCCATTGAATGTAGATGTACCCGATCTCGCCCGACTCGCAAACATAACGGCCTGCGCATCTCCCGTCCCACTCGAAGTCGTTACCTTTCCCTGCTCCACTAACCCGCGTCCCTCTCTGCTGCCTCCAATGATGTTGCAACTTTGACTGCATTTGCGAAGGTTATGTTGTCGTCCTCCGCAAAAAGCCGTTGCCTAATTAAGTCGCTGAACTATGCTTCGTTGAAGAGTTCCGTTCTGATCATCATCAGCAGTTCCACTTCATCAAATGTCATTTTTTTGAATGTATATGCTTGATTTGTTGATAAAACACATAAATCACTATATGTATGCCTTTAAGATTTGAGGAGTTCCCTCGATTCCTCATGGATCCCATCATCAGAACTGGGTTTTGACAAAAACGGGACCAATCTGTATGCATATACATACAATCAAAAAAATAATTTTCAAAATCGGTCCAGTAATGACGGAGATCCTTTTGAGATTTGGAAGTCGGTTAACAAGTGAGGGCGCCACTTTTTACGTAGCTGTCACATTTTTGACGTAAAATGCTTACACGTGGCAACAATTTATAGTCTGTCAAGCCATTTCCGTCAGTAGAAAAAAGCGGCTAAAAAATGTAGGCGCAAAGGGTTATCGTCCCATAGAAAATTTGAATATCGCGCCTTTTTCTACTGACAAACTCGTTTGACCGACTATAGTATGGAAATTTTAGAGTTCCATTTTATTTAATTTCTACTATTTTATGTCTCACTACAGGCGGCAATGGATCAAAAATCGCGTGGATATATATTACAAGGTCTGTCCTTAACTGATACTGTATCTGTGGTAAGCCGAAATATTTCCTGTCAAATGTCAAATACCTATATTATGTTTATTTTTAACTTGCTAATTATTTGAAAATGGTAAATTTAAAAACGATATTATAAAAGTGGAAGCCGAGCACTTTCATTTGATACCAAACTCGACCATACATTCTTGCAAAAAGATGACCAGAATAGCAAGACCCCTCACAAATAGCTTTTTAGCCTTCTAAGCTCTTCTAGCTCAATAACCCCTTGATCGAGCCTGCTCATAATTTAATGACTAAGATATAATGCCCTCAACTAAACGTTTACCCAATTTCATTTAAATTAGAACAAATTTACTTAAGTTCTTGAGTATCAAACTATCCTCTGATAGTTCAGCTTAAAAACATCGAAATGCCGGGACGTGCCCCTAGCCAGCCGCGTGTCCCAAGTCGAATGTAAGAACTTCGTTCGCTTCGCTCACTCGTTCGATAAATAACCTACTTGCAATAGTTTTTGTCAGAGAGTCATTTTACAATTTGTGTTAAATTTACTACCTCCTAAAAAAATCAAGACTGAACTCGAACTAGGCAGTCGCTCCCGAATTAATGGTCCACGACAAAATACTACATTTCAGGTAAAATAATTTGCGTCCTTTTCAATTGAGAATAAAAACATATAAATTATAAAACTTTTTATACTTACTTACTACTTACTCCGTTGGCTCAGCGACCCAAAATGAGACTTGGCCTCCGACACAAGACAGCGCCACTTCTCTCGGTCCTGTGCGACCTCTCGCCAATTGTTGACTCACGCGACGCACGCGACGCATCATGCAAATCATGCGAATCATGCGACGCTATAAAAATACCCGCGCTCCACCCCAAGAAACTCTTTATATAAAAAAAATTAAGCACTGTCGTGATTTGAACCCAGAATCATTGTCACTAGCTATAATTTATTCAAAACATATGTACTTAGTGGGTGCCACAAGCACATGACAATAAACGTATGAAAATATCAGTTGGTTCTAAGTTAGGTACTTGTCAATGTCTCAAATAAGAATTTAATATTCACCATACTAGATAAACATAAAGAATTATGACAAAAGACTAGGTATGAATTGTAACTACTAGAATTAAAGTTGAGTTTTACTAACGTACATATCTTTAATGTATTTTGACTGATTCTATTTCAATTTGACAGATGCCCTACCGTATTTAAGGTCAATAAGGTCTACTGGCCTTAAAATTGTGTATGAAATTACAAGCAAATATCAGCCTTAATGAATTAAGTATTGGATCCGTGATAGTGTTAACGTTACATTGGTAACGTTATTATTAATGTGAATTGGGCAACGTTAACAAGCCCTGCAATAAAAAGAAAAATTACCGATAAAATTTAACGTTAACTAGGTAACGTTATAATAATGTTTTAAGTAACGTTACAATTTACTACCGCTATTTAGGCATTTTTATGATTTTACCGTTACGTAACGTTACTTTATCATGTGAATTGGTAACGTTAATAAGCCCTGGTAACAAGTCAACTGCTTGAGTTATCAATTTTCCACTCTTATCTATCGAAGCCCCCTCCTTTATAACCACGATGTGGCGGTCAGATTGGAAATGGCGGGTCATTTATATTGCTGACCTGACCACGATGTGGCGGTCAGATTGGAAATGGCAGTTCAATTATATTGCTGACCTGACCACGATGTAGCGGTCAGATTGGAAATGGCGGGTCAATTATATTGCTGACCTGACCACGATGTGGCGGTCAGATTGGAAATGGCGGTCCAATTATATTGCTGACCTGACCACGATGTGGCGGTCAGATTGGAAATGGCGGGTCAATTATATTGCTGACCTGACCACGATGTGGCGGTCAGATTGGAAATGGCGGGTCAGTTATATTGCTGACCTGACCACGATGTAGCGGTCAGATTGAAAAAAGCGGTCCAATTATATTGCTGACCTGACCACGATGTGGCGGTCAGATTGGAAATGGCGGTTCAATTATATTGCTGACCTGACCACGAGGTAACGGTCAGATTGGAAATGGCGGGTCAATTATATTGCTGACCTGACCACGATGTGGCGGTCAGATTGGAAATGGCGGTCCAATTATATTGCTGACCTGACCACGATGTGGCGGTCAGATTGGAAATGGCGGGTCAATTATATTGCTGACCTGACCACGATGTGGCGGTCAGATTGGAAATGGCGGGTCAATTATATTGCTGACCTGACCACCATGTGGCGGTCAGATTGAAAATGGCGGGTCAATGTACGAAATTCTTCATTCTTAGCGTCCTTTAGCATAGTCCGAACCTAACCTAGCATTATCATTCACGGTTATCTAAATAAAGTCTTCCATCACACCCTTCTGTGGCTTTCTATCTTTCCTTATATGCTTCAAGTGCCATATGATCTGACCTTCCAACAAAAATGTTGATAGAATGGTCCTTATTGCACTTGAACCATTCTTTCTCTGATGGAAAGCCACAAATTCCTACTAACCCACTTTAACCTCGGTCGGAACCTAACTAACATTAACATTGACTGTTTTCTAA
This sequence comes from Cydia splendana, assembly GCF_910591565.1. Lineage (NCBI taxonomy): Eukaryota > Metazoa > Arthropoda > Insecta > Lepidoptera > Tortricidae > Cydia > Cydia splendana. Next base: position 49,429,503 of record NC_085987.1, on the reverse strand, counting down.
ATTTCCGCACCTTGACCCGATGAGCAACGAAATTAAAGTTTGTTATAAAATTTCAGTTAAAAAAATACGGCCGATTTGCCCTCCCCGTGTAATGCTTCAAAGTTCACACATTTGGATATTGAGGTTCTCAGATCGTAAGTAAATATTATGAATACTACCTATTGCTTTCATTATGTCCTACTGTTTAGGAGTATTTCACCATAACGTCGTTGATGCTGTCGTTTGCCATAACATAACGTAATGACGTGACGTGATCAATATAAACGCAATAATGTAGGTTAGGTATAGTTAATTAACTAATATACTTAGCGATAACAACTTCCATGCAACGCAAACTCGAAAACTATTAGTTACACTCTTCTTTCTCTTTCTTCTTCTTCTTCTGCCTCGGTCGTCTCCACAGTGTGCCATATGGGTCACGCACTGCATGTTGCCGCCAACCACCCTCTTCACAAGATCAGACCATCTCGTGGGTTCTTTTTTTACACTCTTCTTAGCTAGTAAAAACTATTTGCTAGTATAAAGATTCACACGCTGTTTTTTTTTGTAACTATGAAGTATGTAGGTACTGGTATAAGTATATAAAGTCCATATAGACTACTCGAGAAACCGGAAACGGTGAAAAATAGAGATACTACTTCTAAAAATACGTGTGATACTTCATTAGATTCGTCATGATGCCTAAAAAAATGTATTCGAAGCGTGTATTAGCACACAAAAAATATCAAGAGTTATAAACAAAACAAGGGGGAAAAATGTAGATATTTTAAAGTATTAATATTTAAGAAACCGAAGTTAATATTATAAAAGAGGAGGATACTTCCAACAAAACATTCCATACTTGCAGAACTATATCTCCATAATTTATACTTTTTATTCAATGCTGAACACAGCCCTCCGCGCCTCATTTTCGGGAAACGCGCGTGGCGTGAAAAAGCGATTACGTAACATTAAATATAATTTTAAATGCATCAATAATTCATTAAAAGTTTAAAAAAATTATGGTGTATTTTAAACATGTAAACAAATGTACCACTTGTAGAAAAATATCTTATACTTATTTTTTCAACAAGCTAGGCAATTGTTAATTTACAAAATTTCCTCGAAACTTCCTTCTTTAAAGAAAACGTAAATAAAAATGTAAAAATAACTATCGGAAAATTTTGTCGCTTTCTAGAGCCCTTCTCATATACATGCTTAATAAGATCACGTTATAAAAGTTCTGAAAAAATAGTTTAGTTATAATGTTGTTTTATATTTTAAAATTTTACCTCGATTTTTCGTTTTTTGCCAATTTTCTATGTTATTCTAAAACTTATTTAATGCAAAGTTTACTTAAGTTTTTTTGTTTATGACTTTTGATATTTTTTGTGTGCTAATACACGCTTCGAATACATTTTTCTAGGCATCATGACGAATCTAATGAGGTATCACACGTATACCAGTAGTAGTATCTCTATTTTTCACTGTTTTCAGTTTCTCGAGTAGTCTCATAACGCAGCGTCTTACGAAGGCGAACATCGCGCGATCGCGAAGCGAAGCGGCGCGACGCGGCTAAATCAATCCTTTGATGCCCATAGAAGTGTCCTCGATCTCGTTGCAAACGCGGCGCGGCGATCTGCCCGACTTTCGAAACCGTTGTTGCATATGGAAGTGTCCTAGGTGAGTGATTTTGACGCGATGGCGAAGCGGCGCGATCAATCCATTTGTTTTTTAGACGCGAATATGACGCGGCTAGAGTCGTGGCGTATAGGAGCGGAAGCGGAAGTGCGAGTGTGTCCCTGTTTTACGTGCGCGCAGCAAGGTCTACCGATCGTCATAATGAAACAAAATAAATAAAAAGTAAAATATAATTAAATATAAATAAACAAACAGAAAACCAAAATAACTTCATATAATTTCATTTAAAAAAAACCGCCTTCAAAAACCCAACCCATTGAAAAGCACAAAATATTTTTGTATAATATCCCCTATCCTTGTCCAGTCCCTATCCCGTCGTAAAGCCAATTTCTGCCAAAACGTAATAATAAGCTAATAATAAGCAAATTAATTACGTCCCGGGTAATTGTGTACTTAGTTTTTGAAGGCGGTGCCAAATAAAAATGCCAGTAAACCAAAATTTTAGACAACGAAGAACGCTGCACTTACTTGCATAAAAAACACATAGTTTACTCATAATTTAAATACGAATTTTCTAATAAACCCCTGCGTGCAGCCATGGCGATCGTGGAATGCCTACTGACGCTCCCTAGTCGGACAAGGCCGTCGCATCGCGCCGCGCCGCGCCGCGCCGCATCGCGTCTAAATCGCTCACGTACGAGCAGTACGGTTACCATCAGTTTGTCACTGACATAAACGCCGTCGAGAACGTAATTTACTTTCTATACATCTCGCTCGCACTCGCATATTAGTGCAAACGGGATGTATAGAAAGTAAATTACGTTCTCGACACACCTATTACGTATCAACGGTTAATTTCTTCCTCGCCGCGTCGCTTCGCGTTCGCGCGTTGTTGTTCGCCTACGTAAGACGTAGCGTAGGTAATAGTATGAAATCCTCATTCTCATTCTTTATTTGCTTCTTTATTTGTAACAAACTCACTATATAATAAAAAATACCTCATGTCTTGGCTTGGAGTCCTACTGGACAGCCACGAGGTTACCATCGGCTAGAATGAGTAAAATATCTGCTTCTAAATACATGAATGACTCTTGCAGAACTTTATTGCGTGCACACTTATGATAGATTATATTACTCCTATAGCTTTATTTGACGTTCATAATAAGCGCATTGTAATATGCTATGCCTACTTGAATACATTATTTTTTGGGTTCCGTAGCCAACTGGCAGAAAATGGATTCGTCATGTCTGTCTGTCTGTCTGTCTGTCTGTCTGTCTGTCTGTCTGTCTGTCTGTCTGTCTGTCTGTGTCTGTCCGTCCGTATGTCACTGCCACTTTTTTCCGAAACTATAAGAACTATACTGTTGAAACTTGGTAAGAAGATGTATTCTGTGAACCGCATTAAGATTTTCACACAAAAATAGAAAAAAAAACCAGACAAGTGCAAGACGGACTCGCCCACCGAGGGTTCCGTACTTTTTAGTATTTGTAATGTTGTTATAGCGGCAACAGAAATACATCATCTGTGAAAATTACAATTTTTTTTATCAACCCATACGTGTGGGGTATCTATGGATAGGTGTTCAAAAATGATATTGAGGTTTCTAATATCATTTTTTTCTTAACTGAATAGTTTGCGCGAGAGACACCTCCGAAGTAGTAAAATGTGTCCCCCCCCCCCCCCTGTAACTTCTAAAATAAGAGAATGATAAAACTAAAAAAAATATATGACGTACATTACCATGCAAACTTCCACCGAAGCTTGCTGTGAACGAGATCTAGTAACTAGTTTTTTTTTATACGTCATAAATCGTAAGCCGCAATAATATTATGTTATTTGCTGCTACGGAACCCTTTATGGGCGAGTCCGACTCGCACTAAATTGGCCGCTTTTTTTTTAATCTTTATCTTTCTCTAAAAAAAATGGTGTGTTGACAAAAACCAAGATTGAATTTTCATGTTCATTGCCGAATGATTCTAAAAACAAAGAAAATAAGGTTTGATTTATATCGTTTTCTCAGAATTGGATTCGCTGAAGAAGCAGGTTCTACCGGCAGTTACCGTTGCGGCCTCTAATTGCCGCGATTTCTACATACTTAAAAATGTAAGTAACTTTAGTTTTTGATTTGCGAACATAAAACTAGATAAGATTAATTTTTATTATTTTTCTTTATTCAACTAGGGTCTTATAGTACTAGCGGTGGACCAAAATCAGCTGCAAATGGTGTTAAAGGTATGAAAATCGGCACGATTAATCTTTAGGCCATTTGAATCAATTTGACCCGTAACACCAAAAAAAAACAAACGGAAAGGGGTTATGACGGGGGTCCCTTTGTTTCCCATAAAGTTTTAAGTCATAATGTATTGTCTGTCATATTATCGTTAGTCAGAAAACTGAAACCGTTAACTTTTCAGGATTTTCGTAAGGTCATTCTATAGATAGGTTAGGTTAGGTTAGGTTTGTTTTATGGCAATCCTGAAAAGTTACGCGTTTCTGAGAAAAACCAATTATGAGTAACGAAAATTCGGACAAACAATACATTGTGACTTAAAACTATTTGGGAAACAATAGAGACCCGTTATGACGTCATCTTTTTTTTTGTATGTAAAAAACAAATTTTTGTTCAGAAACCTATCGTGTACGTGGTATTAAATGATAGGGCATTTTGAGCCGGTTCTAAAAATATATCACATTATTATATTTTCACTTCTCATGCTCAAAAAGTGCACCTTTATGTCGTGCGTAGACGACATAAAATCGCATTTTATGCTCTAGAGCATAAAAGTAAAATTTTCTTCTAAGACTAAGGTAATCGGTCTCAACGGCCAAACAGTTAAAACATATTGCACAATTTTACTGAGCAATAAAATTGTGTATATGACAAAACTTGTTATATTATTTTATTTTTGCCACAATTTAATAGAAATCCGTATTTTCTGTCATTAAGTTTAGTAAATCACATAAAAAAGGAGTCGATTATCGTTCAAAAATGCTCCGAAATGATTGACTTGGCAGAAAACCAAGCGTCTGAAACTCTGATCACATGTTGAAAATTAAAAAAAATAATTAAAAAGTTAGTTGGCGGGAATTGGTTATGTATTATGTTCTTTCGCTTTACGACAATTTCGTGGTCTAAATTGCCGTGAAAAATATAATTTTATTTTCCTCGCAATCGAAGTGAAAAGCAGAGTGTACAACTAGGGCATAAATGTCCATTTTTACCCTCGTCTACTATTTTGGTCTTCGCTTCGCTCAGACCAAAAAATTGCCTCGGGTAAAAATGGGTCACTTTATGCCCTTGTTGTACAATCTACTATTCCGTCACTTGCATTCAATTAAAATTAAAATAATTTTCAAAACATAGCAAGTTTGGGCTCCTCCAGATACGAAACCGTTGAATTATTTTTTGTAAAATATACCTTAAGTAATACCCAATATCCTCATATCTAACCCCAAGAAATTAATTTCGAAAATATTTTTTTATTATACAAATTGTGATTTATCAATCTATAAATGAAACGGTTCAATACCACACACGATAGGTTTCAAACAAAAACCACACACGATAGGTTTCAAACAAAAATTTGTTTTTTTTTCCATACAAAAAAAAGATGACGTCATAACTCCTTCCCGTTTGTTTTTTTTTGGTGCTACGGGTCAAATTGATTCAAATGGCCTAAAGATTAATCGTGCCGATTTTCATACCTTTAACACCATTTGCAGCTGATTCCCGGATTTCAGGCTGTACCGCTATCAGTACGGCTACCACCAGTTTTGACATTGACAGATACGCTCGCGTCTACGTAAATTACTTTCTATACATCTCGCTTGCACAAATATGCTAGTACGAGCGAGATGCATAGAAAGTAAGTTACTTAGACGCGAGCGTATCTGTCAATGTCAAAACTGGTGGTAGTGGTTCAGGTTAGGATTTTACAATGTGAGTATAAAGGTAAAATATAAAAACACTCGCAAAACATTACAAAAATATATAAACACATTATAAAAAACCTAACCTAGGGTGCCGCCGGCAGCGGGGCAGGGCCCAAGCTGCCGGTGGTCAGGGCCGCAGAGTGAGGAACCGACGTACTATACGCGCCGTGTCCAAAGTATTATTTATTATTAGGTTATTATTGATCCATAAAATTTACACAGCATTACAGCGGACTAATACACTGTGAAATTTATAATAGACAGTATTTATACAATCAAAGTACGTACATGATTACCTACCTATAAGTCAACGCGTCAACTTGCAAAATAAGTCACCAACGTATTTAATTATTTCTATCAGTATTTACTTCTGAAAGTATTTTATGTGATTTTAGTAATAGATGACCAAATTTTTTATCTAAATCCGATTCTGCTACATTTTGAACTCATATGTACATAATTAAACGTTACTGGATAGGAATGTCACTTCTGTTATTATTTATTTATTTGTCATAATCTTTCACTACTGTCAAACCGTTGTTGCCCCCGCGATAACGACGTATGATTATTTGTTAATCCGTGCGCAGCCGGGGCGGATCGCTAGTCCAAAAAAAATGAACAATTAAAGTTACCCATCTACCATAGTTAGTTTGACGACCGGTCTGGCCTAGTGGGTAGTGACCCTGCCTATGAAGCCGATGGTCCCGGGTTCGAATCCTGGTAAGGGCATTTATTTGTACGAGTATGATGATTCAGATATTTGTTCCTGAGTCATGGTTGTTTTCTATGTACCTATTTAAGTATTGATATATTATATATATCGTTGTCTGAGTACCCATAATAACACAAGCCTTCTTGAGCTTACCGTGGGGCTTAGTCAATTTGTGTAATAATGTCCTATAATATTTATTTAATTTATGCTATTTATTGGGGATGTAAGTGGTCCGACCAGCAACTTTAGGATCTGAAGCCAACCTCACCTGCCCGTGGTCATCCATCCTGCTGATTAACTAACGAGGCTCTGGCGAAACCCCCTGGGGCCTATACCACGAAACTTACAATTACAATTTACAAGTGACAAGTTACAAATATGTAGTTAGTACAACTGGGCATATCACAAAATTTACAAATGACAAAATTGTAATGGAAAATTTATACAAATATGTAAATTGTCGCGACAATTATACAATTACGCGTATCACAAAATATTACAATTTACAAGCAATTTTCCGGAAAATTTGACAACTTTGTAATTGACAATTGTACGTAAAACATTTGTGTTACAACTAATTGTAGAAGTAGGTATACATATTTGTGGAAATGTAAATACATGTTGACAATTCTCTCGGCGTGTGTCATGAGCTGCAAGAGCAAATACAATGATTAGTTGTTAGGCTTTGTTCGCAAGAAAATGGAATAGAACCTCCGCAGAGACTGGCAGCTTATAATTTTACCTATAAAAAAGTATGTCTTTTGTTTTTTTGCTTGTCAAATTTTATACTCATTTTTCCACAATAGAAGATTAAACATCTTATTTTATAAACTGGAGTTTTTCACTACTATAAACCCGTTAGACCCGTAAACATGGTCCACACGAACCGGGTGTAAATAAAGGAACCAGAATTTATTGAAGGACCGAAGGGAAATACCTATAAATTACCAATTTGTCACTGAGGAGTTATGACTGCCGAGGCTGTGATGAAGAAATTCACCGGGACATCGGAATCCGCCAGTGTTGAGTGTGTTAGGATTTATTATTAGGACCAGCACTCGTTATTAAGATAGTGTAAATAGGTAGGATTTATAGTGTACTCCAGGTTAGTGAATATTTTATTATAAAGTGTACCTATTTGGTAGTTATATGAGTCAGATTCATTTGTAATTTAGTTCGTTGTAATTATTTAAAATGTGATATTGTCAACGCAACTTCTGACCGTTAATTTGCCGTTATTCGTGTACCTCTTATTCTATTCACTCGAGACTATAGTCATTTAGATTAAATTTTTATCTGTGTTGCGGATTAATTTTATCTGTATTATTTCTAAACAGGAATTATTTTACTAGGGATTTTTTAAATAATTGCATTGTAAATTGTTTACTTTCAAGGTGTACGTACACCAGCTTCCCAAAAATGGTTGATGAAAAGGATTTAGTTCGCAAAACAGGCAGTTATAAAGGTCAACTCACTTTATTTACTACATACCTAGACAAAGTGAAGGAGTCGTCATTAACTCAAGCTGAAGCTAATAGTCAATTGCAGTTGCGTATAGGTAAGATTGAGGAATTGTATAAGCTTTATGATGATGTACAGACACAGTTAGAGTGCAACAGTGAAAGTTTAGATGCACATATGACAGAGCGAGATGAGTTCCAAAATAGCTACTTCTCTCCCAAGTAGCATGGAAGTGTCGGCAACATCAATATAGCAGCCAATTAAGAACTTAGAGTGATTTAAGGGACGTATAAGAGTGTCAGAAAAGATTTAAGCTGTATAAAAGGTACTTTACAGACATTATACAGCTCAAGCTGTATAAAATCATTATAAAGGATTCTGCGGAAGCATGGAGTGCTTTATCAGAATATAAAAAAATCTACTATATAACTAAAAGTGTTGTGAGAGACTACAAGCTAATTCTATCGTAAAAGCTGTATACAGGCTGTATTGTAGTAACACTTGGCACTTTTAGCTGTACAAAAGTATCTGTCAACTCCGTTTTAAAACATTAAGTGTTGTGAAACACTACAAGCTAATTTTATCGTAAAAGCTGTATACAGGCTGTTGAGGCTGTATTGTAGTATCACTTGGCACTTGTAGCTGTACAAATGTATCTGTCAACCCCGTTTTAAAGCTATTTCTTATGGCGTAATCTTACTCTCCTATAAGAATAGTAGTTGTATAACTTCTGTCTGTAAGGATATTATAAAACCAAATGAATAAATGGCAGCTATAGTACAACTTTTTTCTGTATTACTGATAGAGTCGCTTATAACAATCTTTTGGCGTAATTTTACACTCGTATAAGTATAGTAGTGTAATGATTTCTGAAAATAAGTGTATTATAAAACTAAAGGAATATATGACAGTTACAGTCTTCTTCTTCCTCGCGTTATCCCGGCATTTCGCCACGGCTCATGAGAGCCTGGGGTCCGCTTGACAACTAATCCCATGATTTGACGTAGGCACTAGTTTTAGTTTTTTAGTTTTTAAGAATGTTTTTAATGAATGACAGTTACAGTACAGGTTTTTTATTTGTTATACGGATCTCTAAAGAGAATTATAACTTATGTACGGAGAACAGAAATACAGCCAAACGAATACAAATATTCTATTATAAAGCTGTTTTAATTACAAAAACTGTAAAAGACACTCCATTTATTACACAGCACAGCTACTAAGATTATAATGCTCTCCAACTATCCTGTAGGCTGTTTAAAAATTGTCGCCATTTTACAATAAGAAAAAAAAACGTATTTGTAAATATAATTAAAGAAATACTTGCAAATATTTAGCAGACTAACGCCGTGTTATGATTATCAGCTAAAATAAATTGTTTAGCCTTAGAATTAATATTTATAAATATTTTTGATACTCTAACCTTAAAAACAAACAGTAACTTTACCGATTTTTGATATTTTCCTTATGGTTTCTCTTTGTTATTTTGCAGGCGCGTAAATATTTTGCCAGAAAAGATACACAGGTTCACAATTAATAATAATCCGCACTTACCAATAATGTAATATTCCATTCAAGTCCTGTATAATATTTACTTTTACTTTTACCATCCACTATAACACTTTATTGTCCCCATTACTATATTACGAATGAACAAGATTAAGACATTTTAGTTTCTTAAAATGATTATTATTCTCTTGTAATTCTTTCTTATAACTCATTTAAAACTTATATTCTTATATCGTACTTATAAGAGATTATCTGTAGTGTTAAGGTTTCCTGTTACACAGAAATATAGCTGTAATGCAGCTATTATGCAGCTTATGTATTGCTTATACAGCTACTCTACAGCTCTAATAACGCCAAAGGCTGTATAATTTGGGCCCTTTTTTTACTTATAAGGGCTGTATAAGCGCTTATACAGCCTTTGTACAGCCTAACTGTACAGCTTATAGTATACAAATAAACTTTAATACAGCTTATATACAGCTTGCAATGCTACTTGGGCTGTACTCTCGCGGGCCCAGGATATGCTCAACAATTTTAATAAAAAACGTGACGAGTTTGAGTCATGTAGTAATCGTGGGTCGCGAAGTGGTGCGAATCGTAAACTGGTTAAGCTGCCAACTATTCAGTTACCGAAATTTCAGGGTTCATACGAGAATTGGCTAGGCTTCAGAGATACTTTCACAAGTCTGATCCATTCTAACGATGATATCGATAACATTAATAAATTCCATTATTTAAGAGCATCGTTGGAAGGATCTGCGGCGTTGGTTATTAATTCTATTGAGTTTTCTGGGAGCAATTATGAGGTGGCGTGGACACTCTTGTGTGAGCGGTACGATAACAAGAGGTTGTTATTACAAAACCATGTATCTGCTTTATTTAACATCGAGCCGATCATCAAGGAGTCGTCCGTGCATTTAAAACGTATTATTGACCACGTAAACAAAAATCTGAGATGCTTAGAATCCCTAGGTGAGCCTGTCAAACATTGGGATACGCTCCTTATTCACATTATTAGCAACAAATTAGACGCTACGACATTTCGTGAGTGGGAGGAACATAAAGGAAGCTTTGATAAGACTGTGCCTATTTCATTTGATAATTTTATCACTTTTATGCGTAATCGTGCAGACTTGATTGAAACCTTAGAGTTATCGAGCGCATCAGGCGCCGGTCAATCTAGTCAGCCGGCTAAAATCGCATCTAAACATAGGGTTTTGCTTTCTACTCAACCCACTGAACACTGTGTCACTTCTCAGTCTCAGTTATGTCCGAAATGTAATGGTGAGCATAGCTTAAATAACTGCTCTCAGTTTCTCGCGTTAAGCAATATCGAGCGGCTTAACTTGCTGCCGAATTATAAAGTTTGTTTTAATTGCTTCCGACGAGATCACTATGCAAATCATTGCAAGAAGGCAGGTTGTGGAATATGCAAGCGCAAGCATAATTCACTCGTTCATGTCACAGAGCATACGCAAACAACGGAATCAAGCTCGTGCGAGCGGCCTGCGTCGCCGGCATCAACGGCGTCGGCGCCGGCTGCCGCCTCTGTTCCTGCATTATCGGCTCGCATGCGAGTCACAACTCCACATTCGAATGCATCTGAACCAGATGTCGGACTACTAACAACTGCATTGATTAAAGTATATGGGCATGACAATCGCGAGATCATAGCCAGAGCAGTTTTAGATAATGGTAGCGCGTCTTGTTTTGTGACTGAGAAGATGTGTCGGCAGTTAAATTTACATACTAATCGTGTAAATAAATCGGTTACAGGCATAAACAAATTAAAGTCTCACGTAGGTAAAATGTGCCAGGTGCCAATTAAATCGTTGGATGACACCTACTCGACTTATTTAAATTGTTCTTTTTTGCCATCAATATCTGACGAAATGCCTTATCAAAAGATGGAGATATCACGAATGAATATTCCGTCTAGCATCCGTTTAGCTGACCCTAACTTTTATAAGCCATCCGAGGTTGATATCTTGATTGGGGCTGACCATTTTTGGAACTTGTTAGGGTCGCATAAAATTGAATTAAGCGATGGACAGACGATACTATTTGAGACTAAATTAGGGTATATAGTCGCAGGCCCAACAAACAGCGGTCAAGTATCGGCTCCTTCGCGAATTAATTGTTATTTTACGAATGTCACCTCTTGCGCTAGTAATAGATTGCTTGACGATGAGACTCGAACCCAACTCACGCGGTTCCAGCAGCCTGCTAAGGCCTGCACCAAACAATCTCATCATTCCTCGAACAGGAAATTAGTTAGAAAGCATTTCACTACTAGGATTTTCACTAGGCAAGAAGACTAAATATTCTCTTAAATGTAAATTTAAAGTTAAAGAAAAACCCTAGTGTTCTGAGATTTTACTTATTACAATAGCAACTAATTAGCACAGCTATTATTACTTACGTTTTTAAATATGTAAACTCATTTGTGTACCTACTTTGGCTCTTAGTAGACTAAGACTTAAAAAAGTGCTATATAGGCATTTTTCGTATGTTTTCGTACTATGTATATAGGTACTATCTACTGCTAGCAGGTGACTTAACCAGTATTATTTAGTATTTACTTGCTAGCATTAATTACTCATTATTTAAGTTATATACTGTACATCATTTATGGATGGACGCAGTGAGTCTTAAACTTATTTATCAAAGCGCAGCTGTGATTCGCAAGCTAATGCTGCAGCAATGATGAAATTATTATTTTCTAATGTTAGTTCTGCGTGTCCTCCTTTACATTGGAGTTTAATGGGAAGCTGGGGTAAAGTCAACCACATTTTATTTTAGGAGTGCTGGGTATTGTAACATAATGTTTATCGTCGATGACCTCAACACTGGTTTGGTTGCCACTTCCCACTGATTTGAATTTCGTCCCACCCAGAAGAATTGCTGCCATTTATTTCAAGAATGCTGCAAGGCTGCTGCTACCACTCCATCGGTGACCGCCCTCTTTCGTCAGTGTCGGTTCATGACCTCGAGGAGTACGCTACATTGGCCAGTCTATTAGCGTTGAACAATTGTGACAGCAGTCAAATCAAGCAGGAAGCATTGGAATCTTCCACCAGAGCCTGAGTGATACACACTCAAGCGTTGCAACTTGACGCCGTTATGCTCTTAGAAGAGAAGATACCTCTTCAGTAACTCGGCGATCTGCTGTTATGATGTACTTGCATCCTGGGTTGAGCAGTTTGGGTTGAAAGGCAAGCTTTCAACGCCCGGGGGCATGTTCGCAAGAAAATGGAATAAAACCTTCGCAGAGACTGGCAGCTTATAATTTTACCTATAAAAAAGTTAGCGTATGTCTTTTGTTTTTTTGCTTGTCAAATTTTATACTCATTTTTCCACAATAGAAGATTAAACATCTTATTTTATAAACTGGAGTTTTTCACTACTATAAACCCGTTAGACCCGTAAACAGGCTTCATAGGACGTACAGCGAACGCATAAAACTGTTATTTTGTCTTGCATAAACATTTTCAACCAATTTTAATGACAACGTAAAAAAATATGCTATTTATGCTCGTAAGGTATTTTTAACGATAAAAATGAAATACTCTCAAAAGTGAGCAATATTAATACATAGTTGTCTAATTGTAATAAATACAATTCTACGTATGTCACTATATTATTACATATTTGTCAAAAAACTAAATTGTAATAAATACAATTTTACATTTGTCACAATTATGTAGGTATGTTATCTTGACATACCCTCTATGTTTTGTGTTACGGGTCCTCAAATGCAAAATATTTGTAAATTGTAGAATTGTAGGTACATGTGACATATGTAAAATTATTGTGGTACGTATTTTTGTTTACAATTTAACAATATTTTAATAACAAAACTTCCGTGAGACACAGACATATTAAATATATGAAAGTGAAACATGTCGAGCGTTTTTCGACTTAAAATACGTGAGTGACCCGTTTTTAATATTTTTAATTTAACAAGGCTGCTATTTAAATGATCATCAGATTTAGTAAAATTTAATACCAAAAAAATCTATTTACCACCCTAAAATAATAAATGATCACCAAAATTATAACACCATTTTAATGTGAAATGATTACCTATTTTATTACATTTAGTATTTACAGTACTAACCCAAAAATAGTAACTGATTACCAAATTTCAAATCCCATTTTAATGTGAAATGTTAACCAAATTTTTTAATCTTGCTATCCTATTAATAGTTCATTACTACAGAGGCCGGGACGAAAGGGGTTGCCGGCCGAAGACATATAGACGGCCGAGCGAAGCGAGGACGGATAGGTCTGAGCGCGGGCAACCCCATTTCCCGCCGAGGTATGTATAGTGCTTTTCTCAAACATGCAATGAAATAAATAAAATAAAAAATCCACGAAACCCAAGTTTTATTTATAGAAAAAACTAAAAATAAACTACACCCAAAATATAACCAACACGTACCTATATCATTATCACGCGTATGTTTTACACGAGTCGTGTATTTTTACTACCCGTATATTTTCATGTATCTTTGATTTTTTCGCCTTGTATCCGTCTGACTGTCGTTTTCATCACGTAAGTTTACATAGTCTTTCATGTTGATATCATGTTTCACATACATCGTTGCTTTATGCATGGAGTAAATAAGTATAATTTCCACAGTGTTGACGAATTTGTAGTTACATTCATTTAAAATATGCCACAAAACTGTTTCTAATAAATTGTAAGCCATTTTTCTTAGTTTCTCAAATAATAAAATTGCCATAAGCAACCATATACATACTTCGTCTTTGACTTGGCGGCAGAGGCAGCAAGTTATTAAAATCAATTCTGCTTACGCTGCCAATTCCAACACCTACGATTGCAATTAATATTAATTTCATTATTTCGTCGGAACTCATATTAAAGTCAAAAAATCAACAACGCACCATAAATCCAATAAAACAGAATGAATATTTTTCAACTTTACCTCCATAACAATTTAAAAAATATAACTACGCGTGTTTGAGTAGACCTTTTTACCGCTAACGTTTAGATGAAATATTTGTAATGTTTTTATTTGTGTAGTTAAATTTATAATTTAAAATTATAAAGTTATAGAATGTATTATTTATTAAGTTCATGTTGATTTTATACAAATAAAACTGCAAATTATAGCAAACATTGTTTTTTGTTATTTTTTTATAGGCGTAGTGGCAGTGTCATTACGAACCATAAAGCAAATACTGCCTCTAGTTTTTTTTAATGGATGAATGCCACGATGTTGTGTCACAAATATCTGTGAAATTAAAATTAAAAAAGAGGACTTTGCCGGCCTAGGCCTGCAAGATGTGTATGAAATTCCATTAACGACCTTTTGTCCTAGCCGCACCTGAAACGTCATACTTCGCAGCCTATTATAAGGAACATAACATCAATATTTCATTGCATGTTTGAGAAAAGTAAATTACTCCAAAATAATCATTGTAAACCCAAAAATAGTAAATGACCACCAAAATTGTAACCACATTTTAATCAAAAATGTGCAAATACCTATGTACAAAATACAAATACAAAATACAAAATATCTTTATTAACCAAGTAGAACAAGCAAGATTGACAAAAGGTAATTATACATGTATAATACACACGTTACATTACAGTTAGATTAACAGTAGCCCTCACACTAGGTCAAGCCTGTGTCGTGAGGACTGTGGTGAGACAGTAATAGCAAAACGAATTAACAACTAGGTGGTGCTATAATACGAGTACATGAGATGGTATAATTTTACAATACAAGTTAATGACGGGTATATACCTACTACTTTAAGTTAAGGTGAGCAACTAAACTAATTAAGCTAACTTACATGCAAATAATGTCTAATTAATAACTATAAAAATTAGAGGATTATGCACTTTACTCTGTGCGCACGTGTCTATGTGTGTGTGTGTGTGTGTATGTGTTTGTGTGTGTAAGAGTGTGAGTGTCTGCATGTGTTTTACTGCAAAGGTTTCAGTACCTCTTCAGTTTCCTTGTAAGAGAGAGAACCTAGCCACCTTCGGACAACAATCTGAAATTCCTTGAGTGTCATGTTCTGAATATTTTTGCTATGTGATTGTATACATATGGGTGGAGAAATTGCGGGAAGCGACGAGCATAAGGCGTTTGCGTTTTGTTCCGTGGAACTCGAAAAGTCCTTTTGCTGGTAAGGGTTGCGAAGCTGGGCGAATTTATCGTGCTTCGATGCATTATCGTACCTATCCTGTAGATAAACAATTGCCGGACCGAGAGCGAGCTGGACTGTATAAGGAGTTGATCTGTTGGAAATTGAAAGGGCTTTTTGTACAACGTTTTTAAGACGGATCTTTGTGCCCTTTCTATACTGAGCATCGTTGAAGTACCTGCCCCGCCCCATACCGATATACAGTACCCCAATATAGACTGACACAATGTGACATATACTAGTCTTCGAATCCGTTCGTCGGCACAGTTACGAATTAGCCGCATCACATACGCAAGCTTCCTGACTAGTTGCGATAGAGATGCTACATGCTCTTTAAAAGAGAAGTGTTGATCGATGTCCACACCTAGATAACGTGGGTTAGGTTAGGTTTGAATTGCGACCCTTACAGAAACGAAATGCTACTAGAAAAGTGGGTTAGGTTAGGTTTGAACTGTGACCCTTACAGAAACAAAATGCTACTATAAAAGTGGGGTAGGTTATGTTAGAACTGCGACCCTTATATTTAAACGAAATGCTGCTAAAAAAGTGGGTTAGGTTAGATTTGAACTGCGACCCTTTCAGAAACGAAATGCTACTAGAAAAGTGGGTTAGGTTACGTTGGAACTGCGTCCCTCACAGAAACGAAATGCTACTAGAAAAGTGGGTTAGGTTAGGTTTGAACTGCGACCCTTACAGAAACGAAATGCTACTAGAAAAGTGGGTTAGGTTAGATTAGAACTGCGACTGTTACAGAAAAGAAATGCCACTAGAAAAGTAGGTTAGGTTAGGTAGGTATGCGGTGCGGGGTACGGGGGGTTAAGCGGGAGGGGCTAGTAATTTTGGCATCAGTTTACTTTATTTGGTAATATGTACGAGTATACATTTTTTGGTAATCATAGTGGTTTATTTAGGTGAAAATATCGCATTAATTTGGTCTTTAAGATTTGGTGATCATTAATGATTTTTGGTGATCATTCAATATATTTGGTATTTGAATACAAATTGTAGTGCAGTCGTAATTAAACCGGTGGTACTTTTGTATTTTAGGCCTTATTTTTTTGGTATTCAGTAATTTTTTTGGTAAGCATGATTTTTTTATTAACCAAAGTATTTTTGGTGATCATTATATTTGTAGCCATTTAACAATGTTGTCGAATTGTACACTTGTAAAGTTTCGTGGTATAGGCCCCTTGTTTCCCTACGGGGTTAAGAGGTCAGACGGCAGTCGCATTATAATGAACAGACAAAGAAACAACTTGGGCACAACGGCTAGGGCGTCGCCGCATAACGACGCGCAGGCACATCGCCCTACACCTGTGACAAGTGGGCTAGGGCTACCGGGTCAAGTACGAGCTCGGCTAAAGTCGCTAGTACCCAGAAAGCTCCGCTTTGCAAGTTTGAACATAGAAACGCTCACAGGACGCTGCACTGAGTTGGCCGATGTACTGACTAGACGCAGAGTACACGCTGCGTTTCTGCAAGAAACTCGCTGGAAGGGAAACAAGTCGCGTGATATAGGCCAAGGGTATAGGTTAGTATACTCTGGCTCGCCTTTAGGGAGAAATGGGGTTGCTGTAGGGTTGTCTGAAGAATTCCAACATGGCCTTTTAGAGGTCGACAGGATCAATGACAGACTTCTGCGGGTGAAGGTCCTGATTGAAGGTAATGTTACCAATTTAATCAGTGCCTACACTCCGCAGGCTGGTTGTCATGAGTCTGAGGAGGAGGCATTTTGGAGTAAGTTTGAAGACCTACTACAGCACGTACCTCGTTGCGAGAGGATAGTTGTGGGTGGAGATCTGAATGGCCACATGGATGAGATGTCAGAGGAGTTTGAATTTGTTCATGGTGGCTACGGCTACGGCCGCGCTAATGCAGAAGGAGACTCGATTATCCGGGCTTGCCATTTGGCTGCCCTAGCTATCGTCAACACGTTCTTCGAAAAGAAACCTCAGCATCTCATCACGTACAGAAGCGGACAGCACTGCACTCAAATTGACTATTTGCTCATAAGGAGATGCCAAATCGGTAAAGTATCGAACTGCAAAGTCATTCCCGGGGAATGTCTCACCGCACTACACCGCATTCTTGTCATGGACTTGCTGGTAGTAAGTACCTAAAAAGAAAATACCCGAGCGACGCATTGCTAGAACTCGCTGGTGGCGTCTGAATGGACCCGAAGAAAGTGACTTCCAAAACGCCGCGATAGGCTTAGACCTAAGTGCTGGCTCGCTAGATTCAGTGGATGCTTACTGGAATCGGATCCAAGCGGAAATCACTGGCGTAGGTAAGCGTGTGTTGGGAATTTCAAAGGGAGGCCGCGTCATCGACAAAGAGACATGGTGGTGGGATGACTCAGTTCAGGAGGCGATTTTGGAGAAGAAGAAAAGATTCAGAGAATGGCAACAGTCTGAATCACCTGAAACCAAAACCGCGTACCAATCTGCCAAGTTCGCCGCAAAGCGAGCGGTAGCTATAGCCAGACATCGTAAGATGTCTCCTTTGTATGAAAAACTAGTAACAAGGGAGGGTCAGAATACCATCTTCAAGATAGCTGCAGCTCAAGACAAAGCCACACAAGACATAGCCAAATGTCTCTGTGTTAAAGATCCTACTGGCAACTTGCTGTGGGACGCGGTTGAAGTGAAAGAGAGGTGGCGGGAGTACTTCCATGAATTACTGAACACCGAACCTCAGTAGGTTCTCCTCCTCCAGAGTTGCCTTCTAATTGCGGACTTATAAGCCCCATCACCAGATACGAGGTTCGTAGATGTCTTCGCGGCATGAAAAACCGGAAAGCTGTGGGCCCCGACGACTTGCCGATAGAAGCGTGGAAAGCGATGGGCGATCATGGTGTTGACCTATTAACTGACCTTTTTAACCTCATACTAACCAGCCGACGGATGCCCGATTCTTGGAGATCAAGCATCATCTGTCCAATTTTCAAAGGCAAGGGTAGTGTACAAGACTGCGGAATCTACCGAGGAATTAAGGTTATGTGTCACACCATGAAGCTCTTCGAACGCATTATCGACTCGAGGCTGCGGCAAGAGTGCACTGTCTCGGACTGTCAATACGGATTTCGACCTGGAAGTGGCACGATTGATCCGATATTTGCCATCAGAACTCTGACCGAAACTTATAGGGATAAAAGAAAACCCCTCCTGGTAAAAGTGCCTCCGGCGCGCCTCACTCTAAGCTTTATATCTGCATACATCTCGCAACTATATCAAGTTTGGTGTCTTTTTCGTGTAATTCGAGGATGAAGAATTCATTTCTGTGACTAAATTTTCACTCACCCATACAAAAAATTAGAGAAATTCAAAATTCAAAAAAAATCTATTGATTTTTTTTTCGAAAATCCTTAACAAAATGTATACTATGAGGATTTGCTCTAGAAAAAAAAACTTGTGAACAGCCCAGTTCTCCTACTATACAGAATAGTAAACTTGTCAAACATTTTTTTCATAACTCTGTTAAAAAAAATGTTTTGTGTCGCGCGGCGTACCTGCATTGTAAGAGCGGTATGCAGCATTTAGGATTTTTAAGTATGTTTAGATGATTTCTGATAAGTTGTTATTCTTCTGTAGATTACATTAATAAATTACTTCTGGACGTGATATATATACAAATATAAATTAAATATATAAATAAAGATGTTGGGAAAACTTTCGCCAACAGAGTTAAGTATTATAAATGTGATAAAATTAACATTATTATTTGTATGTCTTTTCCATATCTCGGGACCATGGGGTCCCGGACCTTTGGGAGGCGTACGTGGGGACGAAGCCAACAGCGCAGAGGCCCTTTAAGGCACGTTAATCTAAAAGCAAGGGATACATGTGGTGGATACTATCCCCGAACGCACAATGTGATACATCCGGAGATGGTCCCCACCAGGTGCAAAGACTATTGTAGTGCAGCACTTTTGTGCTGCGATGGGAACTACGGTCATGGGCTATAGATTTGAAAGTTGGATGGACTGGATAATGGGCTATGGGAGAGACTAGCGGACACCTGCCGTGACAATCAGTCTCAAAATTGTAAATGACAGGTGGTGACTCGCCAACGCCACAGTGCGACAACAGGCCAACACTTTGGAGTGGCTGTGAGGTTGTCGAGAGGTGAGTCTGCGGTAGCCAGATCCCGGTAATCCGTTCAGGAGGCCGCCGGCGTTATGACATTTTACACTTCGAACCTGGAGCATAGGTCTTGCGACTCCATTCTGGCCGGCCAATCAAGGCAAGCACAGAGGCGAGGGCCAGATGACAGGGCCCTCTGGAATAGGGGTCCGCGGTGTCGTCACTCACCGTCAGCTCGCCACAAGCTGCCCCCGCGGGACATTATTATTATTATTGTGGTGTTGTGGGCCTTTGAGTGTCGCATTGACCAGCATTGATCTATTGTGACGGCCCTTTAAGTTCATTACTAATGCCCGTTGCATCCAGAAAGTTCCAGATTCTTTGGGCCGTAATGTTTTGTACCTCATAGGGTTGCACTACGTGTCGCACTACCTACCTAGGTAGGTACTTCTTTTTGACATTAGTAGTCCACAAGAACAGAGAATGTGCATTGCAGTCTCCTCTGACTCCTGACAGAACCTGCATGTCGCATCTTGTTTCTTGCCAATTTGAAACATATGTTTGTTCAACTTGCAGTGTCCAGTCAGTATTCTGGTCAACGCGCAGGGTTTGTGCCTTTTGAGTCTTAAAAGCTCCTTAGCAGTTTTGCTGTTGAACCCTTTGATCAGAGCTTTCGAGTGTTCTTGTCCTTTAACGAACTTCCACCAATCGATTGCTCTCGTTTTTTCTAAGTTGCTGAGCAGAGAATATGCATCTCGTTTTGTGCTTCCACAGAAGGGTTCTGGGCCGACCAGGGGTGTGTCTGCGCCCTTTCTAGCAAGTTCGTCCGCTTCTTCGTTTCCGTTAATGTCGGAGTGCCCTGGTACCCATCTAAGTGTAACTTTGTTGGAGTAAGCCGGTGCATTTAGGTTTGTTTTACAGTTCTGGACTAGTTTTGAGTTTGACTCAAGGGATTCTAGTGCCAGCGGAGCAGCCTGGCTGTCTGAGTTGATGTAGATAAGCTGGTGTCTTAGGTTTCTATCCAGGTTGATTTCCGCACATTTGTTGATGGCGAAGACTTCTGCCTGGAAGATTGAGGCCAGTGTGCCCATGCTGACGCTAGCTCTGAGCTTAGATCTCTCACCATAGATCCCACATCATACATCATTGCCTTTCTTAGAACCATCTGTATACCAGATGTGGCTTCCCTCTTCGACGTACATTTGGTTGTTGATTCATTTGTCTCTAGGAGGTATTTCTACTGTTTACAGTTTGGTGAGATGACATTCGGTGTGCGTGTCATCAGTGGGCATGCTAAGGGTTCTATTCGCAAAAACCCAGGCCTTTAGATTGGTTAATGCCTGAGAGCGCCATTTTGGCCTGTTTAGTGTGCATATTCTGTAGACGCACTGCTTGGCCTCCTTTTGCACCTGCAAGTGGAGTGGTATGATGTCCAGCAGTGCATCTAGGGCCGCTCCCGGTGTCGAGGAGTAGGCGCCTGTTACTGTTAAACAAGCCGTGCGTTGCAGGCTGTTTAGAGTGTCTATTGCTGTCTTTTGGCTGGTTTTGTTACACCAGACTGCGGAGGCGTAGGTGACAATTGGCCTCACTACCGCTGTGTTTACCACATAGCAATTTGGGTTTTAAGCCCTATCTTGCTCCTGCTATTCGACAGCGTGACCACATGGCCATTTTCGCTTTTTGTATAATGTTTCTCAGGTGAGGGTTCCGAGTTAACTT
This sequence comes from Cydia splendana, assembly GCF_910591565.1. NCBI lineage: Eukaryota > Metazoa > Arthropoda > Insecta > Lepidoptera > Tortricidae > Cydia > Cydia splendana. The sequence continues at coordinate 49,408,280 of NC_085987.1, read as the reverse complement.
TTGGTCGAAGGTGACCCCTAGATACTTAACCTCTGCCGGGAACGGTATTATTTGTCCAATAAGTCTTGGTTTTGTGAGTTTATCGAGCTTCCGTTTCCTCGTGAATGGTTAAATGACTATTACAGTCTTGCTCGGATTAATGGACAAGTCATTTTCTCTACTCCATTTGAATATTGTGTTTAGAGCTCCATGCATTAGGTTGGATATTGTGTTGAGGCAAGGGCCTTTGACGATGACTACAAGGTCGTCGGCATATCCTTGTGTAGGTATCAAAGTCTTGGCCTGACATGATTGCAAGAAGTTGGTCCACTGCTAGGGTCCATAATAGTGGGGATAAAACGCCTCCTTGTAGGCACCCTTTAGTGGTATAAAATTCATGCTCTATATATAGCATTGATGGTCAGAGTGGCTACTCTGTTCGAGAGCATGCTATGTACCCATCTGGTGGTTTCGTCTACTCCCTTTGATTTCATACCATTGAGTATGGTCTCTGCGGGCGTATTGTCGAAAGCACCTTCAACATCAAGGAACGCACATAGAGCGGTTTGCTTTTCCTCTAGGGTTTTCTGCACCTTGTCAACCTGGTTGAAAATTATTTCGGCGACACGGCGGTTTTCAGTTGTGTCGCATGTTCCGGTGTAGGATTTGGTCTATGTTTGGGGACAGATTATAGCCCCTCAGCAACAGCCACCATGCCCTGCTGACTGGGGCTGGTCCAAACAACATGGAGCCCATATGGACAAGCCTACCTGCGGCGGCTGCTGCTTGTTTAGAGCTTATTCGTTGCCGCTGCAAAACATAATGCGCAGGGAGGTGCAACTGCATTAAAAAAAACCTAAAATGCACAGTCTCATGGGCATGTAATGGCAATTACGAACAATATATATCTTATTATAACCCGCATTTTTTGACAAACATCTCCTATGTTAATTTTATCACATTTATAATACTTAACTCTATTAGCGAAAGTTTTCCCAACATCTTTATTTATATATGTATATATATCATGTCCAGAAGTAATTTATTAATGTAATCTACCACCAGAAGAATAACAACTTATCAGAATCATCTAAACATACTTAAAAATCCTAAACGTTGCATACCACTCTTACAATGCAGGTACGCCGCGCGACACAAAACATTTTTTTTAACAGAGTTATGAAAAAATATGTTTGACAAGTTTACTATTCTGTATAGTAGGAGAACTGGGCTATTCACAGGTATTTTTTTTCTAGAGCAAATCCCCATAGTATACATTTTGTTTAGGATTTTCGAAAAAAAAATCATTTTTTTTTTTAATTTTGAATTTTTCGAATTTTTTGTATGGGTGAGTGAAAATTTAGTCACAGAAATGAATTCTTCATCCTCGAATTATACGAAAATGACACCAAACTTGATATAGTTGCGAGATGTATGCAGATATAAAGCTTAGAGTGAGGCGCGCCGGAGGCACTTTTACCCCCCCTCCCCTGCCCACCTACTGGGGGGAACCTCTTGGCAACCGGGCTTAATCAGCTCAGGTCACCCCCAGGAACACCTGTTCCAAGCGGTTTGCTTTGTCTCCAAAATGCAAGGTCCCCTTAGAAAACGGGACCTTAGATCCCCTGCTATAATGTTTGACGATCCTTTTGTGAAATTTTTAGTGTTAAATTTGATATGTATAATAATCCAATTTTATTATGGAATAATACTAACATCAATAAATTGCTCTGATAATTAGATTAAGATTAATTACGATTCATAAGAGCTTGTTGCTAGGCCTACATGAATAAAGTAAATTTTGTTGTTGTTGTTGTTGTTATCCCACGTCAGATGATCTAGTGTGCACTGAAGGTGAAGAACGTGCCACAAGTCTACATTGACATTATCTGAGACATGTACCGCGATTCGGTTTCTCTGGTAAGGACCTCCGTTGGCGACACAAAACCCTTCCGGATTACAGTTGGTGTTCATCAAGGCTCCGCTCTGAGCCCCTTTCTGTTCAGTGTGGTGCTTGACGCCGTCACGGCGGAGATACAAGACCCGCTGCCGTGGTTGCTCATGTATGCAGACGACATCGCACTGACAGACGAGGACAAGCAGGTATTAGAGCGAAATGTGAACCAGTGGAAGGGGTCGCTAGAAAATGGAGGTCTGAAGCTAAATGTCGCGAAGACCGAATACCTGGCCTGCAGTACGGATTCCACTCCCATAAATATAGGGAACGAACCTGCCGTGAAAACGGACAAGTTTAAGTACCTGGGATCAGTACTGCATGTGTCCGGGATCATTGATCACGACATCCGGGCCCGAATCAGCGCGGCTTGGTCTAAATGGCGGGAGGTCACAGGAGTCATCTGCGATAATTCATAATTCATAATTTATTTATTGCATCCATGGTTGTTACATTGGTGTTACATAGTAATAAGGAGTTTCACATGGACCCTGGTAGGGCACAGCAATAGTCTTAGAACTAAATTATGCTAGGTATTCGACAGTATTTATATAATAATTATAAAATTAGGTCTTTTAACAATGGTTAAAATATTGTAATTTAAAATTTTATAGTAATTAATGTCTAGGAAATATTATTAATAATTAAAATTAACATTGAAATTGTAGTGTAAGTAGGTATATAATATTAATTTATTTAATAGTCATGTCAAGACTAATTTTATGTCACACAATGTTTAATAATAAGGAGTGGTAAAAAATAAATGAGTTAAAAATAATAAAAATAATAAAGTGAATAATAATTAAAACTAATAACATTCGTGATCATTTTTATCTTCCAAGAAATCATTCAATTTATAGTAACACTTGTTAACTAATAAGTTCTTCAACAGTTTATTGAATTGTTTATCTGATGTCTGAAGTTTAATGTCGTCGCGGAGTGTATTATATATTTTGATGGCCATCATTTTTGGACTTGTTTTGTGTAGCTGTAGTTCTGAACGTTCGGGTGGCGCCAGGTTATGCTTATATCTACTTTCGTATCGTCGAGGACGGTCGGCAAATTTTGGAAAAAAATGAGGATATTTTCTGACAAACTTACAAATTTCAAATATGTAGATTGATGTTAATGTCAGGATTTTATATTTCATAAAATAGGGTCTACAACTATCTGGTACTGTAATATTAGCTAGTGTTCGTATGCATTTTTTTTGTAATAAGAATATTTCCTCTATATCTGTACTGTTTCCCCAAAGGATTATCCCGTAATTAAACCACGAAAAGGCGTATGCGTAGTAAGCCGCCAGGGCGCATTCGAAGTTCGTTGATCTTTTTAATTCTCTAAGAGCGTATATAAATGTCGAAAGTTTACTGGCTAATTTTTGGATATGTGATTTCCAATTTATGTGCGTGTCGATATTCAAACCAAGGAGGGTGAATGTATCTACACATTCTATTGTTTGCCCGTTAAAGGAGTAATTTATATCTAACGCGTTTTTTTGGTATGGTCTAAATTGCATAATTTTGGTTTTAGAGAATGTATATCCAAATTATGGTCAGTCAACCAGTCTGTCAGTTTTGTCAGTGTATTAGTTATGTCATTTTGTAGATTTTGGTCGTTCTGACAAGACATTAGGATCGAAATATCGTCCGCGAAGAGTACGCATAGGTCATCTAGATTCCTAGGAAGATTGTTTATATATATTAAAAATAATAAACATCCGATACAGGATCCTTGGGGGATGGAATGCTTGACTGATTGAGAGTCCGATTTAATATTGTCGATCATTCCAGTTTGGTGGTCTAGTTATTGTATCTCGAGTATCTCGGCGTATTGTTTACGGTTCTCTAAGTACGAGGTGAACCATTTATGCGCTGTACCTCTTATACCTATTTCGTGTAGCTTGTCTAGGAGAATTTTGTATTGTACTCTATCGTAGGCTTTCGACATATCTAATAAAATACCGACCGCGTATTTTCTATCATTTAAAATGTTTAGCGCTTCTTGTATATATTTATAAGTGGCCAGTACAGTTGAACGGTTTCATCGGAAACCATTCTGGCTTTCATTAAAGATGGAGTATTTTTCGCAAAATGAGTTCAGGCGTTTGCACATCGCTAGTTCGAAGATCTTTGACGAAGTCGGTAGTAAGGCAATAGGCCTGTAATTATTGTTAATATTATTGATCGCAGAATACCGCTTAGACTCAAAGGGCTAGTGTATAAGTGTATTATCCGTCCAGTCCTACTTTATGGCGCCGAGACGTGGCCGGTTCTTGGAAGGCACGTTCAGAAGCTTCCCGTTACAGAGATGAAGATGCTGCGATGGATGTGCGGCGTTACGCGCGCTGACCGAATCCGTAACGAGTACATTCGTGGCATCCTCGCAGTCCTTGACGTAGCAGAGAAGCTCCAAGAATGTCGCCTCCGGTGGTTCGGCCACATTTGTCGCAGGCCAGCTGACTACGTAGGAAACATATGCCTTAACCTAGCCCTTGACGGCCCCCGACCCCAAAGCAGACCAAAAAAGCGATCGCTCGATGTCGTGAAAGGTGAAAGCAGATACTATGAGCGTGAACAACGTGGTTCACACGAGACGACGCCCAGGATCGCGCAAAGTGGAGGAAAGCAAGTAGGAAAGCGGACCCTGGCAAAGGCCGGGATAACGCTAGGTAGAAAAAGATATTAATGATATTATGGACGATTTGTGTTCTTTTTCGATTATATTTTTACTGATCTTCTTAACTTTATCTAAGCGAGTAACTACATAGGTACTCGCTAATTATTCTTACCTACTACAATTAATAGGTAAATACGTCCTCAACCGACAGAAACCACCGGCGCTTACCTACACAATTACATTAAATAACATTAAAGTATAAAATAATAAACTGAAAACAAGAATGCCACAATTCGAGCATGCTATGCTATGCGCGGCATGAATAGTGAGTGATTTGATTGACGTTTTCAGTTGAACGAGGCTCGCCTGCGGCCGTCATTCGTGAAATGCGCGGTGGCGATGAAGCAGCCTTGGCCGTGCGTGTGGGGCACGGGCGCCGTGCTTGCTGAGCGCGACGTATGGGGTAGATGGAGACTGGTATGCTCTGCAATCATATCTAAAACCGAGACTAAGGCTGTGTTTTCATCAGAGATGTGCGAGGATGTGTTTATAGCAAGGGATGCGTTTGTTCATAAACAATACTATTTCTTCATTTACCTATCCTCGCTGAGCGCAGCTCTAGTGGACATTTGGCCTATGTTTCTTAACAAACACATCCCTAGCTACGCATTTCCGCACATCTCTAGTGAAAACGCAGCCACTGTCAGAGTAGTTATCAAGTTCGCGAGAATTTGTTACGGTAAATCCACCACCAACTTGACTTTGCCCCATACTGACAAAACCAGACATGTGTTGGTGCTAGCCAGGTGCTAGCGCAAACAGTAAAACCTTGCTTGATTCGTGTAATAACTTGCAATAACATGCTGGAGTTTATTTATTATTAATCTTGCCTTGTGTTGGTCAAAGAGTTCATTAGCCCCATATATTGCATTCGCAGCTGGGTTTGGGCGTGTACGGTCCAGGTTGCGGCGCGCCATCACGTTTCATCGATATGCAGCGCTACTACCCCTGGATCGAGGACTCCCTGGACAAGTTCCAACGCATCACCATCTCGGAGATCAATCAGCACAAATATGTATTGCGCAGTACGTCCATTTATGTTGATCTTATCATCTTCAAGGTCGCACTCCAAGTTACCACGACTACCCCTACCATTTCGACGACATCACTGACTGTTTTTTGACAGATGCACTCTACAATAAATCTGCGTTACTTGCACCATTCCACTAACCCGGGTTAACCGGTTAAACCTGGAGTTACCGTGATTACCAGTACAATTTCACACTGGGTTAACGGTTTAACCGCTTAACCCCGGGTTAGTGGTATGGTGATGGTGCAAGTTCGGTTTTAAACGGAAACTGCGTGAAATACTTCTAAACACTCAAATTGAATCTGGACCCGCTGCACATTAGTTATTTTATTTTATTTTTTTATTTCTTCAAAATATCGTTAAATTAATCACAAATATTTATTTTTTTTATTTTTATGCCGCTTTCTTTCTTTCTTTAAGCCACTTTTGCTTTTATGCTGCTGTTAAACTCAAAATAACTATTCATTTATATTTCACTTATTTCTTCAGCATTTCGCTTCTGTAAGGGTCGTAGTTCTAGCCTAACCCAGTCCACCCCTCTGATAGCAGTTCGGTTCTGTGAGGATTGCAGTTCGAACCTAATCAAACCCACTTTTCAAGTAGCATTTCGTTTCTGTAAGGCTCGCAGTTCTAACCTAACCTAACCCTTGTTCGGTTCGGTGAGGATCGCAGTTCAAACCTAACCTAACCCACTTAACGGCGCATGCGGTGTACGGGGGTTTGAGCGGGAGGGGCTAGTAAGATTGGCATCATCATACTTTATACCTACATTTTATGGTAGGTAATCATAGTGGTTTATTTAGTTAAGGTATCATAGTGGTTTTCCGCGTCAAGGTCCGGGTCCGAGTCCGGGTCCGAGTCCGAGTCCGGGTCCGAGTCCGGGTCCGAGGCCGGGTCCGAGTCCGAGTCCGGGTCCGAGTCCGAGCCCGGGTCCAAGTCCGGGTCCGAATCCGGGTCCGAGTGCGGTTCCGAGTCTGGGTCCGAGGCCGGGTCCGAGTCCGGGTCCGAGTCCGGTTCCGAGTCCGGGTCCGGGTCCGAGTCCGGATGCGAGTCCGGGTCCGAGTCCGTGTCCGAGTCCGGGTCCGAGTCCGAGTGCGAGTTCGGGTCCGAGTACGGTTCCGAGTTCGGGTCCGAGTCCGCTTCCGAGTCCGGGTCCGAGTTCGGTTCCGAGTCCGGGTCCGAGTCCGGGTCCGAGTCCGGGTCCGAGTCCGGGTCCGAGTTCGGTTCCGAGTTCGGGTCCGAGTCCGAGTCCGGGTCCGAATCGTCCGGGTCCGAGTTCGGGTCCGAGTCCGGGTCCGAGTCCGGGTCCGAGTCCGGGTCCGAGTCCGGGTCCGGGTCAGAGTCCGATTCCGAGACCGGGTCCGAGTCCGGGTCCGAGTCCGGATCCGAGCTTGAGTCCGTGTCCGGGTCCGAGTCCGGGTCCGAATCCGGGTCCGAGTCCAAGTCCGGGTCCAGGTCCGAACCGGATCCGGGTATGAGTCCGGTTCTGGGTCCGAGTCCGGGTCGCAGTCCAAGTCAAAATCGGAATTCGAAATCACCAAACGTGTACTATGCGTCGTTGAAGAGTTCTGTTCTGGTCATCATCAGCAGTTCCACTTCATCAAATGCGACAGTTTTTAATGAAAATGCTTGATTTTCTGATGTAAATACAAAAATCTCTATACGCATGCCTTTAAGATTTGAGGAGTTCCCTCGATTCCTCATGGATCCCGTCATCAGAACTCGAGCTTGACAAAAATGTGGCTTAAAAACTTGCTTAACAAACATAACGAAGACGACAAATCGCCAAACGTGAACTATGCGTCGTTGAAGAGTTCCGTTCTGATCATTATCAGCAGTTCCACTTCATCAAATGGATGGTATATGCTTAATTTTTGATAAAATCCCAAAAATCACTATAAGTATGCCTTTAAGATTTGAGGAGTTCCCTCGATTCCTCATGGATCCATCATCAGAACTGGGTTTTGACAAAAACGGGACCAATCTGTATGCATATACATACAATCAAAAAAATAATTTTCAAAATCGGTCCAGTAATGACGGAGATATGGAGTAAGAAACATAAAAAAAAAAAATAAAAAAAAACATACAACCGAATTGATAACCTCCTCCTTTGGGATTTAGAAGTCGGTTAAAAAACACTTATAATCCAGTAACTTTGTCGAATTTTGTAACCTGGCTCTTTTGCGTCAAATCCGGTAGTTCCGATTTTTTGCAGACTTATTTATGATGTTGGCCCAATGAATAATACAAATTACAAGTTAGTGACTTCGAGCGCCGAACGCAACTTTGTCAAATATCGATAAACCCGCGAAAATTTCGGTTTTCTTTTAGATTTGGTCGATTATAAACCTAAAAGGCTAGGTTTTGATAGTGCCTTCTCAGGGCATTTTTAAAGTGGACTAGATTGGCTACAGTACGAGACTAGAATTGTCTCTGTACATTTAATAGTTTCCGAGATAAAGCCTTTCAAAGTTTATAATTTTTTTCGAACTTGTATTCGTAGGCTAAGTAGTTCCTAAGTTCAAACAAAGCTGATTTGGCCAGGTAGCTTGAGATCGTACCGTGCCTACACCCCAAAAAGGGAGTCGCAAGGGTCGGATCACCAGATCCAATCTATGCTATATTTCTTCCTGAAAATTACTGTATTATTACGAAACATTCCAAAAAATATATTAACACATTATAAAAAACCTAAACTAGGGAGGGTGCCGCCGGCAGCAGGGCCCAAGCTGCCGGTGGTCAGGGCCGCAAAGTGAGGAACCGACGTACTATACGCGCCGTGTCCAAAACTACCGCCTCCTGCATCTGACCCTTGATCCAACCACCCAGCGGGTCTCTCTAGGTGTTGGTCGAGACTCGTCGCTATGAGACCGTTCGCTTACACGACTATAGGAACAATCATCGTCGAATCAACATCCCACATGGCGGTTATCTCGTGAGCTAAGTTTAGGTAATTGCTGGACTTGTCCTTCTCGGCCTTCACGAGATTCTCATCATGGGGGATGGTGACGTCGACGAACACGGCCCGGCGCTGCGATCGATCTATCAGCGCGATGTCAGGCTTATTGGCTACAATAATAGTCCTGTCAGTGATGATACATAGATCTATCCCAATAGAGCGTGGCACGACCATTTTCGAGAGCTGGCGCAGGTGAGTACGTGTAGTACGGCACTTCGCGGTCCACAAGGCGGACAAGGCCGTATAGGAGAGCAAGCTGCTGGTGAATAATTATGGCTACGAGATTATGTCTGTGCAAGTACTCGCCATTACCAAGATGAGAACAACCGGAGATAATATGCCTGAGTGACTCTCCGGGACGGCGGCATGCCCGACAAATGTCGACCGTACCGTCCTTCAGGATATATCTCCGGTGGTTATTCGTCATGATAACTTCGTCCGCAATGGCACAGGCAAAACCCTCGGTTTCTTCGAAGAGGTCCCCGAATCGTAGCCAGTTCACGGACGCGGGCAAGTCTACATCGGGTCCCATGAGGCCCTTGTAGAACCGCCCGTGTAGCTGCTTATCCTTCCATACCGCCTTACGGTCCTCGGTGCTTAGTACTACAGGTTTGCGCCAGTTCTCGTTTGCCAAGGAGAGCGGCGTGGGTCCCTGTCAGCTGCCACCACATCACGATACATCCCACACTCGTTGTTGAGGAAATAATTCCTGAGATTGTATACCTCACGGTTGTGGAGATTTTTGGCTTTAGAAAGCCGCGCCCTCCACAATTCCGTGGGATGTACAATCTCATAACAGAAGAGCGTGGGTGCAGCGTACGGTGTGTGGTGCTGGTGAGCAGCTGTCGGACCCTCCGATCCAGGGCATCCAGCTCGGTTTGAGTCCACCTTAGTATGCCAAAGGAGTATGTGAGTAGAGGCATTACCCAGGCGTTGAAAGCGTGCACTTTGCTGCCTCCTGACAAAAGACTGTTAAGTAGTTTTGTGAGCCGACTGAAAAAGCGCTCCTTCACCGACTCCTCAATACCCAACGACTGTGACATACCAAGGTATTTATAGGTTTCTGATTCAGAGATAGATCTGAAAGACATTATCTCAGAAAGTTGTAAATTTGTTGAATTTACAACTTTCCCCCGCTGTACATGCGTATCCGCACTTTTATCGACACCAAAATCCATACTGAAGACTTCAGTGTATATACATAATATATATATATATATATATATGTATATGTATATACACTGAAGTCTTCAGTATGGATTTTGGTATATATATATATATATATATATGTATATGGTTATGTAGCATAATTTCTAAAATCAAATATTCTAAGTACGAAATTCCTAAAGACAGAACATCGAAAATCAAAATGTCTAATGTACGAAATTCCTAAAGATGCATGTCCTAATATACTGTTAATCGATTGATCTCATTTTCTAAAATCAATATTCCTTTGTACAAAATGTCTAATGACAATATTTTGAAAGTCAATATGTCTATTTCTATTGTAATTTCTATTTCTGGGCGGTTTGCCCTTCGGGCATCTGAAGCTACCTAACGAACCTAACCTACCTTTAACCTACATTACACTTTGAGGAAAAAAGTGTAGGTATAGGTAGGTTAGGTTCGTTAGGTAGCTTCAGATGCCAGAAGGGCAAACCACCTAGAGATAGGCTCCGTCTAGTTGAGTTGTGAAGGAAATGTTTATTGAAAAGAAACGGGACCATGGTTTCGTACGTTAGACTCTTTAAACTAAGGTCAGCTACACGTAGGACAAATTTAACGTCGTTAGAAATTTCGCAATTTATACATTTTAAACTTAGGTCAACTAAAGGTCGTTAGTATTTTCGTGCACTAGCAGTTTTGTACTTTAGACATTTAATAAGTTCAAAAACTAAAACTCGACTACTGCAAATCGCGCTCTTTTTAGATCGCGATTTGCAGTAGTCGGGTTTTAGTTTTTGAACTTATTTTTTATTTAATTAATTTTGGGGTCAGGATTTCGTTACTTACAATAATATTTGAAGTCACCTTCGGCGCCTGGCTTTGGAACGCGTACAGCGAGCCTCGTACGTCGGGCTACGCCCGACTCTTTTAGTATGAGGGCGCCTTCGGCGCCCGGCTTTGGAAGGCGTCCATCGTGCCTCGTACGTCGGGCTACGCCCGACTCTTTTAGTATGAGGGCGCCGAAGGCGCCCGGCTTTGGAACGCGTACATCGTGCTTCGTACGTCGGGCTATGCCCGACTCCTTTAGTATGAGGGCGCCGCCCGGCTTTGGAACGCGTACAGCGAGCCTCGTACGTCGGGCTACGCCCGACTCTTTTAGTATGAGGGCGCCGAAGGCGCCCGGCTTTGGAACGCGTACATCGTGCTTCGTACGTCGGGCTATGCCCGACTCTTTTAGTATGAGGGCGCCGAAGGCGCCCGGCTTTGGAACGCGTACAGCGAGCCTGGTACGTCGGGCTACGCCCGACTCTTTTAGTATGAGGACGCCAAAGGCGCCCGGCTTTGGAACGCGTACATCGTGCTTCGTACGTCGGGCTACGGCCGACTCTTTTAGTATGAGGGCGCCGAAGGCGCCCGGCTTTGGAACACGTACATCGTGCTTCGTAGGTCGAGCTACGCCCGACTCTTTAGTATGAGGGCGCCGAAGGCGCCCGGCTTTTGAACACGTACATCGTGCTTCGTAGGTCGAGCTACGCCCGACTCTTTAGTATGAGGGCGCCGAAGGTGCCCGGCTTTGGAACGCGTACATCGTGCTTCGTACGTCGGGCTACGCCCGACTCTTTTAGTATGAGGGCGCCGAAGGCGCCCGGCTTTGGAACGCGTACAGCGAGCTTCGTACGTCGGGCGTATCGTTTAGTATGAGGGCGCCCAAGGCGCCCGGCTTTGGAACGCGTACATCAGGCCTCGTACGTTGGGCTACGCCCGACTCTTTTAGTATGAGGGTGCCGAAGGCGCCCGGCTTTGGACCGCGTACAACGCGCCACGTACATCGGGCTACGCCTGAGCCTTTTAGTGTCGCCTTTTGGACCGAGTCCGGTGCGTCACATAGGTACGTTTCAGTATGCTTCGCCTGACCACTGCGAATTTTAGCGAGGTGAATATACTAAGATTACTAAGCAACTTTTACCATTGGACCTAACCCGATCTCGTTAAAAAATTTGCTGATCTGGACTTCTATACCTATTCACGTTATAAACTATTGCAGGTCATTTTAAAAAACAACATGTATATAGCGGCCAAACAAATTTCTTTTGAAAAATCCTTCTTGTATCGCCGTAGTCGCGTAACACGCGGATAGATAGAATCCAGAGCGATTGTAGATTCGTAGTTCGAATTACCTACCAGATAAATTAATGTTTTATCGGGTGCATGCAAGCAAAGCCGGGTGCAAAAGCTAACTATATGTATATATTTGAAATGTGCTAATTGAGCTCTTTCAAATGACACACGTCATCATTACTTATTTTTATTTTTTTGGTTCGTGACTTTATGACCTCTAGAGGGCGCCGTGTTAATTTTTTTGTGACGTCATATAGCCTATAACCAGCGGACGATTAAGACGATTCGAATGACACGTCGTTTGTCAAATTTCAATGAGTACTTTAGAAGTTATGAGGGAACAGATGAACATACATACATACATACATACATACATACCCACAAACATACCGGTCAAAATCATAACCCTCCTTTTGCGTTGCCGTAGTTGGGTAAAAAATAGGTTAATTAACCGTAGGACATGCATCTTTAGGAATTTCGTACATTAAATATTTTGATTTTCGATGTTCTGTCTTTAGGAATTTCGTACTTGGATATCGTCGGTGCGAATAAAAAAATCGCTGTGTCTTTTTACGATTTTTTGATTTTGGCATATTTTAATTCCTTTTTCAATTTCCCGTCGACCTATATCAATATTTATTTTAATTCTTTATTAGTTTTGAAAATAACTAACAAAATTTGTATATAAAAATAGCTATGTTTTTTTTAGTACATAACGAAATTAAATGCCTTGTTTTCTGTGGAGGGTGATGGCGATAATGTTGCACATGGCGATTTATTAACCCTAAAATCCGCTATGTATCATTTCTCGTACTAGGTTACTTTGGCAACAAATCGCTATGTGTAAACGTTACACATGACGATTTTAAGTGAACCTAATTTAATTCGCTATGTAGCAAAATTCTGGATAAAATAATTAATATATAGTCAAAATTTACGACAACAACTGTTTATTTTCTCCATAAGTATCATGTAAAAACCATTGATCTACCAGAAAAAAAATACAGGTGCAACAAATATATTAAAAACAGGAAAAAAACAGTTTTTTTGTGTCCTGAAAAGTAGCTAAAAAATACATGGCGATTATTTTATGCGCACCGACGATATTTGATTTTAAAAATTATGCTACATAACCATTTATATTTTACTAATATTTAATGTCACTCCCTAATAACAGCGTTGGCATTTGCCTCGTTTGCAAATTGCAACAATATGCTGAGACAGGGCCTTTTCCCTACGGCACACATTGCTGGACCCAAGTGTCTATTCTTTCTGTTTTGTTTTTTAATGTGTACCTACATAATTTCTTTGTTTTGCTGCTCTAATTATTTTCTCTTTATCTTGTTTCTTTCATCTTATTGTCCTGTGTATGTGTGCTTTATGGAATAAATGTCTTTTTTCTTCTTCTTCAAGTGTGCCTAAATGGTAAACCCATGATTCTACTATAAAATAAATCAACTAGAGTTAAACTAAGAAAAGTCTGAGATTTAGATAGCACACGCAGTACCAGTGTTATTTATAAGTCATAATTTCATAGAAGTTTGACGTTTAAAATAACACCTGCACTGCGTGTGCTGTCAAAATCTCTGCAGACTTTTCTTGGTCTAACTCAGCAGATATTTTATAGAAGATAAATATATTGTTCCTTCGGAATTGAATCCATGGATGGTAGGTGATGGTAGGCATAGACAGACACGCCGTATTGTAGACAGTGTAGCGGACAGATTGAAGCCATTGAAGGACAACATTAGAAGGTTTCTTAACCTATTCAGCGCTAATCACGACACGTTGTCGTTTAGCCTCTACGAAGCATTTTCGCTACATACTCGGAAAATATGCATGTTATCGGCTACGACCGTAGCTCAGCGCTGAATGTGTTAAGGCCGTGCATCGATATATAACAGGATCTTTGAAAAACGTGGCAGTGGCTAGCCCCACAAATAAACACATGTGATTTTCGGATATATGTTTCTTGACTATTAAGATAATAGATGTTATGCTAGTCGAAACACGAATCCTTAAAATTTTCTCGGTAGAAAATAAATCTGAAGTTACCTCTTCATTTTTATTTTTTACCCGACTACGGCAACGCAAAAGGAGGGTTATGATCTTATGATTTTGACCAGTATGTATGTGGGTCCTTAGTTCATCTGTTCGCTCATAACGTGTAAAGTTCTCATTATAATTTGACAAACGATATGTCATTCGAATCGTCTTACTGTCCGCTAGTTATAGGCTATATGACGTCACACAAAAATTAACACGGCGCCCTCTAGACAGGTACTATACTAGGTCAAGTGGGGTATAATTTTTAGAGCACCGTACAAAAACCGTGAACAACACGGTGCTCTTATGGGATCACTTCGGTCTTGCAAATCGGTTAAATGCGTTTTTCTCGAAGACCGTTTGATGTAGGTACCTAAAATTTGGAATAGTTATGGCAAGTACCATCACTAACACTGTGAATAAGTCAAAACTGCTTATTTCTGATTTTAGGGGGTTAGAGGGGTAGGCTGAATTTTATTTGCAATTGTAAGAATCGTGTGTGGTACCATTAGAAAGCTTGCAAAAAATTGAGTCGATGGAATGATTTTGACTTCATTTTAGAGTGCAGTAGTTTCGATAAAAAATGCATTTAAAGTTGCAAGTTTTCATACAAAAATTTTCACCTCTGTCCTGGCGATTTTCGCGAAAACTATAGCTAACAGGCAGCTGACCAGTCAATATCCAACCAAAACAAGCATGGAGACGGCGGGAAAATTATCAGGTTAACTTTATCTTTATTAGTTTTTCAGCTGCAGCCTGATCTTTGGTTGCTTAGGGCTAGCTAACTGATGCTTACACTGGTCATTCATATTAGGAAGTAGTTTTAGCGAGAAAGATCCTTACTTAAAACTTTGGCATTGAAATTTATGACTTATGTCTTTGATACAAAGTTTAATTCTACTTACTTACTTTTGTGGTATGTTTCTTTTTTTTCTGAATAGCCTACTATAAGTATGAGAGAGAAAAAATCTACAAAATACAACCTTGTTATAATGCAAATAAGTTTAAATTTCGAACGGGCTTTCCAACCAATAGACTATCTCAGTGTGCTCAGTAAGAATTAGGGCTTCCAAATACCGGACCTCTTTCAATACCGGTATTAATACCGAAACTGTCTTTATCAATACCGGGATCCCGGGATCCCGGTATTGACTATGAATCGCTTAAAATTTTTGAGTTTTATTAAAATAAGGCTCACTATAACACCGGGTATGTATGTCCTTAGCCTAGGGCTTAGGATATTAAACAATAATCGCCAACTGTAATAATTATCATGTCACCCTCCAGGTTGGCAATCATTTTATCCGCCTTGTTGACTTCACCAGTTACATTTTTAGTTCAACCTAATAAACCAGCCAACTATATTCAAATTTGCCACCAAAAATTCGTTTGCCATACTACAATTCAATTACACAAACGGGTCTACCGCGATATAATTTCATTGTTTTTACCTTTAATTAAATATGTGTACAAAACGCGAGAGTTTAAAGTGTCATACTACAATTCCTTGCTTATTTCTTTCTAAAGACCGTATCGTTAATTATAGGGACAGATAAAACCTGGTCTAACTGTTGGCATGTGTATTATTTTGTATTACTATGTTCTTAGAGTATGATCTGAGGGTATTTTTAAGTGTGTGTGGTGTGTGTTAAGCTATATCTGATTTAAGAAGGTATGACATATTTTTTTATTTTAGGGACTTTATGATGCTTTTAATACCGTATAGCAAATATGTATAGTCTGGACAAGCCTATCGAGCTGAATTTGAGACTATTTCACCGACTCTTTGGTACGATTTAAAGTAACAATAAGGTTAATAAGCTGCCAGAACATGTTATCTAAGTGTCCTCTTCATGATTGCTCAATTGAGCAGCTGCGGAATAAATGTGGTGAATTTTTATTTTTACATAAAACCGTTTTTTCACCCCACGTTTTGGAATCCCTTCAATTTCTGTTGCAAGCGAAATGACAGAGACAGCTACAAGAATAAGCTCAGCTAGAAGAAAGCACTAATTAAACACATGTGTAATTTTGAAATAAAATTATAATACAAAAAAACGGCTAAGTAAAGTTGTCCCCATAATTAATGATACGGTCTTTACTTATTGGTATAATTTTAAGAACTAATTATATTAATATCATATCCTGAACATCAGAATTCATCACCAAATATGTATCTAACGCATATGCACTGATCTTGTTTCAATTAAATGCTCTTCTTTAATTAAATGGGCTAGTAATCTTCTTCATACAGCCGAATTTAATAATTTTAATGGATTTTAACCGTTATAATCAGCGCATTTTCCTTGTTTTTGAAAATACCGGGATCCCGGTATTGCATTAAAAATACCGGTATTGAAAAATGCGTTCAATCAGACGGGATCCCGGTATTTCGGGATCCCGGGATCCCGGTATTGGAAGCCCTAGTAAGAATCATATTTATTATTGGAGTTTATCCGTAAAAAAATAAATTAAGAATTCCGTTCTTCACTGTCGTTGCGTTTTTTTTCACAATAGAGCACATAGAGTTAGTAAAGCGTATAGAGATAATAAAGTCATTTAATATTTATTAACAGCTATGGCCTCATCTATAGATTTTACTGAGAGTATCTGATTCGTCGAAACAATATTCCTTTTCATTAAGTACCATTACATTTATGTACTAATTGTATATAGTATGTATTAATTATTGTATACAGTATGTATATTTTTGAACGTATCGGTGAGAGCAGCAACCAGATCCCGTTCTGAATGAATGAATGAATGTTTCTTTATTCAGGCAATAGACCTGTTAGTTCTGTTACGAAAAAATAATTTTGGAAGACCTAGATAGTATATGACAGTTAAAATTCACAGTTTTTGGAAACAATGGTAAAGTTGACGAAATATAAAGTAAGCCGATCTTGATCAAACTTGTTTGAGAGATCGGCTAACTTTATATTTCGTCAACCTTACAGCCAGCGACAAAAATGTCAGTTAAGATTTGGCACTCATGAATCCCAGTTCTACTAAAATATTTTTTCGTTTAAAAACTGATTTACAAGAAGTCCAACATTGTGCGGTAAGGTAGGTTTATATTCAAATTAACGCAATTCTTTGTAGCAACTCCGCCAAGTTTAGTGGACGAAAACGGGACTGGACGGCAAACTGACGCAATTACCCTACTTGTACTAAAACTTAGACATTTATTATTACTTACTTATTTCTGTGACTTTAGGTATATGAAACATGAGCAAATTGATTAATACTTTACGTTAATAACATTTTGTGTCAGAAACAAGCCTAAACGTCAAAAACCGAGAAATGCCGAATCACAAACTTAATTGAAATATTATTCCTTTTTGAGTCGTGCCTGCCCATGCCCAGTCTACAAGTTTAAAATACAACAATTGCGACTACCGATATCAAAGATTATCATGAGGTTGTATGTAAGGATACCTAGTATTTATGACGGGTTTAGTTTTTCATGCTCTCTGAAGTTACAAGTTGCTTGTCAACTCTGACGTATATTAAATTGTCAACTATTTTGGTGTTTGAAAGAATCAATAATATTGAAAATGTTCAGACAAGTGGAAGAATATATTTCAATATGTTATGGATGCTAGCAAGATGTAAAAACAATAGTTTAGCGAAATGTCAGTTTACGAAATGGTTGGTACAAATTACAGAGAAATTCAGAATAATTTGTTTCTACTAGAAATGTGCCTTCACCAAACGTTTTAGAAAACGGTAGGCCTATATTATATAATGGTTCTTGACTTCGGTTGGCCGAAATGGGACTCTTACGATTTTTCCTCATTTTACCTCCAAGATGAGGTTAATCGTTAGTGCTGGAAAGCTGTAATTTGGTATGGATATATAAATCAATCAACCCGACAAGGTGGTAAATAAAATCTCTAATCTCAAAAAAATATATCTAAGGTAGAAGCTTTATAATTATAACTTCTACATTACCTATACTAGCCCAGAGGCCTTTAATAACAGTCCAAACTCCAAGGTCCCAGAGCTCCCAGACATTACTTATTTCCTTGTGAATAAAATGTATGGGATAAATTAGTATTAGTATCCAAACTTAAAACCGCCTAGGGATGCGTGGAACGGTGCTCTGAACACCGTAGTCTTGACTTCGTGCTTGGCCAATTATTTTTATATAATAATTTGAATATTATTGTTAGCATTTTGCATAACTCCCAAACACATTTATTTGTTTTTGGTTGTAAAAAACGGTCAAGTGCGAGTTGGACCCGCACACCGAGGGTTACTGAGGTCTTTTGAAACAAATGAATTCTTCACTAAGATACATACATATTTTAAAATGTGGAACTCAAGCCCTTTCATAAATGATACCCCACTTGACCTAGTACCTAGTAACATTGCTGGTTGACAAGAAAACATTGGAACATTTGGAACTCTCACCAGAAACCAAGTTCATAACATAAATAAAATGTGTGTATCACATTGTATGTAAAAATCAGAGATGCAACGGATAGTTGTTTGGCCGGATACCGGATATTCGGCCTGATAATCGGCCGAATATTCGTTATCGGGCTGCCGAATAATCGGCCGGCGGAACTATACCTAATTTTCGGTTGTTCAGGTGCATGAGGTGCGCATTGTGCTGGTTTTGACCTGTTTCGTAATGAACGTTCGCGTGGGACTCATTTCTAGGTACGAAATGAGTGCACGTGCAAGTGCGTGGAATGTTTCAATTGTTTTAAAATAAACTAGACTAGACTAATTCGTAGACTAGATACTTATTATGCTATCAATAAACTAGATATAAATGTGTCCAAATGTTTCGCCATCTCCTTTACTCGAAAGCGTAATGTCTTTAATTCTAACTATTTGTTAAATGAGGTTATTTCCAAGTGTAGTGAAATAAAAGACTTGGGTGTCGTAAAGGACAATAAGTTGATCTTTGATCGGCACGTTGATTCAATAGTCAATAAAGCATTCAAGGTACTTTATCTTAAGATCGTGCAAGAACCGAAAAAGATTAAAATCAGGTAAAATTGTCTATTGCGCATTTGTAAGAAGCCATCTAGAATATGCCTCTCAGGTTTGGAACCCTTGTTTATGACATCTATTATTTCAAAAATTGAAAGAATCCAAAAAAAGTTTATTTGTTTTCTGAGATTTAAATTCAAAATTCCAAAACAAAGTTATAATCAGTACTGTGCCAAACTTCATCTTCTACCTCTCTACACCCGGCGTAATATATCTGACGTAATTTACATTATGAAAATTGCCCAGAACTATGTAGACTGTCCTGATATATTAGCGAACTTCACGTTCTCAGTCCCCTCACGCATATCCTCTCGCACCAAAAAAACGTTCCATATTCCCTTTGTTTATAGTAAATACAGGAAAAACTCCTTTCTTCTAAGAGCTTCTAGGTCTTTCAATCAGCTTTGCAAACATCATGATTTCATCGATCTGTTCTGTGATAGCTTTAGTTCTATACGCAAACTAATGAGCCAAGACTTCTCCCACTGTTAACACGGTACTTATGTATTTCTAATCTGTTTTTTTTCTTAATTAAGTATTATTATCTCTCTTTTGTTCTTCTCGTTCACTGTGTAAATCTATTCTCCCTGTCAAGCATGATAAGCAGAATATAATTGTAAGTGATAAGTATTATTTCTTAAATTTGTAAGTTCGCACGCTTACGCAGTTTCTACTTGTGGAAACTTGTAATTGGCTTATTGCTTAGGCCAAGCAATAAGAAGTTATAGAGGGAAAAGCTAGGAACACAATTTTTGACTCCGTAACTTTGTTTGGACTAGCTAGGAGGTGAACATATCAAAAGTCCCCGGCCGTAGCCCCGGTGCTGAGGGTAGAGGGGGGAAAGAAGGTCACATTTTTCGGTTTTTCACTTATATCTTGGAAACTTTGCGTCTTAGCGACATGACTACTAAGACACACCAAAAGCTGATAAAATTTATTACAAGTTTTATTCAGTCAAGTTTTTCGATATCTTGAATAGTTTTTGAGATATCCGCTCTTGAAAGTTTAATAAGTGAAGCTGCTAGGCCGAGTTTGGTATCATTTTCGTATAAAACGGGGGTGCTGAATTCATTTTTTGTATTACATTGACACCATTCCTAAGAAAAAACGTATAAACTTTAAACAAATATCTTTTTTTTAATTCCTCTTCACGCAAACCGCTCAACCGATTTAAATGAAATTTGGTATAGGTACAGCTATTTCGATTCCCAAGACAGGACATAAAATACTTTTTATCTCAATAATCATCATTTGAAGTTGTGAAATGGAGTATGGGGGGAATTCAACTTCGTCGACGACACTGAATTCCTGAAGTTAATACTGCTCAAGGTAAGATTTAAAGTCATGTTTGGTATCATTTTCATGTAAATCACAGATGTATACCATCCTAAATTTCATCTAAACCGGTTCAGCAGTTATTGACTCCCCATACAAACTTCCACCCCACTTTTCACACCCTCAAAAGATGCTTTTGGTTATAAAAACTATCCTGTATCCTGTGTCGAGACTGAAACTATTTCTATACCAAATTTCAACGAAATTGGTTCAGCGGTTTAAGCGTGAAGAGGGATTAAAAAAAATATATTTTTTTAAATTTTGGTTTTACTTTGCAATAGTGTTAATGTGATACCATTAGTGTCCGACCGAAGGTTCGGTTTCGGTTTCGGCCAGGTTCGGCCAAAAAATTATGTTTCGGCTGTAGTTTCGGTTTCGGCCAAAAAACGGCCGAACCTTTCGGCCGGGCCGAAACTTACGAAATGGTACTTCGTACTATGAAACTAAACTATGTGACAAAGACCAAAAGTTGGGGAATAAGTAGGACAACAATATTAATATGTACCTACATATACTGATTCATGTATAGGTACAGAAATGAATTGGTTTATTATAAAACACAATTCCACTAATGAGGGCGCCACTATATAGACGGTCGATGCAGTCTTAAGAGGCTGTTAATACCTATAACGCGCACACTGTCTAATTAGACACTCATCTACTCAGATACAATTGTATCGGAGTAAATGAGATAGCACTGTCGTATGTTACTGGGTCTGGGGAAAAGAATGATAAGAAAACTCATCATCTTCCTCGCGTAATCCCGGAATTTGACATTGGTTGGTGTCTGTGCTCAACTACTTATCCTGCAGCCTGAAGCACGGCTTTGACTTCGCATGAAAGTTCGCCTCACTGGGGCACTTCGGACGTTTAGGCCCAGGTGAAGATCGGTACCCGGCCTTGCGATATTGTCAACAAAAAATTCGCGCTCGCTGCGCTCGCGTTTTTGGTTGACCCTGTATCTACATGTTGGCTTGACTGGTGAATGAATAGAGTTAGACCAAGAAAGTTCTACAATTATTTTGATAGCATATGCAGTGCAACTAGTGCAAATGTTATCTATACGTCACAATTTCACAGAAGTTTTGACGTTTAAAATAACACTTGCACTGCGTGTGTTATCAAAATCGTTGCAGAATTATCTTGGTCTAACTCTAGTAATTTTCTTAAAAAACTGCTTAAGTAACATCAATTTCAAGGACATTGGGTGTTGACAGCCCCATAATATGTGTGTAAAAGCGGTTTTATGACATTTTTTCAACGATTTTAACAAGTCTACAAAAGGTTCGGTTTCGCTTTCGGTTTCGGCCGAAATTAGAGCCAAGCCGAACATTCGGTTTCGGTTTCGGTTTCGGCAAAAAAACATGTTTCGGTCGGACACTAGATACCATAAATGAATTCAGCACCCCCGATTTATACGAAAATGATACCAAACATGGCCTAACAGCTTCACTGATGTAGATAACAAGATAAAATTAAAATCCCTAAATAAACTTTCAAGAGCGGGTATCTCAAAAACTATTCAAGATATCGAAAAACTTGACTGAATAAAACTTGTAACTAATTTTACCAGCTTTCGGTTTGTCTTAGTTAGTAGTCACGTCGCTAAGACGCAAAGTTTCCAAGATATCAATGAAAAACCGAAAAATTCGACCTTCTTATCCCCCTCTACCCCCCAGCACCGGGGCTACAGCCGGGGACTTTTGATATGTTCACCTCCTAACGAGTCCAAACAAAGTTACGGAGTCAAAAATTGTGTTCCTGGCATTTCCCTCTACAACGTTTTTTGAGCATTCATTTCCTGACCTATTACTGTTTCTATATTTTTACCTAACTTAAATATTTTATTAGGTTACCATCATGAATTCTACCTAATAGAAAATAACTTTATTAATATAAATTACTAAAAGACATAAACAGGAATATAAAACTAAAACTAACTACAATTAAAATAATGCTAAAAATTAAAAATACCTATTAAAATTTGGTGCCTTCAGAGGGTGCCCAACACGCAGGCAGCGTTCCCGCACTGGATTGCGATGGCAATTCTCTGCGCGAGAAAGCTGCCCGCGCGGGGTCGCCCGTTGCCTCCCTCAGCCTTTTCCCGAGCGCCTTGTGGAGCATTTGTGCGCCTCTGCCCCACGAACCAAGCGTCTCGACGCCAAATGCGACGAATTCGTATTGGGCGCCGAGACAGCTGTATTTGGCTACCTTTTGACGCTCCCGAGTGTCCGTCGCCGCGCCAGCACGCCTGCTGGTCGATGGGACGTAGGACGTCGCTAGCGTGTCAGCGCAAGTGGTGTCCCATACCAACGCACGACCCATAACTAACTAACTTGTTACTCTAGCTGTAAGTTTTCCTAACAAATAGAATAAAATAATAAACGAGTACGATTATGACCGTGACTGTTTCTTAAATACAATTTGTTTACTCCGAAATCAAGCAAAGTTACTATCCGATATCCGGCCGGATAGGCCGTAAACGTATTATGCTTCTTTTTACAAATGCGACAACAACCTCGCAAATTACATTGAAATGCATTGTGACCTTTACGAAAACAATTTTTACATACTCGAAGCTTAGAAACCTCGTCAAATCGTTCTTCGATATTCATTTCTTTTAATTTTAATACAGTAAAATTATACAGTTTGCGTTTGCGTCAAATCCGGTAGTTCTGATTTTTTGCAGACTTGTTTATGATGTTGGCCCAATGAATAATCCAAGTTTGTGACCTCGAGCGCCGAACGCAACTTTGTAAAAAATCGAATAAACCACATTTTTTTTTAGATTTGGGCCATTATAACCCTAAAGTACTAGTTTTTGATAGTAACTTCCTAGGGCGTTTTTAAAGTAGACTAAATTTGCTACAATAAGACACTAGAATTGTCTCTGTACAT
Source organism: Cydia splendana (assembly GCF_910591565.1). Taxonomy (NCBI): domain Eukaryota; kingdom Metazoa; phylum Arthropoda; class Insecta; order Lepidoptera; family Tortricidae; genus Cydia; species Cydia splendana. The sequence goes on along the minus strand of NC_085987.1, from coordinate 49,385,105 downwards.
TTAATATTTTCCGAAATAAAGCCTTTCAAAATGTATATTTTTTTCGAACTTGTATTCGTAGCCTAAGTAAGTGCAGTCAGTATACACTTTTGTCTCAGGCGATGCCGGTTAGCAGAATTGTTTCTAAGGTCAATCAAAGCTGATTTGGATTGCAAAGCGGATTTACATACCACTTTTACCCTGTAAAACATGCTAATCCCCTCAAAGAATGCATTAGAATCCACGGCGGCGCGGCGGCGCGAGTTACTTTGATAGAACACATAGAACGTATGACGGCTGCTTGACAATCTCGAGTTCCTATTGCTAATTACTATCTTAGTTGGGTACTTTCTGATGTACCTATGGGTAAAACATATTTTAGAAAAGTTCACTTCTGTGGACAATACTATAAAAGGTAACGACTCTGTTACATATATTATATAATATATCCCATTTTTCTCATTTGAGTCTCAACCTACTGAAAAAAATTATTCTGCCTGTAAAGGTGCTGCGTAAAAAATTGGTTTTTAGATTCCCTTAAATTTGCGATGGCTACAGGAAAGACACGAACGAGTTTGCTATAAAAACGTGTATTACCCGTATAAAATATCGGCTTATTATTAACCGGGCAACTAAAATATTAAACAGGAACTTTCACTGGGCATATAATAATATAATTTGGCTGTGCATTAATATTTTAGCACCAATAAATTTATATTAGCCTCAAATTTAAGCATCATATTATTAAAAAACTGGCAGCAAAATCAAGCCACCCAAAAAATTTATAGGGAACTTGAATTGATAGGTTGGCGTCTAAAATAATAAGTTGGCAACTAATATTGTAATCAGCGATCATAAAATTTGTATTTTGTACATATACAGAATACCTAAGATACCTATATACATAAGCTTTAAATACTCCATTTTTAAATAATTTAAATTTAAACATATGCAGACCTAGTACCTTTAATTAACAAATTTCCTAACCCACAAAACACTACAAATTTATTTACCAATAATACCCTACTATACTTGCTATACTTATAGTCGAAATTCCTAATCATGAAACGCCTAATGGCCATTATACCAATAGGTCTTTAAATTTTTAATTACTAATTTCAATAGTTACCACTGTGTTCTGCCAGAATCAAAAGATAGGTGTGACGACGAGCGAAGCGAGGAGGAGCGTGTTAGGTTGACAGTGTAGGGACCAAACAAAATATTTTAAAAGAACATCATTTTTTGATTAATAGATAGCCGTTTTCTTTTTAAAATGTACTGCATAAATAGTCTCCAATATAATAATTCAGTTGACAAATAAATATTTGGCACCTGCCTAAAAATAAACAAAAGCTGTAACGCCATTTAAATACAACTCATATTGATATATTTTAAGGCTCCGTTTTTGTTGCCAAACTATTAATTTTAGTACCCATTTCTATTATTTTAAACTACCCAAATTCGATTAATTAGTTGACCGGTTAAATACGTGCCTAAAATATCTATTCTCGTAATTTTTCTGTGTTATTTACCGTAGTACCAAGTAGTACCTAATCGTTACATTCATTTCATTACTCCAAAATGAATTGATCACCAGGATGTAAGTGGTTAAACACAGAATTGACAGCCTGGACGCTTCTGGCCTTCGGCCCTACGCGGAGCTGGGCCTTCGGCCTTCGCATTTAGACACTTGTACTATTGTTCTGTGCTAAAGCACTGACGTCCTGAACGCTTCGGGCCTTCGGCCCTACGCGGGGGGTTCGGCCTTCGGCCTTCGCATTTAGACAGGTGTACTATTGTTCTGTGCTAAAGCACGGACGTCCTGGTCGCTTCGGGCCTTCGGCCCTACATGGAGCTCGGCCTTCGGCCTTCGCATTTAGACACTTGCACTATTGTTCTGTGCTAAAGCACCTACGTCCTGGATGCTTCGGGCCTTCGGACCTACGTGGAGCTCGACCTTCGGCCTTCGCATTTAGATACTTATACTATTGTTCTGTGATTAAGCACTTATATCCTGGACGCTTCGGGCCTTCGGCCCTACGTGGAGCTCGGCCTTCGGCCTTCGCATTTCGACACTTGTACTATTGTTCTGTGCTAAAGCACTGACTTCCTGGACGCATCGGGCCTTCGGCCCTACGCGGAGCTCGGCCTTCAGCCTTCGCATTTAGACACTTGTACTATTGTTCTGTGCTAAAGCACTGACGTCATGGACGCTTCGGGCCTTCGGCCCTACGCGGAGGTTGGCCTTCGGACTTCGCATTTAGACACTTGTACTATTGTTCTGTGCTAAAGCAACTGACTGACTTCCTGGACGCTTCGGGCCTTCGGCCCTACGCGGAGCTCGGCCTTCAGCCGTCGAATTTAGACACTTGTACTATTGTTCTGTGCTAAAGCACTGACGTCATAAACGCTTCGGGCCTTTGGCCCTACGCGGGGGGTTCGGCCTTCGGCCTTCGCATTTAGACACTTGTACTATTGTTCTGTGCTAAAGCAAGGACGTCCTGGACGCTTCGGACCTTCGGCCCTACATGGAGCTCGGCCTTCGGCCTTCGCATTTAGATAATTATAATATTGTTCTATGATTAAGCACTTAAATCCTGGACGCTTTTGGCCTTCGGCCCTACGCGGAGCTCGGCCTTCGGCCTTCGCATTTAGACATTTATACTATTGTTCTGTGTTTAAGCGCTGACATCCTGGACGCATCGGGCCTTCGGCCCTACGCGGAGCTCGGCCTTCGACCTTTGCATTTAGACAGTTGTCCTATTGTTCTGTGTTTAAGCGCTGACATCCTGGACGCTTCGGGCCTTTGGCCCTACGCGGAGCTCGGCCTTCGGCCTTCGCATTTAGACACTTATACTATTGTTCTGTGTTTAAGCACTGACAGCCTAGACGCTTCGGGCTTTCGGCCCTACGCGGAGCTCGGCCTTCGGCCTTCGCATTTAGACACTTGTACTATTGTTCTGTGTTAAAGCACTAACATTCTGTTACCACTTTGATGATTCTGCGACCGGAATGGTTATATGGGAAGGTTTCAATAACTGGCCACCTTATACTAAAATGAATTCTATTCATAGGCGAATAGAATTCATTTTTGGTTTGGGTGGCCTGTTACTGGCGAATTACCCTAGTTATGTACTTAGTGGTTAATACTAGTATCAAGTACAATTTTTTTTTAATTATTCTTAAAAACGAAGTATAAACATGTCATATATAAATATTAACGTCTTTGTAAGGCAGGATTATTACAGATCATGAACCATAGTACAGGCACGCTCCGTGATTGTTGAGCCATTTAGGGTTCTAGCTAAATTGGACATTCTATAGAGTACGAGTAAGTATGAAACATTCAGCTAGAGAATGCAATTTCGAGATCTCGCTAGATCTCGCACGTATTTTCGAGATTTAATCTAAATGACAGGAAATCTCGATTTATGCAGTCTCGGTCGAGATCTCGATTAATATTTTCGAGATCTCGAACAAGATTGAAAGTAAACTACTTTTTTTAAGTAATATTTTTGACCTTAGATTCATGTTGTTCAGGCAGTGCTATTATGTGTCCGGCTTTAGCTCTATTATTGTTACGCATTTTCTAAGTGAAGTTAAATAGTGGTTTAACATTGATAGCATTTAATAAAAGTGAAGTAAACATAAAAATTGATTTTATGTTAAATGTCAATTTAATTTGTTGTTTTAATTTTCAAAATCTAACATGACGTACCTTAAATAAGTAGTATGTCAGCGGCATATCGTACAATCGTAATCCTAGGCGTATCATGAAACGCCACCTTTTCCTAATCTAAGATTAACCCAGGCCTATCACGATCTGCCTTATGAAAGAGGTGGCACATCAATCAGAGCAATGCATTCGTTGATATTCCTAGCTTCACACCGGGCGCATCGTAAAATTATTGATTGAGATATGCCTAGGCATATCATGAAACACCGCCATTTCATGATCTGACTATACGTCGCACTATTCGTTCCTTTTTATTAGCATGCGTACAAAAATAACGTAGCGTCCACAAACGTACTATAGTCTGTCAAGCCATTTCTATGGTTTTCATTTGCTAAAATTTAGGACACCTTACTTTATTCGATATGCCTAAATTTTGAGGTTTGCACGATATGGCTGGTGGTCGCTAGTCAGATAATGAAATGCAGGCGTTTCATGATCTGCCTAGGAATATCACACCTTTCTTCTTCCTCGTTCCCTCAATGCTGAGGATCGCGATCACACCTTGAGGTTTGCACGAAATGGCTGGTGTTCGCTAGGCAGATCATGAAATGTCGGCGTTTCATGATCTGCCTAGGAATATCACACCATACTTATTTGATATGCCAAACGTCGCCAGGCAAATCGTCAAACGTTGACGTTTTAACGATATGGCTGGTAGTCGCTACTAAGATCATGAAATGACGGCGTTTTATTATATTTCTAGGAATATCTCGATATGCCCGATTTTACGATCTGCCGTCGACATATATATGGAATTCTTAGAGATTTTTGATTAAAATAACACATTTTTACTATAACTAAAAAGTTAAATTATCAAATTCGATCTCGTCGAGATATTAATCTCGATCTCGAAAGTATGACTCTCGAGATCTCGAAACACCCAATCTGTATTCGGATATTTCGTGCGAGATCTCGAATCGCCAAACTTTATGCGAGATTGCATTCCCTAGATAGGACCCTAAATTGCTCGACAATTACAGAGCGTGTCTGTACCTAAAAAAAATGTAAACCCATAACCATGCAATAAAATATTTTTGATTTTGATTTCAAATTTGAAATATTAGAATCATAAAGTTCAAAATAGATTGTATAGGTATGTAACTTCAAAAATGTTTTCCCTCTCAACCCATAACCCCTTGTGTCTTAGGATGATCTAGATATTTTCACACAAGACGGTTTATCGATAACTTCTTACATCACTAGATTATCGATATTAAATGTCGACTATTGCCCATCACTTTTCTGTCTGTGTACGTATTTAGAAACTTGACTCCGCCCCTAAAATCAGTGCCATAAGGACAACTGATGACATGACAGGCAAAAAATCCTGCGTAAAAATCTCAAAAATCGAGGTTTCGTACTCGACTGTTTCCTCCTCCAAAACTTATAAGTAATCGTTACCAAACTTGGAAATCTACGTGATTATGAAATTATCTTCGGACCGTTTTGCTTTTTTGACTAATTGATATAAGTTTTAAATACCACGCCTCTCATTGCGGCATAGTCAATTAGGCCATTTTGGCCATTTTTGAAGGGCTCTAGCGCCTTAAAAAACAAAAATATCAAAAAAAGCAAACCGGTCCGACGCAGATATTGACAATATTAATCTGTATTGAAAAAATCATTGCTCTAGCTCCAAAAACCACGGAGGAAACAGTCGAGTACGTTTGTATGGAGAAATGACCACTCCTGTTGGCTCTTAATGATTTGGTCAAATTGTGTTTTATTAAAAACAAATTATAGCCAGTATACAATGAATGTAGTATGATACCTTTGGGTATGGTGCTTTACGCACACTAGTGTCCCATCCCCTCCCTCTGATGCAACCCCCCCCCCCCCCTTTTTTGCATGAAATATGTCCCGGTTGACAGTTTTTTTTCTTTTTTGGGGAAATTTATACAATATAGGAAAAAAGTGTCAATGAAAGAAATAATTCCAATTAAATACTTAATAAAAAAGGTTATATTAATTTTTTTGATATGACGCACCATATTCATGTTAAGACTAGATGAACTTCGACAAAATTTTATCGTTGGAAAACTTGTTGCAGTTCAATATAACATAGTAAATGATAGTACTGAAAGAAATTTTGCATGGAGAATAACCTTACAAGCTTATTCTCCGTATAAGATTTCATTTCATTAAACTTCAACAAGTTAATACATGAATATGGTGAGTCTTATCAAACAGTTGCATGTAACCTTTTTTGTTTAAAATTTATTGAGGATTATTTCTTACCTTGACATTTTATTCCTAACTCTAATACTTTCCGTCAACCGGGACATATTTCATGCTAGAGGGGAGGGGGGGAGGTATTATACTTCATTCATTGAATGCTGGCTATAATTTGTTTGTCTTCCCCATACATTAGAACACAACTTGACCGAATCATAAGAGCGACTGATATCTTAAAGATGCAAAATAACGACAACGACGAAAAATACAGCACACTGCTGTAAATTCTACATTATGACATTCGGCGCGATTCGGGAAATGAATAAGAGATTCACATAGCTATATGAAATAGTAAAGATATATGACGTTCCACGGCAAAAGGTCTTATGGCAACTGGCGCTTACGCTATTATTAACGCCGCTCCAATGTTCAGCCGGGGCAATGGTACCTTTTGCCGTGGAACGTTAGATATCTTTACTATTTCATATCTAGTGAATCTCTAATTCATTTCCCGAATCGCGCCGATTGTCATATTGTAGAATTTACAGCAGTGTGCTGTATTTTTCGTTTGTTACCTATAGAAAATTATGATGTATTTTTTGCAGGTGGTGTCGCTTTCGGATCGCTGATGCGTTTTGGCGAATGCGACAATTATGAGAAGCAAAATATCATCTTTCGCGAAAGTTTCCAGCTGAGCGTGGACAATAACTACATGAAGAGATTCAAACACAACGTGAGTCATTCAAATATATAGTGAAACAGCTGTAACACCTCTGGAGTTGCAGGCGTCCATAGGCTACGGTGGCTGCTTACCGTTTGCTTGTATGCCATCGATGTGGTATATAAAAAAGGATGTTTTTAATCAAAGCATTATACAAAATTACAAAAACTATTTTAATAAAAAATAATAAATTAAGAATTAAATAATTGGCCAAGCACGAAGTCAAGACTACGGTGTTCAGAGCACCGTTCCACGCATCCCTAGGCGGTTTTAAGTTTGGATACTAATACTAATTTATCCCATACATTTTATTCACAAGTAAATAAGTAATGTCTGGGAGCTCTGGGACCTTGGAGTTTGGATTGTTATTAAAGGCCTCTGGGCTAGTATAGGTAATGTAGAAGTTATAATTATAAAGCTTCTACCTTAGATATATTTTTTTGAGATTAGAGATTTTATTTACCACCTTGTCGGGTTGATTGATTTATATATCCATACCAAATTACAGCTTTCCAGCACTAACGATTAACCTCATCTTGGAGGTAAAATGAGGAAAAATCGTAAGAGTCCCATTTCGGCCAACCGAAGTCAAGAACCATTATATAATATAGGCCTACCGTTTTCAAAAACGTTTGGTGAAGGCACATTTCTAGTAGAAACAAATTATTCTGAATTTCTCTGTAATTTGTACAAACCATTTCGTAAACTGACATTTCGCTAAACTATTGTTTTTACATCTTGCTAGCATCCATAACATATTGAAGTATATTCTTCCACTTGTCTGAACATTTTCAATATTATTGATTCTTTCAAACACCAAAATAGTTGACAATTTAATATACGTCAGAGTTGACAAGCAACTTGTAACTTCAGAGAGCATGAAAAACTAAACCCGTCATAAATACTAGGTATCCTTACATAAAACCTCATGATAATCTTTGATATCGGTAGTCGCAATTGTTGTATTTTAAACTTGTAGACTGGGCATGGGCAGGCACGACTCAAAAAGGAATAATATTTCAATTAAGTTTGTGATTCGGCATTTCTCGGTTTTTGACGTTTAGGCTTGTTTCTGACACAAAATGTTATTAACGTAAAGTATTAATCAATTTGCTCATGTTTCATATACCTAAAGTCACAGAAATAAGTAAGTAATAATAAATGTCTAAGTTTTAGTACAAGTAGGGTAATTGCGTCAGTTTGCCGTCCAGTCCCGTTTTCGTCCACTAAACTTGGCGGAGTTGCTACAAAGAATTGCGTTAATTTGAATATAAACCTACCTTACCGCACAATTTTGGACTTATTGTAAATCAGTTTTTAAACGAAAAAATATTTTAGTAGAACTGGGATTCACGAGTGCCAAATCTTAACTGACATTTTTGTCGCTGGCTGTAAGGTTGACGAAATATAAAGTTAGCCGATCTCTCAAACAAGTTTGATCAAGATCGGCTTACTTTATATTTCGTCAACTTTACCATTGTTTCCAAAAACTGTGAATTTTAACTGTCATATACTATCTAGGTCTTCCAAAATTATTTTTTCGTAACAGAACTAACAGGTCTATTGCGTGAATAAAGAAACATTCATTCATTCATTCAGAACGGGATCTGGTTGCTGCTCTCACCGATCCGTTCAAAAATATACATACTGTATACAATAACTAATACATACTATATACAATTAGTACATAAATGTAATGGTACTTAACCCTCTGCAACTGTGGTGACTTTTTTTAGAGAGATTCTACTTATGTGGTGTCTATCAGACCTCATTTTCGATAATTCATTAAAAATAAACTAATGGCAAAATGGTAACTATTGTTTTATATAACAATCAATCGATTTATAATTTAATAAATTCAATTGTAAAATGCGTTTAAAATAAAATACATAAGAAATATATTATAAATTTTAATGAAATCACAGTTTCTTACAATTTGTACTTAGGCTAACAAAAAAATTAAAAAAAAACTTAACAATCAACAACTTCAAGTAACATCATTAATTTTCCTTCTTTTGAACATTATATTTATACTTTAAAATAAAATAGAGACAATGTAAAGACAGAATAAGGCACTATTCAGTCCTGAAGTTGGTACTTATTTTAAAGGATTTTCGTCGATCAACTATGTAAAATATAATTATTTATGTGGTAAGGTCTCTCAGACACTATAGAAGCATTACTATTTTTGTGAGGTGACGTCTGATAGACCCCATAATTACTATGAACAAGTACATATTTTTATGAGGTGAGGTCTGTCAGACTCAGGACTTATTGCTGTGCTCACGTCTGTGGGACACCCGCAGCTCATATCTCACGATGCATGCACCACATTGCCGCTCGGGCATCACTGTCCGATACCGCGAGTCGTTTGAGGAAGGTAATGAGCGAGACAGAACTATATCGCGCCGTACGCCGACATAGCAACAAAAAAAATATTTGGCGGTGTCTGATAGACCGCACATCAGTCGCAGAGGGTTAATGAAAAGGAATATTGTTTCGACGAATCAGATACTGTCAGTAAAATCTATAGATGAGGCCATAGCTGTTAATAAATATTAAATGACTTTATTATCTCTATACGCTTTACTAACTCTATGTGCTCTATTGTAAAAAAAACGCAACGACAGTGAAGAACGGAATTCTTAATTTAAATTTTTACGGATAAACTCCAATAATAAATATGATTCTTACTGAGCACACTGAGAAAGTCTATTGGTTGGAAAGCCCGTTCGAAATTTAAACTTATTTGCATTATAACAACGTTGTATTTTGTAGATCTTTTTCTCTCTCATACTTATAGTAGGCTATTCAGAAAAAAAAGAAATATAGCACAAATGTAAGTAAGTAGAATTAAACTTTGTATCAAAGACATAATTAAGTCATAAATTTCAATGCCAAAGTTTTAAGTAAGGATCTTTCTCGCTAAAACTACTTCCTAATATGAATGACCAGTGTAAGCATCAGTTAGCTAGCCCTAAGCAACCAAAGATCAGGCTGCAGCTGAAAAACTAATAAAGATAAAGTTAACCTGATAATTTTCCCGCCGTCTCCATGCTTGTTTTGGTTGGATATTGACTGGTCAGCTGCCTGTTAGCTATAATTTTCGCGAAAATCGCCAGGACAGAGGTGAACATTTTTGTATGAAAACTTGCAACTTTAAATGCATTTTTTATCGAAACTACTGCACTCTAAAATGAAGTCAAAATCAGTCCATCGACTCAATTTTTTGCAAGCTTTCTAATGGTACCACACACGATTCTTACAATTGAAAATAAAATTCAGCCTACCCCTCTAACCCCCTAAATTTCCCCCTAAAATCAGAAATAAGCAGTTTCGACTTATTCACAGTGTTAGTGATGGTACTTGCCATAACTATTCCAAATTTTAGGTACCTACATCAAACGGTCTTTGAGAAAAACGCATTTAACCGATTTGCAAGACCGAAGTGATCCCATAAGAGCACCGTGAACAAAGTTTTGTACGGTGCTCTAAAAACACGACTGCAGGTTGAAAGCGTACTGCAATAAAAATGCAATACATCAAGGTCCCCCGATTGCAATCGAAATAAAAACTTTTTACAAAAAAAATCAAACCGACTTCAAAAAGGATGAAATAAAATATTATCCTTTTTGAAGTCTATGCGTTACCAACTGATATGTTTGAAGTCGGTGCCAAGCCAAGTAGTAACAATACCAGTCAAAAATAATCAGCTTTATGGCTATAAATCCCATTAGAACTGTACTAATAACTATTATAAATGTGTAAGTAATTCTGTCTGCCTCTGGACCCGGACCCGGACTCGGACCCGGACTCGGACCTTGACCCGGAAAACCACTGATACCTAAGCTAAATAAACCACTATGATTACCTACCATAAAATGTAGCTATAAAGTATAATGATGCCAAACTTACTAGCCCCTCCCGCTCAAACCCCCGTACACCACACCGCACGTGCCGTTAAGTGGGCTAGGTTTGAACTGCGATCCTCACAGACCCGAAAAAAGTGGGTTAGGTTAGGTTAGAACTGCGAGCCTTACAGAAACGAAATGCTACTAGAAAAGTGGTTTTGGTTATGTTCGAACTGCAATCCTCACAGAACCGAACTGCTATCAGAGAAGTGGGTTCGTGAGGCTAAAACTGCGACCCTTACAGAAACGAAATGCTACCTACTAGAAAAGTGGGTGGTTTTACCTCATTTTCTACATAGTGCACCATCTATGTACAATAATCTTTCACCGGCCCCCATAGAAGTCGGTTTTTTTTCTTGAAAATTATTTTCTACTATTTTATGTCGAACTATACGAGTAAGTAGGTGCAACAAAGTCAATCGCTCTATATAATTTTTGGCAAACCGCGAGTTCTCAGTTCGGGGCGTACTACTAGTTTATTTATTTATCGACAGACTCTGCAACTACAACTAAGTTGACCGTGTTGCATACCTCTCTGTGCAATTGCATGGGACGGGTAGGTGCGATCAAAGTTTTTGCGGGATAAATATCCTCTTTCGCGACGGGGCATCTATCCTAAACGAACTTTACATGGATTAGGCAACTATCCCATATAGGGGATAGTTGTCCCAAAATTTTGAGGTCCGCAATAATCGCCAATACTCTGGAAGTATCAAAGATAGTGTTTATTCCTTTCACAAAATTGAAGATAATAAACCTAAGTACCTACCCGTTTTACAAATAAGGCATCTTGCTTTTTGTACTAAGAGATAATAAGTAATTTCAAAAAGTGGGGCATCTATCCCACTGTTACCTATTCTCTAAAAGGCCACCATGCACAGATCCAAACTAAAAGAAACCAACTAAAAAACAATTCTATTCGTTTTTTCCAACTAAAAGAAATGATTAGACTATGCCCAGATGTTTCGCTTTTAGCTGGTTTGTTAGTGCACACCGTTGTATGGGGACCTTGCACTTTGAGACTATGCGCTGAAACTTGGCACAGTTGGTTCTTAGCTGGTCTTGAGCAGATACAGACCGGGAGACATCGAGAGCCACCTCTCATTTAGTGAAGTTTAGGGAAGTTCGACGCTGCCTTGCTTCACTTGGAGCAACATTTCTCTAAAACTATACCTATTAGGGCATTTGATATATCATTTTCGGATAAATTAAGGATGAGGAATCTATTTATAGAACAAAAACAATGCACTTTCTAACAAAAAAAAAGCATAAAGTAGAAAAGACTAAAAAACGTATTTTTGATTTTTTTATTATTACCATTTTTTTTAAAAGCGTTGCAGGAATCTGAAATTACAAAATATAGTCGTAAAGCTACAATTATTACGTTTAAAAAATATATGGTTTATTATACAAGTCTGTTGATAAATGGGAGATAAAAATAATATTAAACGTGGGTCAGAGTGATCTCATATGAAGGTGGGAGGGAAGGTTACTTATAATCAAACATCGGATTCTAGGGGCAAATTGTATGACGGGATCCCTATCCGTCATACAATTTGCCCCCTAGAATCCGATGTATGCTTATAATTTGTTCTACCATCGTTTATTTTTTTTTAGTTTTTCGTAAATAACTCGTAAACGGTAGCCAACAGCAAAAAAATATCTGGTACGTAAATAATCTGTTTCAGATTTCTTATAATACAAGTGCTGCTTTTTTTCGCTAGGATCAATATAAAAAAATATTGAAGGGAGAAAATAAATTCTAAGGTCCCCTTTTTTGTCATTCGTAAATTTCTGCTTTATTCTTTTTTTTTATTAGAAAGTGCATTGTTTTTGTTCTAAAAACAGATTCCTCATCCTTAATTTATCGGAAAATGATATATCACACGCCCTAATAGGTATAGTTTTAGATAAATGTTGCTCCAAGTGAAGCGCGGCAGCGTCGAACTTCCCCCCCACCCCCACTAAATGAGAGGTGGCTCTCGACGGCTCCCGGTCTGTATCTGTTCAAGACCAGCTAAGAATCAACTGTGCCAAGTTTCAGCGCATAGTCTCAAAATGCAAGGTGTCGTGCACTAACAAACCAGCTATTTACGAATCATATTTAACAACAGTGTTGATTGCGGCGAGTTTCCTGATCTAATGAAACATAGTAAAGTAATTCCTTTATTTAAATCTGGTAGCAGCTCTGACCCCACTAACTTTAGACCGATATCTGTGCTACCAACATTTAGCAAGATTTTTGAAAAATTAGTTCTTTCTCAATTAGTACGACATTTTAACGTTAATAATTTGATGCATAATAAGCAGTTTGGTTTTACACGGGGTCGCTCAACAACCGATGCTGGTGTTGAGCTAATTAAGCATATTTTCGATGCCTGGGAGGAGTCACGAGATGCTTTAGGTGTCTTCTGTGATTTATCTAAGGCCTTCGACTGTGTTTGTCATGAAACATTAATCAGGAAACTTCATTATTACGGAGTTAGAGGATCGGCACTGAATTTACTTAAGTCCTACTTAAATGGTAGAATACAAAGGGTCGATGTGAATGGACAGCGATCACCTGGGTCATTGGTCTCTATGGGTGTTCCACAGGGGTCAATATTGGGGCCTTTCCTGTTCCTTATCTACATAAATGACTTGCCATTCCTTATTAAGACCCACCATGATATAGTATTGTTTGCAGACGACACCTCACTTATTTTCAAAGTCAAACGACAGCAACAAGCTTACAATGATGTAAACAATGCTATTTCAAAAGTAGTAAATTGGTTCAATGTTAATAATTTACTGTTAAATGAGAAAAAGACTAAATGTATTAAGTTTGTCACTAGTAGTAACGTAAAGCATGTGCAAACAAGTGTCATTGTGAAGGATGAGGAATTGGAATTAGTTGATAGTACAGTTTTTCTTGGTATAACTTTAGATTCTAAACTCCAGTGGGGTCCCCATATTGCTACTCTTTCGAATAGACTGAGCTCTGCAGCTTTTGCAGTGAGCAAAATCCGTCAGTTAACTGATGTGAAAACAGCTCGATTAGTATATTTTAGTTACTTCCATAGCATTATGGCATATGGTATTTTACTGTGGGGCGGTGCTTCAGAGATAAATACCATTTTTGTTCTGCAGAAGAGGGCTATTCGAGCAATATACAAAATGAACCATAGAGACTCACTTAGAGATAAATTTAAGGAAATTGACATAATGACAGTGCACTGTCAATACATTTATGAGAATATTCTGTACGTACATAAAAATATTGTAAATTTTAGCAAAAATTGTGAAATTCATAATATTAATACTAGAAATAAACATAAGCTCGCAGTGCCCTTCACTCGGCTCCATAAAATTAAAAAATCATTCATGGGTAATTGTGTAAGATTTTATAATAAACTTCCAAACCATATTACTGAATTATCTATTAATAAATTTAAGAATTATGTAAAGCGTAAACTTATTTCTAAAGCTTATTATACCACACAAGACTACATGAATGATATTACAACGTGGGATTAATTGTTATTCGAAATGATTATTTATTTATTAGGTATATTTGATTATTGATGAGGAAATGGATATTCCGATGTAATACTATCTACTTCTTTTGTCACTTATGCTTTTTTTTTGACATTTAGATTTTATTCTAGAAATTCTAGACTAGTATTTTTTTATACAATCTTTTTAATGTTTGACGATCTTTTTGTGAAATTTTTAGTGTTAAATTTGATATGTATAATAATCCAATTTTATTATGGAATAATATTAACATCAATAAATTGCTCTGATAATTAGATTAAGATTAATTACGATTCATAAGAGCTTGTTGCTAGGCCTACATGAATAAAGTAAATTTTGTTTGTTTGTTTGTATGTAATTGCTGTTTACATAGTACGATTTTTTTTGTGTAATATCTCGTCTTGTTCGCAAACCGCAAATTTTCTTGTAGTATTTGTCCAAAATCGTTGTAGTTACTCGGGAGGATTAGGTAAATATTGTCCAAACCATATGCTTTACGTGATCTCCCAGGACGAAATGTCACTAATTAAACTAGATATGTGTATTTTTTTTATAAAAATAGAATACCAGAAAAAACGGCTTAGTAAAGTTGTGTTGTACCCATAATAAACGATACAGTCCTTATTGTTAATACACGTTAGCACTCTTCAATGAAAGACAATATTGTTCTTAAATCTCACTTTTTGAATATTTTATAAGCAATCGTTTTTACCCACCTAAATGAGTAAATGCGGGTATTTATCGGGTGCTTTGAGTAAATACCGAGTAAATACTCAGTATTTACTCACCCCTACCTATTGAAATATTAGGCTAATGTGATATTTGCAGTTGCGCCTACTTTAAGGTTCCACAGTACTGGCCATAGCTAGAACCTAGTCAAATTTTGTATTTGGATAGCAACCGTTCCATGAAATGTTTGTTTACCTTTAGATTTGTCAGTCGATCAATAACAGTACTCAAATAAAGTCTGAATAAATTTGTAATATTGGTTTAACTGCGTTGTAAATCTTTGCCAACAAGTGATAGGTCTATCCCCACAATGGTTATGTAGCCTACGCACGATCAGTGATCGAGAATAGTGTTAACGTTATTAGAAATAAGTTTTCAGCGGAAATGAGTAGTACTACTGTTAGAATTGATCAACTCAACGATAAAAACTACGAAACATGGAAGATCCAAGTAGAAGCAGTGTTAATAAAAAACGACGGATGGGGATACGTTAATGGAAGTATCGAGAAACCAGAGAAACCAACTGAAGCAGCCGAAGCAGCTAAATGGGAAACAGCAGATTCTAAAGCTAAGTCCGACCTAATTTTATCCATAACACCAAGCGAATTGCGACATGTGAGAGGATGCAAGACTTCGCGCGAGGTATGGCTAAAGTTAAAGAACATTCATGCTTCCAAGGGGCCTGCGAAAAAGGCTACGCTGTTGAAAAAGTTGTTACTGCGTAAATTGGATAAAGATGGTGACTTGAGAGAACATGTCATGAGATTTTTCGATATAATAAGTCAATTAGCAGACATGGATATAAAAATGAATGATGACTTGACGTCTATAATGCTCTTGTATAGTTTGCCGTCCAGTTTTGACAATTTCAGATGTGCCATAGAATCTCGAGATGAGTTGCCAAAACCAGACGCATTGAAAATTAAGATATTAGAAGAGGAACATTCCAGAAATCGAAAAGAAAGTGTAGACAAGGCACTTCTTGTGAAAGGAAAGAGGTCTTCTAAGCCAAAGAGTGGTACAGAGCAACGTCAACACTCATGTGATGAGCCTGCTAATTCGAAATTTAAGTACAAATGTTTCAAATGTCACCAGCATGGACATAAAGCTTCCGAGTGTACACAAAAGAAGAAAGAACAACGTATAGATAGTGCAAAGTATGTGTCGAACTCAAGTGACTTACAAAATGTTGATTCAAATTTTGTAACATTCAATTGTGTTTCAGAAGTTAATGCTGTTTGCAACGAGAATGGAGATTGGATCGTCGACAGTGGGTGTACGTCACATTTGTGCAACGATGCGGATAAATTTGGTACTACATTACTACCGTTGTCCGGTAAGCTAAATTTAGCGACGAATTCGAGCACAAACGTACAAGGTAAGGGGACAGTAAGATTTTCTTCATGTGATAATTATTCTAAAACTGAAGTGCAACTCCCTAATACTCTATTTGTTCCGGATTTGCGATGTAACCTAATTTCAGTAGCTAAAATTACTGATCAAGGGTATAGCGTTACGTTCAAGAAAAACATAGCTAGTGTTCAAGATAGCTATCGTAACACGAAACTTGTCGCGAATCGTAAAGGTAACCTTTATTACGTTGAGGAACATTGTGAAGGAGTGTCAGCGATTTCTGAGCGAAAGGTTGACGTATGGTCGTGGCATGAGCGTTTAGGTCACTTAAATGTGAAAGATCTTGTCCGAGTCTTAAACAAATCTGGCATGAACTTAAAGATGACAGATGTAACTGAGTTGTACGATTGTGATATTTGCGCGAAAGGAAAAATGAGTAGGTTACCCTTTTCTAGGTCGAGTGGGCCATGCGATGAAAAGTTAAGAATCATCCATTCTGACGTCGTAGGACTCATGCCGCATACGTCAATAAATGGAGCGAAATATTTCGTAACCTTTATCGACGATCATACGAGATGGTGTGAAGTATATATTTTCTTAGCAAGAAAAGTGAAGTCTTCACTACATTCAAAGTATATAAAAATCACGTCGAGAACCTTTTCGGACGTAAAATAACTTATCTCCACACAGATAATGGAGGCGAATACTGTAATCGAGATTTCGACGAGTTCCTGAAGAAAGAAGGATTAGCAAGACAACTGACAATTCCTGGAGTACCTCAGCAGAACTCGGTAGCCGAAAGGAAGAACAGAACTTTGGTAGAAATGGCAAGATGTATGCTGATTTCATCAGGACTTTCCCCGGGTTTCTGGGCAGATGCTGTAGCGACAGCTTGCCACGTAAGAAACCGTTGTCCAACCAGAAGTCTTGAAGGTGAGATCCCTTTTGAGAAATGGTTTGAGCGACCTGTCAAGTTAGACTACTTACATAAGTTTGGATCTAAGGTACACGTCTTGGACAAGTCAACCGGGAAAGATAAGTTCGCATCAAGAAGTCTGGAAGGAATCTTTGTAGGCTATCTTAGAGATCGCAAGGGTTACAGAGTATGGATACCGAAACAACGACAAGTTATCATGTCAAGAGATGGGAAATTTCACGAAACAAAAAGTGAAAATATAGAAAACGTGAACCTGAAGATTGACCCCTTTGGCATCGATAAGGGAGAATCGGTAAATATTCAAAATTTAAATCAACCTTTATCGGTAGATGTAGAATTCCATCCGACTCAAACTAGTGGAAATCCGGTCATACATATCTCCAATCACGAGGATGAGTGCATTGAGTCATCGAGTGGTCGTGATCCAGAGCCCGAGGGAGGAGATGATGTTCCCGTCGAAGCCCGCCAAATGACAGACGATCCAGACACTGTCGCCGAAACATCTCAACGTGATCATCATCAAGACGCCGTTCATGTTGATGGGGGGGAGGATAGTAAAGAGAGGTCCAGGGCGACCGCGACTGGAACGAGGTCATGTTGGACGTCCACGGAAGATATACAACATGGTTGACGTAGAGCCACAGGTTCCATTGGAACCACAAGTTCCCTTGGAAGAAGGCGTTGAGTCGACTGATAACTCATCAGTAGACTCACTCATCAATGACGAGTATGCAGACTGTGAGGATTTCGTTGGAGTCGCCGAAATAACCCTAAAGGAGGCCTTATCCGGTAATGAGCGAAAAGGATGGAAAGATGCAATAATTTCAGAAGTTAAAAGTTTAATCAAGAACGATACTTTCGATGTTGTCAACAAACCTATGGGTCGAAATGTTGTTGGTTGCCGTTACATATTGACAACGAAATTGAATGTCGACAAAACTGAGAAGAAGAAAGCCAGACTAGTTGCGAAAGGTTTTAGCCAACGTTACGGCGTCGATTACCAGAAAACCTTTGCGCCAGTCGCTAGGCTTGACTCGGTAAGATTATTAGTTGCACTTGCAGTGGAACTAGATCTTGAAATTCATCAGTTGGACATTAATACGGCGTATTTAAATGGATTATTAGAAGAGGAGATATATATGAAGGTGCCAGATCTCCTAGATGAATGTTTGCAAGATCTAACACGATTGGAGCAGCCAGGTTCAGTTTTGCATGAAAGAGCTAGCAAGATGTTATGCGACCTGAGGTCTGGAGGCAGTGTGTGCAGGCTCAAAAGGTCGCTGTACCGGCTTAAACCAGCTGGTCGACAGTGGAACATCAGACTGGACGAGCAGCTGAAATGCATGGGATTGCAAGCATCTTTAAATGAGCCGTGCCTTTATTTCATTTTAAAAATATAGATTCGCAAACTAAACTCTTTGTATTAGTTTACGTGGATGACATTCTCGACGTTTCGCAAAGAGGTGAATGCATAGAAGATTTCAAAAAGGACCCGGCCACTAAGTTTGAATTCAAAGATTATGGCAATGCGAAATATATGTTAGGCATAGAGTTTTACAGATGTGACAAAGGAATGAAATTGTCACAAGAAAAATATATTGATGATTTATTAATTAAATTCAATATGGATAAAAGTAAATCGATATCTACGCCTATGGAAGTTAAGTAAAAGATAGAAAAACCTGAGAGTAAGTGCAGTGAAAGTGAACAGTACCCATATCGTGAAATTATAGGTTCGTTGATGTACCTCTCTACGGGAACGAGACCCGATATTACGAATACGGTAGCTGTATTGAGCCAATTCTTGGATAGCCCTAATGAGGAATGCCGGAATGCTGCAAAGCGTGTGCTGCGATACCTAAAGCACACAAAACAATATGGGCTTGTTTACAAAAAGACAGGTAAATCATTGCATGGTTACTCGGATGCTGATTGGAGAGGGTGTTTGATAGATAGGCGTTCTAATTCCGGTTATGTTTTCATGTTAGGAGGTGGATGCGTGTCCTGGAAGTCACAGAAGCAGAAATGTGTCAGCACCTTATCCTGTGAATCTGAGTACGTAAGCTTGGCCTCGTCAATGAAGGAAGCAGTTTACTTGAACAGCTTGCTTACTGAAATTGGGTTACGTAAGTTTGCACCATTATCTTTACATGTAGATAATCAGGGGGCGATTTGTCTTGCGAGCGATCCAATCTTCCATTCTCGGAGTAAACACATTGACATAAGGTACCACTTTGTACGAAGTGTATTAAAGGACAATAAGAGTATTGAGTTAAAGTACTTACCGACCAACTCAATGCTTGCCGACATATTAACGAAGGCTTTGCCTAGAGAAAAGCACTATACGTGTATGCGTGGTTTGGGCATTGCTTGTTAATTGTTTACTTTTGTAATAGTTGTTCTTTGATATCACTTTGATTTGTTTGTATGTTTTATTGTGTTACCATTTATTTAGAATATTACACACTTATATTGCACATTAAAGGGGCGTATTGAAATATTAGGCTAATGTGATATTTGCAGTTGCGCCTACTTTAAGGTTCCACAGTACTGGCCATAGCTAGAACCTAGTCAAATTTTGTATTTGGATAGCAACCGTTCCATGAAATGTTTGTTTACCTTTAGATTTGTCAGTCGATCAATAACAGTACTTAAATAAAGTCTGAATAAATTTGTAATAACAAGAATAGTATACTACTACTATACGTATACTACCTTGTCTGTCCAAAATAATGGAAAAAGTAGTATGCTTACAGCTAACCGCCTACTTAGAAAACAATAATATCCTACCAGATGTCCAATCAGGTTTTCGGAAGGGACGTAGCACTGTGACCGCATTACTCGATGTCTCTGATAACATTTTGGATGCTCAAGACAAAGGAATGTGCACTATTTTAGTCCTCCTCGATTTCTCAAGAGCATTTGATTGTCTGAATATAAATCTGCTTCTTTCCAAATTGAGTTTTTACGGATTTGATCACAAAACTGTAAAGTGGTTTGAAAGCTATTTACATAATCGATCACAAATTGTGAAAGTATGTTGCAGTGACGGATCTTCATTTTTATCCGAAAAAGCTGATATAACAAGAGGAGTTCCACAGGGATCGGTGATCGGCCCACTCCTGTTCATATTATACTCTGCAGATATAGGGTCCCACATCACGCATTGCAAATACCATATATATGCAGACGACATACAAGTGTATATATCATGTAAGCCAGCTGACATTGACAGTGCTATAGAAAAATTAAACCAAGATCTCACCTCAATAGCATCATGGGCCACAGAAAACTGCCTGTTGCTTAATCCAAATAAAACTAAATACCTAGTATTTGGCAGCAGGCAACAACTGGCTGGTGTCAGTATATCAACGGATGTTACGCTAATGAATACACCGGTTGAGAGGGTGTATGAAGCGCGTAATTTAGGTCTCATAATGGATTGTGGACTACGTTATGAGAAGCATGTCTCCGAGGCCATTAGGAGTTGTTTTTACAAGCTTAAAGTTTTATATAAAATTCGGCCATATTTAAGCGAAAACCTCCGCTGTCAACTAGTTGAATCACTTGTCCTATCAAAATTAAACTATGTGGATGTAGTGTTTGGGCCTAGACTTCTTGCAAAGACAAAGAGACTCATTCAACGTGTTCAAAATGCCTGTGCTCGCTTCTGTTTCAATATTCCGTTGAGAGCTCACGTGACACCATTTCTGAACAGCCATAAGATCCTCAAGATGCAACACCGTCGTAAACTTCATTTGGCTTGTCTGCTCTTTGGTGTGCTTAAATATGGTACTCCGCCTTATCTCTTCAATAAGCTTTCTTGTATTAAGCTCCGCGAGCGCCGTAACTGTGGAATTCAATTGTTAATGCCACGCCATGCCACAGCAGCGTTTCGGGGAAGTTTTCGCTATGCCGCGTCGAAAGTCTGGAACAATATACCTCCGCCTTTGAGAAACCTGCAAAGTATTCATAGCTTTAAGTCAAAGATTAAACTGTATTTACTTAATCACCAACGTAGCCAAGAAGCCTACAGACTTGATACCAGCTGCCTGTAGTTTGTAATTTTACTTATGCTTACCTCAAGTGTTTTGTTCCTTTGGCCTGACAAGGGTTCATCATTCCTTTACGCCATACTTAGTAGAGTGCTGTTATGTTAGTATTTCGTACATTTTCGTAAATTCGTCATCCTACAATGCTGTTTTGCTAATAAGCTAATCTTACAAGATTTTTTAACGTAGATTTCATGAACGCTCGATATTGGTTTGGTCTGACATTGTGACATTGCTTTTTAGTTAGTGTAGCCACCGTTGGCGCTAATAGTATATACAGCTGTAATGCTCAGCCAAGATATGGTCGGACCGGATCGATACAGCGATTTAGAGCACGATGCTTGTTTTTGTATTAATTAATCTTAATTGTAAATAGTCGTTATGTTGTATCTTCTTGCTGTGTAACTTTTTTTCTTATTTAACTAACTGTTTACTGTATGTTATTTCTGTCTTTTTTCTTCTTGTCTGTTACCTTCCGTGATTCTTCTCACTTGATGGTCTCATCGGAAGATCAGCGCTGGAAGCCACCAGCAACATGCTGAGATGGGGCCATTTCGTGGCACTTTAATCTTATTTTGTGTTTTCTTTTATACTATGTACTGTTCCGATTGTTTGTGCTTACGAATAAATCTATTCTATTCTATTCTATTCTATTCTAATAGAATAACAAAATATACTTTATTCATGTAGGCCTAGAAACAAGCTCTTATGAATCGTAATTAATCTTAATCTAATTATCAGAGCAATTTATTGATGTTAATATTATTCCATAATAAAATTGGATTATTATACATATCAAATTTAACACAAAAAATTTCACAAAAGGATCGTAAACATTAAAAAGATTGTATAAAAAAATACTAGTCTAGAATTTCTAGAATAAAATCTAAATGTCAAAAAAAAACATAAGTAACAAAAGAAGTAGATAGTATTACATCGGAATATCCATTTCCTCATCAATAATCAAATATACCTAATAAATAAATAATCATTTCGAATAACAATTAATCCCACGTTGTAATATCATTCATGTAGTCTTGTCTGGTATAATAAGCTTTAGAAATAAGTTTACGCTTTACATAATTCTTAAATTTATTAATAGATAATTCAGTAATATGGTTTGGAAGTTTATTATAAAATCTTACACAATTACCCATGAATGATTTTTTAATTTTATGGAGCCGAGTGAAGGGCACTGCGAGCTTATGTTTATTTCTAGTATTAATATTATGAATTTCACAATTTTTCCTAAAATTTACAATATTTTTATGTACATACAGAATATTCTCATAAATGTATTGACAGTGCACTGTCATTATGTCAATTTCCTTAAATTTATCTCTAAGTGAGTCTCTATGGTTCATTTTGTATATTGCTCGAATAGCCCTCTTCTGCAGAACAAAAATGGTATTTATCTCTGAAGCACCGCCCCACAGTAAAATACCATATGCCATAATGCTATGGAAGTAACTAAAATATACTAATCGAGCTGTTTTCACATCAGTTAACTGACGGATTTTGCTCACTGCAAAAGCTGCAGAGCTCAGTCTATTCGAAAGAGTAGCAATATGGGGACCCCACTGGAGTTTAGAATCTAAAGTTATACCAAGAAAAACTGTAGGTACTATCAACTAATTCCAATTCCTCATCCTTCACAATGACACTTGTTTGCACATGCCTTACGTTACTACTTACTAGTGACAAACTTAATACATTTAGTCTTTTTCTCATTTAACAGTAAATTATTAACATTGAACCAATTTACTACTTTTGAAATAGCATTGTTTACATCATTGTAAGCTTGTTGCTGTCGTTTGACTTTGAAAATAAGTGAGGTGTCGTCTGCAAACAATACTATATCCTGGTGGGTCTTAACAAGGAATGGCAAGTCATTTATGTAGATAAGGAACAGGAAAGGCCCCAATATTGACCCCTGTGGTACACCCATAGAGACTAATAATAATATTGGTTTAACTGCGTTGTAAATCTTTGCCTACAAGTGATAGGTCTATCCCCACACTAGCCATCTCTAATTTTACATGAAAATGTTTTTGGTGGGATTTCACTTATTTTTGTAAGTTGTTTAACATGACAATCTTCCATCTCCTAATTTAAAGGGTTGGGGGTAATATACTATTAAAAATCCTGAAATGCGTATCTGGGGACATCTTTTATACAATCTGCTTTTTACTGATTCCTCATACAAACTTCAACCCCTTTTTCCCCCATCTAATGCCATTTTCCACCCCCTTTTCACCCTTACGGGGTGATTTTGGGGTTGAAAACTATTCCATATCCTTCCCCATAATAAAACTATGCACATACCAAATTTCAACTAAATCGGTTCAGCCAGTAATTGATTCCCCAAACAAATTTCCACCCCCCTTTTCACTCCCCTAGGGGCTAAAAGTAACAAGATTTTTTTTGTTGTTTGTGTACTAAGACTATCTTACATAACAAATTTCAGCTTCCTAGCGTTTCAGGAAGTACCCTAGAGGTTTTGATGATCATCAGTAAGTGAGTGATGAGTGAGTGAGTGTGTCAGTCAGTGACAAAATCGGGGGTCTTTAGATATTAATAAAATCTTAAGTATGAGAGCTATGTAATTGAATTTTTTTATGCTTAACAGGTTCACTATTGACATCATATTCCGAGAGTTTTGTTTTTCTGGTATAATCCAAACCCAAGTTAAGAGGGTTAAAAAAAATGATGAAGCACTTAGAGAAAAGGTAGGTAGTGCCCATGCTTCGCTTTGCTCGTCTTGGCGGGGGCACTACCTAAATAAAGATCGTCGAAATATTCCCAGTAGGCGCGAATAGGGTGGTTGAATTTACTATGGAACTTATGGAAGTACTAATACTAGGCAAACGCTAATACACCGCATTTACTCAAGCAACATGTGAAATACCATATTTACAGGTAACAATATACGACTCGGTGCAATACACGTGCGTGGTGTTTCAACTTAGACACGCTTCCGCGTCCGCAGAGCTGCGCGTACGCCACGTTTGTCCCCGTGGGACTGATCGGACCTCTTGTTATGCCTACAAAGGTGAGTTGGTCTAACTGGGCAATTCTAACATGACATCAGAATCATATTTGAATCATGTTTTTTAGTGTTTCGTACCTCAAAAGGAAAAAAACGGAATCCCTATAGGATCACTAAGTATGTTATCCGTCCGTCAATTCAATAGAATCAGGCGTTACTTTGTGGAAATCCGTACTAATTAAAACCAAAATATTACTTTGCTAATCCGCGAAAAGATAACGTGCTAGTCAATCAGTCCTAACCCGTTATACTTACTTGCGTATTTTTTACATGCACTTAATGTTTACACCCTCCCACCGCAAAACGGCACCAATAACGGCAGTCCTGCGGAAGAAACTTTAAGCGGTGTGCCACAAACACCGCAGCTCTTTTTACCCCACAATCATCAAAGGATGCAGAAAATACATGTAACAAAGAACTTTCACCTCAAAAGACCTTCGGTAGTTCTAACCAGATCATAATGCCAAAGATTGGAATAATAAGTACGATTACTAAACCTAAGATACTACCCATAGTTGAAAACATATTTTCATCAGACTCATAAATATGCCAATATCTACTAAGGTAGGGTCGCCTAAGATCGGACGCTGTTTTTCAATTTTTGACAGGGTTGCAGTTTTTTTTTCATACCCTACGACTATTTTCTAAATGTGCTGTTATTGAAAGTAATTAACAATGAAACAATGAATTTGGTCATATTTTATTTATTTCGATAATCGCAATAGTTTGTGTGAGACACGCCTTCAAAGTGACGGATTTTTTTTTCTAGATACGTTACACGAAACTCTAGTGTTGCCGAAGTTCGGACTACTGCATAACTTCAACTCTGGTGGTGCGGCATTAGAGTGCACAACAGAAAAATATCCGATGTTAAGTTAACAATAACATATCACAAAATCATCCTGATATGCCGTGTGGTGTGACTAGACCAACTATCTTTATTTTTTGCGATTTTTAGTCCGATCTTACCTCCTCAGGCAAATTAGAGCTAAATTGAGATTCTCAAACTTTAATAACTCAGTCTGGGAGCGTTCTAAGATGGTGAATTAAGACCGGATATACATTGGTTATTTGTAAAAAACGGCTGAATTCACGTATATATATTGCCTTGTCATGTATCACGTTTTTTTTTCATTATATATATCCCTTTATTACGATCCGAAATTTTGAGAACCGCTGAGTTTTTTAAGTGCTTTAGTGATTAGTCCGATCTTCGGCAAGGGGAGGAAAGTCCGGATCTTTGTCTACAGACGTCCTAGGCGTAAACAAAGTAATCCCATCAAAAACATTACATGTAAAAAGGTGCAAGTCTCGCAACGCTCTTACTACAAAAAAGTTTTGAGATGTAATGTGAAACCAAGTCGGTAATTTTAATCAGCGCCAGGGGGTATTAAAACCGTTACAATGAGATATCTTTAATTTGTAATACATATAATGACTTGGCCATGCCATCGCACGGCTGCATAATGACATAATGATCATCGTCACCTATATAATATAATTCTAACATAACCCTAGCGCTAATTGCAGTTTGAACATTACACATATATACGAGTACGGTACGAGTAAAGCATTATGTGCGATTGCCAAGTCATTATATGTATTACAAATCAAAGATATCTTATTGATACGGTTTTAACACCCCCTGGCACCGATTAAAATAACCGACTTGGTTTCACATTACATCTCAAAACTTTTTTGTAGTAGAAGCGTTGCGAGACTTGCACCTTTTTACATGTAATGTTTTTGATGGGATCTCATCTCTTTTTGTAGACAGTCCTTCTTTTCGGGTAATCATACCCATACTATGTATACTCATATCATAACTAAACACATATTCATTCATACTCACATCGTACATCGCATTTACTTTACCTACTATTTGTAGGAACTGCAACAGTAACTTTGTAACAGCATATATTTATATGGGATTACAAACTTACTTATGCTGTTCTTAGAGCTTTAAAACGTGACTGATATTGCAATATTTTTAGGTTTTCTATGGCTTGATAAGCTGAAAACTACTTATGTTTAAAATTTGGAGCTTGTGGGTATGCTAGAAGTACCTTATAATTATGATGATCGTGAGTGAGTGTGTCAGTGTCGAAACTAAGGAAGTTTGACGTACAATAATTCTTAAACTACAAGTTCAAATTGAATGTTTTTGAGAATATATCTTAAGCATGTTAAGCCCTATATTACTGAAAATTCAGGGTTCTAGCTTCAGCCAGCACAAAATTACAGGACGTCGAAAATGGCCTGAATCGCTTCGAGAAAAGGATGGTACGGCCGTGCGTTATGCAATTGTTAATCAACAAAATTTTCTCGAACATCCTTCTTTATTGAAAACTAAAAAAAATGTGTTAATAACTATTGTACAATTTTGTCACTTCCTAGAGCCCTTCTCATATACATGCTTAATAAGATCACAATATTATAAAAGTTTTAATAAAGTTAATACTTTGCTTAAAATAAGTTTTAGAATAACATAGAAAATTGACTAAAAATAACAAAATACTTTTTATTATACCAAGCGTCTTAACACATGTAAACACCTATAAGATTAATTTATAAGGGTCGAAAAATTTAAAAATCAAGGTAAAATTGTAAAACATAAAACAATATTATTAATTTATTACCAAACTATTATTTTTTGCAGAACTTTTATAACGCGATCTTATTAAGCATGAAGCGGTGGTGGCCGAGTGGATATGACGTCCGACTTTCAATCCGGAGGTCGCGGGTTCAAATCCTGGCTCGTACCAATGAGTTTTTCGGAACTTATGTACGAAATATCATTTGATATT
The DNA here is from genome assembly GCF_910591565.1 of Cydia splendana. Classification (NCBI taxonomy): domain Eukaryota; kingdom Metazoa; phylum Arthropoda; class Insecta; order Lepidoptera; family Tortricidae; genus Cydia; species Cydia splendana. Next base: position 49,358,140 of record NC_085987.1, on the reverse strand, counting down.
TACCACTTGCTTTTCGGTGAAGGAAAACATCGTGAGGAAACCTGCATACATCCGCGAAGAAATTCAAAGGTGTATGTGAAGTCCCCAATCCGCATTGGGCCAGCGTGGGGACTATAGCCCAAGCCCTCTTGCGAGTGAGAGGAGGCCTGTGCCCAGCAGTGGGACGTATATAGGCTGAATGATTAAGCATGTATATGAGAAGGACCCTAGAAAGCGAGGAAATTTTACAATAGTTATTTATACTTAATTATTTTTTCGTATTCTATAAAGAAGGCATTTGGCCCAACTTGTTGAAAAAAATACTTTAAGATAATATTCATTTAAGACTTAAATGAATACTGCATTGTCTTTAATCAAGATTTTTTTCAGTCTTCATTCAAAATATAATTGTGATAATAATTCTGAATAAAAAAAAAGGAAACAGAAAAAAAAATCTATGATAGTTTTCAGAGAAGAATAAAACGTTATTCAATCAAGAATATTATCTTAAAACAAGAAAATAAATTAAGCATATAATATTCTTTATTGAAGTAAACAGGGTTTCATGGGCTAAAAATATATAATTATTCCAAGATAATATTTACTTATATTTAAACAATATGTCCGAGAATATTGGTATTCTTGGCTGAAGATATCCTTTTTTTCCGTGAGGAAAGCATCACGTGATCACCTGTCATCTGTCATAAAAAAGTAAGCGCCGGAAGCTCCGGCCCGGACACGGCCCGGTCGGCCCGGTCTGCGTAAGCCATCCTTTATGCTCGCATTATATTTCTTATTCAGTTCAGAGGATCGTGCCGCATATAACATAGTGTTGACTATAATATTCCGCTTTTTTCTGATGATATCATCTACAACAGACTTATCGTAACCATTTGAAACTGCTAAGTGATAAATATTATTTAAGTAATTCAATCTGATAGTGTTCATCAGAAAGAGGCACAGTTAATATTATATGCATATAACAATGAAAAGCAGCCAACGTATGCTGCCACGGATGCGAGGAAGAAGCCGGGATGACTGTGTCGATGTCGGTATGTGTAGGCTTACGGTAAAGCAGCCAACGTATGCTGCCACGGATGCGAGGAAGAAGCCGGGATGACTGTGTCGATGTCGGTATGTGTAGGCTTACGGTAAAGCAGCCAACGTATGCTGCCACGGATGCGAGGAAGAAGCCGGGATGACTGTGTCGATGTCGGTATGTGTAGGCTTACGGTAAAGCAGCCAACGTATGCTGCCACGGATGCGAGGAAGAAGCCGGGATGACTGTGTCGATGTCGGTATGTGTAGGCTTACGGTAAAGCAGCCAACGTATGCTGCCACGGATGCGAGGAAGAAGCCGGGATGACTGTGTCGATGTCGGTATGTGTAGGCTTACGGTAAAGCAGCCAACGTATGCTGCCACGGATGCGAGTAAGAAGCCGGGATGACTGTGTCGATGTCGGTATGTGTAGGCTTACGGTAAAGCAGCCAACGTATGCTGCCACGGATGCGAGGAAGAAGCCGGGATGACTGTGTCGATGTCGGTATGTGTAGGCTTACGGTAAAGCAGCCAACGTATGCTGCCACGGATGCGAGGAAGAAGCCGGGATGACTGTGTCGATGTCGGTATGTGTAGGCTTACGGTAAAGCAGCCAACGTATGCTGCCACGGATGCGAGGAAGAAGCCGGGATGACTGTGTCGATGTCGGTATGTGTAGGCTTACGGTAAAGCAGCCAACGTATGCTGCCACGGATGCGTGGAAGAAGCCGGGATGACTGTGTCGATGTCGGTATGTGTAGGCTTACGGTAAAGCAGCCAACGTATGCTGCCACGGATGCGTGGAAGAAGCCGGGATGACTGTGTCGATGTCGGTATGTGTAGGCTTACGGTAAAGCAGCCAACGTATGCTGCCACGGATGCGTGGAAGAAGCCGGGATGACTGTGTCGATGTCGGTATGTGTAGGCTTACGGTAAAGCAGCCAACGTATGCTGCCACGGATGCGTAGAAGAAGCCGGGATGACTGTGTCGATGTCGGTATGTGTAGGCTTACGGTAAAGCAGCCAACGTATGCTGCCACGGATGCGTGGAAGAAGCCGGGATGACTGTGTCGATGTCGGTATGTGTAGGCTTACGGTAAAGCAGCCAACGTATGCTGCCACGGATGCGTGGAAGAAGCCGGGATGACTGTGTCGATGTCGGTATGTGTAGGCTTACGGTAAAGCAGCCAACGTATGCTGCCACGGATGCGTGGAAGAAGCCGGGATGACTGTGTCGATGTCGGTATGTGTAGGCTTACGGTAAAGCAGCCAACGTATGCTGCCACGGATGCGTGGAAGAAGCCGGGATGACTGTGTCGATGTCGGTATGTGTAGGCTTACGGTAAAGCAGCCAACGTATGCTGCCACGGATGCGTGGAAGAAGCCGGGATGACTGTGTCGATGTCGGTATGTGTAGGCTTACGGTAAAGCAGCCAACGTATGCTGCCACGGATGCGTGGAAGAAGCCGGGATGACTGTGTCGATGTCGGTATGTGTAGGCTTACGGTAAAGCAGCCAACGTATGCTGCCACGGATGCGTGGAAGAAGCCGGGATGACTGTGTCGATGTCGGTATGTGTAGGCTTACGGTAAAGCAGCCAACGTATGCTGCCACGGATGCGTGGAAGAAGCCGGGATAACTGTGTCGATGTCGGTATGTGTAGGCTTACGGTAAAGCAGCCAACGTATGCTGCCACGGATGCGTGGAAGAAGCCGGGATAACTGTGTCGATGTCGGTATGTGTAGGCTTACGGTAAAGCAGCCAACGTATGCTGCCACGGATGCGTGGAAGAAGCCGGGATAACTGTGTCGATGTCGGTATGTGTAGGCTTACGGTAAAGCAGCCAACGTATGCTGCCACGGATGCGTGGAAGAAGCCGGGATAACTGTGTCGATGTCGGTATGTGTAGGCTTACGGTAAATTTCGAACTGATTGCATATTATTCACTTTAGTGATTGTTAAATCTATAAATTTCAGTGATTTGTCTTGCTCACTTGTCCGCGTCGTTTTGTCGGAATAATATTTTGGTTTTAATTAGTCCTTCCGTCTGTTTGTCAAGATCCTTTATCTCCGAAACGCGTAGAGGTATCGAATTGAAATTAAAACCATAGGTACGAGTATATACTCAAGTATATGTACCTATATAGCCATCGCTCGAAAATATGGCACCATATCTTTGGCCTACTCTCGACTAGATTTTTGACATTTAACAAATTTTACACTTATAAGTGAAAGAATAAGGATCAAAGTCAAATGGCGTTCTAAAATATTTAATCATTTTAAAATCATCAGTGTCGAAAAATGGCATTAATTGTAGTGACTAAGGTACATAATTTACTTTGACAATATTTCTCCAGTCTTAATTCTCTTCGATTTTACTGTACGTTCGAAATGGCCTGCATAGTTGCATACTTGCGCGGTTTCATAATTATCCAATCTGCGACTTTTACTTATAAATTTTGCAGGCATAGTCTTAGAGCATTTAATAACTGGAGTCGCCTTTTAGAGCTTACCCCTCTGCTGCAAAATTGCACAATTGTATGGTTAATTTTATCAATAGCTTTTGAGAAGTCGGTATACACGGCGTCAACCTGATGACCATTGTCAATAGCGTTCAGAATAAATTCTGTAAAGGTAATGAGATTCGTGTCGACACTACGACCACGAAGAAAACCGTGTTGGTCAGGGGAAATTATACGAATGATACAACTTATCAATTCGGAGGTCACTATTTTTTTAAGAATTTTGCCAAATATGCATAATTTAGATATGGGTCTGTATTGTGTCACATCATGTTTATCTCCGCTTTTGTGTATTGGTGTTAATCTTTATTACACATTATTAGGGTTGTTTCCCTTCTGTCTGGAAAACGGCTTTCCGTTTACCAAACAGAAGGGAAACAACCCTCGGATAACGATTTACGGAAAATAATAGTGAGATGAGTGGCCAATTCCTTGCTACAGCGAGAGATTAAAATATGATGAATACGGTCGAGACCCGCTCCCTTATTTGTATTTACCTGTAGGAGATGTTCAAGGACAAGTGTTTTATTTATGTTAATAGGAGAGATATCTATCGGGCTATTGTTTGTATGAGAACTAGGAGAGACTGGGTATACGGTACCTTTAACAAAAATTTAGTGGAAATAATAATTTAAATAATTAGCTACTGTCTCGCTGTCAGTAGATGAGTTGCTTCCATAATACATAATACAGTCTGGGGTTTTGCTTGCGGAAAACTAATAATTTAATAAAATTTAATAATAGGTTTAATAAAAGACCAAAAATATTTAGGACACTTGCGAACAGGGGTAGCTCGTTAATCTTGGGTATATAGATTAACTATTAAGATAAGTGCGAAAACACAACACAAAAATGAACCTTAAGTTTGTACACACAAAGTTGCAATACGTATGCACTTAGATTAATATTAACTTGTAAACAAGTCCAGGTACTTATGAGTCGAGGTAACCGCGATAAGAAACAATGCAGGCGGCCGCTCCAACCCGGTTTCGAGCGTAGAATGAGTTCATGGTCTAATAAAACATGGTCTTCCATTCCCAGAGTGACACGCGCCTACGTCACAATAACATTGCCACTTTATTTCAACATAACATGTTACATGGGTACATTATACCTATGGTTAATAAGTTAAAATATTTCTTTATAATTTTATAATTTTCATTTATATGTATTTTAGCTTAAATTTTACAATAACACGTCATTTTTAATTACTCGTTAGCAATATCTTCCGATTCACGAAAGAAATTTCTGACTTTCGGGTAATTCCTTCGAGCAACACCGGCTTCCGACACATCGGAAGGGAGGGGCCCAAGCGATATCTCACCGTACAAATCTTTCTGCCATTTTTCGCGGGGGGAAAGGTGCACACAGTCGCACTTCTCACACACTTACATACAAAATCCAATCTGTAATGACGACACAAATACATAGAAATTGACACACGTCAAAGACAAATCTTGCAAACCTCGATCTCTTTTTGTGTACGGACGAGTGACAAGTGTCACAACACGCACACTAACACATTTTCGTTGAAGTATGTTATTGTATTCTGAGAGATGAGAAGTCGGATTTGTCGCTTGACCGATCAGCAATTTGTACTGAGCGAGCAAAATCGATAAATCCAACAATTACATGAGACTAAAATATAATAATTGTGTTTGAATGTAATTAAACGTATGATATGTAAAAAAAATATTACATGTGAAATGTAACACTTTCTTTTTGTAAATTTGATGTCCCCGACCTCTTTTTATAACAAAAAACCGAGCAAACAGGCATTTTTGTGCAGCAGTGTTCACGCGCGCGTCTGGACTCGGTCTAGTGAAAAATCCAACTGCAACTCGTTTTATTACCCGCGCTAGATTAGATTGACACGCTAATCTTGTACCTCGGCAGAGGGGAAATAGTGCGAATGCCGCCTCCCTTCCGTGTTGCTCGAAGGGTAATTCTGTTTATACTACTGGCAACACAGGATAGCGCTGTGCACATTTGACAATTCGGATCTAGATAACTTCATGCCCTGACCGTCATCCTTGTCGAACGCGTGTTAATTGTTATTTCCTTCTCGCTCAGTGTCAGCAGTCGCAGTGTTTTCCAAACTTTTCACGTCGTAAGCTTGGTAATTAATGTGTAACTGTGAATTAGTTTTTTAAACGTTTGTCTTGTATAGATAAATAAAGTTTAATTTAATACATTAGATTTGTTTTATTTTACTATGTTTCTACATGAATAACTTAAAATTAATGCCGTTAAAATAATTTTCACCGTTGGTTAAAATTCTCCCACATTTCAAAGTTTGAGAACCTGTAAACAGCATGATGAAGTAGGCGCGTGTCAGTTAGGTCATACGCGAATCTCGGAATGGAGTACCAGGCGGAGTATATTATTATACCATGAATGAGTTGAAATTATGCAGTTGATAGTGGTCGACTGAGCTGTGGGCTCAGTTGCCAAACACAGTTGCGAAACAGTCTGCCGATTTTTGCAGGAGAGGGGACGTCAAATGTATTGCTATTTCTACATGATTTGTACGTAACGTACAAATAGCCCCCTTCGTAGTCCACAGGAAATTCATCCCGCGGGCTCAGTTGCCCACGAAGGGGGCTATTTGTACGTTACGTACAAATAGCCCCCTTCATATTCCACAGGAAATTCATCCCGCGGGCTCAGTTGCCCACGAAGGGGGCTATTTGTACGTTACGTACAAATAGCCCCCTTCATATTCCACAGGAAATTCATCCCGCGGGCTCAGTTGCCCACGAAGGGGGCTATTTGTACGTTACGTACAAATCATGTAGAAATAGCAATACATTTGACGTCTTCTCCCCTGCAAAAATCGGCAGACTGTTTCGTAAAGAAAATGACAGCCATGTCGTCTCCAGTTATTAAAATAAATGCTCTAAGCTAAGAGCATACTGCATATGCTAGAAAACTCTCTATTTAATGTTAGGTACTTGTATGATTTCGGTAGTAAATGTTACGGTATGCGTTGTAAAAAGTTTGAATGAAAAATGTTTGTTTGTATAATGAGCAACCTATCGCAGGTACACGGTTCGACGTGATGGTGGAGGTGACGTTCACGGAGCGGTGCTCTCTAGAGATCCTTTCTTACGGCCTGCGCGTAAACTTGTCGCTGGCGGACATTGCGGAATGGAAGCGGGAGGAGGGCACGTACTATGAAGATTTCAGGTCAGGGGGCCTAGCCCAGTTGAAATCGTTTGCAGAAAACTAAACCAAACGTTAAGATAAACTTAAATAACTTAAAATGATAGCGGTTCGTTTCGTTTTCTGCAAACGATTGTCAACTGGGCTAGGCCCGTAGGAGCTCGTCTTTTGCGTTTGTGTTAGTAATTGACTTTGAATCCACCGCAATACAATTAGTTAGATCATAGAGTAATATAAGTAAAGAAAGAGTGGTAACTCCATACATCAGTTTTCTTACGCTAAACACGAGTTATTTCGTAGTCGACATCTAACGTCAAGTAGTGGAACTATCAGTACCGCTACTTGACACCAGGTGTCACGAGTGTCGCTACTGACGAAAAATATACTACTAAAACAATTTACAATTAATATTATAAGCAGAAGGAGTTGAAGACTTCCAGTTAATCCGGTTGTAATTGTAATACCTTTAAACGAGCAATTCTTGTATATTTATTTATTTATATATATGTATATATATAGTTCGGTGATATCGGAAACGGCTCTAACGATCCCGATGAAATTTGGTGTATGGGGGTTTTCGAAGCCGATAAATCTATCTATAGTGCTAGCGGTACGCCAAAAACCCGCTGCAAATTGTGTTAAAAGCATGAAAATCGGTACGATTGATCTAAAGATCATTTGAATCAATTAGACCCGTAGTACCAAAAAATAAAATAAAAAAAAGAGACGAGTTATGACGTTATCTAATAAATGATAACGTCATATGAGTCGTATGAGAATTTATTTATTTTTTGTTCAGAAACCTATCGTGTGTGGTATTAAATGGAAGGGCTTTTTAAGCCAATTCTAAAAATATATCACATCATTACATTTTAGTAATTTATTTTAAATTGTAATAAAAATAATTTTCAAAACATACCAATTTTGGGCTTCTCCAGATAAGATACCATTCAATTTTTTTAGGGTTCCGTACCCAAAAGGTAAAACGGGACCCTATTACTAAGACTTCGCTGTCCGTCCGTCCGTCCGTCTGTCTGTCACCAGGCTGTATCTCACAAACCGTTATAGCTAGACAGTTGAAATTTTCACAGATGATGTATTTCTGTTGCCGCTATAACAACAAACTAGATTTTGCCCTGTGCGCGGGGCCCGAGGGCCCCGCGGTGCGCGTGTTGTTGTTTGTGCTGTTGTTGGTATTGTTGTTTATGTGTTGTTGTTGTTGGTGCTGTTGTTTGTGCTGTTGTTGGTGCCGTAGTTTTGTTTTCCAAAGGGAAAGAGAAATGAATTTCTACTTTTGTTAGGACGGAAAGATCCGCGTGCGAGCACTTCATTCCCGCAGCTCGGCCTTCGGCCTCGCGTGCATGGAAAATCTAAAGGGACGCTCCGGGCCTTCGGCCCTACGCGGAGCTCGGCCTTCGGCCTTCGCTGGGTTCCGAAGCTCAGCGTCGGGCCTTCGGCCCGCCGCTTCGCTTATTAAAACACTTGGAGGGTTGGTTTTGCTTTGGGGGGGGTAAGCGGGAAGTTGGAGCTTAAACACGACCCAATAGTAAAAGTGTCTTGACAACCTCACGTCGGGCCTACGGCCTTCGGCCTTCGGCCCGCCGGTTCGCTTGTCTAAGACACTTTTCCTATTGGGTCGTGTTTAAGCTCCAACTTCCCCCTCTCGTGTGACGCTTCGGGCCTTCGGCCCTACGCGGAGCTCGGCCTTCGGCCTTCGCGAGCCTCGACGCTTCGCCGTCGGGCCTTCGGCCCGCCGGCTTCGCTTATCAAGACAGTTGACTTTGTAGACCGCTTGGAGGAACTGCATTTACGCAGCTCGGCCTTCGGCCTCGCGTTTTGGGAGTCGGGGTGGCGGCTCCGGGCCTTCGGCCCTCCGCCGGGGTCGGCCTTCGGCCTCCCGGCCTGAAGCTCGCCCTTCGGGCTCGCTTAACACACTTTTTGTATAGGATTTTGCTTTGTTCGTCATTCCCGCAGCTCGGCCTTCGGCCTCGCCCAAAATTACTGGGGGTGGGGCACGCTTGGACATTCGGGGTGAAGCTCCGGGCCTGACGGCCCTCCGCGGGGTCGGCCTTCGGCCTCCCGGCCTGAAGCTCGCCCTTCGGGCTCGCTTGACCTACTTGGAAATTTGAATTTTGCCCGTGTCCGCCGCCATTTTGGATTTTTCCAAAATTTTTTTTTCACATGGTAATCTTGGGCCCTCTAGCTCGCCGCATGCAAAATCTCAGCGCGCTCGGACCAACTTGAAAAAATTTTAAAAAAAAAGTCGGCCCGTTTGAAAATTTTTAAATGCAGTTTGTTTTGTCTCGGGGCCCTCTATGACATTCGGTCGAGCACCCCCCACCTATCTCGCACCGTTTAAAAGTTGCCATACAAAATAAAAGTGGCCATTTTTTCCGCCATCTTGGATTTTTTCGAAAATTTTTTTCCACATACGAATCCAGAGGACCCCGAGATTCCGTTACCAAAATTTCAGCGCGCTAGGACAAACTTGAAAAAATTAAAAAAAAAAAAGTCGGCCATTTTGAAAAAAAAATGGTGGCTTCAAAAACTGCCAGGGTCCCTCTATGACATTTGGTCGAGCACCCCCCACCTAGGTTTCACCGTTACGCCGGGCCGTTGAACATTTTTCTGACCGGAAGCGGTAGACCAAAAGTCGGAATTTTCTGGAGGTCGTGAGACCACCCTCTATACGACCGTACCATAGTCAAATACCCCACGAACCTCCTTCTGGGAGAACAATCGTTTAAATAAGATTAATTAATTAATTAATACTAAAAACAGAATAAAATAAAGATTTAAATGGGGCTCCCATACAACAAACGTGATTTTTGACCAAAGTTAAGCAACGTCGGGCGTGGTCAGTACTTGGATGGGTGACCGTTTTTTATTTGCATTTTTTTCCGTTTTTTTTTCATTATGGTACGGAACCCTTCGTGCGCGAGTCCGACTCGCACTTGCCCGGTATCACGATATCACGGGCCTATAATCCCGGTTTTTTGATAAGCTTGCATGGGGACACAGATCCAACACGTAGAGGCCCCTTGGAGAGCTTTTATGTCGTGTAGAACGCCTGCTGGAACCCGTTCACAGGTGCTACAATAGACACCCATGAACCGGTCTCAGTATGCATTGGGACTATTGTAGAAAAAGAGAACAGTATACCGGTCTATGGATTGAAGTTTGGGTGGACTATGAGACTGGGTTATTACAAAGATGTACGGACACCTGCCATAACAATGTTTACACAAGTTATCGAGGCAGGTGGTGACTTGCCGCGCAACTCGCGTCTTATGCATCTTTCACTTCCACCCCTGGAGCATATAGCTCTAACGACTCCTCTCTGGACGGCCAATTAAGGCAAGCCAGAGCTGAGAAACCTGCGGGTCCCCTTGGGGTCCACTCCAACCGACGAAGTCACGCCGGAGACGGAGACCCTGACCGACTCTCGGGAGCACTCGGCGGGTCCGTGGGGTCGTTACTTCCCAACAGCTCGCCACAAGCTGCCCTACGGGCTTATTATTATTTTTATTATTTGTATGTCTTTGCCATATCTCGGGACCATGGGGTCCCGGACCTTTGGGAGGCGTACGTGGGGCCGAAGCCAACAGCGCAGAGGCCCTTTAAGACACTTTAATCTAAAAGCAAGGGATACACGGGGCGGATACCATCCCCGAACGCACAATGTGATACATCCGGAGATGGTCCCCGCCAGGTGCAAAGATTATTGCAGTGCAGCACTTTTGTGCTGCGATGGGAACTAAGGTCATGGGCTATAGATTTGAAAGTTGGATGGACTGGATAATGGGCTATGGGAGAGACTAGCGGACACCTGCCGTGACAATCAGTCTCAAAATTGTATATAAATGAAAGGTGGTGACTCGCCAACTCATTGAGTGGGCCCCGCAATGGCCGCACGCACAGTGCGACAACAGGGCAACACTTTGGAGTGGCTGTGAGGTTGTCGAGAGGTGAGTCTGCGGTAGCCATCAGATCCCGGTAATCCGTTCAGCAGGCCGCCGACGTTATGACATTTTACACTTCCAACCTGGAGCATAGGCTCCGCTCTTGCGACTCCACTCTGGCCGGCCAACCAAGGCAAGCACAGAGGCGAGGGCCAGATGACAGGGCCCTCTGGAATAGGGGTCCGCGGTGTCGTCACTCACCGTCAGCTCGCCACAAGCTGCCCCCGCGGGGCTATTATTATTCATCATCATTTCAGCCTATATACGTCCCACTGCTGGGCACAGGCCTCCTCTCATACGCGAGAGGGCTTGGGCTATAGTCCCCACGCTAGCCCAATGCGGATTGGGGACTTCACATACACCTTTGAATTTCTTCGCAGATGTATGCAGGTTTCCTCACGATGTTTTCCTTCACCGAAAAGCTAGTGGTAAATATCAAATGATATTTCGTACATAAGTTCCGAAAAACTCATTGGTACGAGCCAGGATTTGAACCCGCGACCTCCGGATTGAAAGTCGGACGTCATATCCACTCGGCTACCACCGCTCATATTATTATTACTATACTCGTATTGAGTAATTTGACAGGGGCATCATCAGAATTTAAAATTATGAAAAAAATTAAACTTGCTTTATTGGAGTTAGATATGAGGGTGTTAGGTATTATTTGAGGTGTATTGTGCAAAAAAACTTTGAACGGTATCGTGCCTGGAGAAGTGCCCCAACTTGGTATATTTTTAAAATTATTTTTAATCTAATTTTGAAAAAGTGACTGAAATGTAGTGATGTGATATATTTTTAGAATCATCTCAAAAAGCCCTTTCATTTAATACCACATAAGATAGGTTACTGAAAAAAAAAAAGATTTTTTCCATACAAAACACGATGACGATGACGTCATAATTCCTATCTTTTGTTTTATTTTTTTTATTTGGTGCTTCGGGAAAATTTGATTCAAATGGTCTAAAGATCAATCGTACCGATTTTTATACCTTTAACACCAAGTTGCAGCATTTTACTGAATTTTCCGGGTGTACCACTAACACTAGCTAGGTCTTATCTCTGGAAAAACGCGCATTTTTGAGTTTTTATGTTTTCCGAGCAAAGCTCGGTCTCCCAGATATTTAGCTGAAAATTGTTGAGCATTAGAGTTTTCGTTCGCCGCGACATCTATTGCCAACTATCAGTACTTACTGTTACATTCCGCTATACATGACGCTAGATGTCGACTACGAAATAACTCGCATTATAGTAAAAAAACTAATGTATGGAGTTACCACACTCTCTTTTCTTATATTACAGAAGAAGAGTTCCAGCGCAGGGTTATGTTATGACTGTTTATTATCCGTCCCTGAGCGGTGGAAGTGGTTTTTTGTGCGTAATTTAATTATTTGTGTCTTTGCTTGAGTTGAAAAAAAAAATTGTTTCAAGCACTTTAGAAAGTTTGAAACGTATCTGAACGAAGTGGTTCAAGTGGTTATTAATACTTAATAACTGATTCGGTTTTAATTCATTCATTTACTTAATTATTTCATAAAAGTTCTAACAAAATATATTTTTAAGTGTTTGGAATCAGAAATTAATGCAGCTATAGGTAACGGGGACTAAATAACACATAAATCACTACGTAACTTGAATATGAATTATTTGTATTTTTCGATTAAATATCTTCATGTATCGTATTTTAAATAAATAAATAAAATAAAGTTTATTCAGTAACATAAAGTAACATTTCAGTATCCATGCTGGTGCCTCTTTTTAAGTATTCAAAATACCTGTATTAAGTATAAGTAAGTAATTAAAACTAAGTTTATACAAGGAATACTCTCGCGTATGTGTGGGTGTGTTCGTGTGTGTGTGTGTGTGTGTGTGTGTGTGTGTGTGTGTGTGTGTGTGTGTGTGTGTGTTTAGTTTCAGATTATGCAGTATATGTAAACCTATATATATTTATGTATATATATATATATATATATATACTATATATATTTTGAAATAAGAGATCTTGAAAAATTGAAACAGTATTATTACCTATTATAACGTACTATTTATTAATCTGTGGTACTGTATTGAATTATAGTCTTTGGACGTTTATTCACTAAGTAAACGTCCAAATGCTTGATTGGCTAATTCTAATCATAGTTAACCGATCTAATACTTCCAGATTAGAAGTTGTTATGTTATGATTGTTATACCTAATATAAAGCAGCTAGTGTTAAGCACTGGGACATTTACTTTACCTTCATTCCCGAATATTAGCAACTTTTTGAGCATTTCATTATTTTTTATTATATCATTGATTAAAAATATTGTGTTTTCTTTATATTATCAGAAAAATATTAATTACAACTGTAATCGGAATATACCTAGCATATTTAACTACCTTTTGATACATTTTTAAGCTTCGTAACAGTAAACTATGCTGAAAACAGTTAACACGTGTACCGTGGCTGGTAACTAATACACCCCAAATTTGGAATAAAATAGTCTGAGAACGTCACTTACGACCCCCTACTAAACAAGATTCACTAAAGTATCAAAAATTTCATGGGCGCAAAGGACATTGAGAGAGATACTGTTTTAGACCAATTTTAAAGGACACTAACTTCCTTCCTATTTAATTTATAGATATGATTGCTAATTTAGGTTAAAGAGACTAACATTTTGAGTACTTTTCTAATACACATCAAAAATATAGCTCGATAAACAACAAAAATATAACAAAATAAAAATAAAAATCGCAGTTTTTTCGCGTCTCCTGAAAAGTTGTATTTTGTCCTTTACGCCAATTGAACCCAAAGGTATCGATGTGTTGGATTGTAATGAAAGTTTGCACATACAATGACATGAGGTATATCTAGTTCTGTAATACAGATAGCTCATCCACCTCAGGTTTCGTCAAAATAAAGCGTATATTTTCACATATGTCATCAGCAACAACACGCATCGTCAAATTTAAAAGGAACTTGGTAAATACATAACACATAATAATAAGCCATAAACCTACAATTCATTTATTAGTTTATAAAATAAGCTTTAGTTTATAAAACAAACCAAATTGAGCAAAAACAAGTTTTGTATGAAAAACTAAAATTGGCTGTAATTTTTCTAACTACGGTACCTATCTTAAGCTACATAAAGTAATTACAGGCATAGATATACCTTATCCTATTGTAAGTACAAAGTTTCAGATCAATCTAGCTAAGAGCTCTTTCTCACTGACGTCCAGTTTTTTGAGGGTACGGTTTCCTGCAGGATCCCGTTCTAGTAGTATACGAGCTAATATAGTAACGTTCACACGAGCATTCTGTTTGCGGGATTCTGCACACATACTACAGAAAACGGGACTTGCAGAAAACCGTACCCGCAAAATACAGAACTGTACGTCAGTGGGAAAGAGCTCTGAATAAGAAATAGTTACCTTTTACCTACGAAATTATGCCATTCTGTTTCAGATTGCAAGTAGTAACTGCACATTCTGCTGCAATCTATATTGAAACAAATTTTAAACGGTGTAATTTGTTGGGTCATTTTTTGATTCGGTCAAATTGTGTTTTTTTTAAAACAAATTATAGCCAGCATTTGATGAATGTAGTATGATACCTTTGGGTATGGTGCTTTACGCACGCTAGCGTCCCCTTCCCTCCCCCTGCCGCAACCCCCCCTTTTTGCATGAAATATGTCCCGATTCACAGTTTTTTTTCAGTTTTTGGGGAAACTATACAATATAGGAAAAAAATGTCAATGAAAGAAATAATCCCTATTAAATTTTAACAAAAAAGGATATATTATTTTTTTTGATTTGACGCACCATATTCATGTTATGGCTGGATGAACTTCGACAAAATTTAACCGTTGAAATACTTGTTGAAGTTCAATATAACATAGTACGTAATAGTAGTGAGTTTATTCTTAACTCTAATACTTTTCTCAAAACTTCAAAAAAACCGTCACCCGGGACATATTTAGTGCTAAAAGGGGGGTTGCGTCAGGGGGAGGGCATGGGACACGAGTGTACGTAAAGCACCATACCCAAAGGTATCATACTACATTCATTGAATGCTGGCTATAATTTGTTTGTCTTCCCCATATATTAGAACACAACTTGACCGAATCATTTCCTGTCTTTTCGAATTGAGACTATAAGCAAGAATACAATTACAATTCAGAACGTGGCGAAACGTGCAGTTACCGCCAGAGAGTAGAATTTATTTGGTAATCGTTTGTGTATACCATGAGTTTTCACAGACTGATCCCGTTGGAGTATCGAGGCTCCGCGTATCAGACGCAGGATGGTTTCGAATCGTTGGACGAAAGCCTGTGGGTTCCAGACTACGACCAGTGGTCCACCACTCCCTTTTACTACGACAACGCGACAGAACGCTTTACTCAGGAGCCGGTTGGTAAGTACTAAGCACATTATAAACACACTTTTTCACACCGTGCGTTTGAAAGAGACATGCGCCGTCACGGCGGAACCATTGATACTACATATACCGTACTGCACCCGTGTGTGCTTTGGTATCACCGTACCAACGTATTATCATCACGCTCCGCGATTGTAGCGCCATGTAGGGTCCTAGCTAAATTGGTTAGGCAACCAAAACCGGGCAACTAAAATATTAAACAGGACTTTCACTAGGCATATAATAATATAATTTGGCTGTGCATTAATATTTTAATGGATTCATTCTAGTTTCAATGTACTTATGGGCAACACGGCTGCTGCTGCTGTGTTATACCTGTAGGTGAGTAGGTACATTATAAAACACTATCCACCCCCTCCAGCCTTGAAAAGTCTCCCATTTTACAGATTTTCTCAATTTTCAGGAAAACGATACAAGCTAAGATAAAATGGTCAAAGACTAAATTATTTATTAATAAATTTCCTACAAATAAGTACTACATTCATTTTGATACGAGTTATAGTTTTCAAGCTATGGTGCGCCAAAGTTTACTAAAAATCTGACATTGACAAAAATGTAACATTTTACAATCGGGATACAATAATTATATCAACCATTTTCCTCGCGTTATACCGGCATTTTTAACCACGGCTCATGGGAGCCTGGGTTCCGCTTGGCAACTAATACCAAGAATTGGCGTAGGCACTAATTTTTACGAAAGTGACTGCCATCTTACCTTCCAACCCAGAGGGGAAACTAGGCCTTATTAGGATTAGTCCGGTTTCCTAACGAGGTTTTCCTTCACCGAAAAGCGACTGGTAAATATAATATCGTACATAAGTTCCGAAAAACTCATTGGTATTATTTTTACAAATAAGTACCTACTTACATTCATTTTGATACGAGTTATAGTTTTCAAACTACTGTACGCCAAAATTTACTAAAAATCTACCATTAACAAAAATGAAACATTTAATAGTCGGGAAACAAAAATGTTTATTAATTAATAATGTTTAAAAAGCAACACAAGAAATGCGTTTAAGTATTATACTTATTATCTAAGGCAGATCAGTGTCGTCATCATTATCTTCTAGAGTTTTGTTGAAGCAACTAAGGCCCTGACAATATTTGCACATGGTGGAGCAACGCAATCCAGCTTTGACACATCCACATCTTTTTCCGCAGCCTTTCTTGCAGCTACATGACACTATTTTTGGTATCGACTGTGGAGCTGGTGACTTTGTTGTATATATTGGTGATAAAAAGTTATTATTCTTTTTCCAGCCCCAGTTGTCTGGGTTCAATGTGTTTCCTCGCCATAATTGAACTTGGTGGAAAGTACGCATTGAATGCTAGCTGCAGCTGAAGAAGGTGGTAACTTTGATAATATCACCGTATTGTTCGTCAGACCAACGTATTTGTTGAAGTGGACGTATCGTAATTCGTCAAGACTTTTTTCGGTTTGCTTAGCTCCATACTGTAATAGTTAAATGCCGGTTTATAGCTGACTGACGTTTATTGTCAAATCATCTGAAATCTCATGTGCCAGTATAGTAACAACCTTTTTACAATCGTAGCATCTCTCCCTCTTAAGTTACCTACCCGGTATGATAGAATAAAGTTTTAACTAAACGTTTAAACGATTTACCATAATAGAACACAACCACAAACATAAACACAACTAGTACTATTTACTGACTAATACTACACTTACTTAGCTAGACTTTTGGGCCCGCTTTCAAGCGCGCAACGCATGAGCGGAAGCATCGGGCGGTGGCGCAGCCGGAGCAATCGGAGCATCCACCAGTGGCGTATGGACACCCGCGCTAGCGGGAAGGTGCTCCGTCAAAGGCTACTTTGGTGCTGCCTGAACTTCACCGTCCGATGCATCCTCAAACGCTTCGTCAGCACCCACACCCTTGATCTACATGCCTTCGCCATTCAATTCCCTGACCCATATCAACCGTATAAGAAACTGGACCAGTTTGCGACTTGACCCTACCTTCCAACCACTTCTCCCCTCTTACGATCACAGTTACGATATTGGAAAAGAAACGTATTAAGAGCGGTAGGTACGTCCGCGCCTTCGTGCAGAGTTTTTTCATAGCCTTTTTAATTGGTTTTACCGCATTTTCACCGGCAACATTGCCTTTTGGCCTGTATGGTGCTGACGTAGCGTGCTTAATACAATTTTCTACACAAAACTTCTTAAGCTCATTAGATAAGAATGGCGGACCATTGTCGGTCACGAGCTGCTCAGGAAAGCCAAACCGCGCTAATATGGATCGAAACGCAAAGTTGTACGAGCTTCCGTGTTTCTCATCCTCACAGCTCGCGACTGACGGCCACCCAAAAAGAACATAACCATTAAATTCTATTTAACACGGAATCCTTCTGCGTTTCTTCTTTGAAACTAACTGGTGACGAATCTTCAACTAATTGAACATAGCTTACAGCTTCCGAGGCGTGGCCCTCGCATAGCAGTGGCAGGCGGGAGAGAGCATCGGCCGGCCCATTATCTACGGAACGCACAAACACTACTGAAAAATCGTAAGCCGCTAGGCGCGCAGCCCACCTCTGCAAGCGACTTGCAGCCGTCTGAGGAATTCCACTTTTCTTCCCAAAAATATAACTTAACGGCTTATGATCGGTTCTGAGTGTGAAGCGTCTTCCAAAAAGGTATTGGTGATGCTTTTTAACACCGTAGTATATTGCCAAAGCCTCTTTATCAAGTTAGCTGTAGTTCCGCTCATGTACATTAAGGGTCCGCGACGCACAGCTAACGGGCCGCTCGGCGCCATCATCATACCGATGCGCAAGCACCGCGCCGAGGCCAAAGGCGCTGCTATCAACCGCCAAAACGAGTTCAAGCCCCTCTGCGCCAAAACGCGCTTACCTATTAACAAAACTTGTTTCGCCGCTAAAAAGGCCTGCTTACAAGCGGGATCCCATTTCCACTCAACTCCGGTTCTTAACAACGCATGCAACGGATGCAACAAAGTGCTTACATTTGGTATAAACTTTCCGTAATAATTCAACATCCCGAGAAAACTTTTAAGTTGCGATACGTCTTTCGGTTCTGGAGCATTGGAAATGGCCTCTAGCTTAGTCGGATCTGGTCGTAAACCATCTTTTTTAATAATGAAACCTAAATAATTTACTTTATCTTGTAAGAACTTACATTTGCTTAATTTTAAGGTCATTCCCATGGTGCGTAAGCGTTCAAGTACAGCGCGCAAGTTTTGCATGTGCGCCTGTTTATTACCCCTTAAATGCATAGTGTTGCCAAATGTCTACAAAGCATTAGACAGCTCACAGATTTAAAAAAAAAGCCTTACGTTCATGAACGCACCTTTTTACCAACCTTCAATCAATCAATCAATCAATCAATCATTGATTGCACCATGGTTACAACAAGAGATGTTACAACATTTATACAAGTAAGTAGTACCTCATGGACCCTAAAAGGGTATGACAAACATTTCCTTAAACTAAGACTTATAATATATACATATGTCATGCAATAAAGCACAAAAAGTAGCATCGTATTAAATTATATAAATAGCTATATATTATATAAATTATATAATCATTAATAGAAATCATTAATAGAATAATAGACTTTTCTCGCAAGGAACCATTTCAATCTTTTTGCGTATGTTGTATCCTTTTCCTCTGCCTTTATAAAGTCTGGAATATGATTGTAGCATTTAGCTGCGGCATAAAGAGGGCTTTTCCTATATATTTGTAATTTAGGCGCGGGTAGCTCATGTTTGTATTTTAGCCTTAGATTTGGCAGTTGTTTGAACAAGTGTATGTTTTTCTTGACATAAATACATAATTCTAAAATATAGTCAAGTAGTAGGGTGATGATTTAAGGGTTAAATTTACGCAATATTTTTAATTTATAAAAATTACATTCGTTTTAAGGCGAAAAGTCGGAAAGCTTGGAAAAATCCAGAAGTTGATAATATTTAGTATGTGATTTTGAACGGTGTTTTCGAGGTTTGTAATTATTTTATTAAATATTTAAAAGCTTTATCATAGGTATATCACAAATAGTGTACCTTTCTAATGGTAGTAAAAAATTAATATCTATTACTGAAAATTACATATTTACATAAATATGATTTAGCCAATTCAACTTCTAACACTGATTTCGCAGTGAAAAAAGAAGTTATATATTTTTTTTTCCTAGAATCGGCAAACAATTATGTGATACATATATTAATTTCGGGCAATGCATTTAAGGGTTAAACCCGGTCACGCAAATGTCATCCAGAAAAACAACGCAATTAGGAATCCCGCGCAGTTTTCTCCATAAGCTTTTGGAACTTCTCCGGAATGCACGAAAGCCCATACGGTGTGCGACGGTACACAAAAGTACCCACATGAGTGATGATTGCAGTGTACGGCTGCGAGTCCTCCGTCAACAGACACTGTTCGTAAGCGTGACGTAAATCCAGTTTATTGTACTGCCCACCTCCCCCCGCTAAGATTAGCGAACAGCTCCTCTATGCGAGGTAAAGGATAATAATCACGCTTAAGCTTAGGATTTACCGGCACCTTGTAATCACCACAAATGCACAATTCTCCATTATGTTTATCTACTGGTACTATTGGGGTTCCATAGTCAAAATGATCAACGCGGCACAGGGTTCCGTCGCGTTCCAGACGTTCAAGTTCGCGTTCAATCCGTTCGCGCAACGCGAGCGGTACCGGCCTCGCACGAACATAAACAGGGTCGTGGTCTGTGAGCTGTAATTGAATGTTTTTTTTTTACAATTCCTAACTTATCTGTGAACATCTCTGGGAACTCATTATACAGCATGTACCAGTCTGTCCTTCTCCACTATCTCATTTATAGTTATCTGGTTGACCTTAAGAGCACGTATCCATTCACGACCCAAAAGGGGCCACCCCCCGTTTGGAATGACTTACAAATTACAATGGCAAGTTAGTTGCTCTGATACCGTTTAGCGCAACGTCAACCGATAAGTATCCAAGAGCTTCGATTGGTGACCCAGAGTAGCCGCGAAAGAAACTATCATTAGGTTTAAATATTTTATGAGCAAACTTCTGCTTATAAAAGTCCTCATTAATAGCAGAAATACGAGTACCCGTATCGATCTCACAAACAACTTCTTGTCCGTCCACATTCAATGTAATAAAATAAGGTTTGTTACCTTGCGGTGAAACTTGAATGTTAAATAAATCCTCATCAGATTCTTCGTCCATGTAGGTTTGCCGTCCGAACTGTTGACGAGCCTCATCGCGTTCTTTACTGCACATCACCTTCAAGTGACCGCGCGTGTTGCATTCATCACAGTTGTAATGCATATACATATTTACACTTGTCCGGCCGATGCGCCTTCCCGCACCGCCAGCACTGCGCCTGGTTGCCGCGCGTCATGCCGCCCCGGGCCGCGGCCGCGCCGCCGCCGGCTCCGGGCCCGCGCCTGTCGCGCCGAGCACTCGCGTGATGCAAACCTTCACCAACATCGCCACCGCTGCCGCCGGCGCCACCACTGCGCCGCTCACCTCCGCGTGGTTTTCCGCGGCCTCTAGGGCGAAAGCCAGCTCCACCGCTTCTTTATACTGAATATTTTTTTCAGCGAATATCCGAGATCGCATCGCCTCGTTTGCCAGTCCCGACACGAACTGGTCGCGCAGATTCTCCTCGAGCTTGGTGCCGAAACTGCAAGTGCTCGCTAAATGCTTTAAGTTCTGCAAATATTCTGCGAGCGGCTCGCCGACTCGCTGTCAGCGCAGCCGAAAAACGTACCGCTCGGCGATCTCTGATCGCTGCGGTTCCAGATGATCAGTTAATAATTTTACCAGCTCTTCAAATGTTTTGGCCTCAGGAAGTGTCGGTGAACACAAATCGCACATAAGAGCATACGTGGCATGCCCGATAACTGTTATCAGCAGAGGCACCTTCAGATCGGTCTTCACTTCATTTAATACCATGTAGTTGTCAAGTCAAACGGTTCCAACTTCCCGAAAGCCATTTTGAAATACTAAATAGCCCGATAAATTAACTGAAAACACAAATAAAATCCGAAATCCTTTCGCCAATGTAATATTTAAAAGCCGGTTTATAGCTGACTGACGTTTAATGTCAAATCATCTGAAATCTCATGTGCCAGTATAGTAACAACCTTTTTACAATCGTAGCAATCGTCGTAGTTTTCTCCTTCTTCTGCTACTTGCTCGTTTGAGGCATCCGGGTTATTGAAAACGTTTATCGTACCTTGTAAGTCGATTTTGTTTACTTAGCAGAATATACTGAACCTTTCCTTTCCCGTAGAACGCTGATGTAGTATCGCAACCACTTATAGCATGCAGAAAGAGGATTGATTCCCTGCAGTTGTTGCGGTAAAAAATCGACTTACAAGGTACGATAAACGCTCAAACGAGCAAGTAGCAGAAGAAGGAGAAAAATATATTCACGAATTGCGATACGTCCACTTCAACAAATACGTTGGTCTGACGAACAATACGGTGATATTATCAAAGTTACCACCTTCTTCAGCTGCAGCTAGCATTCAATGCGTACTTTCCACCAAGTTCAATTATGGCGAGGAAACGCATTGAACCCAGACAACTGGGGCTGGAAAAAGAATAATAACTTTGTATCACCAATATATACAACAAAGTCACCAGCTCCACAATCGATACTAAAAAAAAGTATCATAGACTAGACAAAAAAAAATCAAATTTGCTCTCCTTCTTGATGCGAATGGCAAATCATATTACTTTTTGGCAACCGGGTTTTTTAACCTAACTAAACCCCGCTGATTCCAAATTTACCGGTTGCTCGATCGAAATCTTGACCGAAAGTGAGATATTTGATATTAAAGGTCCCTTTTTTAGTTTTTCGGGAATAACTCTTAAACGATGGCGCTTAGCAAAAAATCTTCTGATACATAAGTAATCTGCATACAATTGCCTACAAAAAAGATTCCGTACAATTTTTCGCTAGGATCAATATTCAAAGAGATATTAACGCGAGAAAGTTAATTATAATCACTTCTAAGGTCCCATTTTTTAGTTTTTCGTAAATAGCTCGTAAACGGTGGTCAATATAAAAAAATGCTGTTAAACGTTAATAATATAAACAAAATTTTCTATAATAAAGATTCAGTACACCTTTCGCAGGGATAAATATTTAAAAAGATAATAAAGAGGGAAAGTTAATTATAATAAATTCTTAGGTTCCTTGTTTTTATTTTTTTCGTTAATAATTTGAAAAGTATGACTCTTAGTAAAAACAAATCTTATACATAAATAATAAACATAAAATTTTCTACAAGAAACATATGGAACACTTTTCGCTAGAATCAATATTTAAAAAGACAAAGCAGCGGGTAAGTTAATATTAATCAATTTTAAAGTCCCTTTTTAGTTTTAGTAAATAACTCGTAAATGGTGTCCCATAGCACAATAGGTTTGTATGAATAAATAATCTACATAAAATTTTCTGCAAAAAACATCTGGAACACTTTTCTCTAGGATCAATATTTAAAACGATATTAAAGGAAGAAAGTTAATCACAATCAGTTCACAGGTCACTTTTTTTTAGTTTTTCGTAAATAACTCGTAAACGTTGCCCCCTTGAAAAAAAAAATACATAAGTAAATATTGAACGTATAGGCCACCGTTTAAGAGTCATATACGAAAAACTTAAAATAGGGACCTGGAAATTGATTATAATTAACTTACCCCCTTTAATATCTCATTAAATATTAATCGTAGCGGAAAAGTGTACAGAACCTTTTTTGTGGAAAATTTTATGTTCAATATTTATGTATATGCCGGAGAATGGCTGAAATGTGTCATCTATCGCCTTCAAGAGGCGTTTTATCACGCAACCTTTGACAAATAGAGCAAACTAGGGTATTACGTACACCTGAATGGGGTTCGACGCAGTTCCGCCAAGAGTGCGCTGTCAAAAACAATTGAAGTCGAGAACAATTAAAGATATGCTGTCAATCAATCTTCAGAGGAGATCTAACGGGAGAAGACGACGTCTGTGGCGGTTCCTGGGTCTAATCCACTGGTTTGCTTAAGATAAGAAACGTATCGCGTGCTGTGATTTGTAATGAGTCTTGTGCAGTAAAGTTTGTGAGTTGAACATCGTATTTCATTGAAGGCCCTCGTCATCTACGATTGAAGGTTCTGATGTGCATCCGATAGTATGATACGCCCACGATTCCCGACATATATATTTTTTGCACGGGGGCACCGTTTACAAGTTATTTACGAAAAACTAAAAAAAACTGACCTGTGAACTGATTGTGATAAAATTTCTTCCTCTAATATCGTTTTAAATATTGATCCTAGAGAAAAGTGTTCCGGATGTTTTTTGCAGAAAATATTATGAAGATTATTTATTCATACAAACCTATTTTGCTATGGGACACCGTTTACGAGTTACTTACAAAAAATTAAAAAGGGACTTTAACAATGATTAACATTGACTTGCCCGCTGTTTTGACTTTTTAAATATTGATCCTAGCGAAAAGTGTTCTACATGTTTCTTGTAGGAAATTTTATGTTTATTATTTATGTACTCGTATCGGAGTTGTTTTTGCTTTGAGTAATACTTTTCAAATTATTAACGAAAAAATAAAAACAAGGAACGCTATAATTTATTATAATTAACATTCACTCTTTATTATCTTTTTAAATATTGATCCCTGCGAAAAGTGTACTGGATCTTTATTATAGAAAATTTTGTGTAGATTATTAACGTTTAACAACATTTTTTTATATTGGCCACCGTTTACGAGTTATTTACGAAAAACTAAAAAAAGGGACCTTAGAAGTGATTATAATTAACTTTCCCGCGTTAATATCTCTTTGAATATTGATCCTAGCGAAAAATTGTACGGAATCTTTCTTGTAGGAAATTTTATGCCGATTACTTATGTATTAGAACATTTTTTTCTATGCGCCACCGTTTAAGAGTTATTTACGAAAAACTAAAAAAAGGACCTTTAATATCAAATATCTCACTTCCAGTCAAGAATTCGATCAAGCAACCGGCAAATTCATATTCAGTGGGGTCTAATTAGGTTACAAAACCCGGTTGCCAAAAAGTAATATGATTTGCCAGTCGAAATCGAATTTTACAAAAATATGACCAGTCTATCATGTAGCTGCAAGAAAGGCTGCGGAAAAAGATGTGGATGTGTCAAAGCTGGTTGCGATGCTCCACCATGTGCAAATATTGTCAGGGCCTTAGTTGCTTCAACAAAACTCCAGAAAATTAATGATGACGACACTGATCTGCTTTAGATAATAAGTATAATACTTGAACGCATTTCTTGTGTTACTTTTTAAACATTATTGTTTCCCGAGTATTAAATGTTTAATTTGGTTGTTTAAATGGTAGGTTCATAGTAAACTTTGGCGTACCGTAGCTTGAAAACTATAACTCGTATCAAAATGAATGTAGTACTTATTTGTAGGAAATTTATTAATAAATAATGTAGTCTCTGACCATTTTATCTCAGTACACAACGGGACTTAATCGCGTATTTAAGTTTTAATATTTACCTCCGACGTTTCGAGGACGGCGTTGTCCCCGTGGTCTCGGAGAAGACTGGCTCAAGCTGAGTAGTCGACACACAACACTACACGACAGAGTAACATCCCTAGTGCGCAAAACGTTCAAACTGATAAACAAGACCAAGTGCGGGTAGTTCGAAAAACTCGCGCGGCTAGAAGATGTTGATGTCAACTTGAGCCAGTCTTCTCCGAGACCACAAGGACAACGCCGTCCTCGAAACGTCGGAGGTAAATCTTAAAACGTAAATACGCGATTAAGTCCCGTTGTGTAGTTTGATAATGTTTAATAATCGTGAAAGTTTAAATCAGCATTTTATCTTAGCTTGTATCGTTTTCCTGAAAATTGAGAAAATCTGCAAATTGGGACACTTTTCAAGGGGGGAGGGGGTGACGCCGAAGGTGGGGGGGGGGGCGAGAGAGTAGTGTTTTATAATGTACTTTTTAATTACTAATTTTAATAGTTATCACGGTGTTCTGTAAGAGACAAAAGATAGGTGCGACGACGAGCGAAGCGAGGAGGAGCGTGTTAGGTTGACCGTGTAGTGATCAAACAAAATATTTTGAAATAACTTATTAAAATAGAAAATAGACAGCCGTTTTCTTTTTAAAATGTGCTTCGCAAATGGTCTCCAATATAATAATTCAGTTGCCAAATAAATGCACTTTTCCTAGTGTTTAATTAAGTCTTGACTATTCTATCGACATCCATACGAAGTAGGTGGGTAAGTAATATAAGACATAAGAACTTATACTCTAATATTCATATTATATACGCTCATATTGTATAAGTTTGTTTTGTATACCGTTCAAGGTGTATAACGAACGTTAGATATAACATCAAAATATCTATTTTTGCTAAGTATAACGTTATTAAAGTATAATATCATTGTATATAACGATCATTATGTATAACGTTCATAATATCTCACATTTATAATGTATATTACTCAATACATTTAACACCAAAATGCATAATGCTGGTATAGAATAACCTAACCTAACCTACTTTTCTGGCAGCAGTTTGTTTTCTGTAGGGGTCGCAGTTCTAACCTAACCTAACCTACTTTTCTGGCAACAGTTTGTTTTCTGTAGGGGTCGCAGTTCTAACCTAACCTAACCTACTTTTCTGGCAGCAGTTTGTTTCCTGTAGGGGTCGCAGTTCTAACCTAACCTAACCTACTTTTCTGGCAGCAGTTTGTTTTCTGTAGGGGTTGCAGTTCTAACCTAACCTAACCTACTTTTCTGGCAGCAGTTTGTTTTCTGTAGAGGTCGCAGTTCTAACCTAACTTAACCTACTTTTCTGGCAACAGCTTGTTTTGTATAGGGGTAGCAGTTATAACCTATTTAGTATAGCTCGCGTAAATGAAATAAAGAGTGTGTCAACCCTGCCAGGGTTCATAACGGTGATAGGGATTTCTTATTTGTACCCGTTATTTGGATAACTTAATACGCAAAATATCTGAAAAAATTATGTGATTTGATAAAAGGCAAAAGTATACTTTTTCATTTACGTAGTTATTTATTTAAAACTCGGTTCAACATAAAATTATTATTTATTTTTATAAGCCTAATTGCAAAAACGTTCATTAGATTAATTTCCGCCTTAAGACGAATATGGACGACCACCGCCCATAAATCGCCTTTTGGTACAAACGTACGTACTCCCCATTTCCCTTTCTGAATACTAACATTACTTACTACGGTTATGTGAATCCTGGCCTCCGAGAAAAGACAAAACAAAACACACCATGTTTCTCGGTCTTGCGATAGCTCTCGCCAGT
Organism: Cydia splendana; assembly: GCF_910591565.1. Classification (NCBI taxonomy): domain Eukaryota; kingdom Metazoa; phylum Arthropoda; class Insecta; order Lepidoptera; family Tortricidae; genus Cydia; species Cydia splendana. The sequence continues at coordinate 49,331,713 of NC_085987.1, read as the reverse complement.
CCCCATGGCCATCTCGAGCAACTACGTCGTTCCAGCGGTAGGTACCTATGACGTCCAATTGGGCGTCTCCCATTTCGTTGTCCCAAGTACGCTCTCGTCACGGCACGATCCTCTCCCATTCTCTCTAAATGTCCGAGCCAATGTAAGCTTAGCCACTTTTGTCTCTCAGTATTCCGCCAGTATATCGGAACACATCTTTATTTCTATGGCAACAGAGTTATATTACGATATTTGGCCGACTGCTGACTGTACGTTTGCTTATTTTCACCAGGTCGTTTCGCTCAAAAATATCTGAACATGCACTTAAATTTTATCTACCTACGTTATAACTTGCTATCAACTTTGTATTTTTGGTACATCTCGGCAGCCCGGTCCCCGGACGAATTTGTTTGCCGAAGCTGTGAAAGTAAATCTGAATAACATAACTCAAAAAGAAATTTAAAACAACAAAATACAAATTACTATTGATATTGATAACTCATTATCAGTCATTATATGGCATGTCACTCGTATGGGCATAAACTAAGGTAAAAGGTTGAGCTTGACAGCAGTTTTTATTTTACTTCTAGTAAAAAAGGCTGAAATCACTGCATACCAAAATAACAAACATAATTTTGGTTATTTGATGTTCGAAACGAAACCAACCGAGAGTTTCCGAAAATAGCCGATAGTCGTAAAATGAAGAATGTTATGAAAATTTCTTTTGCTTATTGTAAATTAAATACGCATCGAAAGCGATAGTTTTTATGCTCTAGTTATATTCTCATACTTAGATAATAGATTAGAACAGTTTTTTCTTATCATACGTGCGTCGTATTTGAGAAACGTGTCAAAAACTTTTTTAGAAATTTGTAAGGCGCCATCTCGCTTCTTCCCTCGTTTTTATCCCGTTCTGGTTTTTCAATTTTATATATTTTATAATCATTATACTAAAAGATAGTATATACTATGATCGATATACGTTATGTATGTTATAAAAACTGAATTTATAGTATTTGAGTGTTATATAAAAAATCATTATACAAAATGAGTATTATGTTAAATGACCGTTATTCCTAATAAAAATATTGATTTTGATGTTATAGCAAACGTTCATTATATCTTGTGATAGTATTAATATGAAATTATATATTATGTAGTTATATCTCGTGGGACGCACCCGAAGTGGGTCAGAAGTAATTCATCAACACTATGAATTATTCAGATTTGCCCCGATTACTACAGTAGATTTAGAGCAGTCCTTTTAGTTGGCTGAAATGGAGTTTATCACCAAGGCAAATGAGTTAAAAATTGGAAAATTTTGAAAAAAAAATATAATTGTACATTACGAAAATTATATAAAATAGAAAAAAAAATACAAACAAGTCATTTTAATTTGGTGTACAACTATACCTATAGTTCGTTTCATTTAGCATTAGAAATAAGGTAAACAATCTTGATGTGTCTTTTAATTGAAAAACACATTTAAAAAATAAGTTACGGCAAATATGTAACAAATTATAAACCTAATACGATCATTTATATTCTTCTGCTTTCATAAGTAATAGTTAATGATTCTTAAAAAGCGTTTTTCAATTAAAAGACATGTCAAGATCGCTTACCGTCTTTCAAGTTCTTTCTAATGCTAAAAAAACGAACTATAATATTTCTGAATTTCATAACGGTGGTACAGTACCTACATCGTGCCTTTTTATCGACTTCGACTTATAAAATATGTGTCATCGCACTATTGAGACGTCAGCACATAATTTCTCGCGTCAAACCGGGCTTTGCCCATTAGGGAAAATTCCTAGATATCAATCACAACGGGATTGTTTCAAAATGCCTCAATCTCAGAATGCCTATTATTAGCGTTTCCGTACCTCAAAAGGAAAAAAGCGGCCAAGTGCGAGTCGGACTCGCCCATGAAGGGTTCCGTAGCAGCAAGTAACATAATAAAATTGCGGTTTACGATTTATGACGTATTAAAAAAAAACTACTTACCAGATCTCGTTCAAACCAATTTTCCATGGAATTGTGCATAGTAATGTACATCATATTTGTTTTAGTTTTATCATTCTCTTATTTTAGAAGTTACAGGGGGGGGGGGGGGCACATTTTACCACGTTGGAAGTGTCTCTCGCGCAAACTATTCAATTTAGAAAAAAAATGATATTAGAAACCTCAATATCATTTTTGAAGACCTATCCATAGATACCCCACACGTATTAGATGAAAAATGATATATGGGTTTGATGAAAAAAAAATTTTTGAGTGTCAGTTCTAAGTATGGGATGGGGAACCCCCAAAATATATAGTTTTTTTTCTATTTTTGTGTGAAAATCTTAATGCGGTTCACAGAATACATCTACTTACCAAGTTTCAACAGTATAGTTTTTATAGTTTCGGAAAAAAGTGGCTGTGACATTTGGACGGACAGACAGACATGACGAATCTATAAGGGTTCCGTTTTTTGCCATTTGGCTACGGAACCCTAAAAACGGTACCCTTACCGTACGGGTACTTAGTTATCCGTCTGTCTGTCTGTCTGTCGGTCCGTCCGTCCATCCATCTGTTTGACTGTCAAGACCCTTTATCTCGGGAACGCGTAGGTACATACATACAACATTTATAGAGCAGTTTCCGTTGACCCAGAACTATGACATTTATAGGGTAGGTATAGGTAGGTACTTTCTGCTGATCTAGAACTATGACATTTTGGCAAGTAATATCGTCTTATGCCTACTACAAGTACAGGGAAACGTTTTATGTTTTTCATTTTTGGTAGAAGAGCCGGCCGCAAAATTTCTAACCGACTTGATACCACGATGAAATGCACAATGGTTTCCCATAAAACTGATGCTAAGTCCGAATCCGATAGTCTGCCACGGCGGAACTTGCCGAAAGTACGAAAAAGAAGGCCATTTCCGGTGCGAAACAAGGGGGCTGATTTAACCCATCTGATACCGAAATAATAGTTATGGCAGCAGTTAGAAATTTACATGTAGACACAGAAAAGCGAAGTCTGCCAGTATTTTTTTGCCGGAAGTGCTTGGCAGACGTTCTCAAAGGTGACCATCGGGACCCCTAAATTAACCCATCTGATACCACCATGAAACCAATTCCAGTCGGTACGTATGAACCCTAATGTCAGGAATATATAAGACTGCCAAGGCTTTTCTTGCCGAAACACCTTGGCAGACGAGATTATGTAAGCAAGGTCACCATCAGTTACCCTACACTAAACCATCTGATACCACCATGAAACCAATTCCAGTCGGTAGGTATGAACCCCCATTTTAGGAATATATGAGTCTGCCAAGGTTTTTCCTGCCGAAACACCTTGGAAGACGAGATTATAAGCAATATGACCATCGGTTACCGTACACTAACCCATCTGATACCGCCATGAAACCAATTCCAGTCGGTAGGTATGAACCCTCATTTCAGGAGTTTACAAGTCTGCCAAGGCTTTTCCTGACGAAACACCTTGGCAGACTAGATTATGTTTGCAAGGTGTACATCAGTTACCCTACATTAACCCATCTGATACCACCATGAAACCAATTCCACTCGGCAGGTATGAACCCCCATTTCAGGAATATATAAGTCTGCCAAGGCTTTTCCTGCCGAAACACCTTGATCAGCCCCCTTTTTTCGCACCGGAAGTGGCCTTCTTTTTCGTACTTTCAGCATGTTCCGCCGTGGCAGACTATCGAATTCGGACTTAGCATCACTTTTATGGGAAACCATTGTGCATTTCATCGTGGTATCAAGTTGGTTAGTAATTTTGCGGCCGGCTCTTCTACCATTTGTCATGCTCTGAAAGAGAGTCATTGTTGTTCTAAAAAGTGTACAGAAAGTGATACGTTTCTGCACTAGAGCATTTTACTAACCAAGTACGATTTAATATTTAAAACTTTCGCGTTTAGAACATATATTAACTCACATTTATAGACGGGTCTATCGCAAATTTATTTTATTACCTTTATTTACCGACGTTTCGACACAGGTTTCACTGGTCGTAGTCGGCGTCGCGGCTAACTGATGTCCCAGCAAAATGTTAAAACAGAGATTTGTGCAACTACCCGACGAAAAGTGTATGAAAAAATTTGGGGTAGACATCACATTTTCAAACCACCCACCTCACATAATGTTAATTATTGTCAATAGTCCGACACGCAACAATCACAATATCAACGCACGCATCCGAAGATGTTGCGCTATTGGTTTACCGAGCAAAATTACGCCAATTTTCGTGTCGCCTTCAACGATACGCAGACGAGTTCTGTATGTAGTGATGCTACTTAGATTTTCATATTGGAAACATATGACATCTTAATCTACTAAACATGAGTGTCGTATTTTCGACAAAATAACATACTCGAGTATGACACCTATGTAAAACTGTAATGTACCTTCTCAGCTGTAGGTTGATTAAGATATCCAGCATCCTAGCTGGCTAGTGGCAGTCGCGCGCGGTCGGCCAAACGTCACTAACGGACGCTCGTCAATTTTGCTATACTTATTAACTGGCAAAATGGAGAAGTGATATGAATACATTGCAAAACTTGCTAATGGACCTAATTAAACCGATTGAAAACAAAAAGTCGGTGTTAAGTTCAAAATTAGACGACTTATTTGCTGAAATACGTGAAGTGAAATTGAGGTGACGAGAGGAGTAGAGGGGTTATTAAATTAAAGACATGATGCGCTCTATCTAATGGTCCGTTTACTACTAACTCAATAATCTCATTTGTCTCCCTATACTATACTACATTACAGGGGTAGTTGGCAAAGAAAAATGTTTGACAATAACAGTTTTCTTTGACGTTACGTACAATTACAATTAAGTACAATTAAGACCTGATGCTAGGTACAAAAAGTTTAGATCTATTTTTTTGAACCGTTTCATGTTTGTTACATTTTTGTATGATGACATTAGGTTCCTTATCTTCTAAAACAACGTAAGGGCCGTCGTACAAACAGTCAAGTTTTCCACCTGTTTCGTTACGCACTAACACTTTATCACCACACTTGTATGTCACTGGATTAAGCTTTATGGCGTATGCACTTTTACGGTCCATTTTCAGTTTTAACAGGTTTTCGCGCGCATCTTTATGCGCCACTTGTAATCGGTACTTTAATTCTAAACTATAGTTATCAACATTATACAATGGTTCTACAAAATTACTTAATTTACTTGGAATTTCACAAGGTTTTCCGCACACTAGTTCGTATGGGGCATATTTGGTTGCTGTGTGAACTGTATTGTTGTAACAAAAACACCAAAAGGGAAGCCAATGACTCCATGTGTCAGGATGTTGGTCGCATTGTATACGTAAAAATTAACCTAATTTTTTATGTGAATAATGCTCCTATTGTTTCGTGATGGTATGCTGTGAAATTAAATTTTTCAATTTCTAGTAATTTACATACTTCTGTCATGGTCGATGACATAAATTCTGAACCCCTATCTGTTGGAATTCCAAACCCTAAAATAAAATTATTAACTAATGCTCTAGCTACTGTTTTAGTTTCCTTATTCGCTAATGGATACGCTTCCACGAATTTACTTAACTCACATTGTAATTTAAGTATATAATTATTACCGCTATCGTCCCTATCGACAGGACCAACTATATCTAAAAATATTTCCTCTAAGGCATAAGTTGCGGTTGTCGTCACCACCATAGGCTCTTTTGTGTGCCTTGCATGTTTCATTTTTTGACATTTTTCACATGTTCAAACAAACTCTGTTACGTCTCTATCTATTCCTGGCCAGTAAAATTTCCGTTTAATATTATTTGTCATTCTTCGCACCCCAGCATGGCCGCTGGTAGGCTGAAGATGATAGTCATTTAGTATATGTTTAATATCTCTTACACTCTCTACTCTCGTAACTCCTCTCAAAACTAAAATCTTGGGCCCTTCATATTTATTTTTACATTATATTTCATTTAACAATTGTTTCATGAATTCTTCATTTTCACTTCTTTTAATTATCATACATATTTTGTCGACATTAATTGTTTTACTAAATTTACTCAAATTTTCCACAAATACGGCTCGCGTGAATTGTGTTGAATAACTGAGATTTATGTATAATATTTTTTTATTATTAGTAAATGCAAAACACTCCCATTCTGCATCTATCTCTCTTTTATTTCGTAGTTGGTTAATTTTATACTCATCTCATCTGACAAAACCATATCCACGGAATCATTCGGTATCCTTAATATTTCCACGATTCGCGGTTGATCAAGCCGCTTATCTTTGGCACTATTAGGGATACTGTCATAATATGTATAATATTTTTTTATTATTAGTAAATGCAAAACACTCCCATTCTGCATCTATCTCTCTTTTATTTCGTAGTTGGTTAATTTTATACTCATCTCATCTGACAAAACCATATCCACGGAATCATTCGGTATCCTTAATATTTCCACGATTCGCGGTTGATCAAGCCGCTTATCTTTGGCACTATTAGGGATACTGTCAGTCTTTACCTTACTCTCCTCTTCCTTCCTTCTTTTCGCTCTTGTCATCACCGTGAAAAGCTTTTCATTCATCTCTTTCAATTCCTCTGACGTTATAGTTACTCTAGATAATGCATCCGCGATGACATTTTCTGTACCCTTTACGTATGTTATATCAAAATTGTATTCTTCAAAAGTTAACCGAAATTTTAACAATTTACTACTTGGATCTTTCATACCAAACAAATAAATCAGTGGTTTGTGATCAGCAAGGATCGGACAAACGCCCGTCATTTGGGTGGTATAACCCTGTTCCGTACAGTAGAGACTTCCTTATGTTAGTAAAAAAAGCGCTGGTGGCCTAGCGGTAAGAGCGTGCGACTTGCAATCTGGAGGTCGCGGGTTCAAACCCCGGCTCGTACCAATGAGTTTTTCGGAACTTATGTACGAAATATCATTTGATATTTGCCAGTCGCTTTTCGGTGAAGGAAAACATCGTGAGGAAACCGGACTAATCCCAATAAGGCCTAGTTTACCCTCTGGGTTGGAAGGTCAGATGGCAGTCGCTTTCGTAAAACTAGTGCCTACGTCAAATCATGGGATTAGTTGTCAAGCGGACCCCAGGCTCCCATGAGCCGCGGCAGAATGCCGGGATAACGCGAGGAAGAAGAAGAAGAAGTAAAAAAATATATTTTATACATTTATTGTACCATAATTTATATCCAAAGAAAAAGTACTTAATTATTAACATTCCTAAAATTACTTTCGCCAGTAAAATAGAATAACCATTACTTTTTCTAAATTTTCTTTTGTGAGCCTATAACGACGTGAATTGAGGACCCATTTATGCGTTGAAAAAGTCCGTTCACAGTCTACGGACGTCATAGGGGCATATGTAATCGTTGACATTGGTATATTGTTCTTCCAATATGCTTGTGCCTCGGAGATAATTTTTTCATGAATTTCTTTCACGGTGACGTAATCAGGATTCCTATTAAATATTGATTGAAATTTTGATATAGCTCTAGATCTAAAACTCCCGGGAATATTTCGTAAAACAGTATGTATGTCTTTAATAATTTTAAATGAATCTTTTATGTGTAACTTCGTCTTTTGTAGTTCAAGAATTTTTTGTGGAATGACTTGGAAATATCTTTTGATGAACAGGAAATCTTTTTTTAGACTTCGGATTTTTATTAATTTCTTAACCTTTCGAATCGCGGAAGATTCGTTTTTTAAACCATTTATCACCCTTTTTATTTGTTCAAAGTATTCTGCATAGTAACATGCGGCTTCGATCCAAGTCCCCCATCGAATAACTGTTGGTTTAGGTGGTAAAGCTAAACCAGGACATTGTTCTCTGAAATATTTAACTCTAGAGTCCGATTTTAAAAATATTTGTTTTATATATGCAATCATCTTATCCGCATTTAGAAATCCATTACGTATTTCTTCACTTAATCGATGAAGGCCATGTGCGAAACAAGTTACATGCAATATTTGAGAATATGCACGTTTCAACAATTTTCCAGCCTTTAACATGTAACTGGCAGAATCCGATGAAAAAATAAATACTTTCCGTTTGTAATTTTCAGCAGAGTCAGTCCATAGCCAGTTCAGTGTATTTTCATAAAACTGATAAATAGTTTCACCATTTACCGTTTCCAAAACCTTGGATGCTATTAAATAGAATCTGTTACCAGCGTTTAAATTCAAAGGCATCAATAGAAAATGTACAATTTTTCGACCCAAACAGTCACGCGTTTCGTCAATAGAAACCCAAAAACTATCAGCCTCTCGTAATTCACTCCTTATATTTTGCATTGTCATTTTATAGGCTTTTTCCAAATAAATTTTACGTATTACTGATTCACTTGGAATATCGCGGGCACCACAATACTTTTGCAAAAAGGTATTAAAATGATAGTTGCTCAGTTTAGACCAGGGAATATTAGCACATATCATCATAATTGTCAAATCCATATAAAAATCTGTGTTGCATTCTGAATTACTCCGGTTCTTCAGGTGATTTTTTGACTCAACATGACCCTGAACATCAGATTTCCGGTAGGTTCTCAGGCGTTTATCACAAATACGGCAACGTAATTGAAATCCGTCGAAAAATAAATCTGGATAGGAAGAAATCCATGATCGTATACATTTTTCACTTGCCGGACGTCTGGGAGGCATAATTTGTAATTAAAAGAAATTATATTGCTTAAAGAAAATACGTTTCTAAAGAGACAACGTCAAAGTGTGACAAGTGTGATAGAAATATTACGTATTTTATCTAAATGGCCAGTAGTAAACAATGTCATTAAAATTAAGTACCTATGTGTATGTATTTATCTGGTGTGATGATATCCTATATTAATTAGGTAAATATCGATGAATTAGTAATGCTCAATAGATGATATTTTGTGTTAAATTGTTATTTAATAAATCTTAAAAAATAAAATATGTTAACATCATAAAACGAGGAAGTCTCTACTGTACGGAACTGGGGTATGTTACCTAAATGACGGGCGTTTGTCCGATCCTTGGTGATCAGTCATTATAGTAAATGTTTTTCCGAATAAATACGGTCTAAAGTATTTTACACTCCATACTATAGCTGTCAATTATTTCTGAATAGTCGAATATTGTTTTTCTGCCTTATTTAAAGGTCTGCTGGTGTAAGCAACGGGTCTTAAATCTGAATTACACAAAACCGCGCCTACAGCTAAACCGGAAGCGTCAGTTTGTAGAACAAATTTATTGTATTATGAAAAATCTGGATATTGCAAGATTGGGGGTGACATTCGTTTTAATTTTAATAAATTAAATGATTGATCACACTCCGTAGTCCATTCATAAGGTTCATTCTTTCTACAAAGTTTATTTAATGGACATGTTACGAGTATGCTAGCAAAATTCTTAATAAATTTTCTATAATAGTTGCAAAACGCTACAAATCTGCGAACGGCATCGGGATCAGTGGGGGTCGGGTAATTTTGAATAGCTTTTATTTTATTTGGGTCGGGGGCTATGCCGTCTTTGGTAACAATATGACCTAGATAGTCCGCAACTCGCACAGATAAACTTATAAGCACGAAAATTCACAGAAAAACAGGAATATATCTGTTAACAGAACACTAAAAAGCCAGAAACACAAACGTCTCTGACGAACATGCAGAAAACAAATAACTACGATCTTTAAAACTCGGTCACAATTATTCGTACGCAAACAAACCATTTATAATTCAACAGACCCGATCACGGTAACAATAAAAACCAAATTTACTTACGGTTTTCGCTCGTAAACTCTCATAAACACAACACGAACGTTACACAACGTTAGCAAATACATAACACAATGCACTGTAGCGTAGGGTTGCCATACGTCCCGGTACGCCGGGACATGTCCCGGTTTGAAGCATGGTGTCCCGGTGTCCCGGCCGATAAGCAAATTGTCCCGGTTTTAAAGATCATAGTAACTATTTACTTAGTAGGGGGCTGGACTTGGTAAATATACATATACCAACAATACACGACTAGTCTAACTAGCTAGGTTAATCGTACGTGGATAGAACGATGTAAGCGCTGACACTTGTGAAGTTATTAAACAAAAAAAGGGGGGAAAAGTAGATATTTCTTATTTCCCCAATATCTCAAAAAGTATTCATATTTAAGAAACCAAAGTAATATTATAAAAGTGGAGGATATTCCCTATAAAAAAAGTCTATACTTGCAAAACTCCATTATTTATACTTTTTATTCAACGCTGAACTGAAACAGACCTCGGGCGCGGAGGTCTGCCTCATTTTCGGGAAACGCGCGCGGCGTGTAAGCACGTACGTAACATTAAATATTCATTAAAACATTTAAAAAAAAAATATGGTGTATTTTAAACATGTCAGAAAATGTACTACTTGTAGAAATTTATCTTAAAGTTCTTTTTTTAACAAGTTAGGCAATTGTTAAGTAACAAAATTTTCTCGTACTTCCCTCTTTATTGAAAACTAAACAAAAATGGTAAAATAACTATCATATTTCATTTTATTTCTAAAGCCCTTCTCCCGTAATAAAATCAAAATAAATTTTAGAATAACATTGAAAATCAACAAAAAACGAAAAATCAAGGTAAAATATAACGTGCATTTTCCGCTTTATAGCGAAAAGCGACTACAAACAGAGAACCCGACTGGCGGGTTGCTGGCATTTAATGACTGTGTTAAAAGTTGTTTTGTGTTTAGGCAAGGGCTAAACCTTATAAGTTACCTATTGTTGTAATAAAAGTTCGTTTTTTCTACATTTACTACTTTTTAGGGTTTCGTAGTCACCTCGAAACCCTTATAGTTTCGCCATGTCTGTTTGTCTGGCCGAGGCTTTGCTCCGTGGTCGTTAGTGCTAGAAAGCTGCAATTTGGCATGGCATGGATACATAATTCATGCATTGTGACAGAACGGTAAAAGAAAAACTATAAAAAAATTTTTTTTTGGGGTGGGCACTTCCCATACAAAATACATTTTTTGAAATTTTTTTTTGCTTTGTCCCAATAGTGTGGAGTATCGTTGGATAGGTCTTTAAAACGAATAAGGGTCTTCAAAAACCATTTTTTGATATAGTAAATATTCTCGGAAATAATCGATGTGAAAGAAAAAAAAATGTGTGTCCCCCTCTCTAACTTTTGAACAATGGGTCCAAAAAATATGAAAAAAAAAGCGTGAAACAAAAGCTTAATAAATATGTACTTTCAATGAAAACTATAGCGAACATGATCGGTCCAGTCGGTTTTGCGTTATTGCAAAAAATCTTCTTTTCTTAGTAAACCCTTATGCTTGTAATGTACTTACATGATACTTGCCTACTATTAGCCCCCATTTGGCCTATTTTGACAGAATGGAAACTACGAAACCCTACACAGAGCATGGCCCGACATGGTCTTGGCCGACTATTCTTTAAATGTCCCGGTCTGAGTCCCCACACTTATGGCAACCCTACTGTAGCGGTAATTAACAGCGTAATGATGAAGCGCGCGCGACTCGTCGCTTGCTAGCCGGCCGGCGCCCCTCCCCGCGCGTCCCGCGCCCCGTGCGCGGCCGCGCCGCGTTCGCAGACTCGATCCGGTGTTAGATACTCAGCACAATTGCATGTATTGGTAAGATAATCTCCGAAAGGTCAGGCCGAAGGCACAGACCTTAAATAATTAACATTATGTGTAGTGGGTGGTTTGAAAATGTGATGTCTACCCCAAATTTTTTCATACACTATTCGTCGGGTAGTTGTACACATTTTCTGTTATGACTTTTTGCTGGGACATCAGCCGCGATCACGACCAGTGAAACCTGTGACGAAACGTCGGTAAACAAAGGTAATAAAATAAATTTGCGATAGACCCGTCTACAGTGTTGGGCATTCAAGAATAAAATCATTATTTGAATAAGAATTCGTAGGAATAAAATCATCTCGATTTTATTCCCGTCAAAAATATTCAAATAATTTTGGTCGGGAATAATTCGTATGAGAAAAAATTGAATGAGAATAACTTATTCTTAATCAAATAAATATAATCATGATTTTTAATCGAAATAATATTCCACGAATAAAAATGTAGTCCGGGTACCGTATAGGTACTAATTACGTATAGTTAGGTAGATGTAATAGTAGTTAGTCTCTTGTCTAATTTATACCTATTTTATGGATTAAAATCTTACAAATTGACTGTCGCATAACGCATAGTTTCAGTAACCGTATTATTTTTAATTTACTAACCAAATCATTAGGTTCAATTTAGCTGGTCTAAGCGCTTTGTCTCTATCACTCTTACATATTAGTGCGATAGAGAGACGGAGGTAGCGTTCCGTTGACGTAGCGCAAACGATTGGCATATTGGCTACGAACCCAAGGTGCCTAGCCAAGATGACAATTTTTGTTTTTATTTTAATAACCAAATCATTAGGTAAATTTAGCTGTTCTGGGAGCCTAGCCAACATGCCAATCGCTTGCGCTCCAACAACAAAGCGCTTATTTATTAGTGCGATAGAGAGACAGAGAGAGCGCTTCGTTGTCGGAGCGCAAACGATTGACATAATGGCTAGGCCCCCAGAACAGCTAAATTGTAACCAAAGATTTGGTTATTAAATTAAAAACAAAAATTGTCATCTTGGCTAGGCACATTGGGAGCGTAATATCCAACATGCCAAACGTTTGCGCTACGACAACGAAACGCTATCTTTGTCTCTCTATCGCACTATTTAATATGTAAGAGTGATAGAAACAGAAAGTGCTTCGTTGTTGAAGCGCAAGCGATTGGCATATTGGCTAGGCCCCCTGAACAGCTAAATTGTATCCAAAGATTTGGTTATCAAATTAAAAACTAAAATTGACATATTGGCTAGGCACCTTGGGTGCGTAGCCAATATGCTAATTGTTTGCGCTACGAGAACGAAACGGTATCTGTCTCTATATCGCACTAATATGTAAGAGTGATACGGACAGAAAGTGCTGCGTTGTCGGAGCACAAGCGATTGGCATCTTGGCTAGGCCCCCAGAACAGCTAAATTTACTCGAATGATTTGGTTATTAAATTAAAAACAAAAATTGTCATCTAGGCTAGGCACCTTGGGTGCGTAGCCAATATGCCAATCGTTTGCGCTACGACAACGAAACGCTATCTCCGTCTCTCTATCGCACTAATATGTAAGAGTGATAGAGACAGAAAGCGCTAAAAACAGCTGAAATGTCCTAATGATTTGGTTATTAAATTAAAAACAAAAATTGGCATCTTGGCTAGGCACATTGGGAGCGTAGCCAACATGCCAAACGTTCGCGCTACGATAACGAAACGCTATCTTTGTCTCTCTATCGCACTAATATGTAAGAGTGATAGAGAAAGAAAGCGCTAAAAACAGCTAAATTGTCCTAATGATTTAATTATTAAATTAAAAACAAAAATTGGCATCTTGGCTAGGCACATTGGGAGCGTAGCCAACATGCCAAACGTTCGCGCTACGACAACGAAACGCTATCTTTGTCTCTCTATCGCACTAATATGTAAGAGTGATAGAGAAAAAAAGCGCTTCGTTGTTGGAGCCCAAGCGATTGGCATATTGGCTAGGCCCCCAGAACAGCTTAATTTACCTAATGATTTGATTATAAGAATAAAAACAAAAATTGGCATCTTGGCTAGGCACATTGAGAGCGTAGCCAACATGCCAAACGTTTGCGCTACGACAACGAAACGCTATCTGTCTCTCTATCGCACTAATATGTAAGAGTGATAGAGAGAGACTATGCGCAACTCTACGGAGGGTCAACGTTTGGTATGTTGGCTAAGCACCCTGATCGGATGATAGAACTAGATAGTGTATAGCGGAAATCTTCAATGTGTACTATACCTAAACTATAGTAACAAATATCAAATCAATCCGACTTTTAAATAGAAGGGTGAAAATCAACTAACAAAATATAACCGATTGTACTACAAAAATTAACTTAATTCTAAATAACATTTTAATTGAATAAAACCTTAGTTAGAATAGGCCCACTTCTAGAATAATTATTCTGCTTTTTAATCCGCATTTAAAATAAGAGTCACATGATTTATTCACCTTAATTTTATTCTAAAATAACTAGTGCAAGAATAATTCTAATTCAAATCGATTTGAATAAGAATAACATTTCTGTTTTTATTCTTATTCTTATTCAAGTTAATTTTTGCCCAACTCTGCCCGTCTATAATAAATGTGAGTAAATACAATAGGTACTATTTATTACTTTTTTTTACGATATACCATTGAAATTTGGTTTTAAATCGATTTGTTATACCGTTTCCATTGTGATATTTAACTCCCCATTCCATAAGTAACGATAGTTTTACCTAAATGTTTAATGGTAATGGTAGGTGCCTAGGTGGTGGTGAAAGCACCCTATGAAAATTATAGTTAGTCGTGTTTTGAAAGAAAATCATGTATTTTACTTTCCTCGTATTCGAAATGAAAAGTAAAGTGTTTAACTTGGGTGAAAGGCATCATTTCAGCCTCGGACTATTACCTCGGCAGAAATGAATGCCTTTCATCCCTTGGTTAACAATCTGCTATTGTCACCTAAACGTTGCGCTTTAAAAAGTGTATTGTTTCAGTTGTTTGATAAACATACAGTTACTAAGTTAGGTTGGGAATACAAACGAACTACTTATTGTGTTGAGTTCCCAATTTTATTGATCATTCGGTCAAATGAAATAATGCGAACAATTGCGATTTGGTTTAATTGGTTTGGCTTTTGGTTTAATTAGTTGCGAAATGACATTCGGAAAAATATTTTTAGGTCAATTGCTCCGACGTATATGACAAATAATAAGTATACATACACACATGGAATGTTTCAGACGACTACATTCACAAGGAGCATAAATTTGAGGCGACAACTGGAAAACCGACGACGACTACGGAAAAACTATATAAGCTCCAAAAGAAGACGAAGCCGAAACCGTGGTATCAACCGTGTAAGTTCGACAGCTTTAAGACTGGGTCAACCGTTCTGTGGCGCCTTCATTAGGGGAATTGTCTTTTATAAACCAATTAATTTCTGTATGGCGAACCCTACACGCAAGATCTATATTGTGATCCGTCAATATAAAGTATCGGATTACGATATTTATTGACGTGTAGGGTAGTGTATTGACGGATCACAATATTTTATTGGATTTCTGGAAATCCTTGTGATCTGATCCTAGATCCTGGATCGTGATATTTATCACTCGGCTTAGAATTCAATTTATTAGTATTCTTCCAAAAACTCTTAAATTCCCTCACCTTATGGTTTTGTGCCAGTATATCCATTTTAATTTGAGTTTGATTATTTTGGCACCATTTTAGTGCGGACTTAAAGAGCCTTCTGGTAATACACATGTTGTCATATAAAGGACCCGAACGCGGCTTATTAAACATACACCATTGTCGAAAAGCAGACCGAGCCTCCCCGTGAGAGCGCTTAACATGCTTATTTCATCCAACTATACGTTTAAAAGTTGCCCTACTACTAACCTTAATTAATCGCCATAATTATCACTTGAATATAGTCATGTTTTATTATTTTCATAAAACTCATGGACAAGGTACCCACTAGTTCAGTTTAAATTCTCAAATTTTAGTAACCCTATAAATAAAGCATTAATGAGCATATGAGCAGGTAATGCAAGTACCTACTTAATAAAAAATTGACAAAGAAAGTACTATGTCAACACAAAAAAGTTACAATTATAAACTGGAAATTGTACATAATATGTTGGCGTATCTCTTACATTGAATTCTCTAGCATTCGTATAAATATCCACTAGTTGTGGGCGTAACGAACAATTGGGTCTCAAAAATCTACTGCAAATAGGCGTAACTGACAAAAAATTAGCACAGATTTAAAAAAAGCCCGTTGCAAAAGGGCGTATCGTACAAAAATTTAGGAGTTACGCCAAAATGTCTCATAACATTTTTTTGAATTGGCAGATACGGCAAAAGGCGTTGGAAAATTGTGTTCAAGCATTGATTTTTCATAGGGCTTAACGGAAATTTTTTTCAAGTTATCGAGACGTTAAATATACCATTCGATAGAGAAAAAAAAACTGAGTATAACTGCATTCATAACTCATTTTCGCCATTTTGTCCCTTACGCCCTTTGAGCCTATGGTAGTCGATATCGCTCGATACTAACTAACATGCGAGATTTGTCAATATTGTATGCAATTGTCATTTGATTTCGAATAAAACGTCATCTCATAGAATAGGGCTCAAATCAAATATTGTTTTAGAGATGTTCGAAATTTGAATGCATTCAAATCGATTTTGATATAGTAGTAATGAAGCTATTACAACATTTTCACAGATAAGAAGTTTGCTGTAACAAAACACTTTATCGTAATGTGGGCCATTATTTACGGATTTTGAAGGCATCATAGAGAGTTTATGATATGTATGTAGATAAAATCATTTATAAACAATTACGATAAGACCTTTCAAATCGTTTCATGAAACGTGTTCATAATACAGTATTAGAAAGAATACTAAATACAAGGGGCTAATAATAGCAATTTACAATATCAAGTAGAACATAGTATACTTTGGGTAAATGCGTCCTTAATTTGTAGACGCATTTATCCAAACCTAAGTTCCAGGTATTGTTAACATTTTTAGGTGATTAAAAAACGAATATAAAGAAAGAAAGAGGTTTTATTTAAGTGTGGGCAAAAGTGTCTCTGGTAAAAAAAACTGGATAGTGTATTACCTACTTATTGCGAAGCTTGTAAAGCAAGAAGCAAGTTCGGTTCCGTAAAAAAGCTAGCATTAGAAAATTTTGTATGGTCGAAGGACTGAAATTTTAACATCGCGAGCTTTTATACTGACGATACAGGTAAAACTTTTCTACTGATAAAACCACGTACCTATCTAGTAAAAAGGTTGTTGACCACTGACATTGGGGCCGTTTCTCAAAAAATTGGCACCGCCACCTGTCAATATGTTTATGTTCGAACTTTTTTCACTATGTATAATTTTTATAATATATATAAAATATTGACATTTATTTAGAGAGGCTTTTTACGAGGGGCCTAATACTTTGAAATAGATTTAATGAATATTGATTACGAAAACATATAATTATTGTAACTACGTTTAACCAATAACCTGCCGTGTCCCACCAACGCGAGGTAACTGATGTTCTGAGCTATGAAAACCACACTAATTATTAACTTAAGACGAAACAGGAGCTGAGTTTTAAATATTTTAGGTAAATATACCCGTCTCGCTAACGGAAGCGGCACCTAAAAGTAGTGCGATAAGGACAAGGCGAAAAATCCTGCGTAAAAATCTCAAAAAATAGAGGTTTCGTACTCCTCTGTTTCCTCCTCCAAAACTTAACCAATCGTAACCAAATTTGGAAATCTAAATGATTATGAAATTATCTGTGTCGGACCGTTTTGCTTTTTTGGCTAATTGATATCAGTTTTGAATGCCACGCATCTCATTGCGGCATAGTCAAATTTTTGAAGGGCTCTAGCGCCTTAAAAAACAAAAATATCAAAAAAGCAAAACGGTCCGACACAGATATTGACAATATTAATCTGTGTTGAAAAAATCATTGCTCTAGCTTCAAGAACCACGGAGGAAAACGAGGAGTACGTTTCTATGGAGAAATGACCACTCCCGTTGGCTCTTAATTGAACGTCATGTCATTACCGTATTTTATTTACTTACCTTAACTTTTAAAGTACTACTATCGCATAATGATATTATACTTATATTTTAAGTTATTCGGCTTAGAAGTTTGTCCAACGCAATTCATAACGTTCACTTGTCGCGTCACGTTCACGACGATTGTATAACCCCCACCACACCTCTCCCGTCTCACTCTGCACGAGCCGAAGCCGTCAGTCATCGGCTATCACCTGGTAGGACGAAGACGGTTTAGTCTATAGGTAGGCAGATTAAACAAAAGTCGGTTCCTTCACGATTTTCGTCGACATCGACATCTCTTCTAAATACCTAAAACTGGTATGGATGTATTCCTCGTGGTCTCTAGAATACGAATTGACCGGTTTTAGTTTATGGAGGGGGGACGGGACGAAAAAAAAAGGGGGGGGGGGGAGATGGCAGCCGACAATCATTGATATTAGCTCACATCTTGAGGCCTATCATATGGGACCGATCGGTTCGTGTGAGGTGTCGTTTGAAAGAGTATTAAACGTGCTATTATTGTTTCCTAATAACAGTAGTCATAACTGTAGTCGTTTACAAAATATTTTAAAATATATGATTTACTGTGCATGGATGGCATAAGTACTGACAAAACATGCGTCTGACTCAATAAATTATAACTTTACCACAATTAATGTCATTACAAAATATACGAGACATTTCATTAGCTTTCCAAAACATAAGTTTTATTGGTGTATGATAGTATTTAACTACTAGCAAAAAGCAGAGCTTTGTAAGGGCTCGCGGAGTTTCTCTACCTAAACCAAGGCTTGTTTCATGTTCGATCGAGTGGGTACGTAATAAGTCCATTAGGAACGCAACTATAAGTGAGAGCAAGAAAGAAATATACTAAACGGACCGCGGTTGCTGTCCGGTACGCCTGTCTGTTACAGCTTTTACTTTGTCCATTAAAAACGTGTCCAGACGACACAATCAAATTGACAATATCATACACACGTAGAGATGGGTCGCGGGTATTTACCCAATTTACCCACCCAGGTAAATACCCGGTAAATACCCATCTACCCGGTATTTACCCGTATCTACCCAAATGGACGGGTAGATTCATTTCTTGTTGCACATGTCGATTTGTGTTAAAGTGGAGATATAAACTGAGTTAATGGCTGTAATTATTGTGTGTCATTTAAAATGAAATGGTTTAGTTGCAGTTGCAGTTGTAACTAAGGAATTTTTAGTACAATTTTGATAAATATTAAAAAAAGGCCGTCATAAGAGTATTTTTTTTAGACTTGAGTAAATTATCGTACTTATACGTTGATAATACACATTCCAACTTCGGTCGGCGGGGGGTTGTGTTGGGGGGAGGGGGGCAAAAGTGAACTTTTTCATATTTCTTGGAATCTGTCATTCATATAGAAAAGTGTTGTATGTACAAACTATAGTAGACATAATTTTCTACAAAAAAGGTTATATACATTTTTGTCCTAAATCTAACTGTGTTTGACTTATAAGCTTCACAAGTTGGGATAAGGCACAATTTTTTTTTATTATCATTCATAAGTATTCTTTATTTTCATCTTTCTAATGTATATTAAAAGCATTTTAAAACATTTCCGGAAGCCAGGGAATGATTTTACACGATTTTCATAGTTGGACTGATATGTTAAAATCGAACTTCACCTCATAGCAACCTTTTCGTAATTAGTTTGAACATACATTTTATGTAACATTATAAAAAAATACTTAAATTAATCTTATTTATACTCACATACCATAAAACACATCAAATTTAGAAGAAAAACGAAAATACCCGCGTATATACCCGCGGGTAGGTAAATATCGGGTATTTACCGGGTAAATACCCGCTCTCGGGTATTTACCCGGGTAGTTACCCATCTCTATACACACGTAATATACAATTTCATACTTTTATTCACGCTTTTATTACATCCTACACGGTCGCCCAGTACTTTTTGTAAGGAAGGAACTGGCTTTCCTACATAATGTCGGGTCAGCGAGCCACTTGAATTTAATTTTTGCGTCCACTCCACACAAATGAGCGAAAAAGTATCCCGACTGGTTACCTACTGGCGGTAATCACGCTGCTCCGCACATAAACACACACACACACACACACACACACACACACACACACACACACACACACACACACACACACACACACACACACACACACACACACACACACACACAAACAAACACACACACACACAGTTCCACTAGGTACAGCCAGGGTTCAGCATCAGCTCTATCTTGGGTACTGCTCTTCTAAGTGCTAATTAAGACGTGTCAGATGACCAAAACAGCGTGTGCCTATGTTGCAACAAACCTAAGTTCCACTACGTACTGCCAGGGTTCAGCATCAGCTCTATCTTGGGTACTGCTCTCCCAAGTGCTCATCATGACGAGTCGGATGTCCAACACAGCGTGTGTCTATGTTGCATCAAACCTGAGTTCCACTAGGTACCGCCAAGGTTCAGCATTAGCTCTAACTTGGGTACTACTCTTCCAAGTGCTCAGAAAGACGTGTCGATTGACTAAGACAGCGTGTGCCTGTGTTGCACCAAACCTGAGTTCCACTAGGTACAACCAAGGTTCAGCATCAGCTCTATCTTGGATACTACTTTCCTAAGTACTCATCAAGACTGGCATGACCAAAACAGCGTGTGCTGTTGTATAAAATCCGAGCTCCACTAGGTACTGTCAGGGTTCAGCATCAGCTATCTTGGGTACTGGTCTACCCAGTGATCACATGACGAGTCGGATGTCCGAAACAGCGTCTGCCTATATATGTTGCACCAAACCCGAGCTCCACTAGGTACTGCCAGGTTTCAGCATCAGCTCTATCTTGGGTACTATTCTCCTAAGTGCTCATCAAGATGAGTCGGATGACCAATGTGCCTTTGTTGCACCAAACCTGAGTTCCACTAGGAACTGCCAGGGTTCTGGGTCATTTTGTTGAACTGCACACCGACGTTGCAATTGGCGTGCAGTCGGCGTGCAGTTCCCATACAAGTTGCAGTCGTATATCGGCCCTAAGTCACTGAACTGAAGTTTGTATTATATGATCTTTATTTATAATTTTAACAGTTCCAAGCAATAGTAACACTAAAGGCGCCATTCATTAATTAGGTACGTAAGACAATTTTTGCCAGTTTATGACCCCCTCCCACCCCTATGTAAGAAATAATAAGAATATGCTGACCTCTTCCCCCTCCCGTCCCCTATATTACCATATATTACGTAAGAATCTAAAGGAAAAAATGAGTAGGTACACGTTTGGTTTGTGTTAGTGTTTATTTTTCAAAAAAATATTTTTATTAATGTTTATTTGTACGTACGTTTGTACAGGGCAAAGGTACTTGAGCTCGTTTAAGCTAACTCTGCTCCGTGTTCGATAGCATAGAGTGTGGAAGTATTATTATTATTTTAAACGTCATAATTTCATAGAAATTAAAAAAAATCGCATATTTATTATGATCTTACTTACGTAAGATCTATGAAAACCCCCTCCCTCTCCCTAGTAAGAAAAAATGGAAAAAATAAGATATGTTCGATCCGATTGATTGTTCTAGTAAGTATTCACAGAAACTTAATTACTAAATTGGGAATCAAACCAAGCGAAGCCAGGTAGGTCTGAATCCAAAATTTTAACACATTATTGAAATTGAAAACACTACATAGGCATCGTTGTCTGAGTATTACCCACAACATAAGCCTTCTTGAGCTTTTCTGGGGCTTAGTCAATTTGTATAACAATGTCCAATATTTATTTATTTATTTATTTACTACTAACGCCATCGGTTAGAGCAGTTAGAGCAATAAATAATTGACATTAGCACGAATGTTAATTCATTATTTTGCCAACAGATGGCGCTAGTAGTAATACAAAGTGTTATTACATTATTATTTTTTTTAATTCATAAAATAATATTTTAATGTTTGATAACACATCTAGACATGAATTTAAATTACTATGTTAAATCTCAAACCTAACAGCTAAAACAAAATCGCATTTTGCTCACTGTTTTTAAGAAGCAAAGTACCCTTGTTCGAGCTGCTGAGGTGAAAAAGTATTTATTCATTTTTATTTGTCAAACCAACTGAAACTTACATTCCGGAGACTTAGTTTAGTAGCATAGACGAGACGCTCTATTTTTTTTTGATTTTGACTTGTTTGGTTCTAAATAAAACTATTTTATTGAACTAAAATGTTCATATTATTTTGTTTTTGTGTTTTTGAAATTTGAGGAAAGTGGTCTTAGAACCTACCCAATTTTTTTGAGTATGCATACTTCCTTGACTTATTTGGTCAAGATTTTTTTCAAGCGTTTCCTGGGTAACCAAATTTTTTTGTGACTACACACCCTAAGGGTCCAGGGTAATTTACTTATATTGGATATAATTCACGGACTTAGACATGAAAAAGAAAACCAAGTTTTTTCTTTTTTCACTTAGTGTAAGCCCGCTGGCTACACATTGGGATTTGACTTGAGTGTGAGCTACAAGTTAGCCTCCACTATTATTCATATAATTTGTAGATATAAATTAGCAACTAGTTACTACATTACATTAAGGTACTAGTAATTTAATTTTGTAGTCATAGGCATGTAGGTACATATTAGGGCATGCTATATTAAAACATAATTATTCGTATAGCATCATGTATAATTGTATATGACCATTGGTAATATACTAAATAGTAAGAATTTATAAATATAGTTGAAAATACTTAATATTTCAATTGGATTTAAATACTTCAGTGAACCTTAGAAAAGGGAGTTAGCTTATTATTATGTATGTTGAATAGTGGCTAGACCAGTCAATTTAGGATTACTTGAGTAGGAATAAAAAAATTTAGTTAGGTTGCAGAAACCACAGTGTAGTGGCCACACACTGTGATTTCTAATAGAGTTAAAATTTCGATATAAAACTTACAGTCCCAGAGATGGACATAGGTAAATTAAATCTAAATAATAGCATGCTCAATAAATAAGAGTCTAAGCTTAATGTCAAACTGATATGTATATCTGCATGCATAATTAATGTCCTAATGGACTTGTTGATTTGGTATCCGCTTCATTTATTTTTGCCCGGTTACCCCGGCTGCCTCGGTTAAGCTGACTTAACCTCTTTGCCGAGAGAGGGGATATTGTAGCGATGCTACATAATTTCCTAATACAACGACGTTACTTCAGTTTTTAAATCGTCTACCTGCTTACTTTATGCAGATGATAAAAAAATATTGAAAGTAGTTAAAAATAAAGATGACTGTATTGCATTACAGGCTGATTTAACACGATTGTATAGTTATTGTCAAAAAAATTACCTACATTTAAACACAAAAAAATGTAATATTATAACTTTTACCAGAAAACGAGAGGTTATAGAATTCAATTACCATTTAAATAATGAAATAATACGTAGAGTCTCTAATGTTAAGGATTTAGGCATACATTTAGACAGCAAATTATTATTCAGCAACCATATAGAGAACATAACAAATCGGGCATACAGGCTACTCGGCTTTGTTTTAAGAACCACTAAAGAGTTCAAAGAGGCTGATACTTTACGGATGTTGTTTAACTCTTTAGTCAGGCCAGTTCTCGAATACGGATCCACTGTTTGGAATCCTAGCTACAAATGTTACATCAACTGCATTGAGGCAATCCAGAAAAAACTAAGTAAACATTTAAAATATAAAGCCTACAAATCTAATCAACCGCCAAACGTCGGAAATTTGGTTTCGCTCGAAGGTCGGCGCACATTAAAGGATCAAACTTTTTTATATAAAATTTTGACAAATCATATTGACTCCCCTTATTTAATAAATAAAATTAATTTTAGAACTCCTCGTTTGAACACACGACATCACAAACTCTTTCACATCCCCTTTACGCGAAAAAAATACAAAGCGAATTCCTTCATTGATAAAGCGTGCAAGTGTAATAATAATCTTTTCTCACACATTGATATGTTTAACATTCCGTTAGTTAAGTTTAAGCATGAGGTTCTTAGTACTTTGAATACTTAATGTTTAGAATATTTTAACTTTTAACTGATTTTTTTTTACTGATTAACAATGCCGACAAATGTTTGTTTGCTCTGTGGATATTCTAGTTGTTATTCCGTTGTTTATTTTTTGTATACGTGTTCGTAGTTAGTGGCAACTTCACTGGTTCATGTATTGAATAATATTAATATCTGTAAGTATTATTGTACCGTTTGTGCCCAAATAAACATTAAACATTAAACATTTTACTAGCGTGGGTTTGTATATATGTCCATTGATTTGTCACGTCCTACAGCCTAAACGGCTCTACGGTTTTTGATATGTGAGGTGTGGTTGAATTCGTCAGATTTGTGATAGTGACACAAGCTATATACATTTTGAAAATGACGCCCGCAATTGGAGGGGGGGGGGGGGGGGATTCTTACTGCAGCAATATGGGTAACAAATGAAAGCTAGTCAAAAGACCACTACAAAAATATATCTCAACGGTCGGGTTTTTTTGTTTGTTTTAATAATACTAGTTGTAGTTTAATGTAACAGAAAATTATGCTTTTTTAAACTTGATCATGGTATAATAATATACTCCGCCTGGTACTCCATTCCGAGATTCGCGTATGACCTAACTGACACGCGCCTACGTCATCATGCTGTTTACAGGTTCTCAAACTTTGAAATGTGGGAGAATTTTAACCAACGGTGAAAATTATTTTAACGGCATTAATTTTAAGTTATTTATGTAGAAACATAGTAAAATAAAACAAATCTAATGTATTAAATTAAACTTTATTTATCTATACAAGACAAACGTTTAAAAAACTAATTCACAGTTACACATTAATTACCAAGCTTACGACGTGAAAAGTTTGGAAAACACTGCGACTGCTGACACTGAGCGAGAAGGAAATAACAATTAACACGCGTTCGACAAGGATGACGGTCAGGGCATGAAGTTATCTAGATCCGAATTGTCAAATGTCCACAGCGCTATCCTGTGTTGCCAGTAGTATAAACAGAATTACCCGAAAGTCTGAAATTTCTTTCGTGAATCGGAAGATATTGCTAACGAGTAATTAAAAATGACGTGTTATTGTAAAATTTAAGCTAAAATACATATAAATGAAAATTATAAAATTATAAAGAAATATTTTAACTTATTAACCATAGGTATAATGTACCCATGTAACATGTTATGTTGAAATAAAGTGGCAATGTTATTGTGACGTAATCGCGTGTCACTCTGGGAATGGAAGACCATGTTTTATTAGACCATGAACTTGATGTACTTTTCTTATTTTTTGATATATGTATCTGGTTAATTATTTTTTATTATTATATAGAGGATATTCACAGTCACGTGGTATGTATTTTGGACTAATCAATTCAGCCATTTACAATTTATAGCAGTTCGAAGTCAACTGTGGATTGTGAAAATTTTGAACGTTTTCTAATAATTTGTTAGACCAAGTATTGAAACTGTTACAGTACGTTATATATTTGTGATTTACTCACAAAGCCCTTTCATTTGGTACCCCACATGGTATGTTTAAACAAAAATAAAAAAAAAAGTTTGTACTGCCGACTTTATGACGTCACAGCAACTATCCCCACCACTTTCGCGCTTGTCATGTCATATATTTGGGTTCAGGGCATTACACTGAATAGAATGCATCGATACCAAATTCACCCATATCCGCGACGACATGAGCGAAAATCTATTTCTAGCAGACTTTTCTTTCGTTGGCCGGGCCACTAAGTAATTGTAGGTTTAGCTTGTATAATATGTACTGAGGTATTAATTTACGCTCGCCTGCGACTACATGATCTTAGATCTATAATAGCGACTGATAACTTCTCTGTTCGACTGTAAGTCATACAAGAGAGTTACGTAGCGATTGCGATACAAAATGGTAGAAGACGTTATCATTATCACCTGTTTAGAACCTTAAGTGCATATTGCAGGTTTATACTCATATAGATGTTAAGGTTGTACAATTCACTTTGAGCTATAAGCTATAACACTAGCTGCTTAACGTGCACTATAGCGTCCAAAACAGGTAGATACTGTAGATATTAAACCTTTAGATGAATCTCTTAAACACTTTTATGTCACCAGAGCCAGTAAAGTAAGACTAAATATGTAGCTATTCTAGAGCCAGGCTATGTCTTTAGGTAATAAAACAGGTGCTAAGTGTCGCCTATTTGTTTGTTGGGATTTATATGACGGTGCGCAGTGACCCATGCTCAACAAAATTCATTATTACTTGGTTATATAATATTATACACCAATAAAACTTATGTTTTTAAAAAGCTAATGAAATGTCTCGTATATTTTGTAAAATATTAATTGCGGTAGAGTTATAATTTATTGAGTTAGAACCATGTTTTAGCAGTACGTCCATGCACGGTAAAAAACCATATGTTTTCAATTATTTTGTAAATGACTAAAGTTATGACTACGGTTATTAGAAACCATTTATAGTACGTATAATATTATTTCAAATGGGACCCTTAACAAATGGATCACTAAAATAGAACCCGAGAAATAATGAAAAGTTGACGTCGGTCGCCCGCCATTTACGTGACGGCGCGTAGTGGCCCATGCTGACAAAATTCGTCATTACTTGGTTATATAATATCATACACCAATAAAACTTATATTTTTGGAAAGCTAATGAAATGTCCCGTATATTTAGTAATACCTTTTTTGGGGTAAAGTTATAATTAATTGAGTTAGACGCATAATTTTAACAGTACTTATGCCATCTATGCACGGTAATAAATCATATATTTTAAAATAGTTTGTAAACAACTACTGTTATGAATACGGTTATTGGGAAACAATAATAGCACGTTTAATACTCTTTCAATACACGAACCGATCGGTCCCATAGGACTCAAGATGTGAACAAATATCAATGATGGTCGGCCGCCATCTTTACACCCCTTTTTTTCGACCCGTCCCCCCCTCCAGAAACTAAAACCGGTCAATTCGTATTCTAGAGATCACGAGGAACACATCCATACCAGTTTTAGGTATTTAGAAGAGATGTCGACGACTTATCTCAAAACAGGCCGGTTTCCTCCAGTCTAGTTATTATGCTCCGCAAATAAAACACGAACGAAAATGTATCGCAAATTGGAGTTTGTAATGGGTAAGTACTCTTTATTCTGTCCTCGATGTTTTGTTAATTGTGTAACCTATCGCAGATATGTAACGTATTACACAATTGTTTAGTTTTATGTGCATAAGTATGGAGTTCATCAAGCAAATACATATCGTGTATTCGCGACATAACTGCCATTTTCCCCATCACCTGCATATCATCCACCTGGTTAAAACAGCCAGGTGGATGAGATTTTGCGGCAGGTTACCGTCACTTATACTAGAACTAATACTCGTAACAGTCGTAACTATATAGGGTGTAATCGTTAAGTGTAGCCAGGCGATAATTCCGTAAATATAAAAGATATCAGAAAACTTCAAATTGATATCGAAAGTGCGTTACCCAATGAGTAATTTTACATTAATAACTTTTTTTAAATAAAAGCAAAAATATTCCTAACATTAACTTCAAACCCTCCCTTACATTTAGTACGACGACTCATCCCTCAAAGAACGTCGGTGTCGTAAGAGATAAAACTGCTTGAGATTCATTCATCGGATAGTTATGAGGCCGACAACCCCTTTCACGCCGAGGTATGTATAGTGTATTTCTTAAACATGGAATGAAATAATAATAAAAATTGATGATCATGATTGTTTCATGTCCTAATGTGATATGTTATTCAGTGCATAGGGTTCATAAGTGCATAGGGTGTTTTATATTAACTAGGGATTTCTTACAGAGGAACGAACATTTTATTATTTTTGCGTTATGGCGCATGGTTTAGGAGATCTCCCTATACATTTTTTCTCGCTTTTTTTCTTCATTTTGCTTGGTTTTTTTTAAATGTTATTAAGGGGTTTCCTAAAGGGGAACGAAAATTTGATTATTTTTGCGCTACGACGTACGGTTTAGGAGATACAGATAAATTTATTTTAGTTATTTTTTTCTTTTTTGTGTTGTTTTTTTAATATTAATTAGGGGTTTCATACAGAGGAACGAATATTTTATTATTTTTGCGCTACGATGCACGGTTTAGGAGATACAGCCCTATAAATAATTTTCTTGCTTTTTTTTCTTTTTTTGTGTCTTTTAAATATTACTTACGGGTTTTTTGAAGGAGAACGAAACTTTGATTATTTTTTTCGCTTCGACGTACGGTTTAGGAGATACAGCATTATAAAGTTCTTTTGTATTTTTTTTCTTCTTTGTGTTTTTTTTTTAATATTAATTAGAGGTTTCCTACAGAGGAACGAACATTTTATTCTTGTTGTGCTACGACGCACGGTTTAGGAGATACAACCCTATAAACATTTTTCTTTATTTTTAATTTTTTTTTAATTTTTCTTGTTTCTTAAAATATTCTTTGGGAGTTTTGAAAGGGGAACAATAATTTGATTATTTTTGCGCTACGACGCACGGTAAACCGTGCGAGATACAGGCCTATAAAGATTTAAAAAAAAGAAATCGTACCATAAACCATAAAGCAAATACTGCCTATAGTTTTTGTTTTAAAGCGGTGCGATAGTGTGTTACCACTTTAATGGCTGAATGCCACGATGGTGTGTCACAAATATCTGTGAAATGGAAATTAAAAAAAAAATACTTCCCGGCCTAGGCCTTCAATTTTCTATGAAATTCCTTTACAGTTCTCTGGAGTTGCTCCGCCCGAAACGTGATACTTCGAAGCCTGATATAACGCCCGGAGCGACGACATTTCATTGCATGTTTTAGAAAATATTTTTACACTAATGTCGTAAGTAGATATATTACAAAAAGTGACTAAGCCTCCAGTGGCGGAGGCTGGATTCGAACCGGCGACTTCAAGACTTCAACTAGGTATATGGGAACTACGTTTATATACTTTACTAGACGGGCCCGCAGCTCCGCTCGCGTAAATGAAATAAAGAGTTTGTCTTAAGTTTAGTTAAATACCAACATTATTATGTATTCAACCCTGCCAGGGTTTATAACTGTGATAGGGATTTCTTATTTGTAGTCGTTATTTGGATAACTTAATTCGCAAATATCTCATTGCAAAAAGGCAAGATGGTATTTTTTCATCTACGTAGGTATTTATTTAAAACTTGTTTCAACAGAAAAATATTATTCATTTTTATAAGCCTTGTTGCAAAAAACATTTATTAGATTAATTTCCGCCTTTATGGATGACCACCGCCCATAAATCTCCTTTTCATACAAACGTAGGTAGTCCCCATTTCCCTTTCTGGATATTAACATTAGGTACTTACTACGGCTACGGTGACGCAACGACCCAAAGTGAGTCCTGGCCTCCAACGCCAGATCACGCCATGTTTCTCGGACTTGCAATAGCTCTCGCCAAGGTTGAGGTCTTGAGCAACTACGTCGTTTCAGCGGTACCTAGGACGTCCACTCGGGCGTCTCCCATTTTGTTGTCCCAAGTAGGCTCTCTTCACGGCACGGTCCTCTCCCATTATCTCTAAGTGTCCGGGCCACTGAAGCTGCCGCTTTGGTCTCTCAATATTTCGCGACTATATCGTAACACATCCTAATTTCTATGGCAACAAAGTTATATTACGATATTTGCCTGACTGCTGACTGTACATTTGCTTATTTTCATCAGGTCGCTCAAAAATATCTGAACATGCACTTTATTTACCTACATTATAACTTACTATCCACTTTCTATTTCTGGCCCATCTCGGCAGCCCGTTCACCGGACATGGCAATGTTTGCCGAAGCCGTGAAAGTCAATCTGAACAATATAACTCAAAAAGAAATTTAAAACAACAAAATACAAATTATAAATAATATGATAATATTAATTTGATTGATAAGTCGTATATGCCATAAGTCACTCGTATGGGCTATAGACTAAGGTTGAGGTTGACAGCACTTTTTATTTTACTTCGTGTAAAAAAACGCCGAAATAACTGTAGACCAACATGACAAACATAATTTAGGTTACATTAACTTACGAATAATTTGGTCTAGTCTGTAGTACCACCGAAATGAAAACAACCGAGAGTTGCCGAGAGATGGCCGATCGTCGTAAAATAAAGATTGTTATGATAATTTCTTTTGCTTATTGTAAATTAAATTCGCATCGAAAGCGATAGCTTTTATGCTCTAGTTCTATTCTCATATTTAGATAATATTTAATTTTTTAGATAATAATTGGAACAGTTTCTTCTTATCATACGTGCATCGTATTCGAGAAACATGTCAAAAACTTTTTTAGAAATTTGTAAGGCGCCATCTCGCTTCTTCCCTCGTTTTTTATCCCGTTCTTGTTTTTCAATTTTATATACTTTATATAGAGAAGCCATCGTCCCCTTTCCTCTAAAATAGTAATGAAAAAACCGGCATGAACATGTTGAGCCATGCATGGTTATGTATTAACACTTCAACCGCCTAAACTCTTCATTTATTCCATTATTTATAGAAGGCATTGGAAATGATGTGATAGACAGGTGAATGACGCTCATTTCAGGTGAATGATGACAAGAAACCAGGTTAGCGGCAACGAAACAGGTTAGCGACACCTCTCGATAATCCGTCAATATTTTCATTGGAATTTGTACTTATTTCTCGATAACCTGCTTCTACTATCGATGCTTGGGTACAAAGTATCCTTCACCTGTCATTCCCTAAATTTCGAACGCCTATATCTTTAAACTAATCGAAGGAATTGATTCCCTTCCACAATTTATAATAATTTAAGTTGCATTTTAACGATCTCAATAAAAAAAAGAGAAAATGACTAATTTTTGAAAAACATAAATTCTAACCTGGCGGTGCCATTTTTTTGAGAAACGACCTTACATAGACGCAATTACCTCAACATTATTGACGCATTTTGCCAAATTATATAAATATCCTCCAAGAATTTGAAATGGATTTACACATAAAACAGAAATAATTATTATTAATACAAATTGTGCAAATGTGCATGTCTCAGTTAATTAATATTGAGCACATTTATTACCTACTAAATATCCAAAGAAAAACAAGGAATTAAACAGATTTTGTTGACTTGCCTCATACACCGTGTAGGTCTGGGGTGAATCTAATTCGCAAAATAGCCAACTATTTGAACACGATTCGGTGAAACACCCTCTACGAGTATGTTACATGTTGTCCTCCAAGTAGTTCTGGCCTTTCTCTCTAGATGGAGGGAGCTGTAGTAGGTAATGTTGTTTAAAAATAACTCGAATAGACGCAATAACTCCATAGTGGCAATTACCCCGGTTGACCTTAACTTACATTAGTTTGATTTGGCTGTTTCAGCTGTATTAGAGACGATAGGCAACGCACTCTGGACTGGAGTAAAAGATACTGTTAGTTGGCTGGTAAGTAAAAAATTACATAACAATCTGTTTATTTCAAAAAATAGTAATAGTAATGCTATTACAATTTCTTAAACCTAGTTACAATCATTATTATTTAAGATTGTATGAACTAGGTAGTGCGGGGGACTTATAACCTAGTCTTAAGTTCTAATCATATTTATGTATTAATACATGTTTATGTGTACCTATATGTATTTTTTTAGGGCGGTATTTTATCGGCGGCCTTCTCGTGGCTGTGGGGGTAAAACAACGAGGCGTAAACTACAAGACTCGAGTCGCGACTTCTGAGTCTAGAAGCCTCGAACCTTAAAGCCCGGACCATATATGCCTCAACTTAATAAGTTCGCGTTGCTGCTTACGAGCACAGAAACCTCGAGTCTTTAAGCCTCAAGCTTTAAAGCCTCCTAAGCTTTGAAGGTTTAACTCTATAAGGTTTGTAGCGTTTAAGTCTTAAAACCTTTTAACAAATTAGATTAATCTATGCCATATTTGATAGTTATACAGGGTGCCCGTGAGGAACCCGAGAGATTTTAACAGCATAATTCTGAGGTCGTTAGAAGTAAAAATACCGGCCAAGTGCAAATCGGACTCGCCCACTGAGGGTTCCGTACTTTTTAGTAGGTATTTGTTGTTGTAGCGGCAACAGAAATACCATCCTCTGTGAAAATTTCAGCTATTAAAATATTAAATTTAAATTTATTTCGGTTCATGAGATACAGCCTGGTGACGTGACGGACGGACGAACAGCGGAGTCTTAGTAATAGAGTCACGTTTTTACCCTTTGGGTACGGAACCCTAAAAACAGAATAAAATAAAGATTTAAGTAGGGCTCCCTACAACAAACGTGATTTTTGACCGAAGTTAAGCAACGTCGGGCGGGGTCAGTACTTGGATGGGTGACCGTTTTTATAGATAATGGTACGGAACCCTTCGTTTGCCAGTCCGACTCGCACTTGGCCGGTTTTTTAAATTTAATTGTGACCGTAACCGATACGTCCTTACCAAAGAGTTTGTATGTTCAAAAACTATATTTTTATTTTGCCATTAGATTTGAATTTATTACGTACCTATAAAAAGTATTATTACAAGATATAAAGTAAATATTTATTAGTTATTATATAAATAAAACGTCATATAATACGTAATTTCGCTTAAATATTATTATTTGGTTGAATGGAATTATCATCGCCACGTTGGCTGCTGTTTACAGAAAAAAATAAAAATTAAAAGGTAAAACCGGCGCCCGCCATTTTCACTTAAAATTTTGTTGTGTCAAAATAATTAACTTAAATTGCAACTGTAAGAGTGTTTTGTTTTGTATGAATTGAGTTAATGTGATTAATTTGGGCAATGTAAATCAACACTGAAAGTAGTTTATAGTGCTGAATAATGTACGATATCATTCAAGTTAAAGGCATAACTCGTAACTGCTAGTAACTGTAAGTGTAATATTGTACATAACCAATATTTGTTTTATTGTGATTTTTTTGCAAATGTATTAAAAAACGTCGTTCAATGTACGTGTGGAAGTGTTATTATTTACTTTTCCTGTGACATCTCGGGACTTGTAAATAATAACACACTTTCCACACTTGTATTGAAATGTACTATATCATACGAAGGTTCAAAGAATGCTTACATTGAATGTATCGCTCACATTGTAAACAAGAGACGTGAAATAATATCTGTACCTATTGTATTACATTACTGATTACACACTAAAATAATACATTGTTGTTTTATTACTTTTATTTATAATGAACATGGTGGTCTAAAACTTTGAGAACATGAACAGTGATTACCTACAACATGTTAGGTATTACACTTACTTATCCTATCACACTTATTGATACATTTGATTCGTTTAAGCTGTGTTCTAATGTATGGGGAAGACAAACAAATTATAGCCAGCCTTTTATGAATATAGTATGATACCTTTGGGTATGGTGCTTTACCCACGCTAGCGTCCCCTTCCCTCCCCCTGCCGCAACCCCCACTTTTTGCATGAAATATGTCCCGGTTGACGGTTTTTATTATATTTTGAGAAAAGTATTAGAATTAGGAGTAAAGTGTTAAGGTAAGAAATAATCCTTAATAAATTCTAAACAAAAAAGGTTATATGCATCTTTTTGGTAAGACTTACCACCCATATAACTAATTCCAGTCGCAGAATCACAAAGTGGTAACTAAATGTCAGATGTGTCGTAACAGAGTCCACACAATGTGTCTAGAATTGTTTCGAAACAAAGTGTCGTCGCCGTGTCTACACTTTTCCGTAACAAGGTGTCGACACATTTGTGTGCACTTTGCGTGCGGTTTGCGACTAAATCTGACAGCAAATTTGTGACAGCAAATGTCAATATAAAATACCTCTTGAAAACCAAGGTTTGTTAAACTACTATTAGTGTCTCGTGTGCTCGTAATTCTAGTAAGTCATCATGGGCAATGCAAATGATAATAATCGACCGAAACCATATAAACACCCAACACCCGTCAACCTTTTACAGAAAAGTTTTTAAAGAAATGCAATAAGCTACTTAGGTCAGGCAACGAATGCTCCAAAAGTTGTAGAGGGAAATGCTCGGAACACAATTTTTGACTCCGTAACTCGGTTTGACAAGTTAGGAGGTGAACATATCAAAAGTCCCCGGCCGTAGCCCTTGAGCGGGGGGGAGAGAGGGGGCTTTGAAGGTCCCATTTTCCGGTTTTTCGATTATATCTCGGAAACTATGCATCTCAGCGACATGGCCACTTATACAAAATGAAAGTTAATTTAATTTGTTACAAGTTTATTCAGTCAATTTTTTCGATATGTTGAATAGTTTTTGAGATATCCGCTCTTGAAAGTTTATTTAGGGCTCTCAATTTTATCTTGATATATCTATATCAGTGAAGGTGCTAGGCCGTGTTTGGTATCGTTTTCGTATAAATCTGGGGTGCTGAATCCATTTAAGGTATCACATTGACACCATTCCACAAAATAAAAAAAAATCTTTTTAGGGTTCCGTACCTCAAAAGGAAAAAACGGAACCCTTATAGGATCCGTCTGAATACACAAAATAGTTCTTTACCTATAGATGACAGGAAAACCTATTAGAAATGTGCAGGCAAGCGCGAGTCGGACTTAATGTACGGAACCCTTAATACGCGAGTCCGACTCGCACTTGGCCGGTTTTTTTGAAACTCCTCTTGACGCTTAGCCGCTGAACCGATTTCGTTGAAATTTGGTATAGAAATAGTTTGCGTCCCGGAACAGGACATAGGATAGATCTTATAACTAAAATCATCTTTTGAAGGTGTGAAAAGTGGCGTGGAAATTTGTACGGGAAATCAATAACCGCTGAACCGATTTATATGAAATTTGGGATGGTCTACATCTTTGATTTAGTTAAAAATGATAAAAAAACATGACTTCAAACCTAAACTTAAACAGTATTAACTTCAAGAAGTCAATTCTGAATTCCCCCCTACACCTCATTTCACACCTTTAAAGGATGATTTTTGAGATAACTTATTATGTCCTGTCTCGGGACTCAAAATATATGTGTACCAAATTTAAATTAAAACTGTTCAGCAGTTTAAGCGTGAAGAGGAGTTTAAAAGAAAGTATTTTAATAAGTTTATATGTTGTAAAAACATCACGGCAGACATCTTAGATTCTAAAACGGTCATAATTTTCGAATTCTCCACTCCCTAATACCTATAAATCGAGATCCATGACGACTTTTATGACAAAGTGTACGGTAGACATCTTGGTTTCCAAAATGGTCATCATTTTCGAATTCTGCACACCCTAAAACCTATACATCGCTCCGAACTGTGAACTCGCGGTTCGCCAAACAGATCAATTGAATGCAGTGCTACTTAGTCTGAGATGGGCATTTCGTAATTGATTCCTGATTCCACGATTACTTGAAATTACTTTGTAATCTGTTTACCGATTCCTAGATTACTTTGTAATCTAACAATACCGAATTACCAAGTACAATTCCATTTGAGGAATCAGGAATCAATTTTTCGAATACTACAATTACTAGTAATAGAAATCAATGTCGATTCTTCATTAGGTACAGGAATATATATTACTTGATTCCTTTCAGATTACATTTCGTACTACTACATAAGTACTATCAAAAGTACATTTCGATAGTAGATATAGATGTTGTTGACTTAGGGTCGGTTGCACCAAACTGTTCGTATCGTTAAAGAGTTCGCTAAATTTTTATGTATGGAAAGTTTCATAGTAAAGTGCCGGGGCGCGCCGGCTGACGTTGATCAGTCTGTCAAATGTGGTTGGTGCAACTGGCCCTTACTAGGATGCATCTACCGATACCTTATTTGAAACAGGTGTGCAGATTTCGAAATTGATGACCATGACCAATAAAACGACATCCATGACGACTTTTAACATAGTGCATGGCGGCCATCTTGGATTCCAAAATAGTTATTATTTTCGAAATCTGCGCTCCCTAAAACCTATAAAACGACATCCATGACGACTTTTATGACATAGTGCATGGCCGCCATCTTGGAATCCAAAATAGTCATCATTTTCGAAATCTGTGCCCCCTAAAACCTATAAAACGATATCCATGACGACTTTTATGACATAGTGCATTGCCACCATTTTGAAATTGAAAATGTTATCATTTTCGAAATCTGCGCCGCCCAAAACCTATAAAACGACATCCATGACGACTTTTATGACATAGTGCATGGCCGCCATTTTAGATTCCAAAATGGTAATCATTTTCGAAATCTGCGCCCCCTGAAACCTATAAAACGACATCCATGACGACTTTTATGACATTGTGCATGGCCGCCATCTTGGAATCCAAAATAGTCATCATTTTCGAAATCTGCACCCCCCAAAACCTATAAAACGACACCCATGACGACTTTTATGACATAGTGCATGGCCGCCATTTTGGATTCCAAAATGGTCATCATTTTCGAAAGCGGGGCCCCCTAAAACCTATAAAACGACATCCATGACGACTTTTATGACATAGTGCATGGCCGCCATCTTGGAATCCAAAATGGTCATCATTTTCGAAATCTGCGCCCCCTAAAACCTATAAAACGACACTCACGACGACTTTTATGTCATAATGCATGGCCGCCATTTTGGAATCCAAAATGGTCATCATTTTCTAAATCTGCGCCCCCCAAAACCTATAAAACGACACCCATGACGACTTTTATGACATAGTGCATGGCCGCCATTTTGGATTTCAAAATGGTCATCATTTTCTAAATCGGGGCCCCCTAAAACCTATAAAACGACATCCATGACGACTTTTATGACATAGTGCATGGCCGCCATCTTGGAATCCAAAATGATCATCATTTTCGAAATCTGCGCCCCCTAAAACCTATAAAACGACACCCATGACGACTTTTATGGTATAGTGCATGGCCGCCATTTTGGATTCCAAAATGGTCATCATTTTCAAAATTGGGGCCCCCTATAACGTATAAAACGACATCCATGACCACTTTTATGTCACAGTGCATGGCCGCCATTTCGGATTCCAAAATAGTCATTATTTTCGAAATCGGCACTCCCTAAAACCTATATATCGACACCCATCTCGACTTTTATGACAGTGATTTTGCTACCATCTGCATGCAAGACATTTCTATTATTTTTACGTACAAAAATGGCCCCCTGTCAACTTTCAATCGAGACTTAATCGATAATTTATTCGATTAATATTCAGATTAATTCAATTTCAATCTATGTTAGGTCGACTAAACTAATCGCGATTAAAATTTGAGAATTAACTTTTTTTATTCCATTAATTAGTCGAATAAACAGTTAATCGATGAATGCCCATCTCTGACCACGGCATTTTTACACTTTGAGAATATCTGAAAACCAATCAACACAAGGAGCCATTTTGCAAATCCAGTAACATACCAGTAACTTTGTTATTACTTTTGACAGCGCGTGTCATGTGTCAACACAGAGTCGACACAAAGTCGAAACATTGCAACTACTTTGTGACTGCAATATTTCTCAGCCTTAAACCATATTTATTCATCATAATTAACAAGTTTCGTAGTATGTAAAGCGTTATTTCTGTTATTTAAGTATAGTATACGCATCGAAGTACTAAAAATGCTTCAAATAATATAGTTATGAACACAGGCACTGAGAAGTAAACAATTTCATTTCCGGCTAAACTAAAACAATGTGGTGGCGCGTTGATTATATTACACTTAGTTTATCAAATCACTCGAGCAGTTTAATTCCCCATAATAATTTAAGTCCTATTGTAATATAAATGCAAACAATATATAATTACAAACTGAAATAAATGTCATATACTAAGAAAAAGTGACCAAGGTGAATACTTCATAGTATTGATTGGCAGCGCCATCTCTCTCGCTAGCTCGGTATCATCATGAGAATGATCCAGATAGAAGGTTTGAACCATACTGTTCTACCTTAGAGATGGCCAGGGGGCGCCACAAGCCTTCAGTAGGAAGTGCATATACTTGGAAAATTTGACTAATGTCGCTGTGGCCCGGTGGCCGAGTGGTTCAGGCACCTGCCGCGATAGCAGAGGACGCTGGTTCGATTCCAGCCTGGGGCACTGGAGGCCTTGGTCACTTTTTCTTAGTATATGACATTTATTTCAGTTTATAATTTATATAGTAGTGTTTCTACTTGATAAAAACAAATTAAAATATTTTCTGAAAAATAATTTAATTTGTTCAAATACTTCATAATATATAATTACGTCTTGTAATCCGTTTTAGAGATGGCGTATTAATGTCACTCATTTTTATTTAAGTATTTTTCCATCTGACAGTTTCCATTTGACAGGAACAAAATGAACGAATGATTTTGGCATAAAGTAGTCGCAAACCCGAAACAATGTGTGCACACGGCGACCACACTTTATGTCACTTTGTGTCATGTGTCGACCCTTCCCCATTTCTGGTAACTGTGTCGACACGGCGACGACTCTGCGACTGGAATTGTGACCGAAACAGACGGTGTCAACACCGCGTCGTAACGGCGACTGGAAATGGTTGTATGGGCATATTCATGTATTAACTTGTTGAAGTTCAATATAACATAGTACGTGATAGTACTGAAAGAAATCTTATACGGAGAATAAGCTTGCAAGGTTATTCTCCGTGTAGGATTTCTTTCAGTACTATTACGTACTATGTTATATTGAACTTCAACAAGTTTTTCAACGGTAAAATTTTGTCGAAGTTCATCCAGCCATAACATGAATACGGTGCGTCATATCAAAAAAATGAATATAACCTTTTTTGTTAAGAATTTAATAGGGATTATTTCTTTCATTGACATCTTTTTCCTATATTGTATACTTTCCCCAAAAACTGAAAAAAACTGTGAATACATATTTCCTGCAAAAGGGGGGGTTGCGGCAGGGGGAGGGAAGGGGACGCTAGCGTGCGTAAAGTACCATGCCCAAAGGCATCATACTACATTCATAAAAGGCTGGCTATAATTAGTTTTTTAAAAAACACAATTTGACCGATTCATATGGTAAATAACACAGCAAAATTACGAGAATAGATTTAGGCAAATTTTGTAAACGCCTGCGCCGGTTCAGGTACCTACCCAGACTTTAAACTCTCGCGTTTTGTACACATATTTAATTACACAAACGGGTCTACCGCGATATAATTTCATTGTTTTTACCTTTAATTCCGACGGTTCAGCTGAGTTGCACCAGCTGTGGTCACTGAAAGACTGACGTCCCAACAAATGTCAACGGAGATATTAATAAAACACCACTAAACTACCCGAAATTAGTTTATAAAAAATTTTCGGGGTAGACAAAGAAATTGCAGCTACCCGTTAAAGTTTAATGTTTATTGTCCACGGCACGACACGCAACACTCACAGTATCCGTACACTGGTCCGAAGATATATCCGCTGGTTTCAACATTTGAATCACTAGTCCCCAAGTAGACGATAATTTGTACCCGTCCTCACGATTGAAATTTTTAGGGTGTTTTTTAATTTCAATCGCCTCTCTCACGGAATCGGAATTAAAGGTAAAAACAATGAAATTATATCGCGGTAGACCCGTTTGTGTAATTAAATATCTACCCAGACTTGTTAAAAAAATCAATGATTTGACCTATATATAAACGGAAATCATTTAGCCTACACAAATTATAGACCCATAGCTATACTATCAGTTATTAATAAAATAGTCGAAAAAGTTATTGTGTCACAAATAAGTACGTATTTAGTAAATAATAACATAATATCTGATACTCAGCACGGGTTTAGACGCGCGCGCAGCACCGCAACCGCTTTAGCCGACTCCACAGATGAGGTTAATGAGCACTTAACCTTAACCTTAACCTTTAAGGTCTCTGCCCACTACACCGTATCATACCATGACCGTGCTATGAACGTATCAGGCACGAAATGTAACGCGATACGGACTACTATGCCCACTACACCGTGTCCACATTGTTTCATATCCGTACATAACGGGTTTACCGCGCATCATGCCCATAGCATCCGCCTATAATCCCCGTAGCATTCGCGTTTCATACCCTTAGTCCCGCGTTTTATCCGCGAGAGCATGACTCGTCAGAAAGAGCGAGCGAATAGTTAGAAACAGACTGGTAAGAGCGAGCAAAAAATATAGCAACGCGTTTATAACGGGCTTAGAACGGTCACCATACGCGGTTATATTATAACCCGTATGCCCACCGTTTCGCCGCCTGTACGCACCGTTCTGGCAACGTTGCGTGCCATGCACGGAGCGTTTCGGCACCGGCAAAATATCCTCGCCGACAATTTTTGACGGTCCGTGCATGGCACGCTACGGGTATGGTCGGTGACGGACCGGGCTAGTGGGCATAGTCTCATACATTTTAATACAAAGATTTTTTTTTTTGCCTGACACGTTCATAGCACGGTCATGGTATGATACGGTGTAGTGGGCAGAGACCTTAAATAATAGAAATTACGTTGTCACCTTGTATTTAGACTTCAAAAAAGCATTCGATACCCTGGACCATGAACAGCTCATTGTTGCCATGCAGGAGTGTGGGGTCCGTGGTCCGGTGCTCGAGTGGTTTAGAAACTACCTAACTAACAGAACCCTAACCACTGTGATCGACGGAGAGAGCGGGGAGGAGGCCAGCGTGATCTATGGCGTGCCGACTGGTTCCATTTATGGTCCTGTAGGCTACATTATGCATGTGAACAGCATGAGTAACGTGGTTCAGAACTGTTCAACCTATATGTATGCAGACGACACATGCATAATTTACGCAGACAAGGATATAAAAAAAGTCGAATAATGTATCCAGAATGATTTTACAATCATAATTAAGTGGTCTCGTGACAATGGCATCATTCTAAACATAGATAAAACAAAATGCATGTTAATTAAGTCACCTTATCTAGGGGCCCCGAGCGATAATATTAATATAATAGGACATACATATGATTGCTTACATAAGAACCAAGTAGACTGTAAATGTTCTAGTATTGGATTCGTAGATAAGTATAAATATTTAGGTCTAACTATAGATACCATTCAACTGGGGCGTTCACATAGATATAGTATGCAATAAACTTCGAGCAGTAATGGCAAAATTGTTTAGCTTAAATAAAATTGTAAACAGGAAAATATTGCACACTGTAACCTCTCCCCCCTCTCTCTCCTGAACTAACCCTAATTTACCCTACCTATAGTTAAACCTAGACCTACCTAAAATACTAAAAATTCCAATAAGAAAATCTAAAATTCTAAAAATACCTTTCAAATGCCGCAATCCGTAATTACCTTTACTAGTTGTTATAAAATAATGCAAATCACCTAAATTAATTCTAATTA
This sequence comes from Cydia splendana, assembly GCF_910591565.1. Lineage (NCBI taxonomy): Eukaryota > Metazoa > Arthropoda > Insecta > Lepidoptera > Tortricidae > Cydia > Cydia splendana. The sequence goes on along the minus strand of NC_085987.1, from coordinate 49,290,737 downwards.
AATAAGTTAACATCTTGAATTGGATCAGTAGATTGGCCAAATGATCGTTAGTGTTTATGTAACACCCTTCGTGGTAACCGAAATCCTTTTCGCATATTAATAGGAAAGAGTTATGAATTATACGCCTATAAATCCTAATATTGTCCAATAATTATTAAACCGTGAATTATGTCAGAGTAATAAGAAATATCATTGCAGGTTATAGTAATGTTTGACTTAATCAGATTAAGTCTGTAATAAGATGTAATCAATAAGTCAATAGTAAGTATGTCAAAATCAAATACGTCTGTAGAATGTCATAGTCAAATTGTCAGTAAAGTACGTCATAATCAAGTAAGTCTGTAGAATGTCATAGTCAAATTGTCAGTAAAGTATGTCATAATCAAGTAAGTCTGTAGAATGTCATAGTCAAATTGTCAGTAAAGTATGTCATAATCAAGTAAGTCTGTAGAATGTCATAGTCAAATTGTCAGTAAAGTATGTCATAATCAAGTAAGTAAGTCTGTAGAATGTCATAGTTAAATTGTCAGTAAAGTATGTCATAATCAAGTAAGTCTGTAGAATGTCATAGTTAAATTGTCAGTAAAGTATGTCATAATCAAGTAAGTCTGTAGAATGTCATAGTTAAATTGTCAGTAAAGTATGTCATAATCAAGTAAGTCTGTAGAATGTCATAGTCAAATTGTCAGTAAAGTATGTCATAATCAAGTAAGTCTGTAGAATGTCATAGTCAAATTGTCAGTAAAGTATGTCATAATCAAGTAAGTAAGTCTGTAGAATGTCATAGTTAAATTGTCAGTAAAGTATGTCATAATCAAGTAAGTCTGTAGAATGTCATAGTCAAATTGTCAGTAAAGTACGTCATAATCAAGTAAGTCTGTAGAATGTCATAGTCAAATTGTCAGTAAAGTATGTCATAATCAAGTAAGTCTGTAGAATGTCATAGTCAAATTGTCAGTAAAGTATGTCATAATCAAGTAAGTAAGTCTGTAGAATGTCATAGTTAAATTGTCAGTAAAGTATGTCATAATCAAGTAAGTCTGTAGAATGTCATAGTTAAATTGTCAGTAAAGTATGTCATAATCAAGTAAGTCTGTAGAATGTCATAGTCAAATTGTCAGTAAAGTATGTCATAATCAAGTAAGTCTGTAGAATGTCATAGTCAAATTGTCAGTAAAGTATGTCATAATCAAGTAAGTCTGTAGAATGTCATAGTCAAATTGTCAGTAAAGTATGTCATAATCAAGTAAGTCTGTAGAATGTCATAGTCAAATTGTCAGTAAAGTATGTCATAATCAAGTAAGTCTGTAGAATGTCATAGTCAAATTGTCAGTAAAGTACGTCATAATCAAGTAAGTCTGTAGAATGTCATAGTCAAATTGTCAGTAAAGTATGTCATAATCAAGTAAGTAAGTCTGTAGAATGTCATAGTTAAATTGTCAGTAAAGTATGTCATAATCAAGTAAGTCTGTAGAATGTCATAGTTAAATTGTCAGTAAAGTATGTCATAATCAAGTAAGTCTGTAGAATGTCATAGTCAAATTGTCAGTAAAGTATGTCATAATCAAGTAAGTCTGTAGAATGTCATAGTCAAATTGTCAGTAAAGTATATCATAATCAAGTAAGTCTGTAGAATGTCATAGTCAAATTGTCAGTAAAGTATGTCATAATCAAGTAAGTCTGTAGAATGTCATAGTCAAATTGTCAGTAAAGTATGTCATAATCAAGTAAGTCTGTAGAATGTCATAGTCAAATTGTCAGTAAAGTATGTCATAATCAAGTAAGTCTGTAGAATGTCATAGTCAAATTGTCAGTAAAGTATGTCATAATCAAGTAAGTCTGTAGAATGTCATAGTCAAATTGTCAGTAAAGTATGTCATAATCAAGTAAGTCTGTAGAATGTCATAGTCAAATTGTCAGTAAAGTACGTCATAATCAAGTAAGTCTGTAGAATGTCATAGTCAAATTGTCAGTAAAGTATGTCATAATCAAGTAAGTCTGTAGAATGTCATAGTCAAATTGTCAGTAAAGTATGTCATAATCAAGTAAGTCTGTAGAATGTCATAGTTAAATTGTCAGTAAAGTATGTCATAGTAAGTAAAGTTTGTCAAATGTAATAGTCAGTTGATCAAAGTTTTTAGTTGATAGTACAGTTTTTCTTGGTATAACTTTAGATTCTAAACTCCAGTGGGGTCCCCATATTGCTACTCTTTCGAATAGACTGAGCTCTGCAGCTTTTGCAGTGAGCAAAATCCGTCAGTTAACTGATGTGAAAACAGCTCGATTAGTATATTTTAGTTACTTCTATAGCATTATGGCATATGGTATTTTACTGTGGGGCGGTGCTTCAGAGATAAATACCATTTTTGTTCTGCAGAAGAGGGCTATTCGAGCAATATACAATTTTTTTTTTTTTTTTTTTTTTAATTTATTTAGAAAACAAACAGCCTTTTACAAATAAGTCTTACAAAAATTATTAAAAATAGGCCTAAAGTTTCATATATTACTAGGTTGACTATTACAATAAAGGTAGTAGGTTACTTAATTATAAATTACCCGAAGGTATAGTTGTGAATACTACACGCAAATAAAATAAGAAAACAATGCAAAATATAACTAAAAATATTATGTAAACCTGTGTTGTGTACAATAAAGTGATTACTAATAACTAAAAACAAATTTATCAATTACTAGAAAACAAAATATGCCGAACTTTGTTCTTGAAAACGGACAAACTATGAATAAAAATGTCTATATCATTAAGCGATTCATTATACATATTACAAGTGCGCCTAAAGAAAGAATTTTTAGCATACTGTGTGCCACAGGAAGAAATAGAAAAGGTAGGTTTAGAACGTGAGTGGTACCGAGAAATTTTGAAGGAAATGTTTTCTAATAGTGGGTTGGAATCTATATGATTTCTAATAATTTTAAATAAGAATAAAATATCTAGATATGCTCTTCTTTTTTCCAAAGGAGGAAGACTATGTCTAGCTGCTGACGAAAGATAGTCACAGTTATAGCGGCCGGTTCTATAATCAAGGGACTTACAGAAAATTTTCTGAATCCTTTCAAGTCGAGACTTATGAATACCGAAATGTGGGCTCCAAACAACACTGCCAGACTCCAAAATACTACGGACGAAAGAGTAATACAAGACTTTTAACGTGAACGTACTTTTGAATGGTTTACTTAAACGCAAGATCATGCCTAACTTTTTATATGCTCTCGTCACAATATTATCTATATGTTCATTAAAGGAGAGTTTAGCGTCCAGAGTAATCCCTAAATCTCGAATCGACGACACACGTGAGACACTGCTACCAGCTAGTTTATAATCAAAAGTGATAGGATTATGTTTACGGGAAAACGTGATAGTATAGCATTTCTCAGCGTTTAGAATTAAATGATTTCGCTGACAATAGTCCTCAAATTGTGACAAATCGGATTGTAACGCAACACAATCATCATAATTTCTAATAGTCTTATATATTTTAGTATCGTCTGCGTAAAGAATGTGGGAAGAAGACTGAAAAATAGTATCAATATCATTCACATACAAAACAAATAGAAAAGGTCCCAGGTGCGAGCCCTGGGGAACTCCTGAGGGAATGGGTAGAAACTTTGACCTATAGCCCTTGAGTGCAACCGCCTGACTTCTATTACTAATGTAGGACTTTAACCACCTAAAAAGGTCACCGTGTATACCGATCCTGAAAAGCTTCTGAAGTAAAATAGAATGATCTATTTTATCGAAGCATTTAGAGAAATCGGTATACACGGCGTCAACTTGATAACCGGCATCCAAAGCATTAATAATATGGTCGGTATAAGTGACTAGGTTAGTGTCGACGCTTCTACCTTTGAAAAAACCATGTTGGTGCACAGAGATGTGTCGCGAGACTACAGAAGTAATTTCATTAGTCACAATTTTTCCAAAAATCTTAGCGAATACACAAAGTTTCGATATTGGTCGGTAAAGCTTAACATTATGTTTATCGCCGCCTTTGTGCACCGGTGTAATGATAGCCCGCTTCCAGATGCTAGGGACGATGCCTTCATTGAGAGACTTTCTGAAAAGCTTAGCCAAGGGAACCGCGAGCTCAGCGTAAAGTTTAGAAACTAAAAAAGGATGAATATCATCAAAACCTGCGCCCTTATTAACACATATGAGTTTTAGATGCTTATATACTAAATCATCAGTAATATTAATACTAGAAATATCTACAGGGGTGAAAGAAGACTGAGGAGATGGAAGTCGTGATTGATTACAACCAGTAACAAAGACTGAACTGAAATAGTTGTTAAAAAGATCACAAATAACGTCACCTTCGGAGGTGGATCTATCATCATAATACATATTAGAAGGTATCTCATTTGCAGGAAATTTTGATTTGATGAAACTCCAAAAATATTTGGGCGAAGAAGTAATTTTCTTTTCACTGAGTGCAATATATTTAGTATAACAATCTTTACTAAGTTTCTTTTCTCTTTTCCTTAGTAATTTAAATTCAGCATAATCGATAGCGTTATTGTATTTTTTCCATCTAGCATGAGCATTCAATTTGTTTTTAATAATTTTAATTAATGGCCTGTTATACCAGGGAGGATACTTAAAAGTCGAGTAAACCTTACGCTTTGGAACGAAATCATTAACTAACGTATTCAAAATTGTGTAAAAGTAACTTGTGGCACTTTCCGTGTCAATGTCATCGATAATAGACCAGTCCACATCGGAAAGACCTTGCTTTATACTATCAAAGTTGGCTAAATGATAAAGATATTTATAATGCGCTGTGGAATTTAAGGACTTCATTAAATACAAACGAAAAGATATTACTAACGATTTATGATGTAAATCCTCTGGCGTAAGAGGCGATGAACAGGCTGATACTTCACAACCAACATTACTGATGACAAGGTCTAAGATACGATCATGAGCATTGACACACCCGTTATACTGCTGTAATCCAGAGAGAGAGAGAAAGTCAGAAAGTGCCATAGCTAAAGGATTGTTATTGTGATTCAGTGTTAGTATTGAGAAATTATCATAGCTCCAAATTGCATGAGAAATATTAAAATCACCTAAAAGCAAATAAGTATCACTTGGGTGACGGCATATAAGGTTATTGACATTATTAAAAAATAATTGCAACGAATCAGCATGATTGCGATTATGCGGGAAATAAGCACAAGCTATGCGTAAAGAGCTCGCTCGCTCAGCAGCAGGAGACGGCCCCGCTGCAGCCAGGGGCAGAGACAGCCATATTTCCTCGGAGTACGTCGCACTACAGAGGTCGTCGGTGCGGAGCGCGCGCAGGCCGCGCCGCACCGCTACCAGCACCCCGCCGCCGCGCGCGCCCGCCGACGACGGTCGATCACGACGATAAACAACATAATTATGATAGAAAAATTCCTCATCACTAAAGTCCTCTGTGAGCCAGGTTTCTGTTAAGCATATGATATCATACTCACCCAATAATACATTTGCGAGAAAAGAATGAGATTTAGTTCTGAGTCCTCTCACGTTCTGATAATAAATGCTTAACTTATTAAGACTAAACATTAATAGGTATAGTAGAAAATACGAATATAGAATAATAGCACGGCTCAAAGTATGCTAAAAATGTATGTATATGTTCATTAAGTATCGAAAGTGTAACGTAGTACATTTTTCTAAATTTATATTAAGTATTATTGAGATGATTCATAATCAAAAGAAAAATACTTTTTCTTATTTCAACGTTTTTGACAGTGTCCGAAACGAACTATATTAATTGCACTTCTTTGCATAATCTGTTGCATTCAGATGCACCTCTAGATGCTTATCTGTTGTCGGGGTTGTCATACGAGTAAAAATAATTAAAACTTGAGATATTTATATTGTCACTCCAGGAAAACTTTGTATGATTTAGGTATGTTTTTTCAGGTAAAAAATAATTTTGATATAAAACAAAACATAGAAATTACAGACTTACAAAGTGGCTCTGGAATGAAACAATATTAGATTTAATGATAAAAATATATTTCTTAGGCTCAGGAGTGAAATTGTCTAAACAATTCAGATAGAATTTTCGAAGGATTTGTGTCTTCAAGGGACTGCCACCCTACTTTTGTTAGGCCCTCAGGGACCTCCATATTGGAGGAGTTCATTCGAGAATGATTTGCACATTTGATTTGGGAACCCCTCTGGGGACACTCGCTCGCAAGAGCACAATTCATGGGAAGACCACACTTTCGACATGGTGGTCCGAAAGATGGAAACAGCTTGAGTCCTTCGGAAGCTCCACTGAAGTGACTCCTGCTCGAGGGAAGGGAGCGCTCCGCCAGAAGTCTTAGCAGCTTTCAGTGCGGAGCCGGAAATTTAAATTAAATTTATTGATTAATTTATTTCATCATTTCAAAAGCTTGGAAGTCAATTTATGAATATTGTTTGGGAGACCTCCTGGATCGAGGAATTTAAGCATCCCATCTGCCTCTGCCACGTCGTCTTGGTACCACGTGCGCGGCCCCTGAGCTCTACATCTCCGCTCAGCTTCTAGCCTTCTCGGGGAAACCAGCCTGACACCCCGCAGCGTCTGAGGAAGGTTTTCATCCTGAGGTCGGTCCTTTCCATGTTTTAATTTTGTAGGGCATCAGCACCAGCTGTAAAGTGTAGAGTGAATTTAAAACTATGAGCAACCATTAAAGTAGCATAAAGACTTTTGAAAATCCTGGTACATCGAATTTAGAGTTACGATAATTTAGTTCTTAAATAAGTAGAATTCTGTGTGAAGCTTTATTCTGGACCTATTAAGCGGCCCCGCCGTCCACTGAGCTAAGTTCTACCATTAGGTGTCGTCAAATCAAGTTAGAGGTTCACCCAGAGGTCATAAGTTTAGGTTAAGCCACTAACATTGCATAGGCAAGATTTTAGTAATAAATAAAGTTCCTTAAATATAAATTTGTTCGCTTTTTATCTCCCAAAATAGGTTCCTCCAGCAAGCAATTTTTGACACCACATTTTTACTAATTAAGTTACTTTTATTTTCTGTGCTAACGTGCTATGCTTTATTGAACAAGCCGGAGCTTTGCAATCTTATTTACCTTTTAAAAATAGCACGTTTCAAAAGGTACCTAACCATGTTTACGAACAAGACTGGATTATATATTGTTATTATCATTACATGAAGGGCGCGAAAAAATATGTGAACCGGGAAATAAAAGTACAGTATTGAAATTGTACGGATAGTACATCTGAGTTGATATGATTCTTGATGGTAGATTGCAATCTTAATGGAAACACTGATTTCGGTATATTTATTTATTGATAACCAAGGTATATGAGTACTAGCTAGGAGCACGTATAAACGTAAACTAATTCATAAATCGATGTATGGCGTAATCGCAAATACAGCAATTATTATAAAGTCATTGTATTTAATGCTGACGCGAGAAATGTGCGATGCTTGCATTGTACATATTCCCGGCCAGGAGATGAGAAGTTGATAAGAGATGCTGAGATATTTTTATATAAAACTGATTGATGTAGTGAAATAATTTGAAACTGAAATTATTTGATAGAAGTAAATCCCCTAAACATAGAAGTATTTGTAGAGTTGAGCGCAGTTGCCGCGACGCGATGATCTTGTCTCTCAGGGGGTTGTCCGCTGTGGTTGTGCTCGGTCGCTGATGGAATGGAGCTGCGTGATGTGGATGACATCGAGGTCGGTCTGCGACCGCTCTCCCGGGGGGCGGCGGCGGCGGCGAACGAAGGGGTGAGGCGCGCGACGAGTTGACGGCGTCGAATGCAGCGGCGCACGTACAGCGCTGCTAACACGATGACTATGCCCAGGACCACGTAGATTACTGTGTAATGATGAACGTCGTGGTAGTTGATTCTGTCTGATAGCGCTCCCTCGTTCTTCATGTGTTCGATTTGGTCTTTGATGACCTTGAAATATTTGTCATTGTTTTCAAGAGCATCTGATTCGCCTTGTAAGACTGGTACTGTTAAGTTTATAACGTTGTTTATGGAGGGCACGTCGAACTTAACAACGGTTGCTTGTGTTTTGATGTCGTTCGAATGTTTCTTCTGTGGAAATATGGTAAAGGCGTCTCCATTTAACACGCACTCTGTTTGAAGGGTTATGATTCCTGCCTTATTTAGATGCTCGGCCTTGGCCTCCTGTCCGCATATGATTCTCGCAGTACATTCGTCACAACAAAAGAATAGGTATGTATTCATAGTGCTTAGTTCCGTCCATATGTTGTGGCAATTGTCAGAGTCAGCTGAGCACTCGTTTGAAACTTGATCGGCAATGCAGAGGCGTGAGTCAGACTTTAGTTGATAAATTGGACCTTGTAGCGTACAAATAAGAGTATTAGAATCGTAGTGCGAGCATTTCTTTACGGTTTCATCCAACATAGGTATATACGATTCTTTTTTGATATTTATAGCCACTTGATGCGCTATAGGTCGTATTTTGATCATATTTTTTCCAACTTGACGTGGAATTGATATTAATCTGAAGAGTTCGTACACATCTTGAAAAACTAAGGGCATCTTGATTTCGAAGATAAGGTACTGGCGGGTCATTCTTGTTCGCACCTTCATTAATTGATATAGTTTGGGTAGATCGGTGTTGATGTTTTCGCAGGGTAGAGTCAAATCCTTTGGCATCTGCCCGGCTATGATATTCAGCTCATCTTTCAACTGTTGTGGTGTCAAGAGGTGAACGTTGAATTTGCCGTAAATGACGTTAGCGATGGTGTCCAATAAAGTGTCTTGTATGCTCTTCAGGTTTACGAGTATGTTATTAGCGATGATTGATGACACGGTGATTTCATTTATTTGGGTTGATTCTTGAATTTCTGTAGCCTGTTTGTTAAGGCTCATCTCGATGTTGTTTATGTGTTGGTTGAAAGTTTTGTGCTGATTTTGCATTGATGTTTCAACTCTCTTTAGTAGATTGGCTTCCGCTTCTATAACCGAGGTTTGATTCCTCCATAATTGTGCCAAATGTTTTTCATTAGCTCTGGTCAGGTCGATGTCCTTCTGATATTGTTCGGCGAACTGATCGTCGAGCACGCCGAATAGGCTGTGAGCGAGGTTGCCGACGCCATTGAAGAATGCTCTCTTCTTTCGTGGTGATTCGACACGTTGACCGAGTAGCATGCTGTCGTAGTATTTTAATTCCGAAAAGGCGTGTCGCAATTGATTGAGTACGATGTTACACTGTTGTTTATGTTCGATGGCGTGACACATATTTTCCAAGTGCTTGATGTATTTGGAAAATAGTTCTGATCCTTCCCAGTATGGATTGATGTCATAATAAACTACAAGTTTCCACTCGTCTCGGGCCAATTTCATATTTGTTATTTTATCAAAGTAAATGCCTTGTCCCTCTTTGAAACGTGATACGTCATGAGTGCATTGCGCCGGCGATATAAATAACATAAACATCATAAGCGCCATAGTGATGTAACCAATGAGTTTGGAATTTGCTGGTTTTCTTTGCTTTGTTTGTCTTGCAGGGGGCGTGGCCGATGTATCTTTTTTCTGATCTTCACTGGTTGATGATTCGTTTTCTGATACTGGCAGTTTTGACAGCTTGATGATGGGCCTTTTGATTATTGAATTTTTTGTCTTTACTGAAGCGACACGGACAAGGCCGTCCTTTCCTGCATGAACATTTGATACCCTGCCAAGAGCCCACTTGCCGGCAGGTAAATTTGCGTCGTGAATGATTACGACGTCGCCGATTTCAATGTTTGGCTTGGGTTGCGTCCATTTACAGCGTGATTGTAACTGACACAGGTATTCAGTTTGCCATTTTTTCCATATATCTTGGAATATTTTCTGTGTTAGGCGCCACCGTGTACGCTCGTCCCTTTCAGTCTCAACGATGTGGAGAGTCGGACCACTTGCTAAAAAGTGTGCCGGTGTGATATAATCCAAGTCGTCAGGGTCCTCGGTCAATGCACACAGTGGACGTGCATTTAAACAACCCTCTATCTGTGCCAATAGAGTCGAAACTTCTTCGAAGGTTAGGTGCTGTTCTCCCAGCACTCGGTGAAGATGATGTTTGAGGCTTTTGACGGCCGCTTCCCATAGGCCGCCTGCGCTGGGCCACGAAGGTGCATTGAAGTGCCAGCTGATGTTCATGTCGCTGATTGCTTTAAAAAATGATTCATCTAGCGAGGCAGTGATCTCTTCATACTCCCTTTTAATTGCTTTGTTGGCTTTAGTAAAATTTGTGCCATTGTCACTGAAGATGTGACGGGGTGCTCCACGCCGGGCGGACATTCTCCGTAGAGCGGCCAGAAATGATTCCGAGCTTAGGTCTGAAACTAGCTCTAAGTGCACTGCCTTTGTCGCCATGCAGACAAACACAGCAATGTAGCCCTTAGTTGTTTTGATGCCGCGACCCTTGCTTGCCTTCACTGATACGTATCCTGTATAGTCCACACCGGTATTATAAAATGGCCTTGATGGATTTGACCTTGACTCAGGTAAGTCCCCCATGAGTTGTGATAGTTTTGGAGGTTTCTGCTTAAGGCACGTTATGCAACGGCGTAGGAGATTTTTCGTAGCTCTATTACCTCCTACAATCCACACTGATTCTCGTAGCTTGGCGTGTGTGAGTTTGGCGGTTCCGTGCAAAACAGCTTTATGTGCTTGATCTATAAGCAGCTCCGTAAGGCGACCTCTATGTGGAATAATAAGAGGGTGCTTCATTTCCCAGCTGATGTGTGCGTTATGAAGTCGTCCTCGAACGCGTAACATTCCATGTTGATCCAGGAAAGGTCTTAATTTCAAAATACTGCTCTTTAAATCCACTGATTGATTTGTTTTCAAATTGATGATTTCATTTGAAAACTCTTTTTCTTGCACGTACTTGATAATTCTATTCTTAGCGCTTCTTATCTCGTCAGCTGTTAGGTAACTCGAGAACTGCTGACGCCGCGAGGCCACTCGTAGTATCCATGCGAGCACGCGGGTGCAATGTGTCAAGTTGCTATGCTTGCTTATTAATTCATTGATAATGTCCCCGTCTGTTTGTTTACATGTTACCGCGTGGCATTGTTTTGATGTTTTAACCTCTTGATCGGTAGTGAATGTGGGCCTTTCTTGATTTTCACTGTATGATGATAGCCAGTTTGGACCATTCCACCAAAGAGGATGTTTTAGTAATTGCTGGGTCGTGATTCCGCGACTAGCGCAGTCGGCCGGGTTTTCTTCGGACTTGACGTAGTTCCAACAAGTCGGCGGTATGATTTTTGTAATTTGCGTAACCCTGTTAGCTATAAATGGCTTCCATTTGCTAGGTTCGCCATTTAGCCAGCCCAAAACAGCTGTACTGTCAGACCAGCAGATCAATTTGATTTTGTTTTCTGATAGGGATTGCTTGACCTTCTCCATGAGGGCTGATAGAAGTAGAGCTGCACACAGTTCTAATCTCGGCAAGGTCACAGCTTTTTTCGATGGTACGAGTCTTGATTTTGCTGCTATCAGTACCGGCGGCGACGTTGATTGTTTGTTGTCGGTACGGATCACACGGCAGTAGATTGCGCACGCGTATGCTTTCGTCGATGCATCGCAATAACCGTGTAGTTCAAGGTCTTGATTCTTGTAGGTATTTAGCCAACGCGGAATTTTGATGTCTTTGATAGTTTGTAGGTCTTGTGAAATTGTGTACCATTCCTTCTTGATATTATGGGGTACTTGATCGTTCCATCCGATGTCATTTGATATGACATTTTGAAACAGTAACTTCAATTTCGTGGTTACTGGCGATAGCCACCCAAGTGGGTCGAATACTTTCGCTATACTTGACAGTAACTCTCTCTTCGTCATTGTGATCGATGTTTGATTTGATAGTGGTGCAATTTTTAGTTGAAAAGTAAATAGATCTTCCTGCGGGTGCCATCGTAGACCCAGCGTTTTCGTTGTTTCTTGATCTTTGAATTCGAATGTTTGTTGCTGATCTTGAGACTTGCTAGCTCCTTGCAGTAGTCCGGGCGTGTTTGATGCCCATTTTCGAAGATTGAACCCTCCTGATTTTAATAATTCGATCAAATCTTGTTTCATTTTCTTCGCTGATTCGAGGTCGTGACAGCCGTGTAGAAGGTCATCCATGTAAAAACTCTCTTCTACGACTTTAGCCGCTTCAGGATAATTGTGGCGTTCGTCCTTGGCCAGCTGTCTTAACGTCATCATGGCTAACCAGGGGGCAGCCTTGGTGCCGTAGGTTGTGGTCGTTAATGCGTATTCACGAAACCTTTGATGTTCATTGTCTCTCCAAATGATCTTCTGATATTTTTGATCTTGAATGTTTATACCAATCATTCTAAACATTTTTTCTATGTCTGCAACGTACGCGACCTTATATTGTCTCCACTTAATGATGAGTGACAATAAGTCGTGTTGTAAATTGGGTCCGCTGTACATGATGTCGTTCAGACTTGTCCCATTTGACGTTTTGGCAGACGCATTATACACGACTCTAAGAGATGTAGTTGCTGACTCAGGCCTTTGCACGCAGTGATGTGGCAAGAAGCACTCTTGTGTTGAATTGGGTGGGCCGTCGATTTCGTCTGTACATTCGCGCATATGGCCCAAACTTATGTATTCTTGAATAAACTTCTTGTACTCTCTTTCGATATTTTGATCCTTTCGAAACTTGATCTCGAGTTGCCTGAACTGTGCTATGGCAATGTTCTTGGAGCGTCCTAGAGCATTTTCCTTCTCTGGCTTCAACGGCAATCGAACGACGTATCTTCCGTCTTCTTGTCGAAATGTAGTTTCGCGGTAGAAGTTTATACAATGTTGATCTTCTGATGACAAACTTGATGCTTCATTGATGTCTTCTATGGTCCAAAAGCGCGAGATATCATTCATGTTGTTGACGACGGTGCAGCATTGATACGATGGCAATGGGACCTTTCCGTTTATGATGTACCCAAGTTTCGTTTTTTGAGCTACAGGGAGGTCATCGCCTTCTATTATGGTTCCATTTTGGACGAATTTAGCGTAGATTTCTGTTCCCAAGATTATATCGATAGGGCGGCTGATGTTGTAATCCGGGTCAGCCAGTGGAAGTCCTCTTAAGTACGACAGATCGGGTTTGACGAAGGTTTGATTCGGTAGGGGAAGAGTGAGTTTATTCATGATAAATAACTCGCCGTTAAATTGAAAGTCACAGTCCATTGATGACATGGTGACGTTTATTACGCCGTTGCAGGTGTTTCCACTAATGCCGAGGCCATACATAGTGTCGTTACAGCTTTCTCGGGGTAGTTGTAGAAGTTGAGCCGCAGCTTCCGTGATCAATGACATCTGCGCTCCAGGATCAATAAATGCTCTCAAAATGTGATAAGTTCCATCTACTGCCCTTGCCTTGATGAGGGCGGTAGGTAATAAAACTTCTATATATTTATTACATTCTTGCGTAATAGTTGCAACAGTTTTCCGTTTACTAAGTAGATCGGAAGTATCTTGTTTCTGACTGTAGGCATCATGCACGAGTGTATTATGTCTTTCTTGGCATGTGCGGCATCGACTTGTTGAAAAACATTCCTTGTCGTAGTGATTGTAAAGGCAATTTTTGCATAAATTCAAACTTGCAATAATGCTCCGTTTGCGTTGTGGCTTTGCACTTTGAAATGTTTCGCAATTAAATATGCCATGATTCTTATTACAAACTGGGCAATGTTTTCTTTGATAATAACTTGATTTAACATCATTTGATTTATTTTGTGATAATGATGAATCTTTTATGCCTACAAATGATTTGTAATAAGGCTTTCTTGATGCTTCTGATTGTTGGGATGTTTTTGGTGTGTCCAACTTGCGGCGGCTGGCTTCAAATGATGTAAACTTCATTTCTAGGAAATCTAGAAATTCCTTTAAGGTCGGCAAGTCACGTGGGTTCTTTAATGATTCGACGTATTCCGTATGACTTTCCGCGTCCAACTTTTGTGATAAAATATGGACGATAAGCGGATCCCATGACGAGGTGTCCACGCCGAGGTTCCTGATGGCATTTAAGCACTCGTTGGTGGTGTCATGTAGACGCTTGATTTGTTGGTATGATTGTTGTTGCATTGTTGATAGCGACAGCAGGTTATTGAGGTGGGCGGTGAAAATCAGTTTCGTGTTGTTGTACCTGTGGTTTAAGATTTCCCAGCAGGTCTCATAATTTTCTGAGCTGATGTTGAGATGTTGAATAAGTTTTTCAGCTTCACCTCTGACCTTATTTTTCAAAAACTGCATCTTTTGTGCGTTGGACATGGAGCGATTATGATGTATGGCTTCATTAAATAGATCCTTGAATGAAACCCACTGTTGATAGTTCCCACTAAACGGCGGTATGTCCATGACGGGGGTTGATTTCTCACGGTGAGCCATAGACCATATTTTAGAATTGATCGATTTTTTGATGTCTTGGAATTTCCTCTCATATTTGTAGAACGTTTGATTGTAGGTTTCGTCGTCTTCGAAAAGTTCACTGTCGATGTCCCAGTGAAGAGTGTCAATGGTTGTCCACCGTGACTGGACTGATTTGAGTAAATCTTCCAGTTCCCACTTTTCATTAACGGTGGAGAGGTCTATGTAATGTAAAGTACGCGCGAATGCCTTGAAGTTGCTCTGTTGTTTTCTCATCTTCTCTGACAACTTGGCAGCATCAACGCTTTGTTTTTCAGTGAAATTGAAAATAGGTGGAATTGCGAACCCTGGATTGACTGGAGCCCGGGTAGTTGTCTTTTCCTGATTCTCAGATTGATTGTCTTGAGAGACGTCGCGGCTCTGGTGATTTGATGGCCCAGGATGCATTTCTTCAATTTTTGACTTTTCTTCGGACCAATTGGGCATTGGTGACGATGGGTGTGTTGAACGTTCTGCTGGTTTCGGTGAGATTGCCCTAGGTCTCGGTGATAGAGGAGCCCTTTTAGCTGTATCCAAATGATCTAGCAATACAGACCGAGCTGATTCGTAGAAGGCTTTGGTTTTGTTGTAAGTCTTTTCAGCAAAATAAGTGCATTCCTCGTTCTTGAATGCTACCAACCTTGTATGATTGCTTTGAAACTCTTGCCAGAATCCGTCGAGGCCGGTCAACTTGTTATTGATGTTAGACTCAGTTCGGCGGCTTGGACCATCTTTTTTGTAGTTCTCAAATAGCCTGTTCATATTGGCCATGAGCTGATTTTGATCGTTGCGAATCGCTTCCATTTCCTTTTCTAAACTCATCTTGATTTTTGATTTATTGATGGATAGGTGTAGATATTGATAATAAGTATTAATCAACAAATTATTGACAATACTGTGGCCACTGATTTTTGATGTTTGATAATGATATTGATTTCTTGATTTAAAATTGATGATAATTGCTGCAGCACTGATAATGATGATTTTTCAAGTTCGAGATTCCTCTTACTTGGCTTGATTGTAGACGTCTCTTGATAATCTTGATATATTCGATGATGAACTGATGCTGTTCTCCTATGACAATGAATATAGTCAGGCTCTGGATGAGTCACAGCGCCTGTTCAATCCGCACGGTGAGACCCGCTTGTGGGAGGCCGTTTGGACGAAATCACTGTCACAGTCACTGATAGCTTCGAAGGACCATAAGATGTACGGATAGTACATCTGAGTTGATATGATTCTTGATGGTAGATTGCAATCTTGATGGAAACACTGATTTCGGTATATTTATTTATTGATAACCAAGGTATATGAGTACTAGCTAGGAGCACGTATAAACGTAAACTAATTCATAAATCGATGTATGGCGTAATCGCAAATACAGCAATTATTATAAAGTCATTGTATTTAATGCTGACGCGAGAAATGTGCGATGCTTGCATTGTACAGAAATAATAGTACAATACAGATACATATTAATTTTAAATATACACAAATAGGCATTAAAGTTATACAGATGATGGCACAAATTAATTAGAATCAAAAGTCACTTAAGTTTTAACAGGTCGGATTCGGAGACGATACGTATTACCCTCGAGGTGTCACTTTTACGCAAAAAGATTTTACATTCTTTCACCCACACATAAGCATAGTTGAGCTCAGATTTTACTTCGCGTGCACGCTTTAACAACAACTTATTAGCGGGCGTAAGGTGCTCGTTCAAATAAACGTTGGTCGAAGGCCCGTCGATCCCGGCGTCAGCCGTGGTGATGCCACGGCGTGCGCGGGCCGCCGCCAGCAGCTCGTCCCTACGCGCGCGCCGGGTGAAACGGACGATAATCGAGGGCGGACGAAGATTTTGCTGCTTCGCATCCGTAGAGAAAACTCTAATACGATGAATACAATCAATGTCCGATTGCTCAAGGACAAAGCCAACCTTGGTACATATGTTATAAAGTATGGTACGCAAATTTTCCCCTGAATGTAACGGAACGCCGGTGATCTCCACGTTATTTTGTCTTCCATACTGGTCGCGATCATTATTTTCTTTTTTGAGGCATGTAACATGATCTTGTAACTCTTTGATTTGCGCCGGCAAAGTCGAAAGGGTCTCCATCTTGTCTTCTGTGTTCGAGATTCTTTCCTCCATACTAGCCAAACGCGACTCCAAGCTGCTCCACTTGTCATTCAAATCAGTGACTTGCTGCTGAGCGTTATCTATCTTGGTCTCAATTGAAGTTCTAGAATTTTTTACTTCAGCAAACAAGTCAGCTAAAGTGGCCTCCTGAGAAACTTGGGGCGACTGCGGGGTCGCACGGCACATGGGGCAACGCCAGGATGCCTTTTTGTCATTAGTCATACGCCTAAAAGTTGTTTCCGCTAACCCAGCACATCCAAAATGTAAGTGCCTCTTACATGTATTACATAAAACACCATCACTCACTACTTCCGTACACTTAGCACATTCCATAATAAGGTAGATGCAGGTATTTAAATGAATAAAGATGCGACGAAAGTTGTAAACACCTTATCAAAAACCAGGCGCGCGAGACACTGGCAGTGCAGGTTAATGTCCATAGACGAGGGGTCAAACTCACTGGTTATCTATTAATTACGTGTGAGGACACAACTAATCCCAATGACGGTGAGAACCGGACTGAAATGAACCATAGAGACTTACTTAGAGATAATTTTAAGGAAATTGACATAATGACAGTGCACTGTCAATACATTTATGAGAATATTCTGTATGTACATAAAAATATTGTAAATTTTAGGAAAAATTGTGAAATTCATAATATTAACACTAGAAATAAACATAAGCTCGCAGTGCCCTTCACTCGGCTCCATAAAATTAAAAAATCATTCATGGGTAATAGTGTAAGATTTTATAATAAACTTCCAAACCATATTACTGAATTATCTATTAATAAATTTAAGAATTATGTAAAGCGTAAACTTATTTCTAAAGCTTATTATACACTACTACAAGACTACATGAATGATATTACAAGTGGGATTAATTGTTATTCGAAATTATTATTTATTTATTAGGTATATTTGATTATTGATGAGGAAATGGATATTCCGATGTAATACTATCTACTTCTTTTGTTACTTATGCTTTGTTTTTGACATTTAGATTTTATTCTAGAAATTCTAGACTAGTTTTTTTTTATACAATCTTTTTAATGTTTGACGATCCTTTTGTGAAATTCTTAGTGTTATCTTTGATATGTATAATAATCCAATTTTATTATGGAATAATATTAACATCAATAAATTGCTCTGATAATTAGATTAAGATTAATTACGATTCATAAGAGCTTGTAGCTAGGCCTACATGAATAAAGTATATTTTGATTTTTGATTTTGATTTTGAAGTACAATTACTAATAAATGTCACAATATTTTGTTTTTGGGGTATAGATGTCGCCCCGCCTCCACGACACCCGTGATCATTACCAGTTGCAGGACAGAATCCCCGCCCCAGTTCTGAAGGAACTATATTGTGGTCCAGAAGGGACATCTTTTAATAATGACAGGCCATCACCATCATTCGACCATGTCATTATTTTGTGACATTTTTCGTCAACAATGAGAGGACATTCAAAGGGACAATTTAACATAAGAAAATACTGGTTACTAGAGCAGCTGTATTTGATCCACTCCAATTCCCCAGAATACTGCAATTTTGTAGTATACGTATTTTAATATTCAATGAAATTATATTATCCAAACTTTAGCTGTAGTCATTTTAGAATCACACTTACGGACCAAAATATTCTACGAACTTGCATCTGCCTCGTTCTAGCCCGGATAAATCACTTATTGAAATAAGGTTTTGTGATAATATGACCCTATATTTTTAAGGTCAAATGTGAAAATTACAGATAATCTGCAGAAAACAGAATGTAATCGTCATACAAACTGCTAAGGGACAGGTAAAACAAATATTTCTTTTATAAGCAAATTGATTCTACAATACTACATTATATTGTGGTTATTAACTTTAGTTTTCCCACAATATCTTTTCTACCAGTAGCGTTGCAAAGGACCAAATATATACAGTCATGTCATGAGTAAATATGTCAAGTTTGTCAATAAGTCATAAATAAATATATGTAATAAAAACTTAACAATCCCTAATCCCACTACATCCTAGCTATCTCTAAACTGAATTTAACCTATAAACCCATAATTATGAATGTAAATTGCAATAAAAATAGCCATATACGAATCGAAAGGGAACCTAGCTACCTACTGTAAATATCAAATGGCTTTGGTATATTAAAATTATAAATCTAGTTTAGTCCTACAAAACCCTAAACCAAACAAATAAAAACCCTAACCTAACAGCTATACTATCCAACTATTCTACCGATATATTTATAGACTAGCATCCCGGGATGCACATTTAATTTACTCGCGTAATTACTCGATGTGCAATGAGTAATTTCTATGCTACAGCTAACTAAGACGAGTGAGGAAGCTCGATTTACTCTAGACCCTAATTCCTCGTGTGATAGCTATTGCAGTAAAACAAATATAATTCACAGAACACGTATAATTTGAAATTTTTTTATTTAAAAAATCAATTTCTGGTAACACCCTGTATAAAAATTATTATTCACAAATTTCACTAAAAACACTATTTTGATTTTAAACTAATTGTCTACGTTCCGCATAGGTGGTAAACATGAAAGGTAAAAAAAGGAATACGGCTAAGAATTTAGCTGGAAAGGAAAAAAAAATGTATTAATGTGGCGAATATTATGGACGATGATGGTTGACAAGTTGGCGAATGATACCTAAATTTTGAACCGCTTGTTTATACCGCCCGTCAAACGAGGCTTTTTGAATTTTGAAGATTTGTAAGAAGAAGAAGAGGTATGCGGATCACAGATATTAACAAATGGTGAAACAAAAATATGGCACAAAAATACAAAACAAATAATTAGGTGGTTATAAAAATTTGAATTGGAAAACTAACGCTAAAATTTTCAAGTATTTCGGTCTTGAAGTACAGGGGGAAAAAAGGTAAATGGGACAAATGTGGAGGCACACGCAAGGGTGCCGGCGGCCGGTAGGAAATTTAAAGGTAGGGGGGGACTAGAGGGGGGGACCTGGAGGGGGGGGGGGGGGACCTGGAGGGGGGAGGTGAGGGGGCCTGGATGGGGAGGGGGAGGGACCTGGAGGGTTGAGACACCTGGAGGGGGGGAGGGGGCCTGGAGGGGGGGGGGGGCTGGAGGGTAAGGGTAGGGGCCCGGAGGGGGAGGGGGTGGGGCCTGGAGGGGGTGGGAGGGGTTAGGGGACGGGGAGGGGTCTGGAGGGGTAAGGGGTTGAGAGGGGAAGGTGAAGGGAGCAGGGGAAGGGGTGAGGGGAGCAGGGGAAGGGGTGAGGGGGAAAGGTTGAAAGGGGGAGAGGTGAGAGGGGCCAGAGGGGTGGGGCGAGGGAAGAGGAGGGGTTCAGAAATGCTCCGCTAGATGGCGCTACTTGTTAGTTTGGCAAACAATCCGTCGAATGACGTCACTTGTTCGTTTGGCATAGATCCGTTAGAGGGCGCTACTTTGTGTAAGTGAGTTTGTTAACGGAGCTTTTAAAAAATACCTACCACCACCTTCCTATATGGCGCCAGTTCGGTGAGCGAGTGCATCGGGCGGAGGCCGACGACACCCAGGTCAGGTCGCGGCATTAAAACGTCGTAAGCGCTGTGAAAAATTCGTGGTGCTTACGTCGGTACGGAAGCGGGGCGTGAACGTCGCGACCTAAACGTGTAAGCGCCGTGAAAAATTCATGGCCCTTACGACGTTTTGCTCCATGCCCCTTCGTTCGATCGGCGCGGCACCGAGTAGGTACACTTGCACCGGTTGCTTAAAGCCACGAAAATAGCAAACCGTGGAGCGCACCCGCAGCGCCCCGATGACGTCATGCGATTAGACATGAGACTCACGCTCACGCCGAAGATAACAGCCGCGCTACTTTGTAAAAGTAACAAAAAGTGACAGGGTGGCCTCCAGTGGCGAAGGTCGGATTAGAACCGGCGCGTCTTTAGCTAACCGGGCTAATGTCATTGTCTGAGCATCTAGGCCACCCTGTCACGGTAGAACTGGTCCCAATTTCTCGACTATATGTGAGCCATATCTTAGTCAGACTGGGTATTATGCGAATTTCGCGTGTATCGACGCCAATTTCCTACGGCTCGCCTCTTACGTATTGCTCCTACACCCCGCTCCCCTGTGCCCCGCTCCCCTCTACTATATTTTTGGTTATTAAAGAGCATGTTCAGCCATAGTAAACAGTCATCTTTACGCTTTCCCACTAGAGTGTCACATCGTGTTGATATAATATTCTACAACAATGCATCCGCAAGCTTCATCACATACCAAATGTAAGTTTCTTTTTAAGTATAGTTGTATCATACAATTTTTTTTAGTATATCAACTCTGTTCTGTCTTTGTAATTTAAAAATTCTCAATTGGGAACACTTTTTGCTTACTTTTAATATAAACAATAACAATATTTTTCTTACATCTTCCCCAGCTGACATTAACAGTACCATCACCACTTGGTGCTGCCAGTGCTGGTTGTCCACGACCTCAGGCGGCGGCGGCGGCTGTGACGGTGGCTGTAGCAGCTCCACTTCACAAGCGCCACCAGCACAACCGACACCAACAGCAAAACCACAAGACGATGGGGACAACGGCCACGAGAGCGATTCCAGCGATGAAATGGAATCTTTTTATCAAGAATGTAAAAACGAAGTGGATGAAAGCGTTCCAGAAGAATACTCTGATTAGTAAATGGCGTCTCCCCATGCCATTTCACACATTTAGAGCGGAAGTAGCGAGATTGTTGAAACAATTATATGTCGAAGGTCACCATGACGATTGTCATGTTTACCGGTTAATTGTAATGTGGGATGATTTAAACGATGAAGTCGAAGAGACAGTGGGAGACGCTCAAATCAACTATCAAGACTGGATTGTCTTATTAGGCGGTGTTACAGCGGAACTTTTTTCACGCGCAGTGTTCAATACGAAATCTTTTAATTATTTAATCAATGTAATATTTTGTGTGGTAGGTCCAAACATGATAGCTTCCGGTGATTATGAATGTATGTAAGAATCCTGGTACATATAAAGGTGACGGAGCATTTTTTTTTTACTTTTCATTGTTTAATTTTATGAATATATTTTATTGTACACGTATACTACATAATTAATAATAAATATATAATATTACTGAATATATGGATGTTTTATTGAATGAAACCTCATTGATTTAGAGTAGATAAATATTTATTGAGAAAAAGCAAATAGTTACACAATGTTATCTTTATCTATCCAACTTTTTTCATTTAAGCCAAGCCATTTTACATACACTTTATTTCCACGACGTTTCAAAATTTTTTCCACTAGATAAATGTCATTGTGTTTAGTTTTCTGCAACTCTTGTTCATAGAAACATCCCGAAATGGGTTGGTGATTGGCGTCTTCAAGTAAATATGTCACTGGATTGGTAGTTTGCACTTTAGTTATTGTAAATATCTCCGTTATCCAATTGCCGGTGTAGCCTTTCGCGAAAGTGGATTTATATTTACTAATTCTCACATGTTGACCCACCTTGAACTTGGCACGTGGTTTAATCTTAATGTTATCGTAGACTTTATGTAACAACTGCTTAGAGCTGTTTTTATTCACACTCGCCGGCGCCATACCAATGGTACGATGCGGTTTGTTATTGTAATATAATCTCACTTCGCTTATCAGTTGTAGCCACGTGTAGGATCCATTCATGCTAAATTGTTTCCAAATCCAATGTTTTAAGGTTCTAATTAGTCTTTCCACTATGGAAGCTTTCATGACGCTATAGGTAGAGTAGTGATTGATATGGTGACGTTTCATGAGCGATTTAAACTTGACATTGAAGAATTCCTTGCCATCATCTGATTGAATATTCTTGGGCTTTCTCCCGTCTTCACTTAAAATTCTGCTCATAGCTTTTGTAACATCGTCAGCGCTCTTGGATTTTAGCGGTTGCATCCAAGCGTATTTCGAAAAGGTATCAATACACACTAGAATGTATTTATAGTTGTTGTTATCCTTGGAGTACTTTTTCATATCAATTAGATCAATTTGCCATGTGTCATCGAGCCCCCTCTGAATGAATCGGCGACGTGGAAATGTTTTTCTCGCATACTTGTGTATTTCGTTGACTACTTGAGCTTTACTCATTTTTCTTCAATGTAATACGCTTTCCTGGAACTGTTGCCGGAGCCGATTGTGTTTGGGGTGGAGTTGGCGTAGTAATTCTTTCTGATAATTTTTCAAGCTTTACTCGTAAATCTTTTAAATCTTTAATATTTGCCTTAATTTTTGCGTTTAAAAATACTATTTGTTCATCTAATTCAGCTCTACAGATGGCATCAGTTTTGAGAAAAGACTTGTGAATTCCCGCCACCCGTCTATTTTCAAAATTTACTAAATCTCGTTCCACTTTTATGTCGTCACGTATTGTAGATTCGCTACCCAAGTATTGTCCAAACTTGTTAAGAGGCATTGTGAAAGTGACCGATGGAGGGAGCCCCATTCGTATTTATAACAAGGTAGCAGCAAAGCGGGGAGGACACAAAACAGGTCTGTTTTATTAGATAACAGCTTTAAAAACAGCAAACAGAAGAGGGTCTGTTTCCTTACTTTAATATTATACCGCTCTCGGTCAGTTCCTCAACGATTGCAATGATCTCGTTCGAATGAGAGGTGTTGCCAGCATTCTGTGATGCTATCAAAAGCTGTAAACGGCTCACCAGTTCGTTTGGGTCATCCCAATAGATGTAATCAGTTTTTGGGTAAAAAGTTTTAGTTGTTAATATATCTCTCCTACCAGAGTTCAAACATCCACCTTCTTTATGTTTCTTTGATTCTTGCGGTTGTTTAATGTAGCGCAGATACTTTAAACTTCTATCCCCACTCAATTGGCCGTTGGGTGAGAATCCTCTACGATGAGCGTTTGTCATGTCTAAAATCTTATTGTAATCCTCTACATCTTTTTTCATAATTATATTATTGTTTGGTACTCGTTTAAAGACAAGTTCCAACAGTCCAGGAGTCATATTGAATCGTGCATCTTTAACATATAACACGTCATCAATGATTTTAACTCGACTATTACCAATATGCATTTTATCATCCTCGAGATAAACACCAAATGGTATTTTTGGGGTGTCATTCTGAATCCCTAACAACGTTTGTCCTAAAGTCACTTGCCCTAACTGGTTTGTCCTAATGGGCACATGCCCTAACCATCAATTGTCATATCGATTATTTTCCATAATGTAATGGTTAGCCTAAGACTCATTTGTCCTAAGCATTTGTACCATAACTATCAAGATCCCTAATGATTTTTACCATATTCTTCGAAATCCCTAACAATGTTTGGCATAAAATAATATGCTCTAACTGTTTTGACCTAATGGCTATTGCCCTAATTATCAATTCTCATAACAGTTACTTTTCCTATTGATCAATTATCATAACAATTACTTTCCATAATGAATGGTAACGAACTGTTGCCACAAAAGTGGGTTAGGTTAGGTTAGAACTGTGACCCTCGCAAAAACGAACTGCTGCCACAAAAGTGTGTTAGGTTAGGTTAGAACTGCGACCATTGTAAAAACGAACTGCTGTTAAAACTAGGTTAGGTTAGAAATACGAACCTTGCAAAAACGAACTGCTGCCACAAAAGTGGGTTAGGTTAGGTTAGAACTGCGATCCTTGCAAAAACGAACTGTTGCCACAAAAGTGGGTTAGGTTAGGTTAGAACTGTGATCCTCGCAAAAACGAACTGCTGCCACAAAAGTGGGTTAGGTTAGGTTAGAACTGTGATCCTCGCAAAAACGAACTGCTGCCACAAAAGTTGGTTAGGTTAGGTTAGGTTGGAACTACGAGCATTTTAAAAACGAAACCAAATAGGGAAATCAAAATTAGGGCATACGAGTGTTAGGTCAAGCAACTATAGGCTAAGTAAAATTAGGTAACATGATGGTTAGGATATATAATTTTTAGGCCTAACAATAATTAGGCAAAAAAAGAATTATGCTACATAACATTAGGATAAATACTCAATATGGAAAGTGCCATTAGGGAAAAACATATTAGGACAAAAAAATATCGGCCATTCGATAATAGGGAAACCAAAATTAGGGTATACGAGTGTTAGAACAACTGATCATTATGACAAACAATATTAGGGAATGCAAAAATAGGAGAAAAGACTTTAGGGATTCAGATATAGATCCGTATTTTTGGTGTTTTAACAAGATGTTTAATATACTTAGTTTTTAGTTTAGACACTAACATTGATGACATGCATAATTCTGGACTGGCACTGAAAAGGTTAACGGACCTTCTCAACTCCCACGACTTTAAAAACGAAGTGAATTTCCCTACGAGAATCACAAGCGCGACCGCCACAAATCTAGACCACGTATACTGGAATGGGACGCGCGGCGCGGTGCGCACGGCGCCGGTGACCACGCTGCTCAGCGACCACCTCGCCGTGCGCGCCGCGCTGCGCCGCCCGCCGCCGCCGCCGCCGCGGCCGCGCCATGGTCGCATATACTCGCCGCGCAATTACGTTAACTTTACCTCCGCCATACAAAGCGTAGACTGGAGAGCGATCTCACACCGGAACGAGACGTCTACCCAAAACTTGATCATGTTCATAATAAACATAATTAAAAATAAATTCGAAATATGTTTTCCCATTGTTGTGATTAATAATCGTAAAAAAGATTCTTGGGTGACGGATGACATTTATCAATATAAAAAATTACTATTTGACATTACCGAAATTGGAAAATTAGTGCCCGACAACAGTATAATCTCAAATTTAATATATGACATGAATAATAAATACTCGAAACTATTATACATTAAAAAATCTTCTTATTACATTAATAAAATACAAGCCGGCGAGAATACTATAAAGTCCATGTGGAACATAATCAATCGAGAAAAGGGTAAAGCGGTCCGCGAACCGCTCGAGTTCACGGACGTTATCAGGGACTCCGCAGGTAATCCATTTCCGTCCAAGAAAGATGCGGCCGATACAATGAATTGTAGGTTTGTCGCGGCACCGGAAGCGTGCGGCGCCGCACCCGCGGCGCGCACTGCCGCGCTCGACGCGCTGCGCGCCGCGCGCCCTCCCGCCGATCGGTGCATCCGACTGAGGCCTTTCACGCCGAGCGACGTGTTTACCATCATCACATCAGGTATTGCAAAGAAAACTACGAGAGACATCTTTGATATTTCTGTTGTCATGCTCAGGACGGTGGCCGCAGATCTAGCACCGATACTGGCGACTGCATATAATAGGTGTATTCGTGAAGGAGTATTTCCGGAGGCCCTAAAGGAAAGTCGGATAGCGCCATTATTCAAGGGCAAAGGCAAGAGGGCGGACATGGATGCGTACCGACCGGTAGCGATCATCCCCGTCCTAGCCAAAGTCTTTGAATATGGTCTCAGCGCAAGGATAACGGACTTCCTCGAATCCACCGATGCACTCTCCGAGCAACAATATGCGTATCGCAAAGGCCGATCGACGTCAGCGCTAACGCGCGCGGTTGTGCGCTGGATTCTAGGGGCTCGTGAAACAAAAAACCAAGTCGCAGTGATATGCTGCGACTTGTCTAAAGCCTTCGACTTGGCGGATCACGGTGTCCTGGAAGATAAGCTGCGCCACTACGGTTTCGATGACCAAGCCCTGAGTCTAATGATCGACATGCTGCGTAACAGAACGCAGGTCATCGTGGCGGACGGGGGACGCCTGCGTTCAGACCCGGTTCGAACCCACATCGGCGTAGCGCAGGGATCGTCCGTCTCGAACATACTGTTCTCACTGCTGCTGAACGATCTACCTGAGGCAGTGCACAGCGGTGAGACATTCATGTATGCGGACGACGTAGCAGTGGTGGTCACCGCTCAGAGCTGTGACGCACTTAGCGACCGGCTAAATATTACCGCAGCGCTTCTCTCCGACTGGTTCAGTAAAAATGGCCTTACGTTGAACATACGGAAAACGCACTTTGTTCACTTCGACCTCTCGGGAAGGGAAACGAGGTCCATCTCTGTACGCGCAAACGGGCTGAATATCGAACAAGCCGCGAGCTCAACTTTTCTGGGCTTCGAACTGGACAGAGGACTGACTTGGGCGGCCCATATTGATAAAGTGTGTAATAAGTTGTCAGCGGCCTGCTTCGCACTAAAACGTCTGGCTCGGTTATTGCCTCGCGATATGCTGAGAGCGTGTTATTTTGCATCGGTGCACGCACACCTGCAGTACGGGGTCGAGCTGTGGGCGCGAGCCGCAGATTGGGAGCGTGTATTTCGGTTACAAAAGCGCGCCGTACGAGCTATAGTCCGAATCGCTCAAACCGAATCAGCGAAACCGCATTTCAAAGCCCTAGGCATCCTAACCTTGCCGTCGTTACTAATCTTTCAAGCGGCAATATACGCGCGCTCGCAAGCAGACAGCACCCCGGCCTCAGCTCGCGCGGCCCCGCGCCGCTACCCCGCGCGCCGCGCCCTCTGCAGGCTCGCGCCCGTGCCGCATAAGCTGGCCAAGTCGGACAAGCTCATTCACATACTAGGCCCAAAAGTATACAATCGACTCCCGGATTCAATAGTAGTTGCCAAAAGCGTAGCAGTATTTAAAAACAAATTAAAAAATTGGTTGGTCGAGCAAGCGTTCTACGACCATAAAGAGTTCTTTAAAATTTAGGAACTAAGGTATATGTAATATATTAAATACAACCTACATGATGTAGTGAGAATTCATACTTAAATATAATCTTTATACACTGTATAAAATGTGACATGTAATTTATATTATCAATAAATATTATGATTATGATTATGATTATGATTATATTTATTTTGTAAAACATCAATACTACTATCACCAACGCCACCTTCATCAAGTTCAAGAGCCGACTTCATATCGTCATCGTCGCTAGGCTCTTCATCTCCCCCTGTTTTTCTTTCATCATCTTCATCATCATCATCAGAATCTTTAGAATCATCATCATCATCATTATCAAACTGGTGTGTTTTTGTTGTAGGATTATTACTCCACTTGATCAATTTACTATTGGGTTCTTCGGTTTTGATCAGATATTTCCTTTTGCGTGAACGTTGTGGCAATGGTGTGGAGGTTTTTATCAAGGGGGGATGAGGTTTATTCATTATTGCTGGTTTAGCATTATCATCATCATCATCATCATGATTCTTATTACCCTTGAATTCCAAAGCTTTATTCATTAAAACATTGAGCGGCTTTGTGATTGGTTCAAAGGTTTGCGCTAGCGAAGTGTCAAGCGATGTCTTATCTGCTCGCAACGCTTTAACTTTTCTCTTTACACTCTCAATGGAATCTACGAGTTTCCGTTTCACCTTTTTATTACCAAACATGTTTGCTTTTTTTTTAGATAAAGAGGTTGTTCCTCAGTAGCTGACAACACAAAACTGATGATAAACCGGAGATGACACTAAATTTTATACAATAATGTAAACGTCAAATCCTTTACGATATCGACCCTTAATGTCTCTCTCCTTGTCGATTGTTAAAAAAGTGTACTTTTTCTGCCAACACTCGCGACAAATTTCCTTAAACTTTTCCCAACTCATATCGGTGTTCACGTGATCGTCGTAGGCATGTTTTAAATTCAACTCGTCCTGTTTGAATAGCAATTTAAGATTGGCATTGTCACGTACCAACTGTTTAGGTATCCTACTATATGTCTGGCACAAGTAGAAACAATCTAACCAACGATGACGGCCCATTGCAAAGTACTGACGAATAGCATCTTGATCTTCCAAAGCCACATCATCAAATACAATGACGCTGTCCTCGGCGGCTTCTTCCGGTGGGACGACTTGACTCTTATCACTGTACGTGTGAAACGGAATGTCACCCGCTTGCTCTAAAACTTCACTCAGAAACTTGTATTTGGGTTGATTCAATGATTTCGAATTAAGATAAACATTATGAAACTTTACACCGTTCGGATGTAAGAGAAGAGACAGCAGAACATTTGTCTTGCCACAGTTGGAAGGCCCACAGATGAGACATCTAATGTTATTCGCCAGTAACGAGCCATGTTTAAAGGAGCGATGAGTCATTGTTGGGTTCACATTATCAACTAGCACAGCACTCCAATCTTTAATAGCGAGCGACGTGTTTTGTTTTTTAAGCTTCATTTCACTGTGACATATCAAATCATTAGGACGTGTATTTTATACTCACACATAGACACACACACACACACACACACACACACATATTTTAAAAGTTTAAATAGAGATATATATAGGCATACTTTATACTCACGTACACAGTCAAGTATAGGTACTTGAGATGATAACACACATTGGCGGGGTTAGTGTTAAACATAATCCCAAACTACGTAGACGTAGGCATCAACCTTACAGAAGCGGCGCTGGTATTATAAATAGTTTAATTAATAATCTACCATTCGAAGCGCACATAACTGGTTACAATTATTGCGGTCCGGGTATTAGATTGAAGGAGAGATTGGCTCGCAACGATCCTGGTGTGAATCCGCTCGACGAAGCTTGTAAATTACACGATATTGCCTACTCGCGTGACAACACATTGGAGGGACGTCATCAAGCAGATTTACGATTGGCCAAAGCTGCTGAAAATCGTTGGCGTGGTCACAATCCAATTGGTGAACGCGTTGCCGCGTTAGCGGTAGATAAGATTATGAAATATAAAGTTAAACACGGTATGGGCATGGTCCCCATATCAAAGGTCATAAAAGCAAGTCGTGACGCTGTAAAAAAACAAATTGCAAAAAAGAAGGATACGACTACTAATACACTACTCAAAGTGGGTGTAAAAGCGGCAAAACATTTTGTTAAAGGGAAAATTGTCAAGGGACATCAGAAACAGCGAGTCATCCCAATACCTAAGAGAGGCGTTTTCCTACCGGCTTTGATACCGCTACTGGGTGTTTTAGCTGCCACTGGAACTTTGGCCGGTGGTGTTACCACTGCTGCTAAAAATATTTATGAAATGGTAAAGAATAGAAATAATAATGATACCGAAGGCAAGATTGTCGGTAGAGGTTTATATTTAGCACCTCATAAACGTGGAATGGGGCTCTACATTACACCGGCTAATGAAGCAGAAGCGGCATCAGTTGCAGCAACTGCAAAACTGATGAAGAAAAAAAACAAGAAATTAATTTTACCTCCAATGAGCAAAGCTCTCACCGATTTGGACATTGTGACATTTGCACATAGAGAGAAAATCCCCTACTTTAGAGGTGTTTTCATGCGAGATAATCTCCCAAAGAAACCTCACTATTATGAAACTGGTATCATCAATTTAGACTCAGCGGGGTGAAGGAACGCATTGGTGTGCCTATGCGAAAAAGGGTGATTATTGTCTATATTTTGATAGCTTTGGTGATTTGAGACCACCTCGAGAGTTTATTGATTATATAAACGGCGCCGCAAATACCAAACTACAGCGCAACATGCGAATAGAGTATAATTACAATCGCCTACAGAAATTTAATACTGTAAATTGTGGACACTTTTGTTTGGATTTCCTATGTACTAATGCTAAGCGTTTGTTTTAAATAAATATCACGAGAATTACATGTGTAGTTTCATTCTTACATTAAACGCCTACCCGTCAGCAGCAGCAGGTATAATGTCTATGACATCATTCACAATTAGTCTGAGCGGTAACGAGTCTGTGTTGAATGTAGACTTTAGACGGCTCTAGAATTGGACAATGATGGTTTTTACGAGTGTGCTCTCGTGTACTTTAAGACTTTCAACACTATTCCCAATGTTGATAAGAGCAATAATCTGTTTCACTATGGGGATGATGTAATCGCGATTCCTGAAGGTTCATACGAGCTCTCCAGTATAATACACCTCTTGAAGGAGGAAATGACAAAGAGGGCCAAAGGGCCAGAGGGTGAAGGAATGGCGGTGGCAGATATCTTTGTGAACAACAATACCTCCAAGTGTATGATATCCTCGCCAAAGTATGACATTCACTTTGACAAACCAAACAGCATAGGGTCATTGTTTGGTTATTCACCGAAAAAGCTTAAAGCAAAAACATCACATTGGTCGGATAAAACAATCAACATAATCATTACAAACGCTATAAGAATAGAGTGCAATATTGTGGAGGGCTCATTCGTAAACAACAAGCCGTCACATGTTTTACACGAGTTTTCACCTAACGTCCCGCCCGGCTATCAAATTATTGAACAAACTACCAACATTATATATCTACCGGTCAAGAAGAGTAACAATCGCATACAAAACATTGAATTGCGCATTGTAAACGAGCACGGTAACACGGTGAATTTCCGAGGTGAAAGCATTGCACTTCGTTTGCATATTCGTAAAAAGTAAAAAAAGAAATGATTATTCATAACAATAAAAGCCTTGGTAACATCACCTCTACAATTAGTCGAGATCTTGCTCTCGTTGCGAGAACTACTCATCGTCGTCGTCGTCGTCGTCGTATTAACAACGAGAGACAGCGTCAGTCACTACAACAACCAAAGAAATTGACACGAGAAAATAGTGCATTTTTACAGAGTATCGGTTTTAAAGTATGTCCTCGTCATCTATATTAGACATTGGTGAGAAGGTGTTATTCGATGATAGTATAGAAAGTATAGAATTTCACCCGTACACTCCGTATAATGACTCTTTCAAAAATAACGACAACATCCACATATGCATCAACCGGCAAGATCTAATCCTACTACCGAGTCAGAGTCAAATATTAGTGGAAGGCACAGTGGAGAAAGGATGTCTACTGGTCAACAACGGTGCTACATTTTTATTTCAAGACATTCGTTATGAATTGAACGGTGTGGAGATTGATCGAGCGAGAAACTGCGGTATCACGTCCACCATTAAGGGACTAGTCTCATACACCAAGGAAATGGACCATAGTCTTCAGACAGCGGGGTGGGAAGTCGGTGCCAAAAAAATACATGACAAGTTTACTATAACTATACCACTATCCCATTTCTTGGGTTTCGCCGAGGACTATAAAAAGGTTATTATGAATGGGAAACACGAGTTGATATTAAATCGCGCCAGTACAGATGTAAACTGTTTAGATTTAGCACCCGTTGATGCGGAGAAGGTACCGCAACCGCCGATTCCAAATGGTGAGATTGAAATTAGTCGTGTCACATGGAGGATGCCAGTCATAAAAGAATCTGATAAGGAGAAACTGCGTTTAATGTCGTATGTTGAGAGGAGCATACCGGTTCAGATAGCGTCCCGCACGTGGGAACTGTACGAATATCCCATACTACCTGCCTCACAACGTCATATTTGGTGCATCAAGACTAGCACTCAGCTGGAGAAACCTCGCGATCTCATTGTTGGTTTCCAAACGGATCGTAGAAACGACAAGACCAAAGATATGAGCATATTCGACCATTGTAATCTTACCAATTGCAGGGTGTATTTGAACGCACAGTATTACCCATACGATCCCTTTTCGGCCGAATTTAAAACCAACAACTATGCGCTCTTATATGACGCATTTACCAATTTCCAACGGTCGTACTACAACCGTGATCATACCAGCCCTCAAGTGAATTATGCTCATTACAAGACACAGTCTCCATTAATAGTCATCGACGCATCAAGACAGTGTAACAGCTACAACTCGGGAGCTGGTGCTATTGATATTAAATTGGAAATGGAGTTTAAGGAGAATGTGCCTTCTAACACCACGGCATACTGTCTAATTATCAACGATTCACTGTTTGAGTACAACGCTCTCACTAGTACCACACGTAAAATAATTCAGTAGACCATTGACCGTCCTTACTTGTAAACGTGTCTTGGAGCTCTTTAATAAAAAAAATGAATTATTCAAATATTTTTTCACCTTCTTACACACCGTCGATTGATTGTTCCGGCGGTGATGGTCCCGATTGCTGTGAGCTGAGCAAGAGTGTCTACAATCTCAAACGCTGTCCTGCTGGTGCAAGTGCTCTGATTGAAAATATCCATGTATACTTGTGTGACACTGCACTTAGCATGTATAATTCAGTTTAACGTTTTTAGGTTTGTCTCAAATATAGTATAGTTTTGTTTAATGGCAAGGAAGTCATTGATGTAGCAACAAAACAAATGACAGCCATTTGGCCAATTAGAAACTAATTAAATCTGATGGTGTTGCTACTTCAAATTAAATCCTAAAATGATGGAATAATATTAATTCAATATTTAAATCAAAACTTAATTTTTAAATACAAAAAGGTGGAAATATGTTTAGATAATTAAATATGATTTATTTCTATATGTTGGACTTACATATAAAAATTATTCCATGAATTTCATTAGTCACTGTTATTTTGATTGTGTTATCCTAGGGACAGTTAGGTTGAGATCATTTCCTGGTTGGCTTTTGCCCTGGATGGGCATCTTTTAATTTAGAAAGTGAAGCTAAATACATCATGCTCTGGTAGCATCGATCCGAGTCTTGGTTAGGCAGCAGCCAGCAGCTAGGAAGCTCATGCAGAAGTTATTTTGCCACAGACAGTAAGTAGAATATGATAATATATAATTGTCTTCAGGTTTGACTCCTTGTTGAATCTTTGTCCCTGCTTATTTGACCATTCGTTTTGTTTCCAGTCTGCTGGCGAAACAATGTGGTGGGATGGGATAGTTAGAGCTGTGAGATGAATCCACTCTAGGAATTTCCAGCTGGTAAGAAACTCAGAATATAATAATGTCCCTTGAAAGGTTAAGATACCACATGTTTCTAGTTGTTAATGTTGAAATGTTTCTTTCAGCTGACTGGGTGTTATGTTATGTTATGTTATGTCACGCTACTGTTATGTTGCTGTTATTTCGGAGTATGGAAGTCCGTCCATATCCATCAAACTTCAAGTGCGTATGGTGAGCTGTTCGCCATGAGAATTTCGCTTTTCTGCTGGGTGGAGGAGACGACACCTTCAAGCTGAGGCCTTAGGCTTTCTGTGGTGCTCCACGGTGCAATATTGTTATGAGGTTGGTGTACGCTTTCCTTCCATCCTAGAAGCTTTTTCCAAATTTAAAGTTAGAGAATTTATTAAATCGTATGTGATGGCAAATGATAAATTAGGTACTAACAAATTTAGATAGGTCTGCTTGTAAATCATTGTAGAACCATTTTTGGCACGACCCGGCTCTATCGTCTGACATTATAGAATAAGGTGCTTAATGCTAGCTTAATAAATGATCTACTTGTAGAACAACTTCCTCAGTGTGAGAATAGAAATAAATTATGTGTCACAAAACTAACATTTCATTTTGACATCCTTTAGAAACCCCTGAATAGTTGATGGAAATAAGTGTAAGCACCTGCTTGAGTTTTTGGTTAAGATTTAGATTGGTTAATTTAGTAACCTTAATTGTCCGTGAGTTTCCCCTGGGCAAAGCCCCAGCCGGGCTAGGAATACTCACCGTGACACTTGAAGTTGCAGTTTATTGAGGCTAAAATCAGACTAGATGCCTGTGTCAGTTTTAATGGACGATATGAACTCACCTGTGAAGAATGGAATGCAATGTTTGCGGAAAAAGTTAAAGTCATTGGAAACTTCTTTCATAACCCAATGAGTGTTTCACCAGAGCTGATTCAGTGCGATCGTCTTCGGATGTGTATCTCTCCAGTACCGTTACTTTTACTCACCTGTGACGACGACAACGAACCCATGACAAACTCACACCCCTTGGTGATTAACCACATGGAATGGAGCCATATCGAACATGTCGTGGAGTGTATTAACGCACGTATCGGATACTTGAACAAAATAAAGTCTACCTACGAAAACCGTCTCAACTTTTTCTAGAAACATTTCAAGATATATCACCCCGTAAATATTCAACAGGCACGCAATATTATAGGTAGTTTGTGCAATGTCAACGATTGTAAAATAACAACACCCTTGAATATATTTATCCATTTATTTTCTTGCCTTATTCCAATTCACAATAATCTCATCTTATGACAACCGTTTGCTAGCACAACTCAACAACCAACTGAGGCCCGTCGGCCGAGTGTAGTTTCTTTTTATACCCAACCAATAACAGTCTTCAATTTCAAACTACCCTTAACTTTAAAAACGAATTAAGTAGGTATGCTAAATACCAAAAACCCTACACTCGTCCATCCTGACTCCGTGTATGTCCTCATACACGTGCCAGGTGGAAACCCTACACTTGGCCGACAGACTACGTATACTTAACAGTGGATACACTAATCGCAAACCGATCAATTTCTTGCGATCAGAGTTAATGTGTAGGATACGAACCAGTTCTATTCTCGCACCTACTACTTAATTGTGTCAGCACACGAACCGATCATTTCTCGTGACTTAAAACAGTTTCAATCAGTCATCAGCACGTCAAAATCTCAAAAACATCGTGTAATTAACCTTTCGTATGCCTGGTCCCGTATACGTACCACACAATTTGGACTATAATTTACAGTTTCAAGGTTATTAATTCAGTAGTAAATTTTAACTAAGGCATACGAAGGGTTAAAATTGTTACTCTTCTGCCGGAGACATCCACTCGACATCGACCAGAGGCCGACACCGATGTCATCAGAATGGACGACCGTCAAGCGGTGAGAAGGGCCCTGGCTCTGGAGGTCAGCGCGTGCGGGCTGCGGCGCGGCCGGGGCACGGGAGCGCGGAGGCGGGCTGCGGCGCGGCCGGGGCACATGAGCGCGGAGCGGCGGTCGCCGTGCTCTAGACGCGCACCAGACTCTGGCGGCGCGAGGCGGGCTCCTGCTGGAGACGGCTCGCACCGGACTCTGGCGGCGCGAGGCGGACTCCTGCTGGAGACGGCTCGTACCGGACTCTGGCGGCGCGAGACGGCTCGCACCGGACTCTGGCGGCGCGTGGCGGACTCCTGCTGGAGACGGCTCGCACCGGACTCTGGCGGCGCGAGGCGGACTCCTGCTGGAGACGGCTCGCACCGGACTCTGGCGGCGCGAGGCGGGCTCCTGCTGGAGACGGCTCGCACCGGACTCTGGCGGCGCGAGGCGGGCTTCTGCTGGAGACGGCTCGCACCGGACTCTGGCGGCGCGAGGCGGGCTCCTGCTGGAGACGGCTCGCACCGGACTCTGGCGGCGCGAGGCGGGCTCCTGCTGGAGGCAGCTCAGTCATCGCCTCGCCTGTTGACTGTACTTGCTTCTGGCTCCTGGTGTCACGCGAAGCGGGGGACGCCGGTAGAGGTGCGGCACTCAACTTGCTAAAAATATCCAACATTGACTAAGTAATTCAGGGTAACAGATCAATAATTGCCATTTATTATTCGATTTTCATAAGTATTGATCATCTCTATCTGCAGGTAGACAGTACACGAACCAATTCAATTCTCGTGACTGAAACATCTCTAAACAGTACACGAACCAATTCAATTCTCGTGACTGAAACATCTCTTCAAATATCATGTCAAGAAATCAACAATTATAAACCTCACTCTTGAGACAGGATTCATTATTTCCTGAGTACCTTTCAATAACTTTAACCCTGACTATAATTTATAAAATATTACTATGATGAATAACAGCGATAATTAACTTCACATATTCATATGCAAAACATGTGTAAAACTGGGACCTTATTGTGTTCAACTTGACCTATTATGTTTCCATTATCAATGCATCAATTCAATCATCAAATTGGTAACTAAAAACCTGTAATCCCAATGTTTTCAGAGAAGGTCGTATATTCTAGATTGTTAGGATTTATCCAAGCTGACAAAGTACTTAGTTCATCAATTGCAAGACGCGTTGGGATTTCAAGACCATTAATTTTATTTTTATAATATGCATATTGTTTTATGAAAGACTTGAACAGTATATTAATAATACACTAAACGTTGTTGTTAAATAGCTGAAGTCTATAAACCTAAATTTCAACATTACAGAATACCAAATCGCACAGTTCGGGAATAAACATAGCACCTAGGTCTGTTTCCGTAGAAAAAGGATCAGTAATATATTTTTTTTTACACGTCGGTAATGTTTCTTTTCAGGAATTAAAATAAATTATACGTTTTAAATATTACATGACATGGCAGACATAAACGATAGAACTGCAAAAACCTGTTATGCTTTACCTATCCGTACCATCTGACTTGATCTAAAAATGCCCTCATTGGTAATCTACTATTATTTGATAACGTACAAAGTAATACAAAAAATAATTATAAACTAACCTATTTTATTCAAGTTTGAGTGAAAACATATTACTATAATCAATAAGAGGCTATCAATCCTCCTTGATCTCGGTTTAATTGTGGTGTTCTGTTCTAGTAGCTTACGAACCAAATCAAGTTCTCGTAAGTACAAACAGGTTCAACCAACTTTAACTGCAGTAACCTATTAATTCAATAATTCAGTGATTCAACAATTCAATAACTCAGTGATTCAACAATTCAATAATTCAGTGATTCAACAATTCAATAATTCAGTGATTCAACAATTCAATAATTCAGTGATTCAACAATTCAATAACTCAAAAATTCAATAAATCAATAATTCAATAAATCAATAATTCAATAACTCAATAATTCAATAACTCAATAATTCAATAACTCAATAATTCAATAACTCAATAATTCAATAACTCAATAATTCAATAACTCAATAATTCAATAACTCAATAATTCAATAACTCAATAATTCAATAACTCAATAATTCAATAACTCAATAATTCAATAACTCAATAATTCAATAACTCAATAATTCAATAACTCAATAATTCAATAACTCAATAACTCAATAATTCAATGACTCAATAATGCAATAACTCAATAATTCAATAACTCAATAATTCAATAACTCAATAACTCAATAATTCAATAATTCAATAACTCAATAATTCAATAACTCAATAATTCAATAACTCAATAATTCAATAACTCAATAATTCAACAACTCAATAATTCAATAAATCAATAATTCAATAACTCAATAACTCAATAACTCAATAACTCAATAACTCAATAACTCAATAACTCAATAACTCAATAACTCAATAACTCAATAACTCAATAACTCAATAACTC
Source organism: Cydia splendana (assembly GCF_910591565.1). NCBI lineage: Eukaryota > Metazoa > Arthropoda > Insecta > Lepidoptera > Tortricidae > Cydia > Cydia splendana. The sequence goes on along the minus strand of NC_085987.1, from coordinate 49,253,173 downwards.
AATAACTCAATAACTCAATAACTCAATAACTCAATAACTCAATAATTCAATAACTCAATAATTCAATAACTCAATAATTCAATAACTCAATAATTCAATAACTCAATAATTCAATAACTCAATAATTCAATAACTCAATAATTCAATGACTCAATAATGCAATAACTCAAAGATTCAATAACTCAATAATTCAATAACTCAATAACTCAAGAATTCAAGAATTCAATAATTCAATAACTCAATAACTCAAGAATTCAATAATTCAATAACTCAATAATTCAATAACTCAATAATTAACTCAATAATTCAATAACTCAATAATTCAATAACTCAATAATTCAATAACTCAATAATTCAATAACTCAATAATTCAATAACTCAATAATTCAATAAATCAATAATTCAATAACTCAATAATTCAATAACTCAATAATTCAATAACTCAATAATTCAATAACTAAATAATTCAATAACTCAATAATTCAATAAGTCAATAATTCATTAACTCAATAATTCAATAACTCAACAATTCAATGACTCAATAATTCAATGACTCAATAATTCAATGACTCAATAATTCAATGACTCAATAATTCAATGACTCAATAATTCAATGACTCAATAATTCAATGACTCAATAATTCAATGACTCAATAATTCAATGACTCAATAATTCAATGACTCAATAATTCAATGACTCAATAATTCAATGACTCAATAATTCAATGACTCAATAATCCAATGACTCAATAATTCAATGACTCAATAATTCAATGACTCAATAATTCAATGACTCAATAATTCAATGACTCAATAATTCAATGACTCAATAATTCAATAACTCAATGATTCAGTAAATCAACAACTCATTAACTCAATGATTCAGTAAATCAACAACTCAATAATTCAGTAACCCAATAATTCAGTAACTCGATAATTCATTAAGTCATTAATTCGTAAATTCAAGTCTTCATTAAGTCATTAATTTGTTAATTCAATAATTCGTTAATTCAATAATTCGTTAATTCAATAATTCGTTAATTCAATAATTCGTTAATTCAATAATTCGTTAATTCAATAATTCGTTAGTTCAATAATTCGTTAATTCAACAATTCGTTAATTCAACAATTCGTTAATTCAATAATTCGTTAATTCAATAATTCGTTAATTCAATAATCCGTTAAATCAAATAATCCGTTAATTCAATAATCCGTTAATTAAATAATCCGTTAATTTAAATAATCCGTTAATTTAAATAATCCGTTAATTTAATTAATCCGTTAATTTAAATAATCCGTTAATTTAAATAATCCGTTAATTTAAATAATCCGTAACTCATTGATCCGTAACTCATTGATCCGTAACTCATTGATCCGTAACTCATTGATCCGTAACTCATTGATCCGTAACTCATTGATCCGTAACTCATTGATCCGTAACTCATTGATCCGTAACTCATTAATCCGTAACTCATTGATCCGTAACTCATTGATCCGTAACTCATTGATCCGTAACTCATTGATCCGTAACTCATTGATCCGTAACTCATTGATCCGTAACTCATTGATCCGTAACTCATTGATCCGTAACTCATTAATCCGTAACTCATTGATCCGTAACTCATTAATCCGTAACTCATTAATCCGTAACTCATTAAAACTCAATCCAATAACTCAATCCATTAATAACTCAATCCAATAACTCATTAATCCAATAACTCAATAATTAAAATAATCCAGCAATTTTATAATTCGATAATTCAATTACTCAATTCAATAATCAACTCGATAATTCTAAGGGTCGAATAATTCCACAGTTCTAAAATTCAATAGCTCGATAATTCAATAATTCCATCTCTTTGATTGATAACTTCGATACACGATACGCGATACACGATACACGATACACGATACACGATACACGATACTCGATACACGATACACGATACACGATACACGATACTCGATACTCGATACTCGATACTCGATACTCGATACTCGATACTCGATACTCGATACTCGATACTCGATACTCGATACTCGATACTCGATACTCGATACTCGATACTCGATACTCGATACTCGATACTCGATACTCGATACTCGATACTCGATATTTGATCAATAAATAATTCAGTTTATAATTAGATGGCATTATAAATGTGGAGGTTCCTTGCAGTTTAAATAGAAATCACAAAAGTCGGTCAAATGGTTAGGATGAGAACCACTCATCGATCGTATCTATTATTTCGTAAGATAAGAATGATAAGATAATATACATATTAAATTGATATATTTAGGCAAAATTTTCTCATAATTGGTACGCAAGTAATAGGTCGGTCAGTAATAATCGGTTCATCAAAATTATTTTTCTCTCAACTTATCTTTTGGCAAAATATTCTTATACTTATGTTATATGTGCTAGATTCGATGAATGAGATGAAGTCTCAGCTTTTAAATCAATTGACAGTATCCAACACATATTACAATATCAAATCATTCATAATATAGTAAAGGTAGGTGTACATGACCTGATGTCCGGTGGCGCGTGCCCCTCACTAAGGCTGTCGAAGCGGGGTTACTCCCGACTTTCACAACAGGACTCTGCTTCGCTCTGGATTCCTTTTTCACTGCCGCTGTAATTCCAGCTACATACGTTTGCAAGCGCCGTTGATCATCATGAGTCATCGTCAGCCATATTCTCCAACAACTCGGCATGAAACGTAAAAGTATCCGGTGTTACATATAGGTACCTATATACTACATCATAATACCTTATAAACTTTAAAGGAATTACAGTACATAAAATTATGTTTAATGGTAGTTCAAATTATAAACATTAATTTTATCTCAAAAACGGTGCGTCGTAGCAAAAAAAGGATTGAAAATTCAAGCCCCCTTTAATGCCCCGTTTGCATAGTAGCCATCTATTTATATTACCACAAATTTTAACATTATGGATCAAAATCAAAACTCAAAATCATCAATTAATTTGCGAGACCTGGTTGTAAATCATAAATATCAATTTATCTCGGAAACTGTGCGCCGTTGTGAAAAAATAATGAAAATTAAGGCACCCTTTAACACTCCATAACCAACACATATCAAGACCCACGTGTTGACATATTCTGCCTAATTTCCACATGTGTTGTGGGTAGGTAAGTAGCAAAAGAAGTAATTACCGTCACGTATTTATTAGGAAGGTGTACCTACTTGATTTTGTTACTTTGAATTCTCGACCAACTGACGCATATATTCTTATGATTATGTCCATTTAAGGGTAATTTATGGGTCAAACTAACCTAAGTTTAACTGACATGCAATTAGATAGCCTATAATCATAATCATCATAATATTATTAATAAATTATGTAGGTACTTATTTAAATTAAATAAAAATGTTACCAGTACCATATTTCTTACGTAATCCATTATAATTTTGTATATTTAATTATCTCAAAGCTCAGAATAAGGGTCATGTTATTATCAGTTATCTCACTAAATCAATAAGTAATAACAGTAGGCGTGTACTTACGTTCTGCACACTTCTGAAGTGTAAAATAACAACACCCTTGAATATATTTATCCATTTATTTTCTTGCCTTATTCCAATTCACAATAATCTCATCTTATGACAACCGTTTGCTAGCACAACTCAACAACCAACTGAGGCCCGTCGGCCGAGTGTAGTTTCTTTTTATACCCAACCAATAACAGTCTTCAATTTCAAACTACCCTTAACTTTAAAAACGAATTAAGTAGGTATGCTAAATACCAAAAACCCTACACGATATTGTCGACTCTGAAATCAAGTGTTATGCCGCCGATATTTTGTGTAATACCTATATTTTTCATTAATTGGTTAAAGTATGATGATGATGAAAATAAAAAAATAACAATACCTAACCTATTTTTTTATTTTAACACAATATAAACCCCTACATGTAGTAATAATTGAATCTCGCGATCTACTCGAACATCGGATTAATAAATAATATGCATTAATTTACTTACCCGCGGGGAATTCCCCGAAACACGTGCAAATTCCACAACATTACATTAGGTATATGCGTGACGGTGACGTCATGTCTCGCCAGTAAGTCTAGACGGCCGAGGCGACGGCGGAGCGGGCGAGAGAAGAATTTCCCTCGCCCCCTCCGCCGCGCACCGCAGACTCACGCGCTGCAAGGCTGACGCAACTGGCTCAGTTGCACGTGGCTCGCCGCACAGCCCACCCGTTCCCGTCGTCTGAGCGCGTTCGTAAATTAAATCATCACCATGGCGCTGTTACTTCACTGCGACTTTTGTCACAAAGACGTATTGTCAAATCAATTAATACTTCACTCGGAAAGTGAGCGTCATAAGCTGCTGTGTGAGCAAGAAAAGTCGGACGATTGTGCTGTTTACATTGTGGAAAGTGCATTTAAATGTAGGATTGTCAGTTACCGAATTAACGGGAGTGCAGACATTTTGGATCCTAAATTGTATTTGCTGAGTATTGGAGAAAAGCTTGAAAAGGTGATCAACATTGAATTAGAAAGACATAAAAATGTGGAACTTTTTGGTACTTTTATGAAAACCAATACTGAAGGTGAAGTGATACGTGATCTAAAGTCCTTCAACACTAAAAACGTGGTTATGCTTAAAGAGAGTATGGATTTTCCATCGTACTTTGAACAAATATCCATGTCTATTTCTAAGAAATGTGAAGATTTTACAGAGCGCGACAGCGGTTGGGCGCTCGAGAAAATTGAGTATCTTAATGTGAACATTAATAAATACCAACCACTCAAAGGATCTACATATATACCGCTCCCGCCCGAGGTGCGTGCGAAGAAGGCATGTGTTAACGTGAAAAACAGTGATGACAAGTGTTTTTTCTGGGCTGTCATTAGTGCGCTCTATCCAGCCGATAACCATGGTGATCGTATTTCATCGTACCCACATTATACGGACATTTTAAATGTGACAGGTATAAAACATCCAGTTTGTATTTCAGACATTAAGAAATTTGAAAAATTAAATAAAATGAGTGTTACTGTTTATGGAATAGATGAGCAAAGGAATGATAGGGGCCTGACTATTGTACCTCTACGTATTTCGAAAATGTCACTCGAAAACCATGTAAATTTGCTTTATTTTGAGAGGGGTCATGTTTCACATTATTGTTGGATTAAGAACTTGTCTCGTTTGGTGAGTTCGCAAATTAGTAAGCATGGAAAAGCTACATGGATATGTGATGGGTGTTTACACCCCTTTGCAAATAAAAATAAACTGGGCCAACAGCGAGCAATTGGTTGCGGGGAGACACTTGTCGAGCTACCCGAGCAAAATGATAAATACCTACATTTCAAAAATTATAAAAATAAAATGAAAGTACCATTTGTAGTTTATGGTGACTTTGAATCGATTCTAGTTCCGTTGGATAGTGAAAAGTCTACAAATGCTACTTTTAACACCCATAAACATGTGCCATGTAGTTTTTCCTATTATATTCATTGTGTTTATGATAGTAATTTATCAAAATTAGTCATATATCGTGGTGAAAATTGTGTGGAGAAATTTATACAGAGCATTCGTAAAGACGCTGACAGAATTATAGAAATCTTGCAAAAAGTCGTGCCACCAAAAAATAACAGCGCTGCAAACACCTCCTCCGATATATGTCATATTTGTAAGAAAATAATTGGAACAGATGAAGCGTATGTAATGGACCATTGTCATTTAACGGGTATTATAAGAGGCAAAACACACAATTCATGTAATTTGAATTACCAATTACCAAAGTTTATACGGATCGTCTTTCACAATTTAAGCGGTTACGATTGTCATCTATTCATTAAAGAATTGGCCAAGATTAAGGGAAAGTTAACCTGCATTCCCAATAACAAGAAAAAATATATTTCATTTAATTTAGAAATAAACGAATACAGCCTAAGGTTTATCGACTCGTATAAATTCATGCCAAGTAGCTTGGATAAACTAGCTTCAAACCTTTCACGGGAGCAATTCAAAATACTACCACATTTTTTACCACCATCCGATAACAGTAACGAGCGTGAGAAATATATAAAGTTGATTACGCGTAAGGGAGTTTTCCCTTATGAGTATGTAAGTGACTGGAGCCGGCTCGAGGAGACTGCATTACCCCCTCAGCCCGCTTTCTATAGCAGCCTCACCGATTTAAATATTTCCAACGAGGATTACCAACATGCAAAAGATGTTTGGGACGCATTCAATATTAGAACTCTGGGTGAATACTGTGACTTATATTTAAAGACTGATGTTCTAATATTGGCTGAAGTCTTTGAAAACTTTAGACAAGTGTGTATAGGTGTGTATGAATTAGATCCGTGTCAATATTTCACTGCACCCGGTTTGAGTTGGGAGGCAATGTTGAAATATACCGGAGTATGGCTAGAATTGTTTACAGACTATGAAATGATTCAATTTATAAAGAAAGGTATAAGAGGTGGTGTCTGCCAAGCGTCTAATCGCTATGCTAAGACCAATAATATATTTATGCATGATTATGACCCGAATCAGGACAGTAATTTTATCATCTATTTGGATATAAATAATCTTTACGGTGATGCCATGCGTCGCCCGCTTCCAATCGATAACTTTAGGTGGATGAGTGAAGACGAGATTAAACTGTTTGATATAGCAACACTGCGGACAGACTCTGATGTTGGATATATATTAGAAGTAGATTTAGAGTATCCGCATAGCTTACATGACTTGCATAATGATTACCCTTTCTGTGCGGAAACTAAACTACCGATTGAGGGTAAAATTAAAAAGTTATTACTGACATTTGATGACAAAACGAATTATGTTGTGCACTATACTAACTTCAAACAATATATTGAAAATGGATTGATTTGTAAGAAAATTCATAGAATTCTCACTTTTCGTCAATCATCTTGGCTAAAATCATATATTGACTTGAATTCGCAAATGAGAATCCAAGCTAAAAACAGTTTTGAAAAAGATTTCTTTAAGCTCATGAATAACTCCATATTCGGGAAAACTATTGAGAATGTCGAGAAAAGGGTTGATGTAAAGTTGTGTAAACAGTGGGATACTGTACACAGGGAACACAAGAAACGAACAAAACCTATATATGGTCTTGATCGTTATATTTCCAGACCAAATTTCCACAGTGCCTCTATTTTCTCTGAAGAATTGGTTGCTGTACAATTAAACAAAACCAAAATTGTATATGACAAACCTATTTATGTAGGTTTTAGTGTATTAGATTTAAGTAAACAAATCATGTACAATTTTCATTACCAGTACATGCTAAACAAATACGGTGATAATGTAAGGCTTTTATATACAGACACCAACTCTTTTGTTTATCATATCAAAACAGACAACTTTTACGAAGACATTAAACCTGACTTGCATAGTAGATTTGACACTTCAGACTTTCCTCAAAAGAATGTATATAATTTACCACAAGTGAATAAAAAAGTTGTTGGCATGATGAAGGACGAAAGCAATGGAAGAATAGTGAGAGAATTTGTTGCGTTAAGGGCAAAAATGTATGCCTATGTACTAGACTCTGATGACAAAAACGTAATTGAATGTATAAAAAAAAACAAAGGTGTTAGCGCCGCGGCTGTCTGTCGGTTAAATTTTAATAAATACTATACCTGTTTAGACTTGAGTAAAACCGTGTACGATAGTATGTATAATTTAATTAGTAATAAGCACAATATGTACACCCAAATTAAAAGAAAGAAAATTCTATGCGGTAAAGATGAAAAGAGGTTAATTTTAGACGATGGCATTAAAACCCTTGCATGGGGACATTGTAAAATAACTAAATAATTGATAAATAAATAATTACTCATTCAATTTTAAACTTTTTTTATTTCAGTATACCTAATTTAGAATGTAGGTCCTTCCGTAACATTGTAACCGTCATGAGTATCTCACGGCGCTTACGACGTTTTAAGGTCGCGACATGGGTGACGCGAATGTGCACGTGCCGCCGCATTCCACAATGCGCAGGTGGCTTGCACCTGTGCGACCTTGAGCGCGCACGTGGCCGGCCGGCCGACCCCGATGCAAAAATACTCGAACGAAGGGGCATGGATCAAAACGTCGTAAGGGCCATGAATTTTTCACGGCGTTTACACGTTTAGGTCGCGACGTTCACGCCCCGCTTCCGTACCGACGTAAGCACCACGAATTTTTCACAGCGCTTACGACGTTTTAATGTCGCGACGTGACCTGGGTGTCGTCGGGCCTCCGCCCGATGCACTCGCTCACCGAACTGGCGCCATCTAGGAAGGTGGTGGTAGGTATTTTTTTAAAGATCCGAAAACAAACTCACATAAAGTAGCGCCCTCTAACGGCTCTTTGCCGAACGAACAAGTGACGTCATCTAGCGGAGCATTTCTGAACCTCTTCTCTTCCCTCGCCCCACCCCTCTGGCCCCTCTCACCTCTCCCCCTTTCAACCTTTCCCCCTCACCCCTCCCCTCTCACCCCTTACCCTGCTCCCTCTCACCCCCTCCAGGCCCCTCTCACCCCTTCCCCCTCTAACCCCCTCTCCCGTCCCCTACCCCTCCCGTCCTCCCCCCACCCCTCCAGGCCCCTCCCCTCCCCTCCAGCCACCCCCCTCCAGGTCCCCCTCCCCTCCAGGTCCCTCCCCCTCCCCATCCCCCCCCCCCCCCCCCTCCTGCCCCCCCCCCCCCCCGCCAATTCTTCCCTACTCACGGCTTAGGTGGCCAGCTGTCTACGAGGAGCCTTTCCTCTCATCGATTAACGCGCACTTTCGACACTTCGTATTAATTATCAAACTGGTTAAACGTTAAACGTTGCAAATCTAGTTTAAAAAACAGCCCGGATCACCAACGACTTTTTGACATGAAATCCACAAACCATCTGCCAAAAAACAAATTCAAAGTTTTCTTTCTCGAACATTCCATCAAAATTTGAATTCAAAATAATCGCAAATATGCATTTTATTTTTACAAACGGCCAGTAGCATTTCTCTACACTATACATTTACACTGGGGTTTAGGACAGTAAATGCATAACCGGAAAAGGTAATATAAAAGTGAATATATACGGGATAATTGGTCTAGAACCTGGCTTTTTTAAGAAGTCTAGTTGACAACCCAAATCTTCCAGATCCTAGGGGGTAAACCTGTCTGAATAAATGCAGGAACTGCCAGGTCCCCACCTGGTTTTATCAAAAACACCGCAAGTTAGTAATTTGAGCTATAGTTGCCTCCGTTAGGTTATCCGCTCAAATTTACTAACCCCCCAACACTATGTTGGATCGAACTAGTTCTCTCTGTGAGGGGGCAGCTGATGGAACCTCACGGGGATGATGGTAAATCAAAAGGCAGGATCCAGGACGAGTGGGTATTTATTAATTTAAATAAAAGGCACCTGTAACAATACAGGTTACGTGTTAACAGATATGTATAAAAACACTTTCGTAATTTACTTAGAAGGTTAAAAGTTACTATAAATTACAATATGTGCCTTGATGATAATGTAGGTGTCTGGAAGGTGTGCAGGGCCACTAGACGAGCACTTAATACCCGCACAGCACTTATATAAAAGTTACACTTAATAAAATCACAATTTAACGGTCGTATTTAGAAAACGGAAGTACAGTCTGTTACAATAAATTATGATGTTGATCGATCGGAGTATGTGATCGAACTGAAAATAAAATCATTGAATGGAATTTGGAGTACGCGTTGAATTTGAAAAGGGAATTTAGAATTTGTATGGTGCCAGAAATAGTATGAAGGTTGATAGTGTAACGTTTCGTTACACGCACCGTTACACTCTCTACCCCATAAATAAGATACGAAATAAATCTCGAAATTAAATTATAAATTAATATATAGAGTAATCGAACCAAGACCATCCTAGTGCTAAAAGTAACTAAAATCATCCAAGTCAGAACACTATATATATTAAACACAATTAAAACACAAACGAATTAATTTTCACTGAAAACAACCCAAGACTTAAATATTCTACTGATCTGTAACCTAGACTTCACTTTGTATATTTATTTAAATACACTAGCGCTTGTCTGAGCACAAATCAATAAATAACTAAAATTTACTATAATTACTAGAATCACTATGAACAAAACTAACTTTACAATATTAATAAGTCTATTGGTTTATAATTTAAACTTTACTAGTATAATATTAAATACTAGCACTTGTCTGAACCACAAATCAATAAACAGCACTAAAATAATTAAACCCACTAAAATTAACACATTTAAATGTACTTCTCTAAAATTATTCAAGTAAAACCCCACAACAAATTACACTATATTATGCTCCAATCCAAACTCTACCAGCATCATGAGAAACTAGCAAAGTCCAGGTCAGGACACAATATAGGTAACCTAGATAGACCTAGCTACCTAACTCGATAACACGTCCGACGGATTGCGTAAGGCGACGAAGAATGATCCCGTGAGGGACTCTATCGATCCCTACCATAATCCCAAAATCCCACTTCCTTGCTCTTGATTGGTATTTCCCTATAACCAATACTGAATCTCATAATTTCGTACAATCCTTTCACTAATTACACCTTATTTCCTAATTAAAATGAGGTCCAAATTGACCTACTTTTGGGAGTGGTTTAAACTATTTCTTTATGCCTAATTATGGGATTGACACTACAGTTTTGACATTGGAAATGTCTTTTCGTTCGCTCCAGTATAGGGTCCGATTTGACGAAAAAGTGCGATCCCCTTATATATCGGAAAGTTGTGAAGATATGATATTAAAAAATAGGCTCAAAAGACGCATAATCACGAGAGCTGTAAGGTGCAAAAATAATTATTCGAGAAAGTCAAAAACGAAAAAAGTTATGGTCGAAATAGTGAAAATAAAATTATTTTTTTTCCGAATTTTTGATTTTGGCGCTCTATAATTTGGAAACGAAGAATGATATCAAAAATTTGAGAAAAACGGCTCTGGAAAATTTAGTCAGCTACAATTTGAGCCTAAAACAAAGACGATCGGGTTAAGGGTTTGCCCTGTAGCCTAACCTTAAAATAGTCAAAAAGTCAGAACGACATTTTTCACATGACATTTATGACTTCATGTTTCGCAGAGTTCGTTATCGGTGTTTGTTGTGAATTATCGGGATTATGACGGCAGAATAACACTTGCACTGCGTGGGCTATCAAAATCGCTGCAGATTTTTCTTGGTCTAACTCTATCTGTCCTGTTTGAGACGGGCGTAGATAACGCACTATTCGACAATCTATGCATTCTTGTGGTGGTGGAAATAGAAATAGAGATAGAGGTAGAGGTAGAGGTAGAGGTAGAGGTAGAGGTAGAGGTAGAGGTAGAGGTAGAGGTAGAGGTAGAGGTAGAGGTAGAGGTAGAGGTAGAGGTAGAGGTAGAGGTAGAGGTAGAGGTAGAGGTAGAGGTAGAGGTAGAGGTAGAGGTAGAGGTAGAGGTAGAGGTAGAGGTAGAGGTAGAGGTAGAGGTAGAGGTAGAGGTAGAGGTAGAGGTAGAGGTAGAGGTAGAGGTAGAGGTAGAGGTAGAGGTAGAGGTAGAGGTAGAGGTAGAGGTAGAGGTAGAGGTAGAGGTAGAGGTAGAGGTAGAGGTAGAGGTAGAGGTAGAGGTAGAGGTAGAGGTAGAGGTAGAGGTAGAGGTAGAGGTAGAGGTAGAGGTAGAGGTAGAGGTAGAGGTAGAGGTAGAGGTAGAGGTAGAGGTAGAGGTAGAGGTAGAGGTAGAGGTAGAGGTAGAGGTAGAGGTAGAGGTAGAGGTAGAGGTAGAGGTAGAGGTAGAGGTAGAGGTAGAGGTAGAGGTAGAGGTAGAGGTAGAGGTAGAGGTAGAGGTAGAGGTAGAGGTAGAGGTAGAGGTAGAGGTAGAGGTAGAGGTAGAGGTAGAGGTAGAGGTAGAGGTAGAGGTAGAGGTAGAGGTAGAAACATAAAAAAGAAAAAGTGCCACGAAATGGTCTCACCTCAGCATGTTGCTGGCGGCTGCTAGCAGATAGCTGATGCTGAACCCTGGCAGTACCTAGTGGAGTTCGGGTTTAATACAACATAAGCACACGCTGTTTTGGTCATCGGACTCGTCTTGATAAGCACTTAGGAGAGTAGTACCCAAGATAGAGCTGATGCTGAACCCTGGCTGTACCTAAAGGAACTCAGGTTTGTTGCAACATAGGCACACGCTGTTTTGGTCATCCGACTCGTCTTGATGAGCACTTAGGAGAGTAGTACCCAAGATAGAGCTGATGCTGAACCCTGGTTGTACCTAGCGGAACTCAGGTTTGGTGCAACATAGGCACGCGCTGTTTTGGACATCCGATTCGTCATGATGATCATATGGTAGAGCATTACCCAAGATAGCTGATGCTGAACCCTGGTAGTACCTATTGGAACTCAGGTTTGGTGCAACATAGACAAACGCTGTTATGGTCATCTCTCGTCGCGTCAAACTGCTGTCAAGAAAATTTCATATCTTGCAGCAAATGGGCCGCTGCCGATCAAGACTCGAGTGACGATAACGGCGATGTGGCTACCACTTCTCGAGTTGACTACGGATTTGCCGTGTAATAATTTTCTTGTACTTTGAACATTAATATATCCTGCTTATTAATCGAAAAATTAAATATGTACCTATACTTATGCGCCACGGCGACAATTATTCAAAATTCGATACGCGTGTGGAAATTTTGCAATTTGTTTGTTCACGTGCGTTATGTCCAGGATACTTGTGTTAATCTAAGAATAAAATAATTATCATTCAACGTTGTAGTTTTATTTTGTAACTTTTTCCTTATCCCGACTTTCTCGTCGCTCAGCGACAATATTTTTTCGAATTCCGTAGATTCATTTCCAATGTGCTCGATAGTCGTGTGAGGCACGAAATCTGTGAATTTTTTATTCTAACCGCCTTTGTTTTTCTATATGAGCACATAATGTAGAACTCCGCCCCTTTCTAAATTCTTTACAATATGGTTCAATTTTGCATAGAATATTTTAACCAAAACAAACATTATTCATCCATTTTACGATGACGTGTGAAATACAAGTCGATACACTTGAAACATAAGAAACCAAACTGATTTTTAACAGAGGGGGATGCAGCAAGCCTTCCAGAAGAGCAGAGCTTACACAGCCAAATTACTGCTCGGGCCCTCCCCGTGAGTAGCGGCCTACAAGCCGTGAAACCGATTGCTGCGCACCGAAGGTGATCAAGAAGTGCCAATATGCCACATATGCTAACTAGAGAGACGCCCCCTGCGGGGCCAACATTGACAATAATATCCGTCAATATAGAGGGAATATCAGCTGAAAAGGAATATATACTTTCAAATATGTGCATGTATAATAAATGTGATATCCTCTGCGTACAAGAAACTCATAGAGGACCTGACAATTGCCGCCCTACCATCGAGGGGATGGTACTTATTGCGGAAATACAACACCGCCAGTATGGAAGTGCGCTATTTGCCAGACCAGGGATAAATATTAAATCTGCACATAAAACACATATAAACAACATCGAAGTCATCACTGCAGAACTCAGCAACTGCACTATCACCTCTGTATACAAGCCACCCAATGAAGTCTTCCAGTTCCACAAACCCTTGAACTTTGACTATCAGCCTGTCCAACTCGTATTAGGAGACTTCAACAGCCATAGTGAGAGCTGGGGCTACCGGGCTGGAGATGAGAATGGCTGCCTAGTGGAGGAATGGGCTGAGTCATGCGGAGTGTCCCTGATTCACGACCCCAAGTTACCACCATCATTTAACAGCGGCAGGTGGAAGAGAGGCTATAACCCCGACCTTATTTTCGTAAGCGAGAGTATCTCAAAACAATGCGTAAAATCAGTATGCGAGGTCATACCCAGAACTCAGCACCGGCCGATAGTCTGTAAAGCTTATGCAGCAGTCCGACCACGCACAGTCCCTTTCAAGCGGAGATACAACTTCACAAAAGCGGACTGGAAAAGCTACGCCGAGGATCTAGACCATCTCGTAGCTGAACTCGAACCCACATCAGACAATTACGCCGAGTTTGTTGAACTGGTGAAGTTAGCATCCAGACGACACATACCACGCGGTTGCAGGACTCAATACATCCCGGGAATGTCCGACGACCTTCAGAACCAAGCAGACTTGTATTATGCCTCTTACGCTGCCGACCCCTTCTCTGAAGAAACCATTTACTTGGGCAATAAACTCATGGAAGAGATCTCCGAGGCCCAGGGAAAAAAATGGAACGAGCTAGTGGGAAATGTGGATATGACTCATAATAGCAAAAAGGCATGGACTTTCATCAATCAGCTTAACGGAGATACTAAAATGCACACGTATCACTCAAACATAACCGCTGATCAGATAGCCCATCAACTACTCCTTAATGGCAGAACAACAAACCCACGGAAGCCTGCTAAACTTATCCGCCTCCCTCCTGCTCAAGAAACTGACCATCTGAAGCTTCCATTTTCAATGTCGGAATTAGACGTGGGTATGTTGAAGCTAAAAAATGGGAAGGCAGCTGGAATCGATGATATAAGGGTCGAACAAATCAAACGCTTCGGACCGAAAGCCAGAATGTGGCTGCTCCAGCCGTTTAACTCGTGCGTCGATACAATGTCCTTCCCAAAGATATGGAGGAAATCTCACGTCATTGCTACTTTAAAACCAGGCAAAGATCCTGAAAATGCGAAAAGCTACAGACCGATATCTTTACTCTGCCATACATTCAAGTTATTCGAACGCCTTGTACTAGAACGCTTGACAACAACCCTAGAGGACGTATTCATCACCCAACAGGCAGGTTTCAGACCAGGCAAATCCTGTACATCGCAAGTGCTCAACTTGACACAGCACATTGAGGACGGATTTGAAAAGGGTATGGTGACAGGCGCGGTCTTTGTAGACCTCACAGCGGCATACGACACCATTAACCTCAGAAGACTGGCAACTAAGCTGTACCAAACAACGAAGGACTACAAACTTACGCAAATGATCTCAGAGCTATTATCTAACCGAAGATTCTTTGTATCCTTCCAAGGGCATAGGAGCAGATGGAGATGCCTTAAAAATGGTCTTCCCCAGGGTAGCGTACTTGCACCAGCACTATTCAACGTTTATACTAACGACCAGCCCATTGTGAAGAACCTAAATCACTTCCTCTTTGCTGACGACCTAGCCCTGACATCGCAGGAAAAATCTTTCGAGGAGGTAGAGAGTTGCTTGGCGGAAGGCCTGGAGTCCCTTTCAGCGTACTACCGGGAGAACCAACTCAGACCAAACCCAGCTAAAACACAGGTATGCGCTTTCCACCTCAAAAATAGACAGGCAACTAGACAATTAAACCTTTTGTGGGAGGGTTGTCGGCTGGATCACACTTTCGCTCCCAAATACCTGGGCATAACGCTGGACAGATCCCTGACCTACAAATCACATTGCCTTAATACTAAACAGAAAGTGGCGGCAAGAAATAATATCATTCGTCGGATCACTGGAACCACATGGGGTGCAACCCCACACACACTCCGCACTACCGCACTTGCGCTTAGTTTTTCGGCTGCAGAGTACGCATGCCCGGTATGGAAGAACTCTGCACACACAGGTCAGGTAGATACTGCTCTCAACGAAACCTGTCGACTGATCACTGGGTGTCTTAAACCTACCAAACGCGATCATCTCTATCAAATGAGCGGAATCGCTCCTCCTCACATACGTAGAGACGTGGCAACCGCTGTAGAACGCGCAAAACAACTGCGTGATTCCCGACACCCACTACATTCGCATACTCCTATAACCGGCAGGCTAAAGTCACGCAGGAGTTTTGTCACCAATCCAGCCCTCGAGTACCAAACGCCACAAGAGGCCCGTCTCGTAGCATGGAAATCGCAGCTCAATGAAGACTCGCTAAACATAACACCTAACGAGCGCTTACCACCTGGCGCAAAAGAAAAATGGGTAACCTGGAAGTCTCTAAATAGACTAAGATCGGGAGTTGGCCGATCCAAAGACAACCTCCTGAAATGGGGAATCAACCCAGGACAAAGTGATGCACTATGCGAATGTGGCGACCTACAAACAACGCAACATATGATGCAGTGTTCCCTGTGTCCAACTATGTGCACTACAGAAGACCTCATAAGAGCTACCCCCCGGGGGTTAGAGGTGGCAAAATATTGGCAAAATACAATTTAGTTATGATCCCTTCACACGATAAGAAGAACAGAATTTTTATACTATAAAGCTTTATGACATTGAAATAAAGTTCAAATTATTTTATTAATATATATCTGTCGGAGTTTAATGTAGGTTTAGGTATTCAGGAATGGCTAGATGCACTAGGTAGTACATTCGTAAGGCGTAGGTATTTAACGCGAGAACAAGTAAGCAGTCTCTTGATTGCCTCTGTCCGACCAGATTGAGATTCAATCCCAGAGTGACGCCAGCCTGTAGCCTGGCCTTCCCACTCACTCTAGTCCACAAAAACCATGAGCTAATTAATTATCAAACAGAGCAATTTCCGAGAACACATTCAGACGTTACAAAAACCCCTGACGCCTTTAATACGCTCCCAAGCCTCTTGAAGAGACATCTTTATTACCCACGTCGCTCACAAGTGTTTTTGATAAATCGTAAGTATGTCATGTAAGCGGCTATTATTTTAATTTACCAATTGTGCGTCGACACGGCGATCCTGACTGTCACACGTCCTCGTGTGCAATGAGCCATTTAATAGTCATCATCACATCTCAGCAAATTTTAATTCAACTTTAACGTTCGGCTATTCTGCCACTAATATCACTAGAGATCACTAAGATCCATTCGGCTATTAA
The DNA here is from genome assembly GCF_910591565.1 of Cydia splendana. Lineage (NCBI taxonomy): Eukaryota > Metazoa > Arthropoda > Insecta > Lepidoptera > Tortricidae > Cydia > Cydia splendana. The sequence goes on along the minus strand of NC_085987.1, from coordinate 49,236,334 downwards.
CATCATTACAGATCACTAAGATCCATTGGGCTATTAACATCACTACAGATCACTATGATATATTCGGCTATTAATATCACTACGGATTCTTCCTAACTTTCGACGAACGATCGGCGAAGATCCGACCTAACTAACGAAGGTTATTCTGCCAAGAATATCATGAAGAGTACAAACATAAATAATCAATAAAATGCTCGAATCGAATAAACTCTTGCACAAATACAAGCAACAAAGAACAGTTTGAGTATATTTTCTTATAAGAACATCATCAATATCATTTAAATTACATACGTTGATCAAAACAACACCTCGTTGTTAAATCATTTATGTTATGTGACTTCTCAAATAGCACTATGGCCCGCACCACATCCGGGCACCACCACTGCAAGTCTACAGGCAATAAGAATTGCGCTAAATGTCACTGTCTCTCATAGTAATTGTCACACGGCACACCTGCCGTAACCACATGGTCCACCGACCACGTCCGTCACAAAGCTGTCATGTCTCAACTGTCTCAATACCTGTGGCACCACGGCCACAACATATGTGACAAACCTTGTCACGTCACAACACGTGTGGTACACCGACCACGTCCATTACAAGTCACAAAGATGTCATGTCTCAACTATCACATATCAAATTTCAACAGTCTTAATACCTGTGGCACATCGGCCACAACACATGCGACATACCTTGTCACATCTCAAAACCTGTGGCACAGCGGCCGCAACACACGTGACACACATCGTCACATCACAACACATATGGTCCACTGACCACAGAAGCACTCAGGCCACTTCCAAACTGATATACCGATCACTCCAACGGTTCCACACAGGAAACCAAACCATGCCACACAAGGCATCAATACCACCACGGGTGTCATCATCATCCCTATCACTATGTATCATCACGTGTGGTCGCCGCGCAGCCTCCTTTACCAAACACATTTTCGCTAACCTACGATCTACGATCGACCGACAAGCTAGACACAAAGTGATGCACCTACTTAAGTCACTAAAGTCATCAATACTCAAATGACTCTTAGTTCTCACTCTCAAAAATAACGTGACATAAACCAACTGAATTTCAGTTCCAATATTCAACCATCCAAATTATTTAAAGAATAAACATTCTTATGCGTCGACAACGGCTATAACTGACTATTCTTTGTTACTTGGTCTCAGCAAAAAAAATATAGAGCATTTACCAGCAGCCCAAACCAGGAATCGAACCTGTGATATTCACTTAAGATTAGATAAAGATAAAAGATAAAAAATAGTTTATTCAAGTAGGCATATTGCAATGCGCTTATGAACGTCAAATAAACCTTTACCGGCTCCAACCGTACACCTCTGCCCCGAGAAGATTTAAATCCCCCCTCAATTGGAGGAGGGATCCCAATATGGGACCGGCAACAAACTCGGCGGGACACATCTTTTCAAAACATTATTACATCTTATAATTAACATGCATTACGAGTAATTAAGAAAAATACAATTTAAATTACTATAGAATTCATGCAATTATACACAGTGAGTACATAACTTTATACAAATACGTAGCTCTTTCAGAAAACATATCAAATTCTTACAAAAGGAAAAGAAAATAAAATCAATAAAAGAAATGAGAATACATATTATATGAATCTGACTGATTGTTATGAGATGCTTTCATACAATTTGATGTGCTTTCTTACCTGAGCTGAGTCACCTTTAACTCTACACATAATACAATGCTTTTAATTGCTACTTATCGTTATTACAGTTTCTGGTTTGGACCATGCATGTTTGTCTGTCAAATAGTCATCGACTCTGTAATAAGCCTTCAACATCAATGACTTTTTTAAGTAATTCTTAAGAGCTGGAAAGGGTAATCTTAAAGCATCCTCAGGTAACTTGTTATAAAAATGAATGCATTGCCCAACGAATGACTTCTGTACTTTACGAACACGAAACTTTCTGATAGCAAGCTTGTTTTTATTTCTAGTATTATAGTTATCATCATCATCATCATCATCAGGCTATAGTTGTCCACTGCTGGACATAGCCCTCCCCTAAAGAGCGCCATAGCGCCCTGTCCTCAGCTTGCCGCATCCAGCATCTGCCTGCAGTCTTTCGCAGATCGTCATCCCACCTGGTCGGAGGGCGTCCTACACTACGTTTGCCAAGTCGCGGTCTCCACTCAGTATTATAGTTATGGACATCAGAATTCTTAGTGAAGGAGTCTAGATTCTTAACAACATAAATAATACTATCATATATGTATTGGGAAGCTACAGTTAAAATATTAATTTCTTTAGAAAGTTCTCTTAATGATTCACGCACCCTTAAATTATATATAGAACGAATGGCTCTCTTTTGTAAGACAAATATAGTCTGTATGTCAGCTGCTTTGCCCCAAACCAGAATACCATATGACATTACACTATGAAAATAACTATAATAAACAAGGCGAGCTGTTTCAACATTAGTCAATTGTCTAATTCTCCTCACAGCGTAAGCGGCCGAACTTAATTTGTTTGCTAGTGTTCTTATATGAGGACTCCATTGTAGATTTTTGTCCAATGTTAAACCAAGAAACAGTGCTTTATCTACCGTCTCTAAGCATTCATTATTCAAAAGTATCTTAGTATCGACTGGTTTAACATTTGGCAAATAAAATCTAATGCATTTAGTTTTCTTAGCATTAAGAAGCAAATTGTTCATAGTAAACCAGTTAAGTACATTAACGAGTGTGCTGTTAATTATACTGTAATCGGTAGATTTCCGATCAACCTTAAAAAGTAATGATGTGTCATCAGCAAAAAGAACAGCATTAGCATTTCAATGGCTCGAAAACTTTATTTCCGTACCATTAAAAATGTAACAAGAAAACGCAAAAAGTTCATTCTCTCAAATAAATTAACAGCTATTCATATTATTGGAAAGTGCTGATTTAGAAGTTTTAGAACCTAAACAAAAAAATATCACGGCAATTCATTCGTTGTTGAAATTCACAAAGTTTTCAGATATATTTTATACTTAGGTATTGATTAAATGAATAATAAACCTATCACGAATAATGTTTTTGAAATGTTTATACTAACAACTAACAACGTTATTGATTAATGATCTGAAACTAACGATTTTTTTGTTCATGTTTTTGCCGTTTCTCCAAAAGCGTATTCTACAATATATTTTTTTATTGCCAAACAACGTTATCAAACAACGTCAATTGGTGTCAACTTGACGACCAAAAAAAACTCGATCCAAATCATTGGGTACTTCAAAAGACAAACAACAACACTTGTGCAAGTTGTGCAACATACGGCCAACAACAAAAAAAAACAGCAGGTAGGTGCCCAGAATGGACCTATTATCATCACTCCGGAGTTCAACGCTGTATTTCACTAATCCATCGTCAAAATACTTTAGACTATATTATAATCGATAATAAGACTTGTATTCTTCACAGAAATGGGCGTACATCTTACGTCTCGTAATTTACCGGTTGTAGTACTTTGAATATACGTCGATAAGTAATGTGTTGTAAGACATACCTAGACCAAAATAATCAGATTGAAAGCTTCAATCTTAATGTAGGTAATTACATCATTAATTGAAAACTAGGTGACTAAGTAGAAGATTATTATTTATGAACTCTCCAGTCGCCATAAAAACAATTACCTTACAAAAGGTTACTAATCGAATTACTTCAATCCATCCATTGACATTACAAGACCTTGCTCTTGCATTATGCTCATTGATCTTCGTATTCATTCTAATTTAACGTATTATTCGAGTTTATCAAAACCAAAATACCAGTCAGATACTTAAGAACGGACCAAACTCTTTTTATCGATAACTATGCAAGTTAAAGTCCATAAAATGATGGATGGGTGCACAATCAACTGTTCAGTCGAAACATTCAAATCAAAATTAAAGTAACCTCAGTTCCTTTAAAAATAAATTTACAAACAATATCCGTTAATTTAAACAACAATAACTAAATAAATCTTTAGTTTGCTCTACGAAATGTCTCTTTACAACGTACATAGTAACTACCTACGTATTACTCTTTTAAAATTGAGCATTGTAAAATTGCATTATGAATTAACGGATTAAACGAGAAACTAACTTGAATGTTTTTAGTTTTTAAAGTAGGTATACTAAAATTCCATAACAGGATATAAAAAGCAACAATTTCGTAATTTGAAAATACGCGCTTTTAAATACCTCATTCAAAACTCTAGTCTAGAAATAGACAAAATATTAATAGGTTATCAGGAATCTCATATCAGCCCTTTATTATAAACTCGTAGTTACGATTTTATAATAAAAACAATAAAAAAAATGTTTTATCGTTCACTACAAAAATGGTACAGGATCGAGGACAAATAGAAACCGGTTGGTACGTAACAACAGGCGGACTCATCGCCAAACAGCGATCTCCTCCAGGCAAACTTCAGACAGGGAAATGGCGAACGAAGATAATTACTCTTCGATCGTTATTAATTTCAAGTTCGACGTCGATCGTCATTAAATCTCTATCGCTAATGATTTCAAATTTAATTTCAAGTTCACTCGTATCTTTTCTCCATTAATCACCATATAAAACATCGACTTATTGTCTTGGAAAAGTATTACAAATTCTCCAAACAGGCTACATACTCGGATAAATGCCACAATGTTTTTAAGTAGAGATGAAGTACTCGATTCAATTTCATAATAAATACCCAAGAATAACATCTCCGCTTATACGTAAACGGAACAATCCACTTTTAAGGACAAACCTTATGCAGGCAAATTAACGACATGAATGATAAATCATCAACGTAACAATCATAAATCATAATGGAACGAACTGACCCGATTTAATGTCCAGGACACTCCAAACAGGATTTACAGGAAACCACCACCGCATATTAACTTTGCACCTTACGTCTTTGCACAAATTAAAATATTCACTCTTCAGTTCATAATTCCACGATATCACAAATCACAACATTCACAATGCATCGAATTTTCTTTAGGTACCCCGCAGTACTTTCGCGTTACGATACCACGATCTGATGTCGGAGCTTAATGTAGGTTTAGGTATTCAGGAATGGCTAGATGCACTAGGTAGTACATTCGTAAGGCGTAGGTATTTAACGCGAGAACAAGTAAGCGAGGCGTAATGCTGTCTCTTGGTTGCCACTGTCCGACCAGATTGAGATTCAATCCCAGAGTGACGCCAGCCTGTAGCCTGGCCTTCCCACTCACTCTAGTCCAGAAAAACCATGAGCTAATTAATTATCAAACAGAGCAATTTCCGAGAACACATTCAGACGTTACAAAAACCCCTGACGCCTTTAATACGCTCCCAAGCCTCTTGAAGAGACATCTTTATTACCCACGTCGCTTACAAGTGTTTTTGATAAATCGTAAGTATGTCATGTAAGCGGCTATTATTTTAATTTACCAATTGTGCGTCGACATATCTTAATATATTGGTTTACCATAAATGACTAGGCTCTCCAAATTTTGTTTCTAGAATTTCAGACGATATGGCCTACTTGAGATATTTCAATTACCGTGTGACTCAATTTTGGAATTTAACCGACTTAAAAATAGAACAATACTATGTTCACATATAATGTTAACATGGAAAGGAGCCTCTGACATGTTACAACACCTTATATCAATCGTTAGCCGAGTCAATAATTTGTTATGGTTAAAACGCATATGGGCGAACTTTTAAAACTTACCTAGATAAAATATCATCATTATCATATCAGCCAGAGGACGTCCACTGCTGGACATAGGCCTAGATAAAATATGTAACATCCAAATTAGAATAATTAAAAATATATTAGTTGATAAAAACACTAAACTTAATTTGTGTACTTACTATGTTATATTGAACTTCAACAAGTTATTCAACGGTTAAATTTTGTCGAAGTTCATCCAGCCATAACATGAATATGGTGCGTCATATCAAAAAAATGAATATTACCTTTTTTGTTAAGAATTTAATAGGGATTATTTCTTTTATGTATATTTTTTTCCTATATTGTATACTTTTCCCAAAACCTGAAAAAAACCGTCAACCGGGACATATTTCATGCAAAAAGGGGGAATTGCGGCAGGGGGAGGGAAGGGGCCGCTAGCGTGGGTAAAGCACCATACCTACCCAAAGATATCAACTACATTCATAAAAGGCTGGCTATAATTTGTTTGTCTTCCCCATACATTAGAACACAACTTAACCGAATCATATAAAAAGTTAAAAATATTAGCAGTTCATGAAAAAGTTAAATATTTATTATGTGTAGAAAACTATGGGCTTGACAGCTTTAAAACATGTAGAAAACCATTACGTAATTTTAGGAATAACGAAATAAACGAAAATATGTACAGTATAATATTAATATCCTTTATTTATTTTTCGTCTTACAGCTTAAGTTAGGTTATTTATAATATGAATATAAAAGTAAAATATAAAAACACTTACAAAACGATAAAAATACATATAAACACATTATAAAAAACCTAACCTAGGGTGCCGCCAGCAGCGGGGCAAGGGCCAAGCTACCGGTGGTCAGAGCTGCAGAGAGAGGAACCGGCGGACTATCCGCGCCGTGTCCAAGATCACGGCCTTCTGAACCACCTAGCGAGAGTCTCTGAAGATGTTGTTAGAGACTCTTCGCTATTAGACCGTTCACTGAAACGACTATCGGGACAATGATCGTCGAATCAACATCGCCATATAGAAGAGCAAGTTGCTGGTGAATAATCCTGGCTACGAGATTATGCCTGTGCAAGTACTCGCCGTTAGCAAGATGAGAACACTCGGAAATGATATGCCTGAGTGACTCTCCGGGACGGCGGCATGCCCGACAAATGTCGACCGTACCGTCCTTCAGGATATATTTCCGATAGTTGTTCGTCATCATTACTTCGTCCGCAATTGCAAAGGCAAAACCCTCGGTTTCTCCGAAGAGGTCCTCGAATCGTAACCAGTTTACCGACGCGAGCAGGTCCACATCGGGTCCCGTGAGGGCCTTGTAGAACCGCCCGTGTAGCATTACTCTCCCATGCCGCCTTGCGATCCGCAGTACTTAGTACAGTCGCCATCAGATATATCAGAACGGCCAAGGCGCTCACAAATATCTGAACACGCCTCTATTGTCAAGGCGTTAGGGCGCGTGTTCAGATATTATGAACACCTTGGCCGCTCCGATATATCTGATGGCGACTGTACCACAGTCTCATAACTGACGAGCGTGGGTGTAGCATGCGATGTGTGGTGAGCAGTGACCGGACCCTCCGATCCAGGGCGTCCAGCTCGGTCTGAGTCCACCTTAGTACGCCAAAGGAGTATGTGTGTAGGGGCATTACCCAGGCGTTGAAGGCGCGCACTTTGTTGCCTCCTGACAAAAGACTGTTAAGGACTTTTGTGAGCCGACTGAAAAAGCGCTCCTTCACCGACCGTCTAATACCCTCGCCCTCAATACCCAACGACTGTGACATACCAAGTTATTTATAGGTTTCTGATTCAGAGATAGATCTAAAAGACATTGTCTCAGAAAATTGTAAATTTGTTGATATTGCAGCCCTCCCCCGCTGTACATGCATTACCGCACATTTATCGACACCAAACTCCATGTTGATGGCACTACTGAAGACTTCGGTGGTTTTCAGTAGCTCCAACAAGTCTTGGCTATTTGGTGCAAATAATTTGAGGTCTTGCATGTACAGATAAAGATAAAAGATAAAAGATTTTTATTCGTGACGATCACAAAACATGTACGAACATGTTCAGACAACAACAGTAAGAACAGAAGAGAACAATAAGTGTGCATCACGAAATGGACCCAACTCAGCATAATGCTAGCTATAAAGCCAGCGCTGGTCTTCCGTAGGGCCCATTCGGTGATGCCACGACAGATAACACACAAAGATACATATTAAAACATTGCAAAAGATACACAGAAGAAATAATTAATAAAACAGAAAATACAAAATACAAGAAAGCTAATTAAGAAAAGAAACAAAACAAAATGAAAAGAAAAGCATAAACATAGACAAAAATTTATAGTAGACGTAAAATTATGAACGCGACCATACCATGCGTCAACGCTTGCCTGCAGCTGCTAGCGCCTGCGGCGACTTGCGTAACTAAAACTATTTACAAGCATGGCATGGCATGGTCGTTCCATGGGAAAAATTAAACTATAAGAAGATGGACAACACAATATTAAATAGGCGTAACTTAAAATTACTAGTAGTTCGCCCCGAACTGAGAACTCGCGGTTTGCCAAAAAATATATAGAGCGATTGACTTGGTTGCACCTACTTACTCGTATATATAGTTCGACATAAAATAGTAGAAAAAAATTTTCAATAAAAAAAACCGACTTTTATGGGGGCCGGTGAAAGATTATTGTACATAGATGGTGCACTATGTAGAAAAGGAGGTAAAACCAGCCACTTTTCTAGTAGGTAGCATTCCGTTTCTGTAAGGGTCACAGTTTTAGCCTCACGAACCCACTTCTTTGATAGCATTTCGGTTCTGTGAGGATTGCAGTTCGAACCTAACCAAAACCACTTTTCTAGTAGCATTTCGTTTCTGTAAGGCTCGCAGGTCTAACCTAACCTAACCCACTTAAAGCTAGATTCACACGGCAACGTCCTGCACGTTTTTCACGTATTCGATTTTAAACGTACAACCAGTCGAGTGTTCATATGGTAGATTTTCATTCGTTTAAAATCCGTTTTCACGCCGAATAGCGACAGCTTTTACGCAGTTGTCGAAGTGGGCAGACGTCTGAGATGGATCCACGTTTCATCGTACTTTTATTTTGGTATCGATGGCGATAACGCTTTCGCTGCCGACAAAATAGAAGGTTTTGGGTACATAAATAAAAAATCAGTGTGTAATAAAACATTTCAAAATGTATAGGTACGCTAAACAAAGTTTGTCAATTTCTTTCAATAGACTGCCGTTTTGTTCCACTAAATCAATTAATACCTCGTTATGTAAGTATAGAAGATTCGTCAACAATTTTGAAATAACCACGAAATTACAAACAAAATACGTGCGATCCCTTCAAAAAACGCTCGAGTACTATAGATGCTTGTTCGATAAAAAAACGTATATAATCGTGTTGTGTGAATCAAACAGAACTGTACTACTCGCCACTGCAAACCGAATACGTTAAAGTTCATTCGATTTGCTTGACAAGTCCGGTGAGTATCCGTTTAAACGTATAAAAAATGTACCTATGTTTTTTTGCAGTACAAACGCCGTGTGAATGGTTCTATGCACAAAGTATGTGCCACTATTTATCCGTTAAGACGTATACTGCAAAAAAACGTGCAGAACAAATGCCGTGTGAACGAAGCCTAACGTGCGACGCGTGCGGTGCGGTATACGGGGGTTTGAGCTGGAGGGGCTAGTAAGTTTCGCATCATTATACTTTATACCTACATTTTATGGTAGGTAATCATAGTGGTTCATTTAGCTTAGGTATCAGTGGTTTTCCGGGTCAAGGTTCGAGTCCGGGTCCGCATCCGTGTCCGGGTCCAGTTCCGGGTCCAGTACCAGGTCCAAGTCGAGGTCCAGGTCTAGGTCTAGGTCCAGGTCCAAGTCCAGGTCCAAGTCCGGGTCCAGGTCCGGGTTCAGGTCCAGATAAGAGCCCGGATCCGGGTCAGGTCTGGCTCAAGGGCCAGCTCCGTCAAATTCGAAATCGCCAAACGTGTAGTTATTGAAGAGTTCTGTTCTGATCATCATCAGCAGATCCACTTCATCAAAAGCGACAGTTTTTAATGTAAATTCTTGATTTTCTGATAAAAATACACAAATCTCTATACGCATGCCTTTAAGATTTGAGGAGTTCCCTCGATTCCTCATGGATACCATCATCAGACGTCGAGCTTGACAAAAATGTGGCTTAAAAACTTAACTTGCTTAACAAACATAACGAAGAGGACAAATCGCCAAACGTGAACTATGCGTCGTTGAAGAGTGTAGTGAATAAAAAATAATGTTTAAACGTTGTAGTGTATAAAAATTCACAGATTTCGTGCCTCACACGACTATCGAGCACATTGGAAATTAATCTACGGAATTCGAAAAAATATTGTCGCTGAGCGACGAGAAAGTCTGGATAAGGAAAAAGTTACAAAATAAAACTACAACGTTGAATGATAATTATTTTATTCTTAGACTAACACAAGTATCCTGGACATAACGCATGTGAACAAACAAATTGCAAAATTTCCACACGCGTATCCAAGTTTGAATAATTGTCGCCGTGGCGCATAAGTATAGGTACATATTTCATTTTTCGATTAATAAGCAGGATATATTAATGTTCAAAGTACAAGAAAATTATTACTATTATTTACACGCCAAATCCGTAGTCAACTCGAGAAGTGGTGATCGGCAGCGGCCCATTTGCTGCAAGATATGAAATTTTCTTGACAGCAGTTTGACGCGACGAGAGATGACCATAACAGCGTTTGTCTATGTTGCACCAAACCTGAGTTCCAATAGGTACTACCAGGGTTCAGCATCAGCTATCTTGGGTAATGCTCATCATGACGAATCGGGTGTCCAAAACAGCGTGTGCCTATGTTGCACCAAACCTGAGTTCCGCTAGGTACAACCAGGGTTCAGCATCAGCTCTATCTTGGGTACTACTCTCCTAAGTGCTCATCGAGACGAGTCCGATGACCAAAACAGCGTGTGTTTATGTTGTATTAAACCCGAGTCTGAACCCCTATTCCTTCCTATCCGGATCCCTAGAACTCCACTAGGTACTGCCAGGGTTCAGCATCAGCTATCTGCTAGCAGTCGCCAGCAACATGCTGAGGTGCGACCATTTCGTGGCACTTTTTCTTTTTTATCTCCCTCTCCCTCTCCCTCTCCCTCTCCCTCTCCCTCTCCCTCTCCCTCTCCCTCTCCCTCTCCCTCTCCCTCTCCCTCTCCCTCTCCCTCTCCCTCTCCCTCTCCCTCTCCCTCTCCCTCTCCCTCTCCCTCTCCCTCTCCCTCTCCCTCTCCCTCTCCCTCTCCCTCTCCCTCTCCCTCTCCCTCTCCCTCTCCCTCTCCCTCTCCCTCTCCCTCTCCCTCTCCCTCTCCCTCTCCCTCTCCCTCTCCCTCTCCCTCTCCCTCTCCCTCTCCCTCTCCCTCTCCCTCTCCCTCTCCCTCTCCCTCTCCCTCTCCCTCTCCCTCTCCCTCTCCCTCTCCCTCTCCCTCTCCCTCTCCCTCTCCCTCTCCCTCTCCCTCTCCCTCTCCCTCTCCCTCTCCCTCTCCCTCTCCCTCTCCCTCTCCCTCTCCCTCTCCCTCTCCCTCTCCCTCTCCCTCTCCCTCTCCCTCTCCCTCTCCCTCTCCCTCTCCCTCTCCCTCTCCCTCTCCCTCTCCCTCTCCCTCTCCCTCTCCCTCTCCCTCTCCCTCTCCCTCTCCCTCTCCCTCTCCCTCTCCCTCTCCCTCTCCCTCTCCCTCTCCCTCTCCCTCTCCCTCTCCCTCTCCCTCTCCCTCTCCCTCTCCCTCTCCCTCTCCCTCTCCCTCTCCCTCTCCCTCTCCCTCTCCCTCTCCCTCTCCCTCTCCCTCTCCCTCTCCCTCTCCCTCTCCCTCTCCCTCTCCCTCTCCCTCTCCCTCTGCCTCTGCCACCACCACAAGAATGCATAGATTGTCGAATAGTGCGTTATCTAGATTTTGAAAGCCCACGCAGTGCAAGTGTTATTCTGCCGTCATAATCCCGATAATTCACAACAAACACCGATAACGACCTCTGCGAAACATGAAGTCATAAATGTCCTGTGAAAAATGTCGTTCTGACTTTTTGACTATTTTAAGGTTAGGCTACAGGGCAAACCCTTAACCCGATCGTCTTTGTTTTAGGCTCAAATTGTAGCTGACTAAATTGTCCAGAGCCGTTTTTCTCAAATTTTTGATATCATTCTTCGTTTCCAAATTATCGAGCACCAAAATCAAAACTTCGGAAAAAATTGAATTTTATTTTCACTATTTCGACCATAACTTTTTTTGTTTTTGACTTTCTCGAATAATTATTTTTGCACCTTACAGCTCTCGTGATTATGCGTCGTTTGAGCCTATTTTTTTAATATCATATCTTCACAACTTTCCGAGATATAAGGGGATCGCCCTTTTTCGTGAAATCGGACCGTATACTGGAGCGAACGAAAAGACATTTCCAATGTCAAAATAAGATTAGAAGCTAGGTAGAATATAAGACAGGAAAGGTGATGTTTTTGACTGATTTCGCTAATTAATGGAAATAATGTCACGGGTAGGATCTGCCGTAAAACATTGGACTTTTGGAGTACAAGGGTCCTCTTGTTATCTTAACCTGGTTAATGGGGACTTGGTAGGATACTGAAAAGACAAAACCAGATATATGGCATGCGTTTTTAATAGTACATATTAGGTGGGTTACAAGGCACCCCGCCTCAGAGCGGGCGCTGTCAGGAATACAATCTGTGTGTACAAGCCGCCAGCGGCTGTGGGCCGACACTATGGTAAGTCCTATCCTACGATCGCGAGACGGGCGGAACGCGGGGTTTTGGCCAAAACCTAAGATAAAAGTCTAGTGCACTCACGGGTACCGATCGTAGCTATCATCCGCAGGCCTACTGGTATTTAACGCAGCAGGCGGATCACTATAGGTGGGCGGCAGGCGTTCCTCAAGCTCCGGCTTTGGCAAGCCAGGGCGAGAACAACCCGCGGCGCTCGGAGTCCCACAAGAAGGACCCGCGGGATGACACCTTGGGGTCGTCGGACCGCGGCAAGGCTGTCCGACACACGGCTCGCGGGTCAAGGCCGTGCCCTACGGCTTGGTGGCGGTGCCAGCATGGCACGCCGTACTGCTCGACACGCAGTCCACAGTGCGGTGGGAGACAGCGTCAACACGACGCTCAGCAGAGTTGGGAGCGCGCAACGACGCTCAGAGAAGCACGACTATCGGCCATGCTTGCCCTCGCCGGTGACGTGGAACGCACTCGGAGGGGCCACGCCCTTTTCGCGCACAACACACACACACGGCGATACACGCACTTTACATCTAAATCTTCCGCCGGCCGGGCCGGGCGGCGGAAGGGGGCGAAAATGGTTTATTCCAATACTTAATTAGGAACTATCTAAATACCAGCGATACCCAGTTCCGACTGACACCTCTGTCATCAAACCTCAACTACCGCAGCGCTCCGTTTCGATCCATATCAACGCATCAAACGTCAAACCAACTTAAATCTTTTCTAAATCAAGTGATTCCCGAAAAATATTGGTGCTCATTAATACTTGTAATATTTTAAGTGGTCAATAATAATTATGGACAATTACATCTTCTATTGCTGTTTTCTACATTGTTTCATTCAGAATATCTTCCTTCCGATGCAGTAACTAAACACGTAACTTTTTTTTGACAGTTCATCTGTCAAGAATCCCGACTCCTAGACACCGTCAAAATCGCGATTTGTGTTTCATAAAAATTCCGAAAATGATTCCAAAATACGGATTAAATTAGGATGTGACCTACTTGAGCAGTTAGGGTGGATCACGAGGATCATTTTGATATGCGTGAAGCCAGGTTTGGTTCAGCAACCTCAGTACAACCTGGGTGACAAGTTCCGTTCAAGTGGCATGCTCTTCATACTTGTTCCTTCGAAACCAGTCAGCCAGGAGGCAGGATATGTTAATCAACCTGCAGCTAGGAAGGTACGTTATCGTTTTACATAAGTGTCACACTGTGGTGTATGTTATTTTATTGGAAATGCAACAGTCATGTTGTACAGGTTATCTTGTATGGGAAAGTATGTATCTATCATAGGCAAATATGTAGCATCGCTACAAGAGTTCCGTTCTGATCATCATCAGCTGTTCCACTTCATCAAATGCGACAGTTTTTAATGAAAATGCTTGATTTTCTGATGAAAATACAAAAATCTATATACGCATGCCTTTAAGATTTGAGGAGTTCCCTCGATTCCTCGTGGATAACATCATCAGAACTCGAGCTTGACAAAAATATGGCTTAAAAGCAAGGAGGACAAATCGCCAAACGTGAACTATGCTTCGTTGAAGAGTTCCGTTCTGATCATCATCAGCAGTTCCACTTCATCAAATGTCACTTTTTTGAATGTATGTGCTTGATTTGTTAATAAAACACATAAATCACTATATGTATGTCTTTAAGATTTGAGGAGTTCCCTCGATTCCTCATGGATCCAATCATCAGAATTGGGTTTTGACAAAAACGGGACCAATCTGTATGGATACCTATACATACAATCAAAAAAAGAATTTTCAAAATCGGTCCAGTAATAACGGAGACGGAGTAACAAATATAAAAAAAACCGGACAAGTGCGAGTCGGACTCGCCCACCGGGGGTTCCGTACTTTTTAGTATTTGTTGTTATAGCGGCAACAGAAATACATCATCTGTGAAAATTTCATCTACCTAGCTATCACGTTTCATGAGATACAGCCTGGTGACAGACGGACGGACGGACGGACGGATAAACAGACGGACAGACAGCGGAGTCTTAGTAATAGGGTCCCGTTTTTACCCTTTGGGTACGGAACCCTAAAAATCACAATCGAATCTCCTCCTTTTGAGATTTGGAAGTCGGTTAATAAATGAGGGCGCCACTTTCTACGTAGCTGTCACATTTTTGACGTAAAATGCTTACACATGGCAACAATTTATAGGCTGTCAAGCCATTTCCGTCAGTAGAAAAAAGCGGCTTAAAAATGTAGGCGCGAAGGGTTATCGTCCCATAGAAAATTTGAATATCGCGCCGTTTTCTACTGAAAAACTTGTTTGACCGATTATAGTATGGAAATTTTAGAGTTCCGTTTTATTTAATTTCTACTATTTTATGTCCCACTGTAGGCGGCAATGGATCAAAAATCGCGTGGATATATTACAAGGTCTGTGGAGCCCTTAACTGATACTGTATCTGTGGTAAGCCGAGATATTTCCTTGTAAATGTCAAATACCTATATTATGTTTATTTTTATCTTGCAAATTATTTCAAAATGGTAAATTTAAAAACGATATTATAAAAGTGCAAGCCGATTTTTCATTTGATACCAAACTCGACCATACTTTCTTGCAAAAAGACGACCAGAATAGCAAGACCCCTCACAAATAGCTTTTTAGCCTTCTAAGCTCTTCTAGCTCAATAACCCCTTGATCGAGCCTGCTCATAATTTAATGACTAAAATATAATGCCCTCAACTACACGTTTACCCAATTTAATTTAAATTAGAACAAATTTACTTAAGTTCTTGAGTATCAAACTATCCTCTGATGGTTCAGCTTAAAAACATCGAAATGCCGGGACGTGCCCCTAGCCAGCCGCGTGTCCCAAGTCGAATGTAAGAACTTCGTTCGCTTCGCTCGCTCGTTCGATAAACGATCCAAAATCGGTTTGGAAAAATTTAAAATCTACTTTATTGCCCAAGAAAAATACAGAACTGCCCAACTCATTCAGCGACCCAGAAGTAATTAACACACATTTTCTGACCCGACCGGGCACTCCAGACATTAGAATATCTGACCTCACTTATTTTGAATATTATAGATTTAATGACTCTGTCTTTCATTTGCACCCATCAAGCTCTGATCAAATAATTAAAATTGTTAAGAGCCTTAAGTCTAATGCCGAGGGCTGTGATGGCATTAATTTAAACATGCTATTATTGACTTTTCCTCATACTGCAGACTTAATTACCAAAATAATAAATATCTCTTTTTTGACATGTACATTCCCTGACATCTGGAAATTAGCAATTGTTCGCCCACTTCCTAAAATATCAAACCCATCTGAACTAAAAGATTTGAGGCCCATTAGTATTCTGCCATGTCTCTCTAAAATAATAGAAAATATAACAGGAAATATTTCGGCTTACCACAGATACAGTATCAATTAAGGGCTCCACAGACCTTGTAATATATCCACGCGATTTTTGATCCATTGCCGCCTATAGTGGGACATAAAATAGTAGAAATTAAATAAAACGGGAGTGACGTCACGGACAGTGACACACACTGTGACGTTCGCGGTACTTCTATTGCATATAAATAGTAAACGTGAGATTTATCTGCATTCGCAGTTAACAGTGTGTGAATCTGTGCTCCCTTATGTTGTGTGAGTGTGCGCAACAAGCGCGCGCCTGAGATATACTCCAGTAAAGATACGGTTACGTTAAACATTAATTAGTAATAGGCAATTTTTTTTTATTCCTGTTCTTTAGATCATTTTAAGATAGTTTATTTTCGAATCCAACAAACTTTCTGTCCGGAAGTAGGTAAAAAAAAAATTCACAGATTTCGTGCCTCACACGACTATCGAGCACATTGGAAATGAATCTACGGAATTCGAAAAAATATTGTCGCTGAGCGACGTGAAAGTCTGGATAAGGAAAAAGTTACAAAATAAAACTACAACGTTGAATGATAATTATTTTAGATTAACACAAGTATCCTGGACATAACGCATGTGAACAAACAAATTGCAAAATTTCCACACGCGTATCGAAGTTTGAATAATTGTCGCCGTGGCGCATAAGTATAGGTACATATTTCATTTTTCGATTATTAAGCAGGATATATTAATGTTCAAAGTACAAGAAAATTATTACACGGCAAATCCGTCCGTAGTCAACTCGAGAAGTGGTAGCCACATCGCCGTTATCGTCACTCGAGTCTTGATCGGCAGCGGCCCATTTGCTGCAAGATATGAAATTTTCTTGATAGCAGTTTGACGCGACGAGAGATAACCATAATTGGGGTGTAGGAGGGGGTAGGCACGCTCAGGTTTGCGACGCTGGGCTACAGGTCTGCTCACTCAAGTCCTTCATACACATCCCCGTCGACCCTGGATCTGCCGCCGCGGACCAGGGTTGAACCCACCCGGGGTTCACTGCTGGGTGGGTCGTACACCCTGGAAATGCTAGTGGTCTTAACGTTTACCAACAACCTCGGGCCACTAGCAGCTAAGTATGAGGGCCATACCTGGTGTGACAGTCCCACCCGCCAGGTAATCCTTTTCCCCTACCTTATCTCCCGTCTTAACATCCTGTGATCCAAATAGTCATTTCCCGTCTCTACTCCTATCTTTATCCCTCCTCTCTCTAATCCCTCCCTTCCCTATTTCCCCCTCTTTGCTCCCCTTTCCTACTCCATTTCCTCTCCGCCAATCCAAGGTGTCATACGTACCGTGCCGATGGATGCGTGGCTGGTGGCGAGACCAGTCTCTAACGGCGTCTCTACGAAACCGGGGCGAATCGTAGCAGTATTTAGTCCTTCAGTCGGCAAGCGGGGCTCTGCCGTTCTGTGACGAATATTTCCCTTGCTACTCGTGGGACGTTCATGGAAAATAATAACAAAAAATTAGAAAGTTTTGACGCCATGTCCTCAGCTCTGGACTTGATCCAGGCTGAAGGTAGTATCGGGGCGAAGGAGGCTGCAGAAGCCTCTGGCACGCCCGAGGTTTGCTCTCAGGGAGGGGAGGGGGTAGCTGAGGTCGACAGAGACGACATCGTCTCTGGTGCGCCCGGCGACAGCTCCTCGACCAAAGAGCCGCGTGTTTTCAAACGCATGTCGGGTGCTGCTCGCAAGAGGTTCCGCAGGCTTATGGGCGACGGGGTAGCCAAAGAGCAAGCCCTGTCATTGGCCCGTAAGCCTTGGGTGGACATCGCTGTGGAGAAGCCGGCCAAAGAGAAAGGCCCTGTAAAAAGGGTCCGCTCTGAGGACGAATCTCCACAGGGATCAGCGAAAAAGGCCCCGAAACTCCGCGCTGAAACCTCAGGGGAGCCTCGTCAACCGAGCTTCAGGGAGGTAGCGGGGTCCTCACGAGTAGGGATCCGTAATTCGGACCCTATGAGTGAGGACCAGATGAAGTTGGTCCACCGTCACCTAAATCTCGCCATGGTCACCCAATGGGCGAACGCGAAGGGCGGTGCACCACAGTTTCTGGGCTTCATTCACAAGACAGGCTGGATACTGGTGACCTGTGTCAACCAGGTTAGCAGGGACTGGCTTGTGAATGAGGTCCCGAATCTAAAGCCGTGGCCGGAGGCGAAACTCTCCGTCATCCCGGAGGGTGAATTGCCCAAACCAGCCACGGCCATCACGTTCATTCCAGAGTCCGAGGCGGCCTCAGTGGAGGAAGCCTTGGCGCTGATCAGGGTCCAGAACTTTGGCCTGAATACAGAGCTCTGGAAAGTTCTCGGGGAGAAGGCTGAGCAGGGTGGCAAGGTGGTCACCTTCGCTCTGGATGAGCCTTCCGCCGAAACCCTTAAGGCCAATCGTGGGGAGGTAGCGATTGGCTTTAAGAAGGTACTGTTCCGACTAAAAGGGGGGCCAAACGCTCCCCCAGCACAGCAGACGGAGCAGCAACCCCAGCCCCTCGCTGAATCTACTCCCGGGCCAAGTACCATGGTACCTAGCGGCCGAACTCCTATACCCCAGGGCTCTCGTGGCCGTGGGGGCGGGCAACCGGCAGCTAGAGGCACAAGGGGCATGACGAGGGGCATGGTACCCGGTAGGGCCAGACCCATAACCTCGGTGACAGGAGGGCCTCAAAGGACTCCTGTTGCGAGAGGCAGGGGAGGGCCACAACGGGTCACCAAGAGGGCCAAATAAAAGGCCTTGGCCCTACGGCACCCGCGAGGGTCCTGCAAGCAAACATCCACCATGCGGCAGCAGCCACGGCCATTGTTGAAAGCCGGCTTGCAGGACACGTCGACCTCGCACTACTTCAAGAACCTTGGGTGCGGAACTCAACCATACTAGGACTGAACTCGGTTGGTAAAGTTTTATACAATACTAACGGAATTAAGCCTAGGGCTTGCATTGTTTTTGGCAAGAACATTGACTTTTTACCTGTTCCAGAGTTATGCACAGACGACCTGGTAGCAGCGTATGTAAATTTCAAGGGATGGAGCGGGCAGAGAGTTATACTCTGTTCGGCATACCTCCCTGGAGATAGGAACGACCCCTCTGCGGAACTCACAACCGTGGCCGACTATGCCCGCAAACACAACGCAGAAATACTGGTGGGATGTGATGCCAACGCCCACCACACCAACTGGGGGAGCACCGACATCAATGATAGGGGTGAGTTACTACATGACTTTCTTCTATGCAATAACTTCCAAATTCTAAACATAGGATGTTCACCCACCTTTGTCACTAGGGTTAGGAAGGAGGTTTTGGACTTGACTTTTGCATCTTCAAATCTAGCCAGGCATATTCAGAACTGGAGGGTAAGTGATGTAGAATCGTTGTCAGATCATAAGCACATCTGTTTTAATATATCTTTTTCTCTCAGCGTTCAAACGGTCATCTTCAGGGATCCCCGGAGGACTGACTGGGAAGGCTACAGGAGCTGCCTAGAACGTAATCTGGAATCCGCAGGGAAGGTAATCAAAACGCGGGAGAGTTTAGAACTTGCGGTAGAGGTGGTCTCAAATGGCATTGTAAGTGCCTTTGAAGAAAACTGTGCTCCCAAGGTCAAATCTACTAAACGTGTGGTCCCGTGGTGGAACTCCAACCTTAGGAGGCTCAGGGACAAAACACGCAAGTTATTCAATAGGGCTAAGAGGACAGGGGAGTGGGAGGTCTATCGGAAAGCCCTAAATGAATACAGTAAAGAGATTAGGAAAGCTAAGAGAGCGTCATGGAGGAGGTTCTGCGAGGAAATTGAAAATACGCCTCAAGGAGCGAGACTTCACAGGATACTCTCCAAAGCTGGAAGCAATCAAGTAGGCCTTCTCAGGAGGCATGATGGCTCCTTCACTGCTAGTGAGACGGAGACTTTGGAGCTCTTAGCTGAAACTCACTTCCCAGGGGCAGGACAGTCGCACCAGTCCCAGGTGGTCAGAGGCCTGCACAGGCCTCGCCCGGAGGACTGGAGGCAAGCTGCCCTCGTCATAAGGCCCGGGATAGTGAAGTGGGCTATAAACTCCTTTAAACCTTACAAGACGTGCGGCCTGGACGGAGTAAGCCCTGTGCTAATGCAGCGAGGAGCTGAAGTCCTAATCCCGCATTTGGTTAGAATTTTCAGAGCTAGTTATGCCTGGGGACACTTACCAGTGGAACAGTGGAACAAGGTCAAGGTATTATTTATACCGAAGGCTGGGAGGAAGGATTATGCTTTAGCCAAGTCCTTCAGACCGATCAGTCTCTCCTCGTTCCTCCTTAAAACCTTGGAAAAGGTAATCGATAAGTATATCAGGGAGAGCTGTCTTCTGAGAAAACCCATACACGACAGTCAACATGCTTACCGCAGGGGCAGATCTACAGAGACTGCCTTGCTGGAGCTAGTTGACAGAGTGGAAAGGGCCTTGGAAGACAAGGACATAGCCATGTCGGCCTTCCTAGATATTGAGGGCGCTTTTGATAATACACCCATTCGGACACTGGTGGAAGGGCTTAGGGCCAAGGAGGTGGATTCCACCACTATCCGCTGGGTGCAAAGCATGCTCTCAAGCAGAGTGGTTAGGCTAGACTTGCTTAACACTACTCTCGAAGTGGCCACTGTGAGAGGCTGCCCGCAGGGAGGTGTCCTATCTCCCTTGCTCTGGACTCTCGCGGTGGATGGACTTCTGCACAAGATGGCGGAACTCCGAATCGACACTCAGGGGTACGCAGACGACCTTGTTGTGACGGTGAGGGGCAACTGCCAAAGTACTTTATCAGACCTTATGCAGAGGGCTCTCAACACCATAAATACATGGTGCGGAGAGAATGAATTATCTATCAATGCAGATAAGACAATTATAGTACCATTCACGAACAAGAGGAAACTGGACAAACTTAAACCACTTGTCATGAATGGTAAAACTATTCCGTTCTCAACAGAGGTCAAATATCTGGGGGTAACACTGGACCAGAAACTGACCTGGAACAAGCATGTGGACGGAACCATACAAAAGGCTAAATCAGCCTTGGCAATATGCTGTCGTTTGGCAGGCAACAGATGGGGTCTAAAACCCAAAATTGCCTTATGGCTGTACACATCCATAGTGAGGCCGATAGTGTCTTACGCCTCTGTAGCATGGTACAGGAAAACGACGCAGAAGGTAACAGTGATGAAGCTTGGCAGCCTTCAAAGAGCTGCCTGTGTCATCGTCACTGGGGCCATGTCATCCTCCCCGACGGCAGCCCTAGAAGCCATACTAAATCTACCACCCCTCCACTTGCATCTAGAATTGGAGGCGAGATCTAGTATGCTTAGAATAGCGGGCGTGAGGAGAGGTAATTGGTTATCGCAAACTCTGAGACTGTTTAATGAATCAGTGTACGATATTCCTGTTCTTGGGATGCCAACCGACACTATGTCACCCAAATTTTGTCCACTCAAACTTTACTCAGTGGAAATCCCCAAACGGGAGGACGGGTCAAACAGTCAAATTAAGTGGAAAGAAGGAAGCCTGAGGTGGTACACTGATGGCTCCAAATCCGGATCTGAAGTAGGTTGCGGAGTATACGGTAAAGCGCCTAGGAAAAGCATCAGCTTAAACCTAGGACGTTTTTGCTCTATATTCCAGGCAGAGGTATACGCCATTCTAGAATGTGCGTCAATCAATCTGCAAAGCAACTACGGCAACCATACTATCTATATCCATTCGGATAGCCAGGCGGCACTCTTAGCTCTAACCTCCGATGTCACCACATCGAGGCTGGTTGAGAACTGCAGGCAACTATTGAACAACCTTGGAGCCAGGAACAAGGTTGTTCTACGTTGGGTCCCGGGGCATGCGGGTATCGTAGGAAACGAGAAGGCCGACGAACTCGCGCGAGCAGGGGCTAAGGGGAAGAACTACAGTCCTGAGCCCTTTTGTGGTATCCCCAAAAGCCTAACGCGGCTCACCCTAAAGACCTACTGTCACTACAAAACCATTCAACTCTGGAGAGAAACAACAGGTTTGAACCATTCCAAAGCGCTTATCAAGGCCTTCAGCAAAAAGGCGTCCTCGAACGCCTTAGCGCTGTCTAGGAACCAACTGCGCAACTTGGTAAGGGTGCTTACCGGGCATTGCGGCCTAAATAAGCACATGCGCACCATGGGGAAACGTGACATAGGGCGGTGCAGACTCTGCATGGAGGCGGAGGAGACGCCCTTGCACATCCTCACAGAGTGCCCTTGCCTAATGCGTACTCGTGACCTAATCTTGGGCGGACACATATTACGCCCGGAGGAGGTAAAGTCTCTCGAGACCAAAAGGATCCTGCAGCTATTCGAAGTTGCAGGGTTGGATCGAGAGTTGTAATAGGTGGCGATCACAATAGATCAGGAATGGTCGCAGTGATACATAGGCTTTGGAGCCTTATATAGCCCCTAATAAAGAAGAAGAAGAAGAAACCTGAGTTCCAATAGGTACTACCAGGGTTCAGCATCAGTAGGGCTACCGCCAATACCGAAAATCGTCAATTGCGGGCATTTTTCTCTGTCACTCTAATTACGCCTTCATTGGAGTAAAAGAGTAAGATCCCCGCAATTTGCGAATTTCGGTTTTCGCGGTAGCCCCTCACCTATCTTGGGTAATACTCTACCATGTGATCATCATGACGAATCGGATGTCCAAAACAGCGCGTGCCTATGTTGCACCAAACCTGAGTTCCGCTAGGTACAGCCAGGGTTCAGCATCAGCTCTATCTTGGGTACTACTCTCCTAAGTGCTCATCAAGATGAGTCGGATGACCAAAACAGCGTGTGCCTATGTTGCAACAAACCTGAGTTCCTTTAGGTACAACCAGGGTTCAGCATTAGCTCTATCTTGGGTATTACTCTCCTAAGTGCTCATCGAGACGAGTCCGATGACCAAAACACCGTGTGCTTATGTTGTATTAAACCCGAGCTCCACTAGGTACTGCCAGGGTTCAGCATCAGCTATCTGCTAGCAGCCGCCAGCAACATGCTGAGGTGAGACCATTTCGTGGCACTTTTTCTTTTTTATGTTTCTCTGTATAAGTTTTTATTTTGTGTTTGTGCTCACGAATAAAATTATTTCTATTTCTATTTCTACCTCTACCTCTACCTCTACCTCTACCTCTACCTCTACCTCTACCTCTACCTCTACCTCTACCTCTACCTCTACCTCTACCTCTACCTCTACCTCTACCTCTACCTCTACCTCTACCTCTACCTCTACCTCTACCTCTACCTCTACCTCTACCTCTACCTCTACCTCTACCTCTACCTCTACCTCTACCTCTACCTCTACCTCTACCTCTACCTCTACCTCTACCTCTACCTCTACCTCTACCTCTACCTCTACCTCTACCTCTACCTCTACCTCTACCTCTACCTCTACCTCTACCTCTACCTCTACCTCTACCTCTACCTCTACCTCTACCTCTACCTCTACCTCTACCTCTACCTCTACCTCTACCTCTACCTCTACCTCTACCTCTACCTCTACCTCTACCTCTACCTCTACCTCTACCTCTACCTCTACCTCTACCTCTACCTCTACCTCTACCTCTACCTCTACCTCTACCTCTACCTCTACCTCTACCTCTACCTCTACCTCTACCTCTACCTCTACCTCTACCTCTACCTCTACCTCTACCTCTACCTCTACCTCTACCTCTACCTCTACCTCTACCTCTACCTCTACCTCTACCTCTACCTCTACCTCTACCTCTACCTCTACCTCTACCTCTACCTCTACCTCTACCTCTACCTCTACCTCTACCTCTACCTCTACCTCTACCTCTACCTCTATTTCTATTTCCACCAGCACAAGAATGCATAGATTATCGAATAGTGCGTTCTGACTTTTTGACTATTTTAAGGTTAGGCTACAGGGCAAACCCTTAACCCGATCGTCTTTGTTTTAGGCTCAAATTGTAGCTGACTAAATTGTCCAGAGCCGTTTTTTTCAAATTTTTGATATCGTTCTTCGTTTGCAAATTATCGAGCACCAAAATCAAAAATTCGGAAAAAATTGAATTTTATTTTCACTATTTCGACCATAACATTTTTCGTTTTTGACTTTCTCGAATAATTATTTTTGCACCTTAGAGCTCTCGTGATTATGCGTCTTTTGAGCCAATTTTTTATATCATATCTTCACAACTTTCCGAGATATAAGGGGATCGCACTTTTTCGTGAAATCGGACCGTATACTGGAGCGAACGAAAAGACATTTCCAATGTCAAAAATAGTTATAAAAAAGAGCCGTTCTTGTTTGTTAAAAATAGTAATAGTATTTTTAGTTCGTAACCGTGAGGAAAATAATATTTATAATGAGTCGACAATGGAATCAGTCAAAATATTAACACGGAAAATAACTAATTCAATAAATGGTGGGGCCTCACGGATAAACGTCGTAACTTGATATAAAAAAAAAGTAATAATTAGGTCTTTGATTGAATTACCATAAAACTACCTCATTAAGCTATTTATCCGAGAATCCGACATCAATATTATTTGTATCACTTGTATATATATTAACGCCTTAAACATGCTAGAAAAAATGGTTATAGATATAATTTCTTGCAGACTTTGTTCTGATAACGTTCAAAGTGATATTCAATACATAATCACACAAAAATATGGTCAATGTAATAAATATGTGCATTTTAACAAATTCGCTAAATGAAACTACCAAATTTGAACTCTTTGCGCTAATGCTAAGGATTACATTTCCTTGCGGCGCGCGGGGACACTTTCAATGCGGGCGGTGGCGGGAGTTCGTGCCAAGGACGAGTGGATAGTATGTAGGTAAGTATGTACTTACCTACAAGTTGCTACAAGTGACAGGCCAATTCGAAGGTGCGCGGGCGTCTCGCCCGCACCAAATATTTGCGCGGCCAAGTCTGAGCAAAATGAACGCGCGCGTGAATGATAGCTGATTTAAAATAACTGATATCATTTCCAATATTATTTTAATATTGGTTCATGTTCAAATTATATTCGTAATTATATACGTCAATTATGACCCACTACAAAAATAAAAATTGCGCATGACTATCTATCGTTCTTATTTAATTTCAGAATGGCATAGTGGGGAGTGGCATTATAAAAGGAATACTTATTATCGTAGTCATTTGACAGTTTTGGTGACACTTTCACATTCTGTCACAGCGAAGTGTGTAGGCCCACTCTTTAATTTGATATTGAAGTCTATCCAACAACTTTGTCAGTAGAAAAAGGCGCGAAATTCAAATTTTCTATGAGACAATAACCCTTCGCGCCTATTTAAGCGTCTGTAGACTTTTTTTTTTCAACAAACGTATTATATTGACTATTTTGTGCTCTTTCAATTCATAGTTTACGTTCCTAAGTTCCATAATAAGTATAACATAGTATAATAAGAGTCGACGTCAAATATATGTTTACACTTTTGCACCTTAAATTACTCCTTTGTAATAAGGCGAAAAGTACGGCTTTAAAATGACAGCGTTTTACACAAAAATAAAACGCTAATTAAATAACTTACCATATTCGGAACTTAATAGTGGTAACACACTATCGCACCGCACCAAGGTCATTGTGCAACGCACCCATAAGTAAGAGCGAGAAAGCGATATCTCTTGGTGCGGTGCGATAGTGTGTTACCACTATAAGAATAATATTGAGAGTGGCAACACTGTCGTAGGGGGCTATTCATGAATTACGTCATTTCAAATTTGGAGGGGGGCGGGCGGGTCTGGACATCGGTTGATGGTAGCATGACGCAGGAGGAAACGGTGTCATTCGAAGCATGATTTTTGGATGATTTTATGGGAGGGGTGGGGGGGGGGGCAAAAATCGTCAAAAATAGATGACGTCATTTATGGACAGCCCCTAGGTCGTATTGTCTTTTTCTAGCATATACGTCCCTCTCTCCCCCACACTCCTACCACACAGGCAGGTTGCTTTCATTGTCAGTTATGAAAGACAAATTTTCAAGTCATTGTCTTTAAATTATACATATTTGCACCATGCAGGATTAAAACTTTAGGTTCCGAATAGAGATGCACCGGATATTCGGTTACTATCCGGTATCTTATCTCGCCCTTATTTTAATATCCGGCCGGATACCGGATAGTAACTATACTTGATATCGGAATATAATCGTACTCGATTATTATTTTAAAACAATTTAAAAGTTCCATTCACTAGCTCGCGCACTAATTTCGTACCTAGTGATAGACCTATATGAGTCCGCGTGAAAGTTCATTACGAAACAGGTTAAAACTTCTACAATGCGCACCTGAAAAACCGGAATGTAGGTATATTTCCGCCGGCCGAATATGGTCAGGCCGTACATCCGGTATCCTGTATGCGGCCAAACAACTATCCGTTGCATCTGTAGTTCCGAATATGATACGTTATTTAATTAGCGTTTTATTTTTGTGTAAATGCTGTCATTAAACAGCTGTACCGATATTCGGAACCTAAGAATAATATTGAAACATGTTTGTTATCGCCTGGTGGTGGGAAGACGCCAAACCAATGTGATTATACTATGATACACTTATTATGTGTATGTAATATAATTATATGTGACGTCCCACGGTCGAAGGTACCTTATGGCGGGTATAGAGTTATGCATACCCCAGTAATCTACAATAAATAAGCTATCGATAACACAAAAGATCAACCTTCTAGGTTGCGTAGTTACAGAGATATGATTTTTTGAAAATAATGTTGTGAAATTAGCAACTTTACGATAGAGAAGTTTTAAGTTTAGCCGCCTAAAAAACTATGTTCCTGAAGTAAGTTACATAGTTGACTACAAATAATAATACCTTATATATGTGAGATTAAAAAAATATTGCGACTTGTTCTGTAATGCAAATAGAAACTTTTGATATCGACTGATTTATGTGTATACTAGCCAATCTCTTGAAAATAAAGTTTTATTTCATTTTCACGATTGATTGCAATGAGCTCTCAAGATTTAAATTTTATCTATTAGAAAACGACACTGACAGACAGTTTAAGCAAAAAACAATACCGATTTAGAGGTGAAAATGTATTTTCTGACTTTTTCATATAAAATCACAAAATTGAATATTTTTACTTTTAATGTGACACACAATCAATTTTTCTGAGAACATATGAAAGAAATTCTGTCATTCAAATGAAATAAATCCTAAAACCCCAACTAAATACTATATTTAACCCCTTATGCCACTTTAAACTTACATAACAATAACAGTATTTGCTCCATACATTTACGAAAAGGTACCTTATGGAAATAAATCTAATAATACATCACTACAAAATATCAATCATATTACAGTTTATCTTTTATGAATAGAAAATATTAATTTACATTAAACTGCCCCAAATTTAATTAGTTCTTCGTCATAATAATCTTAAAAAAGACCAATAATTTGTATGTAATGAAAAGGTACCTTGTGATTAAGTTACATGATGAGGCATGATGATGATGGAACAGTTAGGATAAACTAATAATATTTTGGGGTTAAGATGGTATAAATCGTCTATTTCTTATCAATAATATATTTCGGTTGCTATTGAAGATAAGCGGCATTGAGGTTCAATGACCTCAGATATTCCATAAGGTAATGCGTCGGGTATTGGCATTTTTCAGCAAACCAATGGCTGATTTACTGCATGCGACCAAACCAAATGAAGATTATTCTAGTTAAGAAACACTTGACGAGAGTAACTTTGGTATAATAGCAGGCTACTTGGATTTGTGATGTCGGTCGATGTACGGTTATAATATTTGCGAGGCCCCCCGACCAGAACTGAAATTATCAAATTAGTTTTGCAGAATGCTAATACAGTTCTCTACCAAACTTCTTTTCCCGTATTGACTAGTTTTTTTGGGAATTTTCAATCTTTTTTCCATAAGGTACCTTTTCTACTAAACTCTGAGACGACATTACTAGGCTTATAACTAACTTATAACAAAAATAAAAACATGTAAACAACCGTTACGCATTAAGGTTTCAGATCACACAATAAAAAAAATTGAGCATTTTTTCACCTCTTTACAAAACATTTCATATCTCCGAAACTAGAAACCCTCATAAGGTACCTTTTTCCGTGGAACGTCACATATTATGAGTGTTTAATTAATTATGTTACTACATACACCCTTTATTGTAACACCTGTGAGGAGAGAGATATTTAGTAAAGTATACTATTTGATAGGTACATTTTGTAAAATTAACATTTATTTTATTTATTTCAAATAACAAATTGCAACTTACAGCTAATCCCAAAGTGGCACAAATTGGAACACATTAACAACATAAAGCATTTTTAACATTATTTATAACAATACAATATACAGCTAAGACACATGTATTCATTATGGTATGGTACTCTTAGGCATCTCTCTTTCTAATATCCTCTTGCACTTTCACATCACTATTCCGGATCGTTTTTATTTGCTAGATAATTTAACGGACAGCTATAGTACATTGTAGGAGAGGACGGAAAACCGCTAAAAGATGTACGAGTGAGTTTGAGGGCCGACACGTTAGTGGAGGCCCTCGAATAATACGGGTCTATCTTTAGCGTTTCCGGCCGAGGCATTACATAGTGCTTTTCACGACTACTGCGAGGAAATAAGAAAACATTTGCATAACTATAAGTCTAGCCCGCGATTTCTCTGGTAGCAAATTACTAGCCACTGCCTGTGCTGTCTCTTGAATTTTAGGCGTCAGCGTAAGAATATCATTTTCTTCACTAGAAGAACTCATTTTTATAGCGAGCGTAGATACGTGTTTCTTATATTTTATAGTACTATCCAATTCAGTGAGAATTTTCCGATCCCGCCTTTTTTACTTTTTTATCACATTTAAGAGGCGTTTTTCTGTTGTTTGCTTCAAACCGACTCTAAACTTAGAAGCGTTTTTGCTAAAAACCACAAACAGCTACAAAAGTAAAAAACGCCTTAAGCGTGAATCGAATGAACTGACTGAATGAATGAATAGTTTGACATTTCGTTTTTTTTAAACAAGAAATTGGTCCTATAAATAACCGAAATTTATTTTTGAAGGAAAAAGTGGCGCAACTTTTTCCTTCAAAAATAAATTTAGGTTATTTATAGGACCAATTTCTTGTTTAAAAAAAGACCTTTTATTGATTTTTATGTTTTAAATTATATTCATTGCTGTAGCGAACTGTCACCAATGACAGATGATGATAACAATGAAACATTGTAGTAGTGGTGGTTCAGGTGCTACAGCTATTGCCTACTTTCCAGCTTGGTTTTAGACCATCTATTGCCACATTTCCGAACAGTGGCGTGAAAAATTTAATTATTTATTTGGAACGGCATAAGCGGTTAGAAACTGTTTTTCACCACACTAGCTCGGAAAGGCTTACTTTGCACTTCAAAAACTGAGAGCAAAGTTACATTTTATTCACAAGTGAGGCAAAGTAATCAAATGCAAATTTGAGTTGTTTTCTTATGTTTGCTGGTAGAATTGACTTTTAAATCATGATTTTGGATGATAAATATTTAAAACATTCATTTGTATTTGATTTTGTTTGATATTTTTACATTTAATATTTGCTTCGGGTTGGTGTGGTGAAACATTTTGTGTTTCACTTGGGGCAAATTTTGTTTAACCCTCGTGCTTTGAAACCCTCGCAACGCTCAAGATTCCATGAATCTTTTGCTTGCTCAAGTATCAATATTAGCACGAGCGGTTAAACAACAACTTTGCCCCCTTGTAAAATAAATAACTATTTCAATATAGTCAGCTAAACTGAGGTACAAATTCAAAAACTCACCAGCAGTTTAGCTTCACGACCTTCTAGATGGAAAAACAGCAAGCCAATGATTTGAAAATTTGCCTTGTATAACTGACAAAGCAACCTGCCTGTGTGGTGGGAGTGTAGGAGCGAGGGACGTATATGCTAGAAAAGGGCAATACGACCTACGACAGTGTTGCCACTCTCAATTAGAGATGCAATGGATAGTTGTTTGGTCGGATACCGGATATTCGGCCTGACCGTCGGCCGAATATTCGGTATCTGACCGCCGAATATTTGGCCGGCGGAACAATAAAAAATAATAATAATAATAATAAATCATTTTGTTTCAGACCTTGGTCCATACACTTACACCAAAAAACTAATTAACTACAAACTAAATTTAACAATACCTACATTTCGGTTTTTAGGTGCGCATTGTGCAGGTTTTGACCTGTTTCGTGGTGAACGTTGGCGCGGACACATTTCTATGTTCGAAATGAGTAGGTACCTACGCGTGCAAGTGAGTGGATGTTTAAATTGTTTTGAAATAATAAACGAGTAAAGTACAATATGACCGTGACTGTTTCTTAAATCCAATTTGTTTACTCTGAAATCAAGCAAAGTTACTATCCGGTATCCGGCCGGGTATTCTGAGGTTCCAAATATCGGTACAGTTGTTTAATTGTTGCTTAATTTGGAGATTTACCCCAATTTCATTTCTGATCAAATCGGTCGATTTGATCATCCCGTCTGGGCTTCACTTAACAGCCGTAACACATTACCGCGCCGTTCAGGGTCACGGTGCGCCAAACCATAGCCTGATGTCATGTAGGTATGTATAATGTACTTAGTCCAAAATTATGTTATTTACTAATTATGTTATTTATATGCATTAAACGTAAAATCTGAACTAATTTGATTACTATTCTATAGTGAAACACATTCAGCTTGACTAGAAAAAGCGCGGCAAATTTAAAATATGTATAAGTAAAAAGCATTTAAGGTTTAAATAGCGCTCAGAAACCTGACTTTTATCTCGATATCGTAATTTTCTAGCGACAAATCCATTATCTATACAAAACTGTCGCAAAAATGTTATCGCTTGTATATCGTGGTACAGGATAGGATGGAGCCATATACTTTACTACTTGCTTGCAAGTATCGTAATTAAACAGTGCTAAGTAGTTAAATACGCGCAATGTATTTTTATGTCATAAATAATGTATTTATTTAATGTTAATTTAGTATTAATTATAGTATGTATATTGTTTTGTGCACAAATATGAATAATTGTAGTTAATTTACCAATAAATCATAATTTATACGGCCACAAATAAAATATTAAATGCTTTTAAAGTCTGTTTGGTTATTTCTACATGGAAACGAAGTCATTTCAAATTATAAAAACATTAACTGAACCTTATTGCCGCCTGCAGTCACCGCTCGCCGCTCAGCTATCCGCTGACGTTAATACCACGGCTAGGGCTTGCAATCCGGATATCCGGAACACAGTTTTATCCGGATATCCGTCCAATTTACTATCCGGATTTAGATGAGGTTGGTATCCGGATAAAACGAATAATTCGAATACCATTTATGACAAAAATATCATAACAATTTTTAGGAAATTCGTTGAAAATAATAACGTAAACTATGTCGATTGATTTATTTATTTATTTGGATACATTTTTACGGTATAAAAACTGTTTATTTAAGTATTTCTCCTTATTGTCGACTACTCCCTTATTTTTCAACGGGTCCATCGCGGGAGAACTTCGGTTCATATTAAACTGCCGAACGAGATGCAGTAGCTGTTTAGCAGATATGATAAGAAAGTTTTAGCATTCTGCATTTGAATAAATCTGCAATGAAAACCTTGATTGACCTTAAATTCAATATAATATCTCAACAAGAAGAGACTGTCTCAACTGTTAGAAGACGTATTCGGTTCTCTAAATATCATCAAAACTACGGCCAGTACTATACGTCAATAAGACGCCAATTTCTTAACTTAAGAAGAGTTTGACTAGAATTATAATTCATGGTTGTAAAATTTACATGAAATAACGCCAAATATCTTGTGATCATCTGAAGTAGCTTAAGAAATGAATTTCGCAGCGCAGGCTGCCAGCGCCAATATTAAGCGGAGGGTTGAAGTATCTCCATAAACTATAAATTGTTACAAACATAGTTTGAGTCAGGTGTTTGCGTTTGCAAAATAGAAGCATATAATACCGTTCTCATTAATAAGATTTGCCGAAGGGTGTATGTCACAGTAAAGCTTTAGCGAAATTTTTTTCCAAGTGAAATTCGGTCAATAAAAATTTGCCAAAAAGGTAGAACTCCTAAAAATACCTGCCGTTACGAAACCTTTTATACGTAAAATTTGATTCTATTACACTTTTTATAAAGTTCATGTGAGTTTTGTTAAATAAAAAGCAAGTATTCGAATTATCCGTTTTATCCGGATATCCGGATAGTAAAATAATAAATATTCGAAATATCCGGATACAAAAAATGGGCGGATATTGCAAGCCCTAACCACGGCCTTACGTTTTATGACAGGACTCCGAGTCGCGTCAGGGGAGCGACACGGTTCCGGTGCGCTTGCGTTCAGTCGAGTTTTGGAATATTACTGCAAATTTTTGTTGTTTGTTAATTTGTTGGTTATTGTGTCGACTTTTATTGCCCTAGTCGCCAAATGATGTTACTAGTGAAATTTTAACCGACACCACACGGTAAAAATTATTTTAACAATAATTACTTAATTATAAATCGAATAAAAACGGTATTTCTAATTTTTTTTTTTTTACTAGCCTATTTGAGTGTCCCACTGCTGGGCAAAGGCCTCTCCCCTTAATTTCCACGACTCCCGATTTGGTGCTTCCTCCGGCCAGTTGTTCAGGAAGCTGTCCAGGTCATCTCGCCATCTCCGTTTGGGCCTACCGCGGCCACGTCCTATTTAACTTATATTATATTTTTTGCTATTCAATTAAAGAGTACTAACAAAATACTAACTCAATTAATTAGTGCAAATATTTTAAGGTTTGCGATTCCTGCTCGGCCTTGCGTCGCAAGGTGCCCGGTACCACTGTATTGCAGCAATAACTAAAAATGCTTACTTTGGGGAACATTAGCAACTGTCGTTTTTGATAATTACATTTTAGTGGTGAGGGGTGGTACTTAAATGACCGTTATTGAAACCTTAAATGGTTTAAACTTATAGGCGCGAAGATTTGAAATCCCTAAGAAAATTTTAATTTCGCGTCTTTTTCTGCTATCAAATTGGGTGTGTTTCAGTATAATAGCCCTATATAGTTGGCCTATTATTGTATTACATTTAACGCGCACGCAAAGACGGAAAGCCTGCAATTACGTAAAATTTACTTTCTTATTTACAGCACTCTTGCCCAGATTAAAGCTGATAATTAGTTCGAATCTAGTCTCCCATATTTTTTACGTTCACTGGTACATATGTCTTGACAGAGTAAATAGTAAATATACTAAATATTTTTTTAAATATTCGCGCTCGGGGCGATGGAAGTTTCATCGTTCCGTCGCCCCGCTCCATGCAACGACCAATCGCGTTAGCTCGCTGGCTCCTGCGCGGCAACTTTAAAGCAACGATAACGTTTTTGATGGTTTTTTGTGTTACGAATCATATTTCAAGCCGATTTTTACAGTATTCGACGAAAGAGAACTCATAATGAAAATCCCATATGATATTGATCTATTACCATTTTTAACCAGGCAATTAATGCACAACCCCATAAAACCCACCATACGGTATTATTTAGTGTACGATTAAATTGCAACGCTTGTACTTATTATAATTTGGAAATAATGAGAGAAAAAATAGCCTATTACCATTTTTGAGGACGGAAATATACTGAATTTAATAATAACCGTAGGTTACTTACTTTAAATGTAGGATACATAATTATTTTTTGTGTGATTCATGTTTAACGTCATAAAGCAAATATTTCTCTATGAGTATAAATTTAAAAAATGTTATTAATATTTTTTACAAATTTTCTGTGAATTTTTATATTTTTACATTTTTTTTTAAATACCTAAATTTAATAAATTTATTTGGATTATGTGTCGACGTAATCACTAGATTTATTATCTGTTCCATACACCGAAAAAATCAGCTATTACTAATTATTTCCATTCCGCCATACTAGCCGAGCGTACCTTTCCTGGCCTATGACCTGAGATTTCGTACCATTTCTGATGATGTCGTAGAAATGTGCTGAGGCACACCGTTTCTGAAACTGATCTGATTGTTCATCTGTATTTGTGCTGAGCTGATAAAGAACAGGATCCTGAGACTGGGCTGAGCATTCATCAATGTTTGTGCTGAGCTGATTAATAATTTGATCCTGAGATTGGTCTGAGCATTCATCAAGGTTTATGCTGAGTTGATTAATAATATGATCTTGGGACTGATCTGAGCATTCATTGATATCTGTGCTAAACTAACTGATCTCTGATTTGAGAATGAAAGCAGTATCCTGAGATTGGTGTGAGCGACTGAGCGTTTATCGGTGTCTGAGCTGAGCTGAATAGGATCACGGCTGCGATTTGTCATCTCTGGTCCGTTACTTATCTCTCTGTCTACCTATATCTATGTCTATGTGTGGTATTTCCCACAATCTCGCGCGTTCGGTTCCAAATTGCTCCGAGCAGTCCTTAATTACAACGTGGCAACACCGATTTGATATCAAACATCGGTGTTGTTAGACAGTGAGAACTCAATTCGCGCTATATTTTATCTATGACTACCATCTGTGATGTTCTGATGTTATATGCTGCTTTGCTTTTATGATATCGTTAATAACTTGTTTCACTACTTCAAGGGTCAGAACTTCTACTACAGCAGACGTATACATGATGACCAGCATAATTTGCGTAATTAAGAGCCAACAGGAGTGGTCATTCCTCCATACAAACGTAGTCCTCGTTTTCCTCCGTGGTTTTTGAAGCTAGAGCAATGATTTTTTCAACACAGATTAATATTGTCAATATCTGTGTCGGACCGTTTTGCTTTTTTTGATATTTTTGTTTTTTAAGGCGCTAGAGCCCTTCAAAAACGGCCAAAATGGCCTAATAGACTATGCCGCAATGAGAGGCGTGGTATTCAAAACTGATATCAATTAGCCAAAAAAGCAAAACGGTCCGACACAGATAATTTCATAATCATTTAGATTTCCAAATTTGGTTACGATTGGTTAAGTTTTGGGGGAGGAAAAAGAGGACTACGAAACCTCGA